>NC_135884.1:11417732-12017732 GCF_964194155.1 Cetorhinus maximus | reverse complement strand
TTCGAGTGACCTGGTTTGGTAGCTCTCCACCAGTTCCACCAGTAATTTTTCCCTATGCAGTTTGTCGTAAGGAGGCGTCAAATAGAAGGCTGGTGCTTCTGGATCCAAGGAGGGGAGGGAAAGGAAGGGACAGAGTTGTCTTTGTTGCTGTTCTGAACCTTCTGGTAAAATGGCCAGAGTATCATTAACAGTGGAAGCGTATCACCTGTCATTGAGTCATTTACCAGAAGGAGGCATTTGGTCCATGGAGTCCATGCTGGCTCTCCATGGAGCAATCCAGTCAGTTCCATTCACCCACTCTATCGCCATAACCCTGTAAGTTTATTTCCTTCAAGTGCTCATCCAATTTCTTTTTCAAATCATTGATCGTCTCTGCCTCCACCACCCTCATGAGCAGCGAATTCCTGTCTACCCTTCTGGATGCAGATCTGATGACAAATACAGTGTCTCAGTAGGTCAAGTTTTGTAGTTTTGACTCTTAAGTGCTTAGTAGTATCAAGTATTTGGAGTTTATACTGCCTCCTGTTCCCACTATGTGCTGCTGTGTTAAAACACCATTTGGCATCTTGTAGAGGTGTCCTCCAGAAGCTTAAGGCATTACAGTATAAATGAACATCTATGTCATTATACGACAATGGAAAGAATGATCTTGTCATATTCGCTCTGCTAGGTTTGTGTTACATTGCTAAGGTATGGTTGTTTTGTCAATAATGATGTGAATGTAGTCGTGTGGTCTGCTGTCATTATGCAAGCATTGAAATTAATCCCTTCACATGTATATGCCAAGCTCACATTACCCATTTGTTTGTACTCTGATTCCACCACGAAGAGTGTGATTGATTGCGAAAGCAGGAAGGCATCAGGGGGGTGCTGCTCAGCAGCCCTCACAAGATCAACTTTGAATAAATATTCGTGACTGAGCTTTCTGTTACCTGCCCACAACACAAATGGGCCCTCAGCTAAAATATTAACTACTTGAGAGAATTCACCT
The DNA here is from genome assembly GCF_964194155.1 of Cetorhinus maximus. Lineage (NCBI taxonomy): Eukaryota > Metazoa > Chordata > Chondrichthyes > Lamniformes > Cetorhinidae > Cetorhinus > Cetorhinus maximus. Next base: position 12,016,741 of record NC_135884.1, on the reverse strand, counting down.
TGCTCCCTATGCTGTGTCAGTCATCAGCACAGTGTTGAGCAACAGTCACCATCTTTTTTGTTGTTTCCTGTTGAGAGGAACGTTCAGCAAAAGATTGCACTACATGCTGTATTTAATAATGGATAAGAAATGCATCATGCATGAATAATACAAGGGTGCAGTTGGATTTAGTGAGGCTGTCAACTTGCCCTGAAGTGCATTAGTTCTGATTACATTGTGTATACATTTTTGAGGTTGTGGTGGGGTAGGGGGAGGGAAGGGTATTGATGGTATTTGATCTTTTCGTTTTTTTCCAACAGAAATTTGACAGGGGCTGCTTTTATTACTGATCTTTAACTCTGTTTATGTGGTAAATGCTTTCAGGGTTTTAAGTTTTGTTTTTAAGTAGATTTTCCTGTGAATTGGGTTGTGCAATCATGCTTAAAAATAAATATTAGTTAATCAAAACAGTTGGCAATCATACACATGGTGCAAAGTCAGGTAATAAATGCAGCATAATCTCAGTTAACTCATTGAAGTAAAGCTGGCTTTCAGTTGGAGTCTGGTGCCATAAAAATCAATTAGAAGAAACATATACCTGAGGTAGAATAGTTCTTGATCAGAATTTATGGCAGATTTGCTTTCAAAATGGAACTTAGGTTGCATTTAAAATGTGAAAAGGGTGTTAGTTTTGCCTAGAATAAAAACAGAAAATGCTGGAATTCTCAGCCGGTCAGGCAGCCTCTGCAGAGAGAAACAGAGTTAACGTTTCAGGTTGAGGATGACTGAGCAAGCGAAGGGGGGCGGGGGGGAAGGAAGAATAAAACGGAAGGTCTGTGAAGTGGTGGAGGGCAGGTGAGATTAAATGACAAAAGGTTTGTGGTGAAAGCAAAATACCGCGGATGCTGAAATCTGAAATAGAAACAAAAATGCTGGACAAACTCAGGACCGGCAGCATCTGTGGAGAGAAAAACAGCTAACATTTCGAGTCTGTGTGACTCTTGTTCAAAGCTAAAAAGTAGAAATGTGATGGATTTTAAGCTGTATAAGAGGGAATGGAGCAGGTGGAGGAAGATGGAAGGTCAGGGATAGATGGGAACTAAGGAGAAATTGACAAAGATGTCATGGACACAAGACAAAGGGAGTGTTAAAGACTAAAGAAGGTGCTGATAGTGGCATAAAGGTAAGAACAGAATATGTTAATAGCAGAACAAGGTCAGCGCTCTGTGAAAACACAGTTTAACCTAGGACTGAGTGTGTGCAGTTGTTGGGTAAGAAAGTCTAATTTTTTATTTTGTGCAAATTTAATTAGTTTGTAGTTGGCATTAAACTGAAATCTACAGTTTAAATTCAGTAGTTGCCAGCCTTAAGCAGGGTTCTAGTGAAAGAACAGCTTAATTAAGAACCAGCTGAAACGGGATCCTCATTAAGTGACTCAGATAGGCCTTTTGTGTTAGGAGCATACATAAATAGCCAATTTAGTGCAATTTTCAATGGAGTGCCGGAGTTGAGCGCTTCAGGGAGTTAAGCGGAGGAAGGGAAAGAGGTGTTTAGTTGCATTTACCTAAACTTTTTCAGCCTCCAGGAATTGATTCTTGCTCTGCTACAGGAGAAGAAGCTGGTTACTTGGTGAGTATCTGGTAAGTGATTAAGGTTTATTCTATTCCTAAGGCTCAAAATAGTATATTTTGAGTGAGAGGTGAGCAGGAGAGGTTAAAAGGCATAGATTGAGAAGCCTACCTGCAGTGAGACCAGCGGCAGAGTGATGTCGTGAACCATAACGTGACGCGAATGCAGAGAACTCAGCTGGTTGGTGAGTAGGATTGGTGAGTATTTCTAGTCTTTAAAGTAAAAGTAAAGTCTTTAGTTTGTGTTTAGTCTTTTCTTGTCTCTTAAAAATAGCTTATTAAGTATAAGATCGATACTGGTGTAAAAAATTAATTACAATAAAGTGTAAAGAGCAGGGATACTAGAGTAATTAATTAATAAAATAAAAATACAATAGTGATGGCAGGATGGGTGATGTATTGCTGCTGCAGCATGTGGGAGCTGCTGGACACCAAGGTGATCCAGAGCGAACACATCTGTAGCAAGTGTTTGCAACTTGAGGAACTTCGGATCCAAGTTGAGGAGCTGGAGTCCGAGCTGCAGACATTGCGCCACATAGGTCGGGGGGAAAGTCATCTGGACACTTTGCTCCAGGAGGCGGTCACACCTTCAGATTAGGTAATTCAAACTTGATCTGTGATCAGGGACAGGAGGGTGTGACTGCAGGCGAAACAGGTATAGGGACCCAGGGGGTAGCGTTTGAAGAGCTTCGATCCCTGCAACTGTCCAATAGTTACGAGGTTCTTGCAAGCTGTATAGTCTAGAGTGGGGACTGCAGGGAGGATGAGCGCACTGACCACGGCACCGTGGTACAGGGAGCCTTTCAAGTTGGAGGAGGAAAGTAGTACTGGTAGGGGACAGTATAATTAGGGGGATAGATACTGTTCTCTGCAGCCATGAGCATGAGTCCTGAAGGCTGTGTTGCCTGCCTGGTGCTAGAGTTAAGGGCATCTCAGGGCTGGAGAGGAACTTGAAGTGGGAGGGGAGGGATCCAGTTGTTGTTGTCCATGGTAGTGCCAGTGGCATTGATAGGACTAGAAAGGAGGTTCTGCTGACAGAATAGGAGAATAGAAGCAGTTAGGAGCTAAATTAAAAAGCAGAACCTCCAAGGTAATAATCTCAGGATTACGACCTGAGCCATGGGCAAACTGGCATAGGGTAAATAAAGTCAAGGAGTTAAGTGCGTAGCTCAAAGATTGGTGTGGAAGGAATGGGTTTTAGTTCATGGGGCACTGGCACCAGTACTAGGGTAGAAGGGAGCTATTCAAGTGGGTCGGGCTTCATTTGAACCATGCTGGGACTAGTGTTCTGGCGAATCGAATAACTAGGGCTGTAGAGAGATCTTTAAACTAAATAGAGGTTGGGGAAGAGGATATGTAAGCTTACAAAGCAAAAGGATATGGCAGCACTGCAGAGCAGCTATTTAGGTAATGATGCCCAGAATGTGACAGTAAGGAACGGAGTGGTACAAACATAAAACTGGAGCAAATAGGGTCAAAGGGGGGGGGAAAAAATGGTAAAAAGGCAAAATTAATGGCTCTATACTTAAATGCATGTAGTATTTGGAATAAAATAAATGAATTAACGGCACAAATAGAGGTTAATGGGTATGATCTTATAGCCATGACAGACATAGTTACAAGGAGATCAAAAAGTATGTGACTTTTCAAAAGGACAGACAGGAAGGAAAGGGTGGTGGGGTAGCTTTGTTAGTACGCGATGGAATAAGTACAATAGCAAGAAATGATCTTGGATCAGAAGATGTAGAATCCATATGGGTGGAGGTAAGAAATAACAAGGAGAAGACGACACTTTTGGCAGTAGTCTATAGACCCCCTAACAGTAACTATACTGTAGGACAGAGAATAAATCAGGAGAAATGAGGGCATGTAAAAAAAGGCAATGCATTAATCATGGGTGACTCTAATCTTCATGTAGATTGGGAAAATCAAATTGGTAGAGGTAGCCACAAGCAAGAATTCATAGAGTGTATTCAGGACAGTTTCCTAGAACAATATGTTGTAGATCCAACCAGGGATCAGGCTTTTTTGGATCTGGTAATGTGTAATGAGGCAGGTTTAATAAATGATCTCAGAGTAAAAGACCCCTAGGAAGCAGTGACCATAAATTGGTAGAATTTAGCTTTCAGTTTGAGAGTGAGAAACTTGGGTTGGAAACGACTGTGCTAAACTTAAATAATGGCAATTACAATGGAATGAGGGCAGAGTTGGCTGGAGTGGACTGGGAAAGGAGTTTAGCAGAAAAGATGGTTGATGAACAATAGCAGACATTTAAGAAAATAGTTCATGACTCACAACAAAAATATATCACAGTGAGGAAGAAGGATTCTAGGAAGGGGAATAACCAACCATGGTTAACCAAGGAAGTTAAAGATAGTATCTAGTTGAAAGAAAAAACATACAATGTGGGAAAGATTAATAGTAAGCCAGAAGATTGGGAAAGTTTTAAAAACCAACAAAAGATGACCAAAAAATAAGAGATAAAGTAACTTTGAGAGTAAACTAGCAAGTAATACAAAAAGGGACAGTAAGAGCCTCTTTAAATATATGAAAAGGAAGAGAGAGGTCAAAGTGTACATAGGCCCCTTGGAGAATGAGGCTGGGGAAATAATAATGGGGAAGCAGGAAATGGCAAAGGAGTTGACTAAATACTTTGCGTTAGTCTTCACGGTAAAAGACACTAATAGCATTCTAAAAATACTAAATACTGTTCAAGGGGCAAAGTCGGGGAGAGGAAATAAGTACAATAACTATCACTAGAGAAAAATTACTAGGGAAACTAATGGGGCTAAAGGCCAATAAGTCCCCTGGACCTAATGGGTTGCATCCTAGTATATTAAAGGAAGTAGCTACAGAGATAGTGGATGCACTGGTAGTAATCTTCCAAGAATCCTTAGATTCTGGAAAAGTCCCAGAGGATTGTAAAACTGCCAATGTAATACCCTTATCCAAAAAGAGAGGGAGGGGAGGGGGGGCGGTGGGGCGGTGGCGGGGGGGAGACAAAAATCAGGTAACTATAGGCCAGTTAGCTTAACATCTGTAATTGGGAGAATGTTAGAGTCTATTATAAAGGATGTAATAGCAGAACATTTAGAAATACATAATAAAATCAAGCAGAGTCAGCATGATTTCAGAAGGGGAAATCATGCCTGACAAATTTATTAGAATTCTTTGAGGAGGTAACAAGCAGGATAGATAAAGGGGAACCAATAGATGCAATATATTTGGATTTCCAAAAGATGTTTCATAAGGCTACTTAATAAGAGCCCATGGTGTTGGAGGTAGTATATTAGCATCAATAGAGGATTGGCTAACTAATAGTAGATAGAGAGTTGTGATAAGGGGGATGTTTTCAACCTGTAGCTAGTGGAGTGTCACGAAGATTAGTGCTGGGGCCACAATTATTTACCATATATATTAATGACTTGGATGAGGGAAGTGAATGTACTGTCACCAAGTGTGCGGATGACACAAAAATAGGTGGCAGGCAAGTGGCGAGGATGACACAGTCTACAGAGGGATATAGACAGGTTAAGTGAGTGGGCAAAAACTTGGCGGATGGAATATAATGTGGGAAAATGTGAGGTGACACACTTTGGCAGGAAGAATAGAGGAACTGAATATTATTTAAATGGAGAAAGACTGCAGAAAGCTGAAGCTTAGAGGGATTTGGGGGTCCTCGTGCATGAATCACAAAGAGTTAGCACACAAGTTCAGCAGGTAATAGGGAAGGCAAATCGGAAGTTGGCCTTCATTTTTTTTTAATTCATTCACAAGATGTGGGCTTCACTGGCTCGGCCAGCCTTTATTGCCCATCCCTAGTTGCCCTTGAGAAGGTGGTGGTGAGCTGCCTTCTTGAACCGCTCCAGTCCATGTGGTGTAGGTATACCCACAGTGCTGTTAGGAAAGGAGTTCCCGGATTTTGACCCAGCGACAGTGAAGGAACGGTGAATTTCCAAGTCAGGATCGTGAGTGACTTTATTTCAAAGTATAAAAATAGGGACGTCTTGCTAAAAGTATACAAGGCACTAGTTAGACCACACCTAGAATACTGTAAACAGTTTTGGTCCCCTTATCTAAGGAAAGATATACAGGCATTGGAAGCAGTCCAGAGAAGGTTCACTAGGTTGATCCCGGATATGGAAGGATTTTCTTATGAGGAGAGGTTGAGTAGGTTGGGCCTGTACTCATTGAAGTTTAGAAGAATGAGAGGTGACCTTATTGAAACATATAAGATTCTTAGGGGGCTTGACAGGGTAGATGCCGAGAGGTTGTTTCCCCTTGGGAGAGTCTAGGACCAGGGGGCATAATCTCAGAATGAGAGGTCGCCCATTTAAAACCGAGATGAGGAGGAATTTCTTCTCTCAGAGGGTAGTGTATCAGTGGAATACTTTACCGCAGAGGCTGTCGAGGCTGGGTCATTAAGTATATTCAAGGCTGAGATAGACAGATTTTTAATCAGTGAGGTAATCGAATGATATGGGGAAAAGGCAGGAAAGTGGAGTTGAGGATTATCAGATTTGCCATGAATGGCGGAGCAGACTCGATGGACCGAATGGCCTACTTCTGCTCCTACATCTTATGATTAGTGACAGCCCTGTTGTGGAGGGAGGTGGTGTTGGGGTAAAAGGATAAAAATAAGTGAAAATTTTTTAAATCAGGAAACAGACAATTGGATTAAAAAGGGGGTAAAGATGGAGGAGAGAGTTCATGGCCTGAAGTTGTTGAACTCAACGTTAGGCCTGGAAGGCTGTAAAGTGCCTAGTCGGAAGGTGCGATGCTGGTTTTGTGGTAAAGAAAGAAAAGATGTGTTCAGATGAGTGTGAATGGCTGTATAGCAGCAGTCCAAATACAACGTGAAGAAATAAAGAAAGAAACGAGTAAAATTGAACCAGCAAGAAAAAACAGGAAACAAAATGGAGGCAAAGGTTATGATCTCAAATTGTTGAACTCAATATTGAGTCCACACGCTGTAGAGTACCAAGTTGTAAGTTGTTAGTTTTGCCTGCTAATTCTGATGAAACCTTTGTTATTTCGGGTTACTCACAATACAACACTAAAGTGGCAGATGGATTTTAACAGAGAAATGTGAGGTCATACATTTAGGGAGGTCAAACAGTTACAAGGATTACAAAATAAATGGGAATATACTAAGAGGGGTAGATGAAATGAGAGATCTTGGCATACAAGTACACAGGTCCATGAAGGCAGCAGTTCAAGTAGACAAGGTTGTAAAGAAGGCAAATGGAATGCTCTCCTTCATTGGCAGAGGTATAGAATATAAAAGTAAGGATATAATGTTGGAATTGTATAAAACACTGTTGAGGCCACAACTGGAGTATTGTGTGCAGTTCTGGTCACCACATTACAGGAAGGACGTAACAGCTCTGGAGAGAGTGCAGAGGAGGTTTACAAGAATGTTGCCAGGGTTAGAAAAGTGTAGTGATGAGGAGAGATTGGATAGGTTGGGGTTATTTTCCCTGGAACAAAGAAGGCTGAGAGGTGACTTGATTGAGGTGTACAAAATTATGAGGGGAATAGATAGAGTGGACAGGATAAAATTGTTTCCCTTGATGGAGAATTCTAGAACCAGGGGACATAGATTCAAGATAAGTGGCAGAAGGTGTAGGGGGGACATGAGGAAGAACTTTTTTACGCAGAGGGTAGTGGGTGTCTGGAATTCACTGCCCAAGTTGGTGGTAGAGGCAGAAACTTTAAACTCTTTTAAAAAGTACCTGGATCTGCATCTAAGGTGCTGTAAACTGCAGGGCTATGGGCGGGTGCAGGAAGGTGGGATAAGAAAGGGCACCTGGGTGTCCTCAGGCTGGCATGGACAAGATGGGCCGAATGGCCTCCTTCTGTGCTGTAACTTTTCTATGGTTCTAACTGATCAAATGTGAAGAAATTAAGTCTGAGATCCAAAGCAACATTGATTTTGAGGAATCATCAAATCAGCGAACAGGCAAGTGGACTGACTTCCTGAATAGCGTTGTCTTGTATTGTGATTTTAAAAACTCACTTTCCTTCAGCTGGCCCTAACACAGCAGCAAAGACAAGTTTTAAAAAAAAGTCACAATACATGTTTTCAAGCTGACTATGGCATAGCAGAAGCTGACAGGGAAGGTGTACCCAATTGTCACAAGACTAAACAGGTCCACCTATTTCCATTATTTTTAAATCTCCCACCTATTTCCATTATTTTTAAATCTATACCCACCTATTTCCATTATTTTTAAATCTCCCACCTATTTCCATTATTTTTAAATCTATACCCACCTATTTCCATTATTTTTAAATCTCCCACCTATTTTCATTATTTTTAAATCTATACCCACCTATTTCCATTATTTTTAAATCTATACCTTTAATGCCCTGTCAGCCTTTCCACCCCACCCCCCACTAGAGCTGTACCTTGAGTGTCCTGCCATCCATTGTTAATTAGCACATTCGTTTAGATAATATCACCACCTTCAACACCTCTTTGTTCCTTTGTGACATCTTTTGATTATCTGCTCTTATCACTGCTTGCTTGTCGCTACAACCACATGCCCCCCCAACTTCTCTCCCCCCACCCCCCCACCTTAAACCAGCTTATATTTCACCCCTCTCCTAATGTTACTCAATTCTGTTGAAGGGTCATGAGGACTCGAAACGTCAACTCTTTTCTTCTCCGCCGATGCTGCCAGACCTGCTGAGTTTTTCCAGGTAATTCTGTTTTTGTTTGAGATAGTTTCCAGAGCTAGCAGGCAGAGGTTAGATTCAAAAGTGGATCTAGTTGAGTTCAGTCCTTTCAAACACCAAATACAACATTACCACTTACCACACCTACTTTGAAGCAAAACATGAGAGAGAGAGAGAGAATGAATGTTCCAATTAATATGTTAACCATTTTCACTGCATGGTTTTATAACCTTTGTACCTTATGGTGCTTTCATTAGACACCAAAAGAAATTTCAACAGAACTGAGTTCTGTTGAGGGGTCATGAGGACTCGAAACGTCGGCTCTTTCCTTCTCCGCCGATGTTGCCAGACCTGCTGAGTTTTTCCAGATAATTCTGTTTTTGTTTTGGATTTCCAGCATCCACAGTAGTTTTTTAGTTTTTTAGTTTTTTGTTTTTACCAAAAGAAATTTGTTCTGTCACAAGTTATAGTATTTTGTTTTAGTAACTGGGGAACTATTGTACAGAGAGGATATTGTATGTTGTTTTTTATTAACCATGTCTTTTTGGCTCTCACTATTAAAAGATGCATTGAACATATGGGTGACCGTTATGGCACGGCCGATGGTAAAGGCTGAGCTGATCAAATCCCAGAGGGAAATTTGAAGCAGCTGCCACAAGTTCTTAACTTCTCCAGGCTAGGTGAAACATTTCGCCCCCTCTTTTGAATTCAAGCTAGTCTGGTTTATTTAAAAATGCAGATGTTTCCTTTACACCTTACATTCTAAAACTTCACCCATGTTTATCTACTTAACATTTCAAACCTAGCTTCTCTTCTGATACATCAAAGCCTTCAGATCAGCTGCTTTTAATTCAATTAAATCCCACATACAGACCTCACTATTACTCTACTATACAATAAATTCCAATCACGTTATGAAAATTATTATATCTTCCTGACAGTGCCGTGGTGATGATTTCATACCCAGGATGTGATCCAGGAAGGAAAACCAACACTCTCCACTGTGCTGTCTGCTTAATTATTAACTTGTAGAAAGAGCAGCTGGCTCTCCTGATATCTGTATGTTCAAATGCAGTAAATCAATAACAGTACCTCATTGATATCACAGAGCTCTGTGTCTATGTAAAATCTTGTGTTCCACCACCCCCCTCAATTGTTATCCTTCAAATTTTACCAACCAGGTGTTGCAAGGGTGGTATGGCACCTGGAAATGTCAAACTTACTGTGAAATTATATGTGAAGAGCCTTAATTAACTATCAGGATTTCTCAAAGGAACTGTAACATAAAATTTACTTGACTGGAATTAATCATTTTAATTGTTCAGTCAAGCGTTTTTTTTGATTTTGTTTATTCATAATATTTGCCTACTCTTACTCTTTGCAACACACTTGGAACAATGCTATTGTAAAATTAATTTGTATGCAAGAGTTACATTTGAAGTTTAGACTTGCTATTAATTTTAGTGTTATCACTGCTATCTTCTGGAAGAGGAGCACTTAAAGACTGAAGCACGTACACCATTTTGCACCCATTATTGATAACCTGTTCATAACCCTTGCCTGTGAAGCTTCTGGATGTATTTAGTTTCCTTCTTGACAAACTACATAGTGAATTGTTTGTGTTTCTTGAGTTTTGTCCCATAATTTCAATTGAGATGCAGGTATACTACTGTTTTCTAAGCTATTGCTTTATATATGGGCAAATGATCTTGTAAAACTCAAGTTTCTCCAGTTTTTCACTGTAACTTAAGATAACTGATAGTAGGGATCAGCCTCATGGCTCTTACTAGCACAACCCCCAAAGCTTGAATGTCTCTTGTTTTATGGCAACCAGACCTGGACACATTCAAGGATTGGAGATGGAAACCAATGGCTTAAGAAACAGCAGTATGGATATTTTATGGAGGCAGGGTATAGGAAAAGTTAATGTGAAATAGTACTTTAAATTATCTGGAAGAGGTAACCCAGGTTCAAACCAGTGAAAGAGAACTTGGGGACTGATGTAATGAAATTCTTTACATGGGTGACCAATAGACGGAATAAACTTCCGGTTAGAGCGGCAGAAACAAAAGCCCTGCCCTCATATAAGAAACAAGTGGATGATCCAGTGAGAGGATATCAGGATCTTTCAAAATGGATGAATTAAGATGAGATATAGTCGCCTTCATTGATAAGCTTGCTTTATATTTGGCAATGATGAGGATAATATCAGAAAAGAGTGGCCCGAAGGCGTACTGAGTGTAGAAAGGCAGCAATCAACCCACGGGCATATGCATTGCCAATCAACATGTTAATAGCCTATTAAAAATATATTTATAGTGCTGTAATCTATTTAACTGCCCAATAAATGGATATGTTATTTGTGTCTTTATTGCTAAAACACTTTTGTCCATTCCAAAAGCTCTAAATGTCTGACCATATAATTGAAGCTAAGAGTACTAGTCAAATGCATTTACAAGGGATGAGAGTGCATAGAAGCAAAAGGCTACCAGGGTTGGGGAGACCTGGAATACACAACAGCAGGAAGCTGAGACTGTTAACCGATTGGAGAGATGGAGAAACTCATAAGCCCCTTGCCAGATGTGAAAATAGTGAAGGACAGATTAAAATAATGGAAATATTACAATATTAAGTCTACATAAAATACACATCAGTGCAATTTAACAAAAATACTAATCAGCTTTAAAATTATTCAGAGTATGCACCTTCTGTAAGTACTTCAGTATTCATCTGGTTCAAGTGAAGTCTGTCATTCCTGGACGGATTCCTTCTGCCCCAGTACTGATCGAAATGTCTAGGAATCGGAAATCTTCTCTTCTACACCATAGAACCATAGAAAAGTTATGGCACAGAAAGATGCGATTAAGCCCACTGTGTCTTCGCCAGCCAACAAAAGAAGCTAGCCATTCATTTTTAATCCCACTTTCCAGCACTTGGTCTGTAGCCTTGCAGGTTACAGCCCTTCAGGTGCAGATCCACTTATCTATTAAATGAGTTGAGCGTTCCATCCTCAACTACCAATTTAGGCAGTGAATTCTAGAGGCCCACCATCCTCTGGGTGAAGTGAGGTGTCAGCTGTGGCTCAGTTCATAGCACCCTCGCCTTTGAATCAGAGGGTTGTGGGTTCATGTCCCACTCCTGGAAACCAAGAACTGTGATTGTACTCAAAAAAGAGTTGCAATCTGTGACTGTTGATAACTCAAAAGAGTATCCTCTGGGTGAAGTGAGGTGTCAGCTGTGGCTCAGTTCATAGCACCCTCGCCTTTGAATCAGAGGGTTGTGGGTTCATGTCCCACTCCCGGAAACCAAGAACTGTGATTGTACTCGAAAAGAGTTGCAATCTGTGACTGTTGATAACTCGAAAGAGTATCCTCTGGGTGAAAAGGTTTCTCCTTATGTCCCCTCTAATCCTTCTGCCAATCATCATAAATCTATGCCCCCTGGTAAGTGATCCCTCAGCTAGGGGAAACAGGTCTTTCCTGTCCACCCTATCTAAGCCCCTCATAATTTTGTACACCTCAACGAGGTCACCCCTCAGCTTCCTCTGTTCTAAGGAAAACAACCCTAGCCTATCTAATATTTCCTCATAGCTGCAATTTTCAAGCCCTGGCAACATTTTTGTGAATCTTCTCTGTACTTTCTCTGTAATTATGCCTTTCCTGTAATATGGTGACCAGAACTGTACACAAAATTCCAGCTGTGGCCTGACCAACATTTTATACAGTTTCATCATTACATCCCTGCTTTTGTATTCAGTACCTCGTCCAATAAAGGAAAGCATTCCACGTGCTTTCTTTACCACCTTATCCACCTGCCACCTTCAGGGGCCTGTGGACTTGCACTCCAAGGTCTCTCACTTCCTCAAGCCTATCAATATCTCCCATTTATTAAGTATTCCCTTGCTTTGTTTGCCCTCATCAAATGCATTACTTCACACTTTTCCGGATTTAATTCCTCAGGCTTTGCAATTGTCAAACAGGTTTGAGGTGCTCACAACATGTGTGGATGAAAGTGATGTCTGCAAGGTGGATGAGCTGGCTGGCCGGCCACAGCACTGTGGTACAGGAAGCCGTTCAAGTGGGGGGAGCAAAAAGGAATGTAGGGGATAGTATAATGAGGGGGATTGACACTGTTCTCTGCAGCAAAGAACAAGAGTCCAGGCAGCTATGTTTTACTGCCCAGTGCCAGGGTTCGGGACATCTGCTCAGGGCTGGAGAGGAACTTGCAGTGGGAAAGGGAGGATCCAGTTGTCGTGGTCCATGTAGGTACCAACGACATAGGTAAAATTAGGAAAGAGGTTCTTCAAAGTCAGTATGAGGAGCTAGGTACCAAGTTAAGAAGCAGAGCCTCAAAGGTAATAATCTCTGGATTATTACCTGAGCCACGTGCAAATTGGTTTAGGGCCAATAAGATTAGAGAGACGAATGCATGGCTCAAAGACTGGTGTGGGAGAAGTGGGTTCCGGTTTGTGGGGTCTGGCATCAGTACTGGGGAAAGTGGAGCCTGTACCATTGGGACATTTTACACCTGAACCATACTGGGACAAGTGTCCTCACAAATTGCATAACTAGGGGAGTAGAGAGGGCTTTAAACTAAACAGGGGTGAGGGATCAAGCTTGGATAGAGGTAGCAATTCAAAGTGTAGTGTCATGACAGGGGAGCAAAATAGTAATATGAGAAAGAAAAACCCTCAATACATCAACAGTCAAGACTAGATGTTACAAAGGTAACAGGCAAAACTGAAGGCTCTCAACCTGAATGCATGTGGCATTCATAACAAGGTAAATGAATTGATGGCCCACATTGGAGCAAATAAATATGGGGCAGAATTTTCTGCCTGTTGGGCGGGTGGGTCCGACCCAATCTCCGGCGGGCGGGGAGCCAATCCCTGCCGGAGAAGTGGGCCCCACCACCATTTCATGCGGGCGGGCCAATTAAAGCCCACCCAGCGTGATGTCCGGCAGGAAGAGCTATGCGCTTCCTGTGCGGGTTGGGGGGGGTGGGATTCCCCAAAAGCGAGCACATCTCCCTGAGGCTAAGTGCTACCTCAGGGAGATTGCTGACACTTCTAAAAATATGAAAATTAGAAAAAAAAAATTCCCTAACATTTCCCCTTCATGTGACAATGTCACATGAGATGGGACATGTTCACAATTTACATTATGAGTTTATTAAACTTTTTAAATCCCTACATGAAACCTCATCCCGCCGGTGGATGAGGTTTCATGTTTTTTCTATTGCCCACTGGGGCTCCTGGCCTGCCCACCAACCTTAAGTTTGGACGAGCAGGTCCTTTAATTGTATAATTGATCCTGTCAATGGCCTCAATTGACCATTGACAGGTTGGCGGGCCCGCAGCTGATTTTGCTGCGGGCCCGCCTTCCTGAAAATTTAAATGGGCGGGGATGACGTCGGTGGTTCCGTCATTTTATGCGTCAGCGAGCGGGCCCCGCCCCCTGCTGACCAACGGCAAAATTCTGCCCATGATCTGATAGCAATTACGGAGAGGTGGCTGCAGGACGACAAAGACTAGGTCCTTAATATCGAAGGGTACATGACATTCGAAAAGAATAGGAAGCTAGGTAAAGGTGGAGGGGTAGCACTGTTAATCAAAGAGGGCATTGGTTCAGGATATCAGGGTGTAGAATTGGTTTGGGTGGAGATGAGGAATAGCAGGGGAAATAAGTCATTAGTAGGAGTGGTCTACAGACCCCCTAACACTAGCCACAGTATCGGGCAAAGTATTCAAGATAAATATTGTGTGCTTGTGATAAAGAGACGGCAATAATCATGGGTGATTTTAATCAACACATAAACTAGAAAAATCAGATTGGTAGTAGTAGCCTGGATGAAGAGTTCTTAGAATGTTTTCAAGATAGTTTCTTAGAGCAGCATATTCTGGAACAAACCAGAGGGCAGGTTATATTAGACTTGGTATTGTGTAACGTGACAGGATTAATTAATGAACTCAGTTTAAAGATACCCCTTGGTAGCAGCGACGAGGTGTCAGCTGTGGCTCAGTTCATAGCACCTTCGCCTTTGAATCAGAGGGTTGTGGGTTCATGTCCCACTCCTGGAAACCAAGAACTGTGATTGTACTCGAAAGAGTTGCAATCTGTGACTGTTGATAACTCGAAAGAATTTTGGTAGCAGCGACCACAATATGATTGAATTTTACATCCAGTTTGAAAGGGCGAAGAGCGGATCTAAGACTAGTATCTTAAACTTAAATAAGGGCAACTATGTTGGGTTGAAAGCTAAGCTAGCTGAAGTGAACTGGGAAACTAGGCTAGAGGATAGACCAATAGAAAAGCAGTGGCAGACATTTAAGGGGATATTTCAGAGTATTCAGAATAAGTACCTTCCTACTATAAAGAAAAATTCTAAGGGGAGGACCCACCATCCTTGGTTAACTAAAGATATTAAGGAAAGCATCAAACTTAAGGGAAAAGCATACAACTGCACAAAGATGAGTGGCGAGACTGATGATTGGACAGAATATAAAGAACAGCAGAGAATGACCAAAAGGTTAATCAGGAGAAAGAAATTAGGAGTATGAGAGGAAGCCAGCTAGAAACATAAAAATGGATAGCAAGGTTTTCTTTAGGTATTTAAAAAGGAAAAGAGTAAGTAAAGTGAGTGTTGGTTCTCTAGAGAGTGACAGTGGGGAGTTAATAGTCGATAATAAGGAAATGGTGGAAGAAATGAACAAATATTTTGCTTCTGTGTTCACTATAGAGGGTACAAAAAACATTCCAGTAATAGCTGCAAATCAGGTGGTGAACGGGAGAAAGGAATTTGGTGAAATTGAAATCACTAGGGAAACATTGCTAAGCAAATTAATGGAGCTGCAGGCTGGCAAGTCTGCGGGTTCGGACGGACTACATCCTCGGGTCTTAAAAGAGGTGGTTAATGAGGTAGTCGATGCGCTGGTGTTAATTTTCCAATATTCGCTAGATTCTGGAAAGGCTCCATCAGATTGGAAAGTAGCAAATATAACTCCTCTATTTAAGAAGGGAGGGAGGCAGGAAACAATAGGCCAGTTAGCTTGACGTCTGTCGTGGGAAGTTATTAGAATCGATCATTAAGGAGATTATAGCTGGGCACTTAGAAGAGCTCAAGGCAATAGGGAAGAGTCAGCATGGTTTCGTGAAAGGAAAATCATGTTTAACCAACTTATTGGAGATGCTTGAAGGAGTAACATGCACATGGATAAAGGGGAGCCTGTAGATATACTGTACTTGGATTTCCAGAAGGCATTTGGTAAGGTGCCACGTCAAAGATTATTACGGAAAATAAAAGCACATGGTGGAATGGATAACATATTAGCATGGATAGAAGATTGGCTGGCTGGCAGAAAGCAGAGAGTATACATAAATGGGTCTTTTTCTGATTGGCAGGATGTGACGAGTGGAGTCCCACAAGGGTCTGTACTGGGGCCTCAATCTTTTACGATTTACATCAATGACTTAGTTGAGGGGAGTAAAGACATGATAGCTAAATTTGCAGATGATACAAAGATAGGTAGGAAAGTATGTTGTGAAGAGGACATGAGGTTGTAGATGGATATAGGTAGGTTGAGTGAGTGGACAAAGATCTGGCGTATGGAGCTTAATGACCGAATTACATCCTTGGTCCAAACATGGACAAAGAGCTGAATTCCAGTGGTGAGGTGAGGTGACTGCCCCTGACATAGGCAGCATTTGACAGAGTGTGGCATCACGAGGCTCTAGTAAAATTGAAGTCAGTGGGAATCGGGTTAGGGGAAACCTCTCCACTGTCCAGAATCATACCAGCGCAAAGGAAGATGGCAGTAGTTATTGGAGGCCAATCACCACAGCCCCAGGACTCCACTGCAGGAGTTCTTCAGGATTGTATCCCAGAATCAATCATCCTCAGCTGCTACATTGATGATCTTCCCTTCATCATAAGGTCAGAAGTTGGAATGTTTGCTGATGATTGCAGTGTTCAGTTCCATTCACAACTCTTCAGATAATGAAGCAGCCTGTGCCCACGTGCAGCAAATCTGGACAACATTCAGATTTGGGCTGGTTAATGGCAAGTAGCATTCATGCCAAATGACTCAAACAATGACTATCTCCAACAAGAGAAACTCTAACCACCTTTGCTTGACATTCAATCGCATTAACTTCATTGAATGCCCCACCGTCAACATTTGGGGGTCACCATGAACCCAGAATCACAACTGGAATAGCCATATAAATACAGTGGTTACAAGAGCAGGTCCGTAGCTGGATGTTCTTTGGCAAGAGGCTCACTTTCTGACTTCCCAGAACCTTTCCACTTTCTACAAGGTGAATAGGTGTAGCTCCAACGACGCTTAAGAAACTTGTCACTATCTAGGACAAAGCTGCCTGCTTGATTAGTACTCCATTCACCACCCTCAGCATTCACTCCTTCCACCACTGGCACACTGACTACAGTATATAACATCTACAAGATGCACTGCAGCAACTCACCAAGGCTTCTTCAATAGCACCTCCCAAAATGAGATCTCCACCACCTGGAAGAACAAGGGCACCTGGCACATAGGAACACCATCACCTGCAATTTCTCCTCTAAGTCACGCTCCACCCTGGCTTGAAAATATATATCACTGTTCCCTCATTGCCACTGGGAAAACATCCTGGAACTCCCTCTAACAACACAGTGGCGTTGTACCTTCGCTATCAGACTGCAACGGTTCAAGAAGGTGGTATACCACCTTCTCAAGGGCAGCAAATGTTGCCTTGCCAGCAATGCCCACACCCTTTGAATGAATGAATGAATAAATTTTTAAAAATCTTTGGCAACAGGGAATTAACATACCATTTCTCCTGCTGTAGCTGTAAGATTGTCATCTGCTGCAGTATCCTATTTACCCAATAAGAAAATAATTTACTTTTATATCCATTACATCCTCAGGACATTCCAAAGCACAACATGCAATGACATACTCCTGAAATGTAGCCATTATTATAATTTATACAGGTACTTTGGTTGCTGTAGTTTATCATGTATAATGTGCGATGAATGTTTTATTTTGTATTTTCTTGTTCTACTGTGGTGCAATAGCACTGGTAAGAATACAACACTTTATACAGCTGGCCACAATATGTTTTACCTTAAAGTACAATGTTACTTGACAAGTACCATATCGAACAATAACCATCTTGCATATATCTTTATATTTTAGTGGGGCTGCAATTTTGCTATTATTTTGTTTCTCCCAAATACAAGAGCACAACTAAAGAAGATCAACTGTTAAAAGAAGTTTGTGTTGTTGGCTCAGTTGCCTGACAGAATCACTGTCTTGTTCTTTTGAGGTGTTTTTTACACTCCCTCTGGTGAAGTATGATGAAATAGGCACATTTCACTTTTGAAACTAGGAGCAGTAGTGTTTAGATTGCAGATTGCGAGATCTCAATGTGTTATCAGCTCATAGTATTGGTGGTTGCAGAACAGATACTGTGGTTACTGACAGAGTCAATGAATACTTCTTCCAGAACAGGGCACTTTATTTATCTACAATGTGCACGTATATGAAATCATTTTTGTTAACAATTTAAATATTGAATGTCAGTGCAGAACAATGATAGAATGAGCAGCTGAGCTGACAGGCAAATTTCTGACCTTGAGTGTGCTGTTGGAGACAGGGAAATGTCTGGGTCTTCAGAGGAAGAGGGAGAAAGTGACCCCTCCCATTATTACTCTTGCACATCTCCCAGTGGCCAGTTATAACAGCATAATTGCCATATTTACATGTTCCAGCCCTCTTTAGTCAGCTGTTCAAGGTGGGAAGGCGGGGGGTCCAAAAGAAGGAGAGAAAAGCAAGTAGTCAACTTATAAACTTTCTGGATTTCTGTTGTGATTGCATAAATCATTACTTCTGTTCCTATAATATGTGTACATAAAATTTTGAATATCATCATAAAGCATTCCATTATTTATTTTCTTGAAATATTTTCACAATGAAAATGCAGAAATTAGTAGTCATAATACTGGTATAAGAAAATTTTGTTTAACAGCAGAACCTAAATCTCAAACAGACTTTTTTATTCGTTCATGGGATGAGGGCATCGCTGGCTAGGCCAGCATTTACTGCTCATCCCTAATTGCTCTTGAGAAGGTGATGCTGTGCTGCCTTCTTGAACTGCTGCAGTCCATGTTTTGTAGGAACACCCAGAGTGCTGTTAAGGAAGGGAGTTCCAGAATTTTGACCCAGTGAGAGTGAAGGAATGGCGATTATAGTTCCAAATCAGGATGATGTGTGACTTGGAGGGGAACTTGAAAGTGGTGGTGCTCCCATGCAAGTGCTGCCCCTGCCCTTGCCCTTCTAGGTGGTAGGGGTCGTGGGTTTGGAAGGCTGTCGAAAGAGCCTTGGTGAGATGCTGCAGTGCATCTTGTATTTGGTACAACTGCTGCCACTGTGCATCAGTGGTGGAGGGAGTGAATGTTTTTTTGTGGTAGATGGAGTGCCAGTCAAGCAGGCTGCTTTGTCCTGGAAGGTGTCAAGCTTCTTGAGTGTTGTTGGAGCTACACTCATCTGGTGGAGAGTATTTCATCACACTCCTGACTTGTGCATTGTAGATGTTGGACAGCCTTTGGGGAGTCAGGAGGTGAGTTACTCTCTGCAGAATTTCCAGCCTCTGACCTGCTCTTGTAGTCACAATATTTATCTGGCTGATCCAGTTCAGTTTCTGGTCAATGGTAAGCCTCAGAATGTTGATGTTGGGGGATTCAGCGATGGTAATGCCATTGAATGGCTTGGGGAAATGGTTAGATTCTCTCTTGTTGGAAGTGTCATTGCATGGCACATGCATGGCGTGAAACCACTTACCAGCCCAAGGCTGAATATTGTCCAGGTCTCGCTCTATATGGACACAGACTGCTCCGGTATCTGAGGAGTCTCAAATTATGCTGAATCTTTTGCAATCATCCACAAACGTACCCACTTCTGCTCTTATGATGGAGGGAAGTTCATTGTTGAAATAGCTAAAGGTGTTTGGACCTCGGACACTACCCCGAGGAACTCCTGTGGCAATGTCCCGGGACTGAGATGATTGACCTCCAACAACCACAACTATCTCCCTTTGTGCTAGGTATTATTCCAACCAGTGGAGAGTTTTCCCCCTGATTCCCATTAACTTCAGTTTTGCTAGGGCTCCTTGATGCCACACTCGGTCAACTGCCCTGTCACGGGCAGATACTCTCACCTCACCTCTGGAGTTCAGCTCTTTTATACATGTTTGAACCAAAGCTGTAATGAGGTTCAGAGCTGAGTGACCCTGGCTGAATTGCCCAAACTGAATGTCAGTGAACAGGTCATTGCTGAGTAAGTGCCACTGATAGCACTATCGACGACACTTTCCATTGCATTGCTGATGATTGAGAGTAGACTGATAGGGTGGTAATTGACCGGGGTGGATTTGTCCTACTTTTTGTGCACAGGACATAACCTGGGCAATTTTCCACTCCGGTTTTGTAGCTTTACTGGAACAGCTTGGCTAGGGGGCACGGCTAGTTCTGGAGCACGAGTCTTCAGAACTATTTTGCAATGTTGTCAGGACCCATTGCCTTTGCAGTATTCAGTGCCTTCAGCTATTTTCTCGATATTACGTGGAGTGAATCGAATTGGCTGAAGAGTGGCATCTGTGATGCTGGGGCTCTCCGGAGAAGGCTGAGATGCATCATCCACTTGGCAACTCTGGCTGAAGGTGGCTGAAAATGCTTCAACCTTGTCTTTTGCACTGATATGCTGAGCTCTCCCATCATTGAGGATATGGATATTTATGGAGCTCCTCCTCCAGTGAGTTGTTTAATTGTCCACCACCATTCGTGACTAGATGTGGCAGGACTCCACAGCTTAGATCTGATCCATTGGTTATGGGATCGCTTGGCTCTGTCTGTTGCATGTTGCTTCTGCCGTTTGGCATGTAAGTAGTCCTGCGTTGTAGCTTCACCATGTTGACACCTCATTTTTACATATGCCTGGTGCTGCTCAGGGCATGCCCTCCTGCTCTCTTCAATGAACCAGGGTTGATCCCTCAGCTTGATGGTAATGGTAGAGTTGGGATATGCTGGGCCATAAGGTTACAGATTGTGGTTGTATACAATTCTGCTGCACCTCATGGATGGCCAGTCTTGAGTTGCTACATCTGTTTGAAATCTATCCCATTTAGCACGGTGGTAGTGCCATACAACACAATGGAGGGTGTATCCTAAATGTGAAGACAGGACTTCAAACAGGAAACTCGCACACTGAGCAAAACAAGTGGAAAATTGTTCTAAAGAGCTAGAGGTGAGACTGAGATAAGAGTAGCAATGTTGGAATTTTGATACGTAAACTGCTCAAACTTTAACCTTGGTTTACAGCATCATTTGAGTTCTTGCCAGTTGACAGGCTTTTACTTTCTGCATATCTACAATATATTTTCTGTCAACTTTTTCCATTTAAATCCCTATTTATAATGAAACTGCCCATAAACTTACCACACTGTGTTTACAGCTTGCCATCAGTGGCAAAAATTTAGTGGAAGTGCAGAGACAAGATTTCTAGTCAGGCAATTCAAGTAGTGTAAAAATGTGAACTTAATTACAGTTAGATACCCTGCTCCAATTATTCCCTACCCTATAATCCTGCTTTACAGGAACACTATACTGGATCTTGGCTCATCACAGTAAATGGACTGGTATTATAAGTAAAACTGCAGATCAGCTGAACAAAGATCCAAATTCTCTTCTGTTGTTAAACCCCCTCGCCTGATGATGACAATCACATTGCTACTAGCTAAGACTCAGATACAGTGTCAGTCATCTATTCCATATACTTGAATGTAATATCATTGATCTTTATAGAAAAGAAATCGAAAATATAAGCTTCCTGTGGTAAAGTATCCTTGAGAACCTAACAGTTAATGAAACAATGAAAGTGGTCCAATTGTGTAGTTTTATGTAGGCCTAAGCTGCAGTGTCATTTAGAATCACAAAATGGTTCGGCACAAAAGGAGGCCATTGTGTCTGTGCGTGCTCGTTATAAGAAGTATTTAATTAATCCCTTACCCCTCCAAAAGTTTCCTGTTTAAGTATTTATCCAATTCCCTTTTGAAAACTACTATTGAATCTCTTTTTACCACCTTTCAGGCCATCAATCACAACTTGCTGTGTGTAAAAAATTTTTTTTTTAGAATTCTCATTTGTACTGATTCTTGTGCCAATTCTCTTAAATCTCTTTACTCTGATGTCAACCAGATCAAAGCACAGGTGAAAGGTAACCTGGGGGAAGGTGTACTTAAGATGCATAAAGAAAAATTGACCTGAAATTCGAAATATGTGACATGAAAGCACTAACAAGGCTGCATGAGTTAAAGCTATTAACATCAAACTTTTTAGAAACCTGTCCAGTGAGAACAGGGCGACCCTATGTGGAACAATTGACAGAAAAATTTACCTTTGTTGTTTGTTTTTGCCATGAACTATTTAGGGATTATTGCAGGTTCTTGATGCAAAAGGTAATTTTCAAAGCCTTATAGCATGTGGCTCACTGATTATTCTGCAATTCAATTTAAACAATAAAAAGTAAAAGCCCTGAGCAGTAATGTGGGTATTCCATAGCAGTGATGATCCTTCCCATACGTGCTGTAATGTGTTGTACATGCCTGTTGGTGAAATGTAGTAGTGAGCTGAATATATTTGATGTGCTCAGTCGGAAAACTGGGGACATGGAATTATTTTTCAAGGAATACAATTTTATTGAAGAGTATATGAATGTCTTTGTACATTGTAATTGTAAAAAATAGATATATAGGATGTATCTGGAGTTCACTCCATACCACTGCATTCAAGTGGTATGAAGTAACCTTAAAGTGTATTACTAATAGAGATTGATATTATTCCTTTGCTTTTTAGAATTTTATTTTATTTACAATATTTATTTACAGTAGACACTACTCCTCAGTTGTCTGAGGGAGAACTGTATGTTGCATTTAAAGCTGCCAATACAGCTTCTTCCCTGAATTCCAGACTGGTGAAATTTTCAAACTCTGAATTTTGCTGTTGAAAATGCCACTAAAAATTAAGTGTAATAATAAGATGCCTGTCTGCTGTTAACATGTACCCCGAATGTCCACTGGCCCAGTTTAAGAATTATCATAATGTGCTATGCTCTATATTAAGTGATGATACATCAACACCCTGAAGAGTTTGTGAATACAAAAGTGGAGGCTATGACAGTATTGGGAATAAATGACCTAATCGGATACCTATTGTATGAGTTCATTGTTCCGCAGATCTCCATCTTGCTAGTGGCTAAATCAGATTAATGTAGAGGCTTTGGAGGCATCTATGTTTATAGATATGCTTACAGAGGAGGAGATTGCTACGTGCCTTCTGTTCTGTGGCAAGCTTGTGTAACAGTGGACTAATTTGTATTGTGTTGTATAGAATCCTTACAGTCCAGAATTTTGGGATCAGCTGTGTGTATCCCTTGCTATTCAATTCAGATCAGTCTAGTTTTGTCCCATGGTTCAAAACATATACACAATTTTTTAAATAGCTGTGCTAGTATTAAATATCAGGCAACCAGGCCATAATATCCAAAAAAATTCAAAGTTAACACTGGATATTTGCCCAAGGAAAAACTTTAATGTTAATAACTGAAATAGCACAATCTTTTACATATTTCAGATGTAAAACAAAAATCCACGCAAAATTGGATACAGCAGAGCTGTAAAATAATCAAAAACTTATTTGGCTATAATTTCATACACAAAATATCAAACCCTGCAATTTTCTGCATCGTTTAATTTTGTTGTAGGCATGACATTCATCTGTTTCATAGAAACATGGCAACAGGGATAGGCCATTCAGCCCTTTGAACCTGTTCCTCCCTTCAATAAGATCAAAGCCAATCTGTATCTTAACTCCATTCACCTGCCTTGGCTCTATATTGTTGTCTACCCTTGCCAGATCACTTACTCACTGCAAACAAAGCTCTCAAGACCTCATCAAATGTTCTTGTATCACTGGTAGGAGATATACAAAGGGGGAAGGGTTTTGCTGTGGGTGACTGTTTTCCATTTCCTCCCATCATGGAGAATGGAGCTTATGTTCTACACCAGTGATTCCCAAACATTTTTGGTTACCTACCTTTGTTCAGAATTAGCAACTTTTTGCATATGCCTACAGGCAGTTTATTTTTTATTTTTTAACTGTCCCTCTAATGACCACAGGTGGGATTAAAATGGGCAGTTCGTTTTTTTTATTCTTTTTCAGCCGGCCTCTTTCTGTGCTGTAACTTTTCTACGGTTCTATGTTGTATAAATCATAGTTTCACATTACAGGTAAACATATGTCTATAATAATTTTTTTACTTAAATGAGCTTGTTTGTTGGAGCATGAGTACATAAGGTTGGGAGAAATAGGTGTTGCAAAAGTGTCAACACTTATACAATGACGCTACTTTGATTGCATTCCAGTGAGTGCCAAAAATCCTCTTTCACAAGAGTACTTTGTGATGAACAACATCAAAGCCTTGATAGCTCTGTCTGACAGCTGAGGATACTCTGCTTGCATTTGGGCCCAAAAATCTGCTTTTGTTGAAATTCATTCTTGAGAATTCCATTACTTGCTCTGTCAAGGGGATTCTCTTGTTCTTTTACAGCCAACTCTCCTTGTGACTTAGGAATTGCAGGAAAATATGAGAAAGCATAGCAGACCCAGGTCTTTGTGTTGTCCATCGGGGAGAAGGAACTCAACTTTTCAGTGATATGTTGCTTGCTGTCACCTTTAACTGCTGAACTTGCAGGGCAGCATTAGTCATCAGGAATTTGTGCAGGCCTGGAAATATTTCAATGTTATTTTCCTCCACACATTGAACCCACAATTCCAGCTTTTTAATCATGGCCTCAATTTTTCTCCTGGAAATTAAATATTGTCGTGCTCAGCCCTTGGAGTTTTATATTTAGCTAATTTAGGCGAGAGAAGTTATCTGAACAAGTAGCCCAGGGCGTGGCATGCAGACTTGCAGAGAGAGGGAATGGGTGATCTGTGAAGAATAACTTCACCTCAGAGTGCATAGAACCTGTTCAAGACTTTCCCACAATAAAGCTAGCAAACATCCTTGTAGAGATGTGTTCGCTTCCCATTTCATTACATGGAGCGCAAACGATGTGTGAATTCAGGGAATGGGCATTTATAAAGTTAACCATTCTCAAAGCATTGTGCAGCACTTCCCTTAAGTTGGCAGGCAATGTTCTTAGTGGTAACTGTCTCCCTGTGTATCAGCAATGCACCCACATTGCATTTGTGGCAACTGCTTTCACACGTGTCACTACTCTGTTGTCATTGACTTGACTGCATCAGTGCAGATTCCATTGCACTTTGACCATCAAACTCCATGTTCAGTGATGAAGCTGTCATGCAACCAGAAAATCTCCTCAGCTGTTGCTCAACAAGGTAGTAGTTTACAAAAAAAGTCCCTCTTGTAATGATCCTTCGTAAATACACCTCAGCCTGAATCTTGCGTTCCGGACTCGGGCGTGCGTCCGACCTGAATGCACATAAAATTGCGTGAAAAGACGTCAGGCATGCATTCTGGCGTCATCACGCATGCGTGCAATATTGAGGTTGGCGGGCACGTGTGGGAGTCAGAGACAATTAAAGGGCCAATTAAGTTCATTAAAAAGCCTATTGACTGTGATTTTACGTTGTCTGTGTGATTTTTAGCTCATCGCATGGGCAGAACAGGTGGGCAGAATTCACGTTTTAATCATTTCCTCATCCAAAGTTGGGATGAAATCTCTGTTAGGATATAAAATAAAAAGAAATATCTGGGGACAGCATTTTTATGAGGCATGCTTTCAGGTGCTTGATTGTGCTGCATGGACGTTTTTTGCAGCATTTTTGTGCTTTCTTTTATTATTTGGAGGCCTGCAGCTCCCTGAGGCAGCTGTCTGCCTTCAGGGGGCTCAGTGGAAGTGCTCACCAGCACCCATGGTGATGTCAGCGCCCGCCCTCTTCCTGCCCCCACCGGCAGTGCCTTTCTCAGGGCACGTTAATTGGCCAGTCAGCTTGAAATCGCAGATGGGGGCCCACTGATCGTGTGTGCCAGACGAGTGCAAAATTCAGGCCCTCATGTAAATTAAGAGATGAGCCAGGTTTGTCACATCTGTAGATTAGTCCAGTTGCACAGCAAAAAGATTGCTGCTAATTGTTCAGTTCACTAATTGAGTCAACATCATCGGCCATGTCATCAATGCACTTGTTCACATTGTTGTTTGACAATGATACAATTTGAATGGCCTTTCTAACTTTCTCCTCAACTATAGTGCCAACCATATCTGCAGTTGCTGGTAGTAATACTGCCTGCTTTGGTAGAGGCTTCCCTAATCTTGCCACTCTGTAACTCCCCAAGCATGATGCTTCAAAGGCCTTCATGTTGTCATCTGCTGAAACGGAGCGTAAAACTTTCTTGCAAACCAAAATGTTATGAGTAAGTGAAAGGGAGAGAGTGGAAAGAAGAACAAAAGGGAAGTTCAGTGATAGGGTGAGGGGCAGGGAAGATTAATGACAAAGGTTTCATGATGCGGGGCCAAAGGGAGTGGTAATGGACAAGTAAAGAAACAAAAGATGTGCCTAGAGGAGGTGTGAATGCCAGGATCTTGAATAGCTACCTTCCGAAAGCAAAGTTTAAATAATTGAGAGAAACAGGAGAGGCAAAAAACAAACCAGCAAAGAAAAACAGTACAGAATGGCAGCAGAGTTTACAATCTAAAATTGTTGAACCCAGTGTTGAATCCAGAAAACTGTTAAGTGCCAATTCGAGCTTATGTTGAGCTTCATTGGAACATTGCTGCAGCGAGGGAAGAAAGGTCAGAGTGGGAGCAAGGTGGAGAATTAAAATGACGGGTGACTGGAAGGTCAGGGTCATGCTTGCAGGCCGAATGGGATTTTTTTGCAAAGCAATTACCCAGTCGAGCTTGGTTTCCCTTCCCAATGCAGAGGAGACCACGTTGATTACGGCATATTAAATTGAAAGAATTACAAGTAAATCACTGTTTCACCTGAAAGGAATGCGTGGGACCTTGGACAGTGATGAATCAGTACTCCTCCATGTTGAACCCCCAAATGGAGGAAACACTGAAAGGTGGTAAGGCCACAGAATGTACTCTGGGTGGAGAATTTCAATGCCCATCGCCAAGAGTGGCTTGGTAGCACCACTACTAACGAAGCTAGCCGAGTCCTGAAGGACAGAGCTGCAAGACTGGGTTTGTGGAAAGTGGCAAAGGAACCAACAAGAGGGAAAAACATACTTGATCTCGACCTCACCAATCAACCTGTAACAAATGCATCGTACATGACAGTATTGGTAGAAGTGACCACCGCACAGTCCTGTGGAGACAAAATCCCATCTTCACGTTGAGGATACCCTCCATCATGTTGTGTGGCACTACCACCGTGCTAAATGAGATAAATGGTGAACAGATCTAGCAACTCGAAACTGAGCATCCATGAGGCACTGTGGGCCATCAGCAGCAGCAGAAGAATTGTATTTAGCCATGATCTGTAACCTCAACACCATAAGCCCCACTCTACCATTACCATCAAGCGGGGTGAATCAACCCTGGTTCGATGAGAGTGGCAGGAGGGCATGCAGGAGCAACACCAGGCATATCTAAAAATAAAGTGTCAAAGTGTGAAGCTACAACACATGACTACTTACGTACCAAACAGCGGAAGCAGCATACAACAGACAGATCTAAGTAATCCACAACCAATGGATCTGATCTAAGCTCTGCAGTCGTGCCAAATCCAGTCGTGAATGGTGGTGGACAATTAAACAACTAACCAGAGGAGGAGGCTCCACATACGTCCCCTTCATCAATGATGGGGAAGCCTAGCACATCAGTGCAAAAGACAAGGCTGAAGCATTTGCAACCATCTTCAGCCAGAAGTGTCAAGTAGATGATCCATCTTGGCCTCCTCCTGAGGTCCCCAGCATCACTGTTGCCAGTCTTTAGCCAATTCAATTAACTCCACGTGATATCAAGAAAATAGCTGAAGGCAATGGATACTGCAACGGTTAAGGACCCTGACAACATTCCAGCAATAGTACTGAGCAATACTGAGTACTGAGTACTAACCGCGCTTCTAGCCAAGCTGTTCCAGTACAATTACAGCACTGGCATCTACCCAGCAATGTCGAAAATTGCCCAGGTATGTCCTCTCCTCCAAAGCTGGACAAACCCAACCCAGCCCATCACTGCCACATCAGTCTACTCCAGATCATTATCAAAGTGATGGAAGGGGCCATCGACAATGCTATTAAGTGGCATTTACTCAGCAGTAATCTGCTTGCCAAGGCTCAATTTGGGTTCTGCCAGGACCACTCAGCTTCTGATCTCATTACAGCCTTGGTCCAAACTTGGCCAAAAGAGCTGAACTCCAGTGGTGAGGTGAGAATGACTGTCCTTTACTTTAAGGCAACATTTGACCAAGTGTGGCACCAAGGACCCCTAGCAAAACTGGAGTCAATGGAAATCAGAGGGACAACTCTCTGCTGGTTGGAATTCTACCTAGCACAGAGGAAGATGGTTGTGCTTGTTCAAGGTCAATCATCTCAGTCCCAGGACATCACTGCAGGAGTTCCTCAGGGTAGTGTCCTAGGGTCAGCCATCTTCAGCTGCTTCATCAATGACCTTCCCTCATCATAAGATCAGAAGTGGGGATGTTCGCTGAACCATGTTCAGCTCCATTTGTGAGGACGCAGATAATGAAGCAGTCCGCGTCCATTGCAGCAAGGCTTGGACTTATAAGTGGCAAATAACACCCATGTCACACAAATGCCAGGCAATGACCATTTCCAACAAGAGAAAATCTAGCCATCTCCCCTTGACATTCGATTGCATTTCTGAAACCCCACTATCAACATCCTGGGGATACCTTTGACCACAAACTGAACTGGACCAGCCATATAAATACTGTGGCTACAAGAGCAGGTAAAAGGCTGGGAATTCTGCAGAGAGTAACTTGTCTCCTGACTTCCTATAATATGTCCACCATCTACAAGGCATAAGTCAGTAGTGTGATGGAATACTCACCTCTTGCCCAGATGAGTGCAGCTCAAACAACATTTAAGAAGCTTGACACCATCCAGGACAAAGCAGCCTGCTTGATTGGCACCCCCATCCACCACCTTAAACACTTACTGCCCCCACTAGTGACAGCAGTGTGTATCATATACAAGATACACATCAGCAACTCACCAAGGCTCCTTCAACAGCACCTTCCAAACCCACGACCCCTACCACCTAGAAGGAAAAGGGCAGCAGATGCATGGGAACACCACCACCTGCAAGTTTCCCTCCAAGCCACTCACACCTTCCTGGGTTGGAACTATATGCTCTTTCGTGTTGCTGGGTTAAAATCCTGGAACTCCCTTCCCAACATCACTCTGGGTGTACCTACCCCACATGGACTGCAGTGGTTCAAGAAGGCAACTCACCACTACCTTCTCAAGAGCAACTAGGGATGGGCAACAAATGCTGCCCTAGCCAGTGGTGGCCACATCCTGTGAAAGAGTAAATACAAAAAAAGGAGGGAGATAAAAGGGCAGATCTTGCATCTTCTGCACTCGCATGGAAATCTGCCATAGGAAAGGGAGGCAGTGTTGGGCGTGAATGAGGATTAGACCAGGGTATTGTACAGGAATTAGGAAAGGGTTAGATGTGTTTGGTCGTACCATTACACTTGAGGTGATGGAAATGGTGGTGGGTGATTCATTGAATGAAGAGCTGGTGGGGTGGAAGGTAAGAACAAGGGGAATACTATTGTGGTTTGGGAGGGAGGGGAAAGGGTGAGAGCAGAAGTCCAAGAAATGGAATGGACACAGTCGACGGCCCCATCAACCATGGTGGGCGAGTCCTTATTTGAGGAAAAGGAAAGACATAGCAGAAGACTAATGTAGAATGTTGCATCATCCAAACAGATATGACAGTGAGGTAGGGAGTTCCAGGATCTCTCCAGACCCCAGCAATGTCTGGAAGCTCAGCCTGGAAGAAAGAGTGCAACATGTCCTTACCTTGTAATAATTCAAAAAGGGAGACCACACTTGAAAGAATTTAGTGCAAAATAAATTAGCAAAAACAGGAAGGCAGATTATTATCTGAATGGCTATAAATTGAGAGAGGGGAATGTGCAACGAGACCTGGGTGTCCTCGTACACCAGTCACTGAAGATAAGCATGCAGGTGCAGCAGGCGGTAAAGAAGGCAAATGGTATGTTGGCCTTCATAGCGAGAGGATTTGAGTACAGGAGCAGGGATGTCTTGCTGCAATTATACAGGGCCTTGGTGAGACCACACCTGGAATATTGTGTTCCGTTTTGGTTTTCTTATCTGAGGAAGGATGTTCTTGCTATAGAGGGAGTGCAGCGAAGATTTACCAGACTGATTCCTGGGATGGCGGGACTGACATATGAGAAGAGATTGAGTCAGTTAGGATTATATTCGCTGGAGTTCAGAAGAATGAGGGGGGATCTCATAGAAACCTATAAAATTCTAACAGGACTAGACAGGGTAGATGCAGGAAGGATCCCAATGGTGGGGGAGTCCAGAACCAGGGGTCACAGTCTGAGGATATGGGATAGACCATTTAGGACTGAGATGAGGAGAAATTTCTTCAACCAGAGAGTGGTGAGCTTGTGGAATTCACTACCACAGAAAGTAGTTGAGGCCAAAACACTGTATGTTTTCAAGAAGGAGTTAGATATAGCTCTTGGGGGGAAAGGGATCAAAGGATATGGGGAGAAAGCGAGAGCAGGCTATTGAGTTGGATGATCAGCCATGATCATAATGAATGGCGGAGCAGGCTTGAAGGGCCAAATGGCCTACTCCTCCTATCTTTTCTATGATAGAATTCTTTGAAGAGGTTAACTGAAGGAATAGGTAAGATTAATGCAATGGATGTTGTATACTTAGATTTTCAAAAGGCCTTCAATAAGGTACTACAGGTTGATGTTGAAGGTTAGGGTACGGTGGCCAGTTTTTTGGTTTTGTACTGGACAGACCGGTTTTTGGCCAATCTGACCACAGTCCAGCACTGGATGGCTTCACACCCAGTATTTTGACCGTGGAACCCTAGTAAAACACTGGCAGGCACTCATGCTCATTCCTTTCCTCAACTGCATCAGCCTTGATGCTCCGGAGATGCAAAAGTCAAGTTTGTTTTGATATTTTGGTGATATTTTCCTCACACTACACTTCCCGCCCCCTCATACCCTGTTGTCTCTCAGGCATCCATTTAAGTACTAAAACACCTGAGCCCCAGAGAAAAACATTACTTGACTGACAGCTCTGGCTCTCTGATCTATGCTATCAATTTCACAAAGTTTATTTACACAAGATAGAGGTTTCAGATTCAGCTATGATTGACATTTTTATTGGGCTGTAGTAAAAAGTTCTTTTAGAGAAAGTGGAAAGTTATCAATTACTTTTTTAAAAGTTTTTCTTAGACATCCTACTGTCACTAAAGGGTTCATTGGTTCTTATGGTGTAGAGTGGATGAATGGGCATGGAAGTGCTATAGCTTGGTATGAGGGGGGTATGAGGAGCCATGGTATTCTTTGGGGGGCATACCTTGGCATAGGGGGCATGAAGGGCCAATAGGGGTTGTTTGGAGGGCATACCTTGCATAAGGGGCATGAAAGATCATAGGGGTTGTTTGGAGGGGCATAGGTTGGCGTGGGGGCATGCCTATCCCTGCAATGGTGCTGGCCAGGTTAGGAGAGCAGGGGCGGGCTCACAACCCAAACCAGCCCGCACCCTTAAAAGACACTCCTGAAAATTGGAAAACCCGGGAACAGGGCCAAGAACCCCGGAATTGGGACCCACCCGTCATTTTTAAAGAGTTCTCGAGTCATCCCGACTCAGTGTAAATCCAACCCAATATCTCTCAAAATACTGTGTATCCAACCTTGGCTGTGTCATTACAGAATGGGTCCAAGCAGATTCCATGTGTTACTCATAGGCAAGGAAAGAAAACTGTGGTGTAAATGGGTCCTAACCTTCATTTCTCTTTCTGTGGAGACTCACCATTTTTGATGTTCTCTTTGCTGGGAGTATCTCTGTTGACATCATCAACAGCTCTACTGTGACTGACAATCTAGCTAACCTTAGTTGACTGATGAAAGTTCAATGCCAATCTAGAACTCTTGCTATTAGTGTGCAATATTAATTCTAGGTATTTTTTTATTATGTTTTAAGTTTACAAACTTGACTCTCATATTCAATTAAGCAAAAAGCAGAAACAGTTTATTTGGCTGATGTTGACTTTTATTCATAAATTTGTTGTAGTAAAATATAACCTTTTAAATCCTAAAAAAAAATAATTTTGGCAAAAGATTATGTTGCTTGAAATGGACCTCAGTCTACTTGTGTTTCTTTTGGTTTTTTTTAATTTTAGGCATGAAACTTGTAAATGTTGATGTTCAGAGAGGCTTGGGTGTTCTCGTACAAGGAATAAAAATGTTAGCATGCAGGTACAGCAAGCAATTAGGAAGGCAAATAGCATGTTGGCCTTTATTGCAAGGAGATTGGAGTACAAGAATAAAGAAGTCTTGGTACAATTGCACAGGGCTATGGTGAGACCACATCTGGAACACTACAACTTTAGCCTCCATATTTAAGGAAGGATATACTTGTATTGGAGGCGGTACAGCGAAGGTTCACTAGATTGGTGCCTGAAATGAGAGAGTTGTCCTATGATAACAGGCTGAGTAAATTGGGTCTGTATTCTCTGGAGTTTAGCAAAATGAGAGATGATCTCATTGAAACGTTCATGATTATGAAGCTTGACAGGATAGATACTGAAACATTGTCTCTCCTGGCTAGGGAGTCTAGAACAAGGGAGTACAGTTTCAGGATAAGGGGCTGATCATTTAGGGCTGAGATGAGGAGAAATTTCTACACTTGGGTTGTGGATGCTCCATTATTGAATATATTTAAGGCTGAGATAGACAGACAGGTTTTTGACCCCTCAGCGAATCAAAGGATATGGAGAGAGGGCGGAAAAGTGGAGTTGAAGCCCATGATCTATCATGATCATAGCGAATTGCAGAGCAGGCTTAAGAGGCCATTTAGTCTTCTTTTGCTTCTATTTCTTATGTAGCTGGAGAGAAATAAAAAATGCTTATTTATATCTCTGATTCATCAGTGGAAATTGTTCTTTCGAAACAACCTTAACAGCTTGGGAAGAGGACAAATAAATTGCCAATCAGTGTTGCATGATAACATTCCTGTCTCCAAAAATAATTTAAATTCTCTGCACTCTGCCAGCGTCCTATCCTCCAACCTCTATTAACCACAGTTCATCCAAAACTCTGCTGCCTGTAACCTATCCCACGCCATGTCCCATTCACCCATCAGCCCCATGCTTACAGTCCCACATTGGCCCACATTTCCCCAAAGCCGCAAATTTAAAATTCTCATCCTCCTGTTTAGATCACTTCACAGCCTCATCCTTATCCACCCTCATAGTTGCCTCCAGCCCCACACCCCTTTGAGAACTCTGCATTCCTCTAACTCTGTCCTTTTGTGTACCCCAAAACCCCTTTGCCATTGGTTAACCGCCATTCCTGCAGTCATCTCGGCTCTAAGCTCTGGAATACCCTCCCTAGATCTCTCTGTCTCAGTACCACCCTTCCTTTCTTTAAGACCTACCTTAAAACCCACTTCCTCGACCAAGCTCTTAGTTATACTTCCTAATCACCCTTTTTGTCTCTGTGTCAATTTTCGTATCATTAGCCTTCCATGAAGCACCTTGAAAATATTTTTCTATGTGGAAGGTACTGTTTAAATGTAGGTTGTTGCATTTGGCACAACACAAGAATTATGTTTGTTGTGTCTCAATTAACTAAAATAAAGAAAAGCCATAAGCCTAAGTGAGCTGCATGCTGTACAGCTAAGTAAAATATATGTATTATAAACGATCACTTGAGCTGTTCCATTGGCCTTGCCATTCCCAGCTAAATTTGGGGATTATGTTCACTCATGGTGGTATCAGGTTCTCTTGATCACATGCACACACAGTATCTAATACTGGAGTCTTAGAACATCAGTGCTTTGCTATGTACTTCACAGTTTCCACCACGTAGACTGGCATAGCATAATAGTCTCTGTAAAGCTTAAGCTGGTTGACAAGTTTTGCTGGGAAAAGCAGTTCGTGGGGTTTTGTTTAATCAACATGTTTCTGGTTCTCCTAGCTACCAGGGAATTGAAGGACTTCTTTGCAAAGGCCCGCAATGGATCTATTCGCATTATGAAGGTTATCATCAAAGATGGTGAGTTTTGTCTGTTTTTCTTACTATACTGTGGCCAAATATTCAACTGTAATTGAGCTGGGAATGTAGGTATTCTTTGTGGAAAGAATCTGCACAGCTGCTTTATTTATATAGATCGGGATGCTGTACACAAAGTACAGTAAGAAGCCGGAACTCGTGTTGAAGTCAAAAACTGGTGTAGGCCTTTGAGTCAAGTTTATTACAACGTTAATGTACTTTTGAGTTGCATTTAAGAGCAAAATTTTAAACATTTAATATATTTTAAAAAAAATATTCCCCCCATTTGTTGCTTGTCAGACACATATATTACCCTTGCCTAAACTTAGATTATGGATAGCTTTTCACGATCCTCCTGCCTGGCGACTTTATGACACAGTATCTGTCAGTTTTCTCTCTCCAATGCAGAAACCCCTTTGGGAAATAAAAGGTGGCTAAGTATGAAATAAGTCTGTGATCCGTGATCCTCAATACCCAATTATGTGAAATCTTGATTATAGTAGAAGTTGTTGATTAATATGACTGGTTGAGAGTTGAAGACCTGTATTCCTATCTAATGCAAACACTTGGAATTAAAATTGTGTCTCTAAATATATTTGAGCACTGTCATCCACACCCTCAGTAAGTTGCAGCTCACAGGATAAAACTGCCACAATTAGACTATAAATGGGAATAAATGATCAGTCTCACTTCAGATGGCTGATGTAGAGAAGGAGAATGTTATACTTGTGCAAGAGGGAATGTAGCTCTGACAATAATGTAAAGGCATATGGTTGGATATGGTGCGAAGAGGATGGTTTATCCAAGAGCCATCTAACCCTTGCTAAATTTGGCTTGTGAAATACCCTGTACTTGATCTGACATCCACAACTCAATCAGCACAAAATATACTATTTACTTTTAAAGATTACATCAGATTTCTTCAAGGGACTTCATTTTCAAATATTGCAGTCCTATATAACATCCATTCTCTCATTTCGTGATGGGGCTTTGAGAGTTTTGATGATGAGGAGGAGTTGCAATTGCTGAAATTCAGCAAATAAAATGTGAATGTATTCTTTAACTGGCAAATTAAATTAATATCTGGCATATTGGCATCCCTTGTTACATAATGGCACATTATTATATATGAAGGTCAAATTCTATTAACTTTTGTGGTGGTGGGTGGGGTGGGGGGATGGAAATCCTACTCACTTGTCTTTTTTAAAAAAAGATGTACCAAATGGTGTAACATGTTTACCAATGTGTTGTGCATGGAGAGTCAGGATGTGGATTTGCAACTCCCCAAACACTCAGTTCTATGCATGATTAATCCAAGCTATTTGCTATTAACCACCCACCCCACTCTCTTATGAAAGTGAAGGGATGCTGAGTATAACTCACCCTGAATGCCATCTCCTGGTGACTAGTTAGAGTGGCATTGACTGATACCTTACCAGTTCACCAGTCTAATTATCACCTAAGGGATTATATAGTGCAGAGAGAAGTCTACAAAGGAAGAAGGGAACCAAGGTCCAATATATCTATCTTTACAATGTATTCCTCTCTACGATCAATTATTTTATCTGATATTTTTGATTGTTATTAAGAGATAATCTGGATAAGTATTGCATCAGTAAATTTCAGAGGATATTTTTCTGTTAATCGATGCCTAGCTTGTTGTTACAATACACTGAAAAACATAGATTCAGAACAGTATGTGCTTTGCTGGGATTTATTTGCTCCATGGTGAAATAGCTGTATGAAGCAACTCAGAATTGGGAAGGGGGTTGGGGTGGTGATGGTGGGGGGAGGGAGGGTGGGCACTGAACATGTAGTGATGTCAGGTGACTTGAGCGACATGATGGGACTTGTCACCTTGCTCTTAAAGTGATGACAGCTGCAGGCTGTGCTTAAAATAGTGCGTGCAGCTAATGGGTTTGGCTGGTCTGGACTCAGCTGATAGAACAACATTCTGTTGTGACACTTGCCGTTTTCAAGTCGCATTTTCCAAAAGTTAAGGAAGCTGCTGTTAATTCCCAAACTATCCATCAACTTGAAAATTCAGGACTAATATATAATTTTTTGGCAAAAATATCGCATCTATAGTCTTGTTGCCTACATTATGCACCTGTGGAATCCGCTATTGAAGACTTCACCACCACCATGACTTCTCACCAAAGCTATGTTACTGACTGTCTAGTTTCTTCTTACTTTTGCTCTATCTATGTTGTATTTGCTGGCTCATCCATTGGCTCCTTATCCACAAACTCGATGATTCTCAAAGGTCCCTCCTCTCAGTGTTTTCTTCTTCACATCAGCATTCTCCAACCTTATCCATTCTCTTGCTAATGAATTCAATCTAAAATCAACTTCTTTCAGATCAACAGCCTCTATAATGCTGTGGCAAAATCACAACATCTTGGCCTTCTCCACACCCATCTACAGACCAGTCTGGTTCTTTTTGATTCCTCTAAGACATAGGGCTGTTTTCGGCAGGGGGCATGTAAAATAGAGCTGGTGCCCATCCCAACACCTTCCTGCCCACCACCCCCAAGCTCACCTCCATAATAGTGGGGTGGTGGTGGGGGCTAGGCATCCATCATATTTAAATAAATAATCAATGGTCAATTAAGCTCGTTACCAAGCCAATTGACTCTGATAATATGCTGCCCACATCATAAAATGTTTGGCGAGGGCAGTCAGGCAGGAGTGGGCAGCTTGTTATTTTACACAAATTCTTCAAAGGTTGGAAAGAAAGGGGGAGTTCAATCTTCGGGAACTGCTCTTTGTAGATTAGTGTGTGGCTCCCCTAAGATAGGACCCCCCCCCGCCCCCTCCTTTTGTTCCTACCTGCCTGCTGCCTTAAACCCACCACCCCTACCCACCACTACCTAACCTGCCCAAACCCTCCCTGCCCTAGACTGTGAACTTACCCATTTCCAGAGATCCACGTGCTTTCTTCTGCTTCCTCGTCGCAGTCCCAGCAATGTCCACCAATGCTCTCTTGCCACTGCCAGGACTGATGGGAGCTGACGGCCATTTGGATTGGCTGGCAGATCCCGAGGGCAGGACTTCTTCCCCAGTAAAGGGCAGATGTTCCACAGGCTGCCCATTTAGCCCACCTGCAGCCCTTTTGCGGCAGGGCAGGCCGGTGTGGAGAGGGTCAGCTCCATGCCTACTTTGCTTCGGGGGAAGGGGGGAGGGCGGGGTGCAGGGCGAGCCATAATATTCCACCCATGGTTACTTCATGTCTCTCAAGTCTAATCAACAGCCTCCATTTCTTGATTTGGAATGCTCCTTCCATCTATAGACATTCTTTAGTGCCCAGCAGCTCTCTTCCCCTCAGCAACTTTCTATGAAACCCATACCTGTCCAATTCTGCTTTAAATCTATTCTAGATGTAGATTTTCATAGCTTTCAATGACAAAGCCTGTCAACAGCTTTGGCGATATTCAAGACAATGACAGATAAGTCATCAACGTATTCAATAACAGGTTCCAAATGTGTATAACATAGGAAACAGGTTTGCCAGTGGAATAGCCAGAAATCGCCCAGAATATCTTTCTAGCATTTCTCACACATTCATGAACAGGATATAAGATCAGAAGATACATGCAGAAAGGAAACCATTTGACTGACATTTAGCTCTCCATCCAATAAAAAAATTACCGTTTCCCACTATTGACTTTATCTTAAACAAATCCAAGATTTTAGATCCATTACTGTACACATCACACAGTTTTACAACACAGAAGGAGACCATTTAGCTCAGTGGCTGTGTCAGCTCGCTGATTGAACCATCCACATATTCCCATTTCTCAGCCTTTTTCAAATGTTTATTCACTTCCTTTTTATCTTTCCTACATTGCTTGCACATTTTTTTTTCCTTCGTTGTTTTTTTGTTTCCCCCTTACCATATTAATTTAAATCTTCCCCATCAGCATTAATTACTCTCCCAGTGAGGATAATGGTCTCAGCAATGTTCTGGTGAGGCCTGTAACTTCTGCAACAGGCCAGTCTTGTCTGATAACTGACACTTATATTCCAGAAACTTTCGAAGAAAGAGGAAAGATGGGAGAGAATGAGGGAGGAGAGAGAAGGAAGGTATGAAGCGAGGAAAGGGAAGAAAAGAAGAAAGGGAGAGAATGGAAGAGAGATGAGACCAACATTTGCCTCATTGGGGGTGGCAGAGCTTGGGTGTGGAGTGGGAAGATGGGAAGATGTGAGAAAGGGGGGGAAGGAAAAGCAGAAAGAAAAGAGGGTTGAAATGAGAAGCAAAAACGGGGGAGAAGAATGGGCGCTCAACATTTGTCTACAACGTGCATGGAGGGAGCTATGCTCATATTATCTCAGGCTAAAGTGGGTTTTTTCCCCCTTTCAATGCATGAAGGGCTGTAGCAGTCTGTTTTTATCTTGGGATGGAGGTGTAATCAGGCAGTTTCCCCCACCCCCAATTTTTTCCTTATTTGATAAATTAAAGCCTTTATAAATCAAACATTTAATAATCAAGTTTTATATTTTTATGTATTTTACACAGCCTTGCTGTATTAATCTGTAGAGTAAATAATTTTAATATTAATCCATCTATTCCATGTCGTAAGTTATTGGGGGCTGTGGGGCACCTCCAGAGGGAGGGAAGCATGATTTCAACTTTTCAACTTTTATTCTCTTTTCTCTGAACCCCCAATACATCATCCTACACTTTCATCCTCCTCCTCATTTGATATCCCCACTGTATTGAAATAACCATCATTATTGGCCTTCTTTCTCAGAAGTCAAGATGGCTCCAAGGTGACATTCTTGGTGATAAGAGTTCAAAGCCAAGTCAACTCTATAAAGCAAATTCAAGTTATCTTCTAGCTCAACCAGGCAGCTCAGCAATACTCCTAGGCACTGTTAATGATTGACCAGCCAGCTTTACTCACCAGTGTAATCTGGGAGGGTGGGTCTGTTACTGTGGGATTGGTATATTTTCCACCCTGCTACAAGAAAAGGGGTTAATACTCGGTTACAATATAATGACCAGGTAATGTTACGTCAGTAAGCTGTGTTTACTAACTGTTCTGTATAACAGCACCATATTAAGCTGTGTTTATCCACTGGTCCGTAACAGAAATATGTATTTGCTAACATAAGCCATGAGATATTAATCTGTGAAGAGAATTTATATTTTGTTAGTTGCAGTGAGTGAGATATATCTAATATTATGTGATCAAATTGAAAATAAAATATATTTGTCTTACAGAATGGAAAACTAGACTAATCTAAACCAGACTTGTAATGACATCTTTCTTGCACTCAATATCGGTGTCATTTCTGGTAACAATCACAATACTACAGAAAAGCATTCAAAATTCTCTGCATTATAACTTGCTTGGGCTGTGAAGCATACATAAAGTTCTTTGAGTTCCTTTTATCTAGATGGTAACTGCAAAACTCCAAATTATCTTGGACTTTTAATTGGGAAATTCAAATTTCAGCCGCAGTCTTGCAGGAGAGATGGATAGACATGAATTTTGGAGCAACGTCATGTTCGGAACTCTCCAATCAGGTTTCCTCCCCATCACACCACTGAAACAGCCATTATCAAAGTCACAAATGATACCCAATCTGACTGTGACTTTGTTAACCTATCCCTAATCCTGATTCCTGACCTGTCTACAACCTTTGACACAGTTGACCACACCATCTTCCTTCAAAGTTGCTCCTCCAATGCCCAACTGGGTGGAACTGCCCTCACCTGGTCGTAGCCAGAGAATTACCTGCAATGGCTTTTCTTCCCACATTGCATCTGCAGTCTCTGTTCATGGCCCTCTTCCATTTCGCATTTACATAGTGGTTCTAGATAACATCTGAATGTGTCAGATTTCACATGTACATTAATGACACCCAGCTCTACCTCATTACCAAATTCTCTTGACACCTCCACAGTCTCTGATTTGTCATGCTATTTGTCTGACAATTAGTACTGAATGAACATAATTTTTCTCCAATTAAATATTGGGGAGAGTGAATGGCCTTGCCACAATCTCCATTCCTAGCCAATTACTCCATCTCTCTTGCTGGCAACTGGAGGAGGCTGAAAGAAACCATTCATGAATCTTTTTGTCTTCTGCTTCATAAAGACCACCAGCTTTCACCTCAGTAAGATCACCCATCTTCATCCCTGCCTCATCTCATCCACGCCTTTCTGTTACCTCTAGACTTAACTATTTCAGTGCTCTCCTGGCTAGCATGTTATCCTCCAAAACTCTGCTGCCCATATCCTAACTTCCACCAAGCCCTGTTCACCATCACAGCTGCCTACACTGGCTTATGGCCTCGATTTTAAAATTCTCATCCTTGGTTTCAAGTCTGTCCATGGCCTCACCCATCCTTAGCTCTGAAACTTCCTCCAGTTCGATAACCCTCTGAGATATCTGTGCTGCTCCAATTCTGGCCCCTTGCACATCTCTGACTTTAATCACCCTATTATTGGTCCTGCCTAGGCCCTAAGCCCTGGAATTTCCTCCCCAAATCTCTCTACCTCTCT
The DNA here is from genome assembly GCF_964194155.1 of Cetorhinus maximus. Classification (NCBI taxonomy): domain Eukaryota; kingdom Metazoa; phylum Chordata; class Chondrichthyes; order Lamniformes; family Cetorhinidae; genus Cetorhinus; species Cetorhinus maximus. The sequence goes on along the minus strand of NC_135884.1, from coordinate 11,976,607 downwards.
TTCCTTCTTTAAGATGTCCTTAAAAACCCCCCTTTGACTGGGTTTTTGGTCACCTGCCTAAATATCTCCTTATGTGACTTAGTGTCAGATTTGATTGGATAACTCCTATGAAACACCTTGTAATGTTTTACTATGTTAAAGACATTATATAAATGCAAATTATTGATGTTTCATTCAACTTTGCCCTAAGAACTGAGTTGGTTGATCACTGCTGCATCGCAAAGGTAACGTCTTATTTAAGAAAGGAAGGAGACAGAAAGCAGGAAACTGTAGACCAGTTAGCCTAATATCTGTCATTGCGAAAATGTTGGAATCCATTATTAAGAAAGTAGTAGCAGGGTGTTTAGAAAGTCATAACATAATTAAGCAGAATCACCATGGTTTTATGGAAGGGAAATCTTGTTTGACAAATTTATTCAAGTTCTTTGAAGATATAATGAGCAAGGCGGATAAAGTAGTGGGTTACCAAAATGCATTTGATAAAGTGCCATATTAAAAGTTACTGCACAAGACAAGAGCTCATGGTGTTGGAGGTAATATGTTAGCATGGATAGAGGATTGGCTAATGAACAGGAAACAGTCAGGATAGATGGGCTATTTTCAAGTTGGCAAACTGTAACTAGTGGGGTACCACAGGGATCAGTCCTAGGTTCTCAACTATTTACAATCTATATGAATGATTTAGATGAAGGGACTGAGTGTATTGTGGCCAAATTTGCTGACAATACAAAGATACGTAAGAAAGCAAGTAGCGAGGATGGCGCAAAGGGCAGGATTTTTCTCTCAGGTTTTGGGACCCTGACAGCAGGATCAAATGGGTGTCAGAAGTCTACACTGTTGGAGAAACAGTCACCCGACAATGATTTTCCTCAAATGCCAATTATGGGCCCTGAGAACAGGCTCGCCATCTAATTAAGGACAGCGGGCAGGGTCTTGAAACTGAAGGGCCAGTAGGAGGTCCTCCAGCACTGAAGAAGCAGCAGTCTGCCTTTTCAGGTAAGTAAGAGAGAGGGAGCCTCAAGATAGAGGTGCCCCCTCCTCCAACTTTTTAAAGTTTAAAACTTGTGGCAAGTAGAACTGCTGCCTACCTACCTCCCCACAACCCCCCATCCCACCTCTGGGAAAAATGGCCTGGATGCAGGATGGTGCTGGCCAGCAGCATGAATTTTCATGCCTTTGGTCTTCTGTGCTTGCACTTCTGTTCGGGGCCTAAAAATTCAGCCCAGAGAGTCTGCAAATGGATAAAGATGGGTTAAATGAGTGGGAAAAAATTTGACAGATGGAGTAGAACATGGAAAAATGAGAGGTTATCCACTTTGGTAGGAAGGATAGAAAACAAAATATTATTTAAATTGAGAGAGGCTGCAGAATCCTGTGGTACAGGGGCATTTGTGTGTCCCATGCATAAAAGACAAAAAAAAGCAAGTAGGTACAATAAGTAAATAGGAAAACAAATTGAATGTTGGCTTTTATTGCAAGGGAATGGAATATAAAGCTAGGGAAGTCTTGCTATGACTGTACAGGGCATTAGTGAGACCACACCTAGAGTACTGCATACTGATTTGCTCTTCTTATTTAAAGAAGGATTTACTTGCATTAGAAGCAGTTCAGAGAAGGTTCACTAGGTTGATTCCTGGGATGAAGTGGTTGTCTTATGAGGAAAGGTTGAGCTTAGAAGAATGAGAGGTGATCTTTTTGAAGCATATAGGATTCTGAGGGGGCTTGATAAGGCAGATGCTGACAGGATGTTTTCCCCTCATGGGGAATCTAGAACAAGGAGACACAGTTTCAGAGTAAGGGGTCACAGATTTAAGAAGGAGATGAGGTGGAATTTCTTTTCTGAGGGTGGTAAATTTTTGGAATTATCTACCCCAGAGATCTGTGGAGGCTGAGTCATTGAATATATTTAAGGCTGAGATAGCCAGATTCTTGATCTATAAGTAAGTCCAGGGTTATGGGGAACAAGCAGGAAAGGAGTTGAGGCCAAAATCAGATCGGTCATGATCATAATAAATGATGCAGCAGGTTCGAGGGGCCGTGTAGCCTACTCCTCGGTCTCATGTTCTTATGTATCATCTGAGGGAAAACTGTTTAGAGAGCAAATTTCTTCACACACTTCACTTTTGAATCTCGATATCTCAACCAAGTAGCAACATAATGGATATGTATGTGGAATGGATCATTTCCCTCCTGTTCAAGGAGAAGTGAGGAGGAGCAGCATTAAGACAGAATATTTGAGTAATGTGATTCTACTTAAGTGCCTGCTGTAAACATTAAACTATAATGACCCGTGCCTTCACCCACTTTTTTTCCCCTGTCCAATTCATAATGTTATACACAATAAATAATTGTTACATTTCACTTGGAAGCAACAGTACATTTACAAGTTGTTAATTTTCTGTTTTTGTTCAGTGTTTCTATTCTTGCCCATTGTAGTGTGGTTTACAAATTGACTGTTTTTATTTGACTTCTGGCAATCCTGATCCAAATATGCAATTTATTGATAAATGAGATATTGGCTGGAATTTTCTGGACCCATTGGTGTCAGACATCATGGAAGGTGGACAATATGGCAAGAAGGCCGAAAATCGGTTTCACGCCGTCGTGAAACCAGTTTGTGATTGTCCGCTCCACCCATCAATGGTGGGCCATGATTCCTGCCGCCACTCATCAGGAACCTAATTTAAATACTTTAGCATGTCATTATAAGCATTGCTCGTCGGGATCATCCCCTCACGCTGGATGACCTGTGCATCACAACTATACATAAGTGACATGTACCTAGCGAGTCGCACTTCACTCGGGACTTCAAGGTTTGTTTGTCTACCTTGCTTCAGGCAGCACCACATCACTTTTAGGGGGCTCACTGGCAGGTCTGTACGTACCAGATCAGCTGAAAGGCAGGGTGGCGTTTCAACCGCTGCAGGGCTAGGACTTGCTTGAGGAAGGGGGAAATGTGGCCTCAGGCAAGGGAAGAGGCTGCAGGGCGAGGGCTGCACTGGGGAAGGAGGGTATCCCAGGATGTGTGTGGGGCACATGTTGATCTGTGCAATTGGCTTCAAGGTGGTGAGGGCTGAGGAGGCAGCCTCCAGAGGAGATGAGGCCAGATGGAGATGTGAGGGTGTGTATGAGAGAGTGAGTGGTGATGTCCCTTGAGCTGGCAATGGGTGAGATGCCAGTGAATATGTGATGGCCTTGTGAGTGTGAGAGTTTCGAGTGATAAGATGGCTGCCTTACCCTGGTGACACTGATGAGATCATTCATTCGTTTTCTGCACTGGATGGTTGGGCTCTTGTGTGGAGAATTGGCACAGACCACTTCTGCCACCACCTCCCAAGCCAGAGTGGTGAGACTGATGGGCTTCCTGTGGCCAGAGCGGGGATGGAGGACATCGTGGCGGACCTCCACGGCATTGAGAAGGCATCCCAGGGATGTGTCACTGAATCGGGGGGCTGCACTCTTCTTGGCTTTTGGGGCCATGTCTTCACTGGAGCAGTCCTGAGCTGCAAACATTGAGAAGCATGCACGCAGCTGCAGTTTAAATATTGCGCCCTGCGTGAGGAAACGGCGAGGTAACGGAGTGGCAGGCAAATCAGAGACCGCCCGCCAGTGAGATGGCATGTTTCCTGTGGCTGCATAATTAATGAGGCAGGAATAGGATGACACGGCATGAAAACCCACCTTGCAGTGGGCGGATAAAATGGTAATTTTCCTGCCCGCTACCGCACTTTTTCCAAATCTGGGACAATTCTGCCCATTGACTCATTAAATTCAACTAAATAAATTACATATAACTGTATTACCATTTTTAAATGAAAGGTTTACCTTTTTATACTGCCTTCTGATGCCAGATTTTGGGAAGGTCCTGGTTCCATTCCTGTGAGGTTTCATTAGTTGAGGCTGTTAGTTTTGGTCATGTGCCTGAAGAAAATATTGGAAAATGTTAATGTGCATGAGCACTAACATCATGTCAAATTTGGGTCAGTACATTTGGAGAAAATGAAACACAATGAAAAACTGATTTCCTTAATACCTGTTCACTTTAGTGTGAAAGATGTCTGTGGTAGTTGGCTGCACATTAAGGACCACATCTCAGCTGATTTCAAAATTTCAAAGTCAGCTTGTTTGTGATTTGCTATTTCAACAGTTTAGCCTTCTAAGATTACTCGTAAGTAGGGCCTGATTCCAACTGTGTTTGAGATAGGCAAGTTCTAATGAGAACAATATGTTTCTTTCTTTGAACAATCTGTTCTAGGAATGGGTGTCATTTTCAAAAAATGCTATAATGGTCAGAAATAATAATTTTTTCTCTTGTATATTGTGCCGACGATCCAAATTTATGAGTTTGTAGCGGAATCTCAGGAACTGAACACATGTAAATGGATAGTTATTCTAATTGGATTTCAAGGTTAAACTCCTGTCTCTTTCTGGTCTAGTCAGAAATTTAAATTTCTCTAGTACTCCTTAATCTTCCCTCCTCGAAGGAGAACAATTCCAACTTCTCCATGTCACTGAACTCCCTCATCCCTAGTATCTCTTCTGCAAGCTCTACAAAGCCTTCACATCCATCCTAAAGTCTACTGCTCAGAATTGAACACATTACCCATACTCCGCTAAGCCCTAAATAGTGCTGTTATGAAGGTTTAGCATAACTTTCTTACTTTTCTACTCTACACCTTTACTTATAAAACCAAGGATCTCATACACATTTTTAACAACCGAGCTTTCACAGCGCCTTCTGACAGAAACCTGTTGGTTCATTAATTTGAATTGTGTACACATACATGACACTGTGATAATCTATGAAGGTGTAAAAGTTCAGGAATCTTGGGAGATACCTTTTTAGGAGCTTGAGTTTAATTCTCATGCTTCCAGCAAGCTGACAACAGCTTTCCAAGCAAGCTCCTGTTACAGAGTGGAATTCATTTCCTATAATTTTGAAATGCGGCCTGTCTAGACCTAAGACTGAAACAGAATTTGCTTCGACATCTGTTTATGATGCTGCGCTGCTAACATGCCAGATCTCAAAACAAGGAGGTGAACAGGAGATCAGTTACTTCGCCTTGCAAGCAGTCACTGTTTCAAAAAAATGGTGACAATTGATACTCAAGCAACCTGATAGAATTGTAGAATGATACAGCACGGAAGGGGCCATTTAGCCTCTGAAGCCAATTTGATGGAGGTATCCAATTAATCCCACTCCGCTGCTCTGTCCCCATAGCCTTGTTTTTTTTTCCCTTCTAAAATTTAGCCAGTTTCCCCTTTTAAATGTTACTGTTGAATCTGCTTCCACCACTCTTTCAGGCAGTGCCTTCTAAACCACAACAACTTGCTGTGTCTGCCACTGGAAATAGTTTCTCCTTATTTACTCTATCAAATCCATTCATGATTTTGAACACTTCTATGAAATCTCATGTTAACCATTTTTACTCTCGGGACAACGCCAGCTTTTCCAGTCACTCTACATAATTGAAGAACCTTATTTCTAATAAATCTCTTCTGCACCCTCTTGAGACCTTGACATCTCCCCAAAGTGTGGTGCCCAGAATTGAATACAGTACTTCAGCTGAGGTCTATCCACTATTCTTTTAAATGTTTAGCATAGCTTCCTTGCTTTTGTATTCTATTAATAAAGCCAAGAATTCCATATGCTTCGTAATAGCCTTCTCAATTTGTGCTGCCAACTTCAAAGATTTGTGTACATTCACTCCCAGGTATTTCTTCCTACACGGCCTTTAAGATGATACTCTTTTGATCGTATTGGGCAGAATTTTCCAGACAGCCTGCGGGGGTGGGCCCAACATACCAGGCGTGTGTCCCGACATCACCGTGCGCCGTCGCGATATTTCGGAAGGTGGGCGCTATGAGTTCCAAGGCGCGCCCGCCATTAATTAACGGGCCAGTTAAGGCCCTTGAGGCAGCAATCGAAGACAATTTTTCGCAGCCCGTGCGATTTTCATTGCGTCGCACGGGCGCAATAGGCAGGCAGGTAGGCCACGTTTTTAAAAACCTCATCCATGGGCAGGATAAGAGGGGTGAGTGGGCTCGCTAATGCGAGTTATTAGAACTTTAGTTTATTACTTGCTTGTGTGAATAGGACAACTTCATTTCGCTTCAGAGCTGCTTTGACAGAAAGAACAGGCTTCAGTTCAGGACTCTGGAGGAGTCATAACACTTGGGGCCTTCCAGGTATCGGACAGCCTTCCCTTAGCCTGGGAATGGGGATTGTGGTCTCCACTAGAGGCACCTCTTCTTAGGAGGAAGGGAGGGCCAGATGGGGGAGGAGGCCAGGAGTCCATATTCAGCCTCCAGGGGAGCCACCTGTGGGAAGACAGGTACAAGGGGCGCAGGGCCAACAGGAAGTCCAAGGCGGAAGGGGCCGCAGAAGACACCACTACCCTGCTGCCAGGGTTTACAGGCGGTGATGCAGCAACTTCAGTATGTCTGACGTGCAGTGCCGAAGGAGGCTCCGTCTCTCCAGGGAGACAGTGACCTCCATCTGTCAGATGATCGGCCCTGAGATCAGCTCCAACTGTGTGGGTGGACACCCCATACCAGTGGCACTGAAGGTCACGGTTGCCCTCAACTTCTATGCCTCCGGCTTTTTCCAGGGGTCAGTGGGTGATCTTTGTGGAGCCTCCCAATCAGCTGTCCACAGTTGTGTCAAGCTGGTGACAGACGCTCTGCTCAGGCGTGCATTGATTTTCATTCATTACCGCTCGGATGAGGCCAGCCAGGCACAACAAGCCAGAGGCTCTGCTGCGATTGCTGGGTTCCCCCACGTCCAGGGTACAATCGATTGCACACACGTGGCCATCAAGATGCCAGTGGATGAGCCAGGAGCCTTCGTCAACTGGAAGGGATTCCACTCCATGAACATGCAGATAGTGTGTAACCATAGGATGCAGATCCTGCAAGTCTGTGCAAGGTACCCAGGCAGCTCCCATGACGCATATGTCCTGACACACTCCCAGATGCCGAGGCTCTTCAGTGTTCCAGCGCAGCTGGATGGATAGCTGCTGGGTGACAGGGTCTATCCCTTCAAAAGGTGGCTCATGACGCCCCTTCACCATCCAAGAACAGAGACTGAGCAGCAGTACAATAGGAGTCATGCCTCCACAAGGGCAGTGGTAGAGAGAACCATCAATCTTCTCAAGATGCGCTTCAGATGCCTGGACCGTTCAGGGGGCACTGCAATATCCCGCAGATCGTGTGTCACTGATAGTGGTTGCATGCTGCACTCTCCACAATCTGGCGCAGGAAAGTGGGGACGCAGTAGAGGAAGAAAATGTAGACGCAGCTGCTCTGGCAGCAGATGATGAGTCCAGTAGTGAGTCCGAGAACGAGCGTGCTCAGGAAAACACTGAGGGGATAGACGCCGACCTGGGCAACCTCCAGGGAGGTAGGGACATCTGGGAGACTTTGATCCAACGCTCCTTCAGCTGGCCTACCAAAGATGAACCACCAACACATGCCAGGGCTGCAGGCTCCATACTCAGTACCTGAGAGCAACATTTGCTTGGTCAGCAACATGGACTATGTGCCATTTCAATAAAGCTCAATGACAAACAAGTCACTCATAACATCATGGGTTCCCCTTCACCTGCAGAACTAATGGAGCACCCAGAGGCTTGTTGAGAACCAAAACATTTAATGATTGGCAATTTGGCATACAGAAATCAAAGTACATTAAAAGGTGTTGAACAGCACACCAACTTAAAAGTAACTTAAAAGTGGGGTAAAAGAAAACCACTAGTGATAAGCCCATGTTGTGCCTAAGCTGCTTTACGTTTATGCCTGCAGGTGTTATGTCTAGGTGCTCCCCCATCGCTGGCACCGGCATTGGAGACAGCCTGCTCACTCTGCTGTCCTGTTGACCTTAATGACTTTGGCGGGCATCATCTGGCCCGTGGAGCTTGTGCTGGTCCCGACTGGGAGGGAGCAGCCAGTGGCATGGCTGGCATCTCCCCAATCGCCGCAGCCTCATCAGATGCCACAGTCACTGCAGAGGGATAGAGGAGCTGTTGCCATCATCCGGAGCAACCTGAGAGGAGCCCGCAGAGACGACAGGCAGCTCATGCGCCAACTCTCTGCCTCTGCTTGTACATCAAGCGAGTGTGAAGTGCCCTCACCGCTATGCGCCAACGATCTTATTCCCACTGAGGTGCTGGTATCTGCACTGGCTGAGAGGGTGTGATACTGGTGCGTTAATATCTTCTATGCCTTCAGGGGTCAGCGCCAGTCCCTCAGCCTCCTGAGTCTGGGCGTGCTTTGGTGAGGCTGAAAGGAAGAACAAGGACATTTGATTAGTTGAAGTCATTACACTGTTAATGTGCATGCCTGGCACCTGGATCAGGATGTGCTCCTCCTTCCATTATCGGTGGGGATCCCATGTTGGAGGCTGAAATCAATATACAGTCAACAGTGGAATGTTTGCACTGACAACATTGTGACCTCAGTGCACTGCACTCTTACCTCCCAGTGGCACCCCAGCCTCACCGTAGCCGCTTGACCTGGGTGCATGGCGCCTCTCAAGCTCCAGTGCCTCCTGCTCATATCTGGTGATGATCAGAAGGTGGGGCTGCCCTCCTCCAGTCCGCAGTTGCTCTGCATTATTGTGTGCTGACTTCTCCTGAAAGGAGAGAGGAGCATTGATTAGTCTGCCCTGTACCTGCATTGCCATTGCAGCCTTGCCACCCCCACCTGAGGAAAACCTTGCAGGGTTCATCAGATTCATGATCCTGGAACCGCAATACACTCATTCCAGCCAGGGCTGACCCCCTTGCCCAGATGCTGCCTCCATCACATTTGCCACTCACACTCTAAGAACTTCCAAACCCATGAACACTACCACCTAGAAGGACAAGGGCAGCAGATAGATGGGAACACCGGCACCTGGAAGTTCCCCTCCAAGTCACTCAGCATCCTGACTTGGAAATGTTTCGCCATTCCTTCACCGTCACTGGGTCCAAATCCTGGAACTCACCCCGTAACAACACTGTGGGTGTTCCTGCACCACATGCAGCGGATCCAGAAGGCAGCTCACCACCACCTTCTCACGGGCAGCTAGGGATGAGCAATAAATGCAGGCCCAGCCAGCGAAGCCCACATCCGGTGAATGAATGAATACAAAAGCAAAATTCTGAGTTGGGGGGGGTGGTGGGTGCAAACTAACTGTTGTGCTAAGTGACTTATGCCAACACAGTACTCACCTTTCCTGATCGCAAGAGGTCATTAAACTGCTTGCAGCACTGCACCCAGGTGCGTCTCACCACATCATGGGAGCTGACCCGTACTGCCACCTCCTCCCAGGCACATTTTGTTAGGTGGGAGGGCCTCCTCCTCCTCCCGTCCCTTGGTACCAGGATCTCACGGCATGCTGCCACCTCCTCGAGAAGGGCAGCAAGGCGCTCATTGGAGAACCACGAGACTGACTGCCTCGCAGACCTGCCCTCCCGCCTGGCCTGCTCTCCGAGGATGTTCTCCATCATGCTCCTGACCAAAATCAGTGGCAGCCTTAGGATGGCTGCCTGCGCCGTTTTTAAATAGGCCGCCGGGTCACCATTGGACTCAGCGGTCATTGCCCCTTCCCCCCCCCCCCCCCCACCACTGCCCGCCCCTTCCCACTGATCTCAGGAGCCGTCATTTATGCTGGGCGGGCCTTAATTGGCCCACCCACATAAAATGGCAGCGCAGAGCCCATCCGCTATATGAAAAATCCTGCCCATTGTCTCTCCTCATTCTTCCTACCCAAATGTATGTCTTAACACTTCTCTGCATTAAATTTCATCTGCCACACGTTTGCCCATTTCACTAGTCTATGTCCTCCGGAAATCTGTTATTATCTTCATCATTGTTTACTACATTTTCGAGTTTCATATAATCTGCAAATTTTTTAATTATGCCTTGTATATTCAAACCCGGGTCTTTAATATATATATCAAAAAGTGCAGTGCTCCTAATGCCGACCCATGGGGAACACCCAATTTTGTATCCATGATGCTACTGTCCCTTTACTCATGGGCATTAATTTTTCTAACATTCTATTATTTACCGCTTGGTCAAATGCCTTTAGAAAGTCCATATACACATCAACCACCTCATTAATTCATCAAAGAACTGGATCAAGTTAAGTGAAATTTATTAGTCCATACCTTTCCAAATGCCAATTTTGTCCCACATTTTTTTTTACAAAGCAGGACAACTCCAACCTGGTCAATTACCACCCCATCAGTGTACTCGTAAATGTGATGGAAGGGGTCATCAACAGCGCTATCAAGCGGCACTTGCTTAGCCATAACCTTCCCACTGACGCTTAGTTTGGGTTCCACCAGAGTCACCCTGACCACCAACATTGAGCTGACTGGCTTGCAGTTGCCAGATTTACACCCTTCGCTTTTCTAAACAATTCATATAATATAAACCTATAAGTATATACAAATACTTAGAAGGAGGAAGCCTTTTTAGGTCCAAAGGTTCCACCTCTTCCACTTAGGCAGTCTCTTGGGATCGAAACTGACTTGCTTCCACTCCGATTCCTTGGGTTCTGAGATGGCTGATCAGTCCAAGGCGCAATTGTGCCACATGCGGGGCAGTTGCTGTTCGAAGGGTTGGTTAGATGGATTGTTCAGAGGTTTGTCCGCTCCCTCCAACACCTTGACTTTACCTCTGCACATCCCCGACAAAGTCTCTTGATGTGTTTGGTACCTTCACAAAGGAGCCTTCCCCATTTTAGTCAGTGACATGAGTCGGCAGGAATGTTTGACCTCTACAGGGATGCTTCGAGGGCATCCACTTCTTATTAGCAGCTCAGTAGCTATATCATCTAATTTTTAAAATGTTAGTTACATGCTGCCATTATTTGTTAAGTGAGACAGCCTACCTATCGTAAAATATTTGTGCATAATAGCATTCATAAGTATGGTCAACACAGTTTTCATGACTACAAAGCATCGTTTACACGGTAAGGAAATCTTCTGTTTGGCGTAGTGGGACACTTTAAGCTGCTGATATGATATGCCCAACATGCCATCAATTTTACAGCAGAAGATTATGGTAAAAATGGTGGATATATATTGGGACTCTCTTGCTAATCATTTTAAAATTATGTATACAATTGCCAGAGTGATATGGAGACAGTTTCCTTCCCCTTTACCTTGTTCATATAGGCATGCTTATTCTCCCTTTTCACCAATCAGTTCATACTGATCCTCTTCTTCCATCTCATTTGAAGTTGGCACCCTTCTCTCTGGTTCATGCAAGAATTTCTTTCTCTTCCTCTCACAAGGCAAACTGGTATTCTTTCTATCAACACCCCTTCCCCAAACCCCTTACTTTTTACTTCATCTCCCCTCCCAGTTCATGGTGAGAATTTCTCCCACCCATCCGGTTCAGGCTCGAAACCTTCAATCTAGTGCTACATCTAACACCACCTGTGGTTCCTGGGAATGCCACTGTATGGTCTGGGAGGAAATTCCTAATTTCTGGAGGATTCCTACACAGCAGTGTTCAATTACTTAAAGCAGCAACTGGAGGTAAGAACCAGTGAGCTGTGCCAGGAGCACTGCTCAAAGGAAATGGTGGAACTAATGCTAAGAGGCGGAGCCAGGGTCAATACTGATTTGTATCCACAAACACAGCAAATGTAATTTGTCCCAGAACTGTCTGTGAAATACAACTGGTTAACATGCTCATGGAATAAATTTCAACATCCAGTGATTTAAAAAGAAAATATGTTTAATACCTCTGAGAACTTTGCACAATAAATTTACATTGCATTAGTGTTCTGTTGGCAAACCAATCAAATATTCTCTATATCCCAAAGAATAATTGAATTCTAGTTTGGGTTGCCAAGCCTATCTTTCTTTGTGAAGCAACTTCCACCTCACTACCTAGAATTTTGTCAGCTACCTTTAGGAAGCATGTTGGAATTTGTAGGCGGATATAGTTCAATATGTATTTTGAAAGCTTGACATGGAGTTACTGGCAGGAAGGTTTTAAACAATTCCAATTATATATGAAAGAGTACATTAAAGTAGAATGTTTCCCATCCCCAGGAAGTCCCAAAGTGTTTTACAGCCAATTAATTACTGCTGTTGATGTACAGCCTGGTCCTAATGAGGTGAATAAGCAGTATAATCTGTTTTTGGTGATGATAGCTGAGAGGTGAATGTCGACCAGGCAAAGTGCCAGGGAATCGTTTACACCACCAGAGTAGGTGGAGAGGCCCTCCATTTGAATTGCAAAATGGCATCTCCAACAAGCAGTCTCCCTCATCAATACACTGAAAGACCAGCCTACATTATGAGTAAGACTTAAACTAACAACCTTTGGACTCAGGAATTGAGTGTGCTTCCAATGAGCTGACTGACACTAATCATCAGGCATCAAACTAGCAATATAGTAATCCTAAAATGGGCAGGACCATGTACTATTGCTTCAAAGTCTCTAACTATATGTTGAATAATAAATCCTATGCAAACAACTAAAACTTTCATTTAAAAAGTTGGAACGTTAGCTATCAAGCATAGAGAAAAAGTAATTTTGTAATTTGAAGAGAATACAGATGGAATTGATAGTTTACATAGTCATTTAATTGTAAAAATGCCAAAGACGCCACTCGGTGATGTTTTTTCGAAAAGATATCTTCTGTCGTATACCAAATATTCACTTTTCCTTTCTTAAGATATATTTTATTTAAATTGTTTATTAAGGTGTGAACACAATGTTATTTTTAATTTAATTTGGCTAGCAAGAATGTACATAACATATCGCATGCTACATGCAAACTATATTAATATAATTTTCTCCCATTGTTACCAATATTTAAAATGTACTGTGTGTATTTGGATCGAATTTAATTATAAATGAGCTTTTAACTAATTCCTCTTTCGGAAGAATATAGAAAGTGAAGCACATGCTGTTATGGAGGATCGATTAGAGATAGGTACCAGCCTAAAGACTGAAGCAAGAAAAACCCTTCACAATCCCAACCTAAATAACCAACTTTACGCAGCAAGCAGATTCACCAAATTGCATGTAGCAACAAATGAAACTATTTTATTTTTGTTTAAACCATTGAAATGATATTTAAACTCCAGGCTGTCTGTCTGTACCTTTTTTCTACCAATTTGATTCCTATACTCACTATATAACTATTAGTTAGTCTTTATACAGCTGACAAAAGGCATTGTTAAACAGGCTAATGATATGGTATAGAGCCACTGTTCTAATGAGAGGTTGTTAAACTTATCAGCATTTCTGAACAAAGGTTAATCCCCTAAAAATATTTTCTGCAGTTTAAACCTTCAACAAATCAGAATAGCCTTTCATTGTAGGCTGTGCTGCTTTTTAGTTAACGTGCAGAATTATTTAAGGCATCATTATTATATCAGTCATTGCTCATGTTTCAGAATGGCTCCTGTAAATTTTTTAGTTGGTAAGAGCTTTGCTGTATACTTACACTAGGATCCTGCAATGTAATCTGATCTACATATCATATTCACATGGATAACTAGTGAAGCTTCCCTCATTAGACTGCATGGTTGTACTAGGGATGCTGCACACACTATATTTTTTTGGTGGTAGGGTAGGGAAGAGACTGCCAATCTTATGCATGTGCTCGCACATTGCATAGGGGCATAGGATTATTTTTGCACCAAGACAGCAGCTGACAGGGAATTATACAGGATGGCTTTAGTGCACAATGTAGGGAGGGATTTAGCGTGTGCAGTGTGGGATTTGTCATGCATCTGAATTGGTATTGAGGTGAAAACAGCTACTGAGATTTGTTTATTTTAATGCCAGTTCTGATTCAGTGCATACCATTGATGATATGTTGAGTCCTTTGTTCCCAATTTAATCCTTCCCGATTCAGATCTGTTTTGTATTTACCCCGTATCTATCAGGACTTCAGATGTTATTTTGAAATCTTTTGGCTTTCACCAGATATATCTCTTGTGTTCAAATTAAAGCCCACTCAGCCCTCCATCACTACAAACCAGATCACACATGTACAGTATCTGGTATTTTAGTTTTACTTAGTGGTCAAAAAGAAACACTTTTACAGTATTTAGTTTTCTGAATATAACACATGAAGTCATTGACTTTGGACAGTTGAAGAATAATCCTACTAGATTGAAATTTAGGTATAAATTATTGAACAAACTTATTAGAAGTATGAGCCAGTAAGGACCAAAGTACAGTATAAAATCTTGCTGTATTTTAATAGAAGTTTTCACTCACTCCCTCCTCTGGTTCAAAAATAACAAAAGATGCAGAATTTCACTAACTCTGCTGGCAATGCCAATCTTGGTCTGAAATCCATATTTTAACGCTTAAGAAAATCATTTCCAATGGCTAATGGAACTCCATGTTCACATAAGCTGTGATCCAGTGAATCAAGATATAGCTGTCCAGCTGAGGTAGATGACACAAGATAGATCTTTGTATGGTCATGGAGCTGTAAACCAACTGCCCACAGCCCTAGAGCCATCATGACGTGAGTCCTAAACTGGTGGTTACGGATCAATAGATCTAAAAATTGGGTGGGCCATATAGCAGGCATTTTTTTATTCGTTCATGGGATATGGGCGTCACTGGCTAGGCCAGCATTTATTGCCCATCCTTAATTGCCCTTGTTCAGAGGGCATTTTTAAGAGTCAACCACATGGCTGCAGGTCTAGAGTCACATTTAGACCAGACCAAGTAAGAGAAGGCGGTGCAGGAGATTCTCTGGCTATGACAAAAAAGAGAGTGGACATTAGTGAACCAGATGGGTCTTTAGATGGACATCCACCTGTTTACCACTGCTGCTGAAGGTGAAGGTCAGTCCCTTATGAGACTCCCCACTGTTGAGATAACTGGGTCACTTCAGTTTAAGCCTTTCATCTGTTTTGAGGAGAAATAAAATCAAATATTTATCTTCCATACTTGTATAAGATGGCCCAGATAACACAGAACTTAAAATGCATGAACTTAACCTGCTGATTAAAGATCACATTTCCTGGTTTAGGAGCACAACTAGGTCTGGTGGCCCAACTCAACTCCTCTTTTCATACCTGGAGCATTTGAGACCTCATCCAGGGTGTTTTCCATCTGTTGCCGTACCACCCCATGATTTTTCTATCCACTGTAATGAATGGAGAAAGATCACGCATGTGGAAAAACGTGACTTTTCTTTTATCAAACTACTGCATCAATTACTTTCAGAGCAAAGCAGGTGGTGCTTATTGGCTGTTGTATCTTTCCTTAATAATTTTGACCTCATAGCATATTTCCCAAACAAGAACAGCAGTCTCAGCGTCTCCTGATGTTAAGTGTATATTTTCAGCCAGATTAATAGTTGTAGCAATTTGAATTAGAAGTGACCAGCAACCTATCATGAATAGATGTTAAAAAATAGACTTTCTTATGATTAGAAATCTGATAAAATCTTTTTTTTCATAACACAGAACTGCAGTCAAATTTGCTGCACATCTGAAGCTGAATAGCAGATGTTTTAAAGCTGATCTGTCCTCAATTTAAATCCTTTCTGATTCAGGTCAAATTTACCCAATCCAATCAAAACTTAAGATACCGTCCCTGCCTATTCTCAGAAGTATAGCATCATGTATTGTGGGATTAGAGAGAATCCAGAGAAAGGGGAGAAAATATTAATTTAGAGAAAGCATTAGTTATTTTTCTCTTTGATGCACCCTCTGGGAAGGTCAAATTTGCTATGATCAATTTTAATCTCTCGGTATTTAGATTCCTCTTGCACAGACCACTTTCATGTCTCGTATTACATTAACTTATAGACACCGACAACTGGGCATTTAAATCGGACTGTTTGCATCAGTTCAAACCCATTACTTCATAGCCAGATTTAAGCATTTGTTTTGAGGGAGTGAGAACACTGATATTATAATTCAATTTTCTTTCCTTTATACATACCATGCACCTATTCAAGGTACAGTAAAATCTTTATCCAGCATGTGTGGGGAATGGGTGGTGCCTGGTGATCAAAAATGCTGGTAAACGGAGAGCTCCATTTACCAATGGCATACAGCACAATACTTGTAGCATGAACTAATATGCAAGTACTCAGGAAGCAAAGAACAGTATTATTTTTACCTCTAACCTTCAACAATTCATAAAGCATAAAGTATAAAATAATACAATGTACAGGTATGAGTTCCGAATAATTTCGTAATTGCTTCCAGTTAGTAAAGTGACTATTTGTATTAGGGGGACATCAGAAATTCCGGTTAGTAGAAAATTCTGATTGGTAGAGTGCCGGATAACACAAAATTTACTGTAGTAGGTGGGAGATGTGTTGAAGCAAGAGCTGGGAGTGAGAGGTAATTGACAAAAAATGTAAATTTAAGCCTCTGGATGAATGACAAACCTAAGCTTTTAGCATTCCAAGGTCCATGGCGCCAGAAATTAAATCTGAGTCACAAACAGTTTGAAGAATATCAGTTACTCATGAGATTTGAAAGTGATGTTCAAAATCTCAGATATTGATAGAGTAAATAAGGAGAAACTGTTTCTAATGAAAGAGTCAGGAACCTGAGGGTTTGGATTTAAAGTGATTGGTAAAGGAACCAGACACGACATGAAGATTTTTTTCTTAACGGCAAGTTTTTGAGATCTGGAGCACACTCGCTGAAAGAGCAGTGGAAGCAGTGGTAACTTTTCAAAATGGAATTGAATAAATGAAGGAACAGCGATATAGTTCCAAGTCAGGATGATGTGTGATTTGGAGGGGAATTTGCAGTTGGTGGCGTTTCCTTTGCTCTTCTAGGTGGCAGAGGTCACGGGTTTGGAAAATGCCATTGAAGGGGAGCCGTGGCTGCAGTGCATCTTGTAGATAGTACACTGCTGTCACTGTGCACCGATGGTGGAGGGAGTGATGTTTAGGTTGGTGGATGGGGTGTTGATCAAGCAGGCAACTTTTTCTTGGATGGTGTCGAGCTTCTTGAGCTGCACTCACCCAGGCAAGTGGAGAGTATTCTATCACACTCCTCACTTGTGACTTGTAGCTGGAGGACAGGCTTTGAAGTGTCAGGAGGTGAGTTACTGACCACAGAATTCCTAGCCACTGCAGCCACAGTTAAACAGCAATTATTAAGGTATGACATTAAAGCTTAGCTACAGGGGATTCCAGAGCTCCGTAAACATTGACATGGAGTTGTTCCATGGAGTCCTTTTTAAGTTATATATCTAGGGCACAGAAGTGGTGACATGATATCAGTACACTGACATCTTCATTACGTGCCTGAGAAGGCCAGTGTTTCAAGGACTCTTGGATCTGAGACTCGGAATTTGTATGTTGGATCATATTTGTTAGTTTGGCATATGAAAACATTGCGCTGTGCATAATAAGTTAATCTAAATCGATTTTCTGGTCATCATTCTGTTGAAATGTAAGTAGTGCATAGCCAGAACAGAATTAGGCCCTGAATCTTAATAGCCTTACATCAAAGCAGTCAGTGAATAAAAATAACATGGCTTATAAAGTTTAAGCAATTTTAAGAGACATGGTATGCAGCCAGCTTCTGTGCATTCAAGGAGATCGTAGCAACTAGATAAACGTTTTTAGATGCCAGTACAAAAATGTAACAGTGGTAATCTTGAAGTCTTGTGAACTAATACTTAGACGACTTGCTGATCGAGTAGAAGGAAGAATGCGGTTTATGGCAATACATGTTCAAATCACTTTGGGCATTTTTCTCCTCTCCAATTTTTCCTGTTTTCTCACCTCCCCCCACTCACCAGTCCTAAAGGTGGTGGCTTATGTTGTGGCATAGGATCATAAGTAAAGCAATCTTCTGGTACTTCAGGCAATTGCTCATTTTTCTTTATATTTCGGCCTAGTACGTGAGCACTTTTACAGCAGTGTTTTGAAATCCTGTTCTGACCTTTCCTGTACACTTGTGTGTTTTTGCTATTTTTCTGTGTATGCACTAGAGAATATGCCAACATGTATGAAGTCTTTCTCCAATATTTTTCCTCTGCTATCCAGCTGAGTGGGACTGCCCTTGCATGGTTCCACTCTATCCTTATAGTCCTCTTCCTGTTATCTTTCGAGTTATAACCACACTCCCCCACCCTGCCCCTACCCACCCGTAAGGATCTATCATTAGCCTCTATTCTTCATCTACATTCTGCCACTCGATGATATCAGGTTCCACATGTAAACTCACGACACCCCTCAAAGCCTCCGACCTTTCTGTGTTGTCAGACTGCATTTCCAAGATCCAGTCTTGAATGAACAGGAACTACCTTTAACTAAACCTTGGGAAGACCAAACCTACAGCCTTCAACACTTGGCACAAACTCTGTTCCTTCACTATCGATGAAGGTTTCAGCAGCTGATGAGCTGAGGTGGGGTGGGGAGAGTCAGTGATGATACAGAGGTGAAAGAAGGCGGTTTTTGTTGATTGGACAGATATGTGGCCAGAAGCTCATTTCTGAGTCAAATTTCTGAGGTTACAAATTGTCTGGTTTGGCTTCGGACAGTTTTTGAGGGAGAGAGATGACTCAAGGAATGGAATTTGTGGCGGGGACAAAAGACAATCGCTTTGGTTTTCTCAATATTTCATTGGAGAAAATTTCTGCTCCTTAAAAGCTACCACTTTAATCATGTTTTTAGTCACCCATTCTAATATCTCCTTCCATAGCTCAGTGGCAAGTTTTGTCTGATTTATGCTTCTGTGTAGCAACCTGGTATGTTATCCTACCTTAAAAGAACTTTTTAATTGCATGTTGTTGTCCTTGTTATTTTCATCCATAGCTCCAGCAAAGAGGTGGCACAAACATAATGGGACAAAAGGCTTTCTCCTATATAGATGTGGTTTCAACTTTGCATATTTAGTAGGATGATGATTAATTGGTCCCTTTACAGAGTAATTAGGATCCATTGTGAAAACAAAATTATTCAATTCCAATTTTCAGTTGTGCAAATTATTGATGTTGCTCATGATGTTATATTCAGCATTTATTAATTTAATACTTTTCATTAATAAAAATTACATTTTTTAGTATTCGCTATCAGTCGTCATCATCAATCACATATAATTGGAATGAACTAAGTGCAAGGAAAACAGTGTCTGGCATCTACATGGACTTGGAGAGTGCTAATGTGGAAATGAAAAATAATACAGTAAAATGTTTAATATAATTTGTGTTTGGCAGTTTTCTCATGTCTTTGTCTCTCCAGGTTCTTCCCCCTTCCTGTCCTGACTTTGTCGCTTCAGTTGTCACACCCTTCTCAGCACCCATTAAATCGGGATCATCTCTGTTTCTGGGAAAATTCAAAATTTAGCCAAACCAGAAATCTGCACAATGCAACTGAGATTACTCCTGTTTGAATTGTGCATTTTTGCAACAGGCATTTTGATATTGAACAGTGAAGTTAGAAGCCCAAACTAATGGATATTGGGTTTTGCTGCTTTCTTGCCCTGTATCAGTGCAGGGACATCGCTTAAATATGGAATAATGTCATGATGTATTAAAAGTAATACTTTTTTTCAGAAAATATTGTTTCTGTTATTCATTGTCATCAAAAGTAAAATATTTTCAAATTAACAAAATCGTTCAGTTTATATGAGTTTTGAGAAGGAAAATGTCCCATGTTCTCCTGCCAGGTGCACAGCATCCATTTAATCCCTAACCAGCCTCAATCCTGGCAAGAGATGCAGTAACCTGTAGTGCTGCTAGAATAAGAGACTGAGACTGAGTAGTACTGAGAGGCTGTGTGAGTTTTAAAGGAACATTAAAGATGCAATTCTAATGAAGGCCATCAGGATAATAATTTAACATTTTACTACAGGAACTCTTGGAGTCACTCCTTGTGTCTGAATTCATGTCATGGCTGTGTTCACATGATTTTTACCTTGAATAAGAGCTAATAATTGCCTTAAAAGCCAAGGTTATAACCTGACTTAAGAGACGTAGGCAGACATGCATTTGTACTTTTAGACAGCTTAATTTGTCGTGTTTTCACATCCACAGCAAAAAAAATTGTCAACATTATTTCACAAAACATTTGCTAATAGTAATCACATCTCTTGCATTATTAATCATTAGTGTAAGTAGTTCCAGAGATGGAAGTCCTTTTAAATCATTTAATTATATTGGGGCTGCTATGAATAAAAAATATTATGTAGAGCACAGTTGGTTTTTTTATTGAACCACTTCACGCAAAAAGACCAGGTTGTAAATCTGCGTGTAGAAGGATTTCACTCTGCTGAGTATTCATTAAGTTTTTTTGTACTTTCCTGAATAGTCACCATTTAAAATTATCTTCTGAGGGTCACACTTAGTGACGTATCATTGTAGCTCTTAATTTGCCTCACTGTCATAGGATACAACTTCAAGCGTTTAATGTTACTATACATTCATTCCCTGCGCCTCATGCATGACGTGGGGCGGGATACAAGGAAGAGTCATTTGATGCCATGCAGTTGTGTGCAGGTTTTTATCTCGACTGCATATAATAGAGATGATTGAGTAACTCCTCTGTCATATTGGCCTGGAGAACACATTACTGTAATTGGCTGGGATTGATTGCGTATTTGTAGGTAACTATCCACTTTCACATTTCCAACTCATTGGCTGACACAATACAATTCATTGGCTAGCATGGCAGTGTCAACAGACACTCTGGTTATGGTTCGAAGGCACCCCAAGAGAAGCACGCCACTCTTTTCATCTGGAAATGGCACAATAATAAGAAAGCTTAAAATTGCTGCATAAAAATTTCTATGTTTGGTGAATTGTAATTTACTCCCCTTTCACCCGGACCTACCTGTGACCTGACAGTGACCTATGATGAGGACATTGTAATCTACATTGAACTATTGGGTTTTCTATAGTCACAAGGCAAGAACTGATTTGTGGTTCAGCGATGGTGAATATATTGGTTAATATATCTGAATTAGTGTAAGATTCCCATTAACGTAATTCTAACGTATCTTGTTCAAGGAATTTTAGAGGACACATTCTGTTTGAAATAGTTCACTGTGTGCTTTAAAGCTCACTATCACCAATCGTCAGAAGAAATGCTTGTGTTATAGCATATTTTTGGGCATGTGGAGTCCAATCATTTCAGGTCTCTGCCTCCTGAGCTGCTTTAGAAATATGCTTTGTAGAGTTAGCCCATGTGTGCCCTGGAGTGGCCAGAAGTACTCGCACTGATGGAGGTGTCCATTCCACCCCTCACCACCGTGCCACATTCAGGGATCCAAGTTTGACTTCCAGGTCGGTTGCAAGTTTTGATTCATGTTAAAAGTATTTGAGTCCCTACAGGATATGCACGGACTCTATCCTATCACTAAAGTGGACTCATAATAGAGCAGACATAAACAATCTATGGGTTTTCATGAGCTTTATAACATGCCCTAAAATGGACTGAAACTCAGTCTTATAGCAAAGAAAGAGGTTATTGGGCCATCATGCCTGTGCCGACTTTTTGAAATTAATCCTACTCCCCTGCTCTTTCCCTTTAACTTTTACAATTTTTTTAAAGTATTTACCCAATTCCCTTTTGAAAGTTATTGAATCTGCTTCCACCACCTTTTCAGGCAGTGAATTTCAGATCATAAAACTTGCTGTGTAAAAAAAAAAACAACTCTTTTCATCTCCTCTATGGTCGTTTTGCAATTACCTTAAATCTCTGTGTTCTGGTTACTGACCTCCTCCTTAGGCAGTCCCTTGAGATGGAGGATGACTTCCACTTCTGTTCGATGGGTTCTAAATGGCTGATAAGCTGATCCAGTTCATGATCTCCAGACTCTACCACATGCGAGGCAGGTGTTACTTGAAGGGTCAGGTAGATGACAGCATCTCTGACATCTTGAATTTGCCTCTGCGTGCTCCCGACAAAGTCTCTCAATGTGTTCCATGCCTTCCCGAGTAAATCTTCCTCCATTTTGGTCGGTCATGGCCAGGAAGTTGCATGAGTCAGGGGGGATGTTTTATCTCTTCAGGGATACTTTGAGGACTTCCCTCAAACATTTCTGCTGTCTTCCTGGGAGTGTCCTGCCGTGACCAGTTCTCGAGTAGAACAGTTACCTGGGGAGTCTGGTGTCGGGCATACAAATGACATTTCCTGCCCAGCGGAGCGGATTTTGAGTGATTAATGCCTCAATGCCGGCCATGTTGGCTTGGGAGAGGACGCTGCTGTTGGACTGCCTTTCTAACCAGTCTCGGAGGATCTTGCGAAGGCCCCACTCGTGGTATTTCTCCAGTGCTTTGAGGCACTTGCTGTAGGTTGTTCAAGTCTCTGAAGCATATAGGAGTATGGGGATCACTGCAGCCCGGTAAATCATGACATTAGTCTTGGGTTTGAAATCCTGGTCCCCAAATTCTCTTTTCCTCAGTTGGCCAAAAGCTGTGCTGGCACATTGGAGGCAACGATAACCAACCTGTCAGTGGAAACAGCCTCTCTCTATTTACTCTAATAAAACCCTTCATAAATGTGAGCAACCCTATCAAACCTCTTGTAATCTATGTTATTCACAATGCTGTATTCTTTCCTTAAAGGCTGGTAAATGTACTTTATTGAGACAATACTTGACACCTATCCCTACCCTAGCCTGCCTTCCTTCTTTCAACACAATTCGGAATTAAACCATTCATGGAAATACATCCTCAAGAATAATTCAGGCTAATTCATAGCATCTGTCACTGTTCATTGGACAACTATTGAAGGATCAAAAATATTAGAGATGCAGGATTTGTATAGAATTCTGTAATTTACACACCTCTTCTGCCCAATATATCAGCATGCCTGAGGTTGAGTTTCCACAAAGGGTCCTTTGGCTGTCTACATGGCAGATAATTTAAACTCGGCTAGTAACTAAGTCATATCGCTACCTGTTTAAATAAAGATGTGCCAAAAGATCACAGAATCACTACAATGTAGAAGGAGGCCATTCTGCCCATTGAGACTGCACTAGCCCTCTGAAAGAGCATTCTACCTAGTCCCACTCCCCTGCCTTATCCCCATAGCCTTGCACATTCTTTCTTTTCAGATAGAAATCCAATTTCCTTTTGAATACCTCAATTGAACCTGCCTCCACCACCCTCTCAGGAAGCTCATTCCACACTCCAACCACCATCTAGGTGAAAAAATTTCCCTCACGTCATTTTTATTCCTTTTGCCAATTATTTTGAATCTGTGTCCTCTAGCTCTTGATGCTCTCTTCGATCAGAACAGCTTCCCACTATTTACCTGTCCATACCCCTCAGGATCTTGAATACTTCTATCAAGTCTCCTCTCAGCTTTCTTTGCTCCAAGGAAAACAGTCCCAACCTCTCCAATCTATCCTCATAGCTACAATTCTTTATCTCTGGATTCATTCTTGTGAATTTCCTCTGTGCTCTCTCCAATGCCTTCACATCCTTCCTCTGGCTCCCAGAACTGGATGCAGTATTCCAGATGAGGCCTAACTATTGTCTTATACAAGTTCAACAGAACCTCCTTACTCTTGTACTCAATGCCCCTATTAATAAAGCCTACGATACTATATGCTTTATTAAATTGCTCTCTCAACATGCCCTGCCATCTTCAATGACTTATGTACATGTACATCAAGATCCCTCTGTTCCTGCACCTCCTTTAGAGTTTCTCCCTTTATTTTATAGTGGCTCACCATATTCTTCCTGCCAAAATGAATCATCTCACACTCCTCTGCATTGAACTTCATCTGCCACTTGTCTGCCCAATCAATCAACATGTCTTTGTCCTTTTGAAGTTCAAGACAATCCTCATCACAGTTGACAATGCTTCTAAACTTCGTATTGCCTGCAAATTTTGAAATCATGCCCTGAACACTACAGTCTAGGTCATTAATATATATTGGGAAGAGCAAGAGTCCAAACACTGATCCCTGAGGAACTCCACTACAAACCTTCCTCCATTCTGAAAAAACAACCATTTATCACTACTCTGTTCCCTGTTACTCAGCCAATTTCTTATCCAAGTGTCTGTTGTGTGGCATTGTATCAAATACCTTTTAAAAATCCGTATATACCACATCAACAGCATTGCCTTTATCAACTTTCTCTGTTACCTCCTCAAAAAACTCCAAGTCAGTTAAACATGATTTTCCCTTAGTGAATCCATGCTGGTTTTCCTTAATGATCCTGCACTTGTCTAAGTGATTATTGATTTTGTCCCGATCTATAGTTTCCAGAAGTTTCCCTACCATTGAAGTCAAACTGACTGGTCTGTAGTTGTCAGCTTTATTTTTGAACCCTTTTTTGACCAAGGGCGTAACGTTCACAATTCTCCAGTCCTCTAGCACCACCCCTGTGACTAAGGAAGACTGAAAGACTTCTGCCGCTGCAATTTCCACTCTCAGTTCCCTCAGTACCCTTGGATGCATCTATTCCAGTCCTGGTATCTTATCTATTTTAAGTAAAGAAAACCTTTCTAACGCTTCCTCCTTCTCATTTGTAAATTCTTCTACTGTACCAGTTACCTCCTCTCTCACCTCAGCCTGGGTAGCATCTTCTTCCTTTGTAAAGACAGATGCAAAGTACTCATTTAATACCTCCGCTATTTCTCCTGCCTCCACATGCAAATCCTTTTTTTAAATCCCTAATCAGCCAAACTCTTTCTTTACCTCTCTTTTATTATTCATATGCTTATATAAGACCTTGGGGTTTCCTTTTATGTTAGCTGCTAGTCTCTTTTCATGCTCTCTCCTTGCTTTTCTTATTAGTTTTTTCACTTCCCCTCTGGTCCTTCTATATTCAGCCTGATTCTCCATTGTATTTTCTACCTGACATCTGTCTTCCGTGCACTTCTTCCCTTCATCTTCACCTCTATCTCTCTCATCGTCCAGGATGCTCTGGATTTATTTGCCCTACCTTTCCCCTTCAAGGGAATGTACCTTGACATTGCTTGCAATGCTTTTACTTTGAATGTAGTCCATTGTACAGCCACCGTCTTTTCTGCAAATATTTGATTCCAACTCACTCGACTCAGATACATTCTCATCCCATCGAAGTTGGCTTTCCCCCAGTTAATTATCCCTGCTCTGGATTGTTCCTTGTCCTTTTCCATAGCCAAATTTTATGATACAATGGTCACTGCCTCCTAAATGCTCTCCCATGGATATTTGATCCACTTGGGCCAACTTATCCCCAGAGCCAGGTCCAACAGTGCCTGCCTTCTTGTTGGACCGGAAACATACTGCTGCAGAAAATTATCGTGAACACATTCCAGGAACTCTCTGGCCTTCTTGTCTCTTTGCACTATTCCTACCCCATATCCCTTGGATAACTGAAGTCCTCCATTATAATTACCCTTTAATTCTTGTACTCTTTGTAATTTCTTTGCAAATTTGTTTCTCTACATCCCTTCCACGAGATGGTGATCTGTATCCTAAACCGATCAATGTTATTGCACCCTTTTCATCCCTTACCTCTAGCCTACTCTAATTCTATCAAATATCCAGAATACTTAGGGGTTTCTCAGCAAGAATGTACATGTTAGAATGTTGCACAAGGACTTTACTTTGTCACAAGTTAGATGCCCTAGACCTAGACTAATATTGTTGGGCATTTCTGTGAGGTCACACAACTTTTCTTTTTAAAACAGAATTCTAAAGTTGTTTTAGAGACTATGGGCTGAAATATATCGGCCCCCCACAGGCAAGAAAACAGGCAGATGAACCCCTAAATTAAGGCACCATGCCACTAGTGGCGTGCCTACTGCCCCGCCATGATTTTGCAGGTAATGGGGGAGGCGTTGGGTGGGCCTTCTACCCGTTGCCCAATTGAGGCCCTTAAGTGGGAAATTAACAAACAATTAAGAGCCTGATCCTGCCACCGCCTGCACCCAGTGTGTAGCCCAGCAGGTTTAACCCTCCCACCACCGCCACCCCCTCCCCCGCCTTCCACAGGTTTGCATCCCTGGATCCAGCTTGCCTCCTATGCCCTGTCCAAAATCCATCGCCAACCCCCTCACCAGGACCCAGCCCCAGCAACTTCCCAGACTTGCATGGTTTTGGGGCCATGCACGGTTCCTCTTTCTCCTGGGCCTCCTGCAGTACCAACACTGGCCAGTAATCCTGGTGTGGTACACAGCTGCTGGCGTCCAATTGGCCACAAGAACGCAAGAAATAGGAGCAGGATTAGACCATAAGGCATTTTGAGCCTGCTCCGCCATTCAATATGATCATGGCTGACCTTGGGCTTCAACTCCATTTTCCCAACTGCTCCCCATATCCCTTATTTCCCTGAAAGACCAAAAATCTGTCTATCCCAGCCTTAAATATATTCAGCCATGGAGCATCCACAACCCTCTGGGGCAGAAAATTCCAAAGATTCACAACCCTTTGAGTGAAGTAATTTCTCCTCATCTCAGTCCTAAATGATTGGCCCCATACCCTGAGCCTGTGCCCCCATGTTTTAGATTCCACAACCAGCAGAAACAATCTCTGAGTCTACCTTATCAAGCCCCTCAGAATTTTGTAGGTTTCAATGAGATCACCTCTTATTCTTATAACTTGCAGAGAATATAAGCCCAATTTTCTTAGGTTGGCTGATGCTCTGAGTATGGAGGTGAGAATGCTGGCAGCTGGGCACGTAATTTCACACCACTGGCTAGCGTGCTGGCACCACCCTGCCTCACACACACACACACACACCCCCACCGACCAGTTCATTTTCAATGGGTAGCCAATTGAGGTAAGTTTAAGGCCAATTAGCGGCAGCCAATTGGAATTTTCCAGTTGGCTTGTGTACCCCACACATTGGGAAATGGCAGTCTGCCTATGGCAGCACTTCAGGCAGGATTTGAGGCCCTCGCTATGGCCAGGCAGCTACAGTGATTTTTTTTTTAAATTTGGATTTCTTTAAAGTTGCTGAGAAGGCACCTCAAGATGGGGGTGGCCTCTCTCCATGACCTGCAATAACAGGCTACAGCTTCTTTCGTGCTGGAGGTTCTCCTATTGGTCCGCCTGCTTCAACAGCCATTCATTCGTGGGATGTGGGTATCGCTGACTAGGTGTCTCAACCATCTTGCTTTGTGCTTAGTATGATTCCAACCAGTGGAGAGTTTTCCTCCTGATTCCCATTGACTCCAGTTTTGCTAAAGCTCCTTGATGCCACACGCCGTTAAATGCTTCTTTGATATCAGGGCAGTCACTCTCACCTCACCTCGGGAGTTCAGCTCTTCTGTCCATTCTTGAACCAAGGCTGTAATGAGGTCAGGAGCTGAGTGGCCTTGGCAAAACCCAAACTGAGCGTCTGTGAACAGGTTGTTGCAATGCAAGTGCCACTTGATAACATTGTCGATGATACTTTCCATTATTTGGCTGAGGATCAAGAATAGACTGACAAGTGCTGCTTGATAGCATTGTTGATGACCCCTTCCATCACTTTACTGATGATCAAGAGTAGATTGATGGGACGGTAATTGGCTGGGCTGTCTTTTGTCCTGCTGTTTGTGTACAGGACATACTTGAGCAATTTTGCACATTATTGAGTAGATGCCATGTTGTAGCTGTACTGGAACAGCTTAGCTAGTGGCACGGCAATTTCTGAAGCGCAAGTCTTCAGTACAATTGCCGGAATATTGTCAGGACCCATAGCTTTTGCAGTATCCAGTGCCTTCAGCCATTTCTTGATATCAAGTGAAGTGAATTGAATTGGCTGAAGACTGGCATCTGTGATGCTGGGGACCTCTGGAGAGGGACGAGATAGATCATCCGCTCGGCATTTCTGGCTGAAGATTGTTGCAAATGCTTCAGCCTTATCTTTTACATTGATGTGCTGGGTGCCCCCATCATTGAGGATGGGAATATTTGTGGAGGCTCCTGCTCCATTGAGTTGTTTAATTGTCCACCATCATGACTGGATGGGGCAGGACTGCAGAGCTTAGATCTGATCTATTGGTTGTGGAATTGCTTAGCTCTGTCTGTTACCTGCAGCTTCTGCGGTTTGGCATGCCAGTACCCCTGTGTTGTAGCTTCACCAGGTTGACACCTTATTTTTAGGTATGCCTGATGCTGCTCCTGGCATGCCCTCCTGCACTCTTCATTGAACCAAGTTGATCCCCTGGCTTGGTGGTAATGGTAGAGTGGGGTTATGCAGAGCCATGAGGTTACAGATTGTGGCTGAGTACAATTCTGCTGCTCCTGATGGCCCACAGTACCTCATTTTTGCCTAGTCTCGAGTTGCTGGATCCGTTGGATGCAAGCGTGTCCCCAGGCCACTGATTGGTAATTCAGGAAAAATCTGTGTTGGGTGACTGCTTTCAATACATACAGAACCGGGCCCCCCATTTGATCCTGCTATTTGATCCATAGCTAAACCCAAAACCCTGCCGCTTGTAGAAAGTAACTGATCCCTGGGCTAACTATCTAAAGTGATGGATTTCAAAAAGTGACTACATGGTTGTATTCTAATTGTGAAGTTAATTTGTTTGTATCTGTGGTTTCCTTGGTTGACTTAATGCCTTGGTGGTTCTAACAGTCTATTCTCCCACTTCAGCAATGTGGAAGAGGTTTACTGCAGCATCAGATATCTTGGGTCCAATGTTGCTGTTTGCAATTAATGTTAAAGCCCATATGTCAGAGACCGTCCTTGACTTTGGTTCTTTACCACTCCCAGTAAACAGGAAATCATTTTCAACCACATGGAAAGCCAGAGCTGAGATTGCATCACTGTCTTGAAATCAATCCAGATAATCTTCATTTTGCCTCGTATCACCCATAGTGACTTCTAGAAACCTTGTTATTCATATACAATGACAGAACCATAGAGGTTTACAGCACAGAAGGAAACTTTTTGAGCCATCATATCTCCCAACTGTTAAAGCAATCCAAAACTAATACAACTGCCTGACTCTCTTCCCATTGCTCTGTTTTTCCTTGGAAGATGTGATGGTTAGATTTAATCCAAAGCTCTCAATCGTTGTTTTCAAACAACCCAAACTAACTGCTTAACAAATTTATTCCAGTAAATAAAATCCAGTCATTTGGAGGACAGTTTGTTCTGACCTCTCTGTTGCCAAATCAGGTCCTCCAAGCATCACAAACCCAACTACTCCAACCATACAGATTCAGAGTCAGAGGCTTGTCAGTGATCAGACTGTTGCTTATCAACCAGCAGAGTAAAATTGTAATGCGCCAAGTCTTTTTCTTTATTTTAGTTTTGTTTTCTTCAATTGTTTACCTTCAGTGTAGAAATTACTTTTGGTTTACATTTACTGTAGACATTGCATCATTCTTCCTGAAACATTTATACAGTATGAACTTTAAATACCGGAGCTCAGATCACAGCTCTAGGTCCCAGAATAAACCAGTGATTGGATTAAGGTTATGTAAATGTTGTTTATTGGAATTTTGAGAGTGTAGCCGGGGATATTTTTTATGTTGTCATTATATGTGAGATGGCACAACACATTAAAACATTGTTGTGCAGCTCGTTTCTGCCATCTCTGAGATCTGATTTGAAATGTAGCTCACACTGAAAGGCTGAAGTCTTTTTATTTCTGTTGTGGATTGAGTGAATCTGTTAATGACTAAAACGATAGAAAATCAGTGGGTGGTGTTCAAGAAAGAATTTAATGTGATACACAACCATCTCATATCCCTAAAGGGCAACTGTTCTACTTGCCAAAAAGAAATCATGAATGACTAAAGAGATAACAGAAAACATAAAACTGAAAGAAAAAGTATACAAAAATGCCAATAGCACAGATCCTAACAAATGGGAAAGATATAAAGGATAGCAAAGGGTGACAAAACAGATAGTGAAAGCTTCAAAAAGAGAGTATGGAAAGGAACCCACAAGGGATATCAAAATCAACATAATTTTTACAATTATATTTGGAAAAAATGGGTGTTGAGGAATAGTGTGGGGAGTTGAAAACTGATAACAGTGATATTGTCAGTGAAAATAAGTAAATGGCCAATGTATTGAATAATTACTTTGTGTAAGTATTTACAGTTGAGGGAGACGTCAGCAAGCTGACCCCAAGGAAACTAATATTGAACCAGGAATAGGGATTCACTAAAATTAAGTAAAACAAGAGTATTGTAGAAAATAATGACACTAAAGTGACAAATCCCCAGGACCAGATGGTTTCTATTTGAGGGTTTTGAAGGAAGTGAATGAGAATGTTCCAAACACTCTAATGTTCCAATGTTCTCTCGATTTTTGAATAATGTTTTTAGATTGGAAAATTGTGCATGTCACTCTGTTATTTAAGAAATGTGAGAGCGGGAAACCAGGGAATTATAAACAAGTTAGCCTAACAGCTGTTGTTGGGAAATTATTCAAGTCTATAATTAAGAATATGGTGACTAAACACCTTGCAAATTTTCAACTAATCAGAGATAGCTAGCATGCCTGACGAACCTGATTGAAGTTTTGACTAAAGCGGTGGGCAGGTTAATGTCTATGGATTTAATTACATGGCTTTCCAGCAAGAATTTGTTAAACTTCCTCATCTGAATGTTAGCCAAAGTTGAAGCTCATGGAATTGAAGGCAACTTGTTGGCCTGGTTAGGGCACCCTTGCAAACAGGTGAGTTAGGTTGGGGAATGCTGGGGCCAGGCAGGCAGGCAGGCCTCGGCAATCAGTAGGCATTGTTGAGCATCGACAACACAGATGCTGCGAGGGCAGCCGCAGCCACCGGCCAGCCTCTCCGTGGGCCAGGGAGTGTCCATAACTGAGGGTCCTTCCTGGAACTCGCCGGAAGGCCAACGGGCTTCATCTGGAGGCCTCCCTGCACGGCAGGCCTTCCCAACGCAGGCAAAATGCCCACAGAGACGGGAAGAGGACCTTAATTGGCCACTTACGTGGCTCAATTGGCCTCCCAGCAGGTGTCCGAGCTGCCAACTTTACCACCACAGGCAATACGGCATGGCATTGGGAAGACATTGGGGGGAGAGATCAGCATTTCTGTAACCATCATCGTGAGCATGGTGTGTTGCCTCCCTGGCGCAAGGGTAAAGGAGAGGGTGCAGAATATTCTGCAGCGGAAAGCGATTGGGTCAGAATTTGTGGTGCACTTTGGTACAAACAACATAAAGGAAACAGGTATTGTTGTCCTAAGGTCAGATTTTCAGGAGCTAGGGAGGAAGTTTAAAAAATAGGACCTCAAAGGTAGTAATCTCTGGATTATTCCCAGTACCAAGCACTAGCCCGAGTAGAAATAGAAAGATCAGGAGGATCAATGCGTGGCTTGAAACATATTGCAACAGGGAGGGCTTCACATTCTTGGCACGGGACCAGTTCTGAGACAGAAAGCACCTATTTAAAAGGAATGGGTTGCACCTCAACAGGACCGGGACCAATGTCCTCATAGGGTGGTTCACTAGTATGGCTGGGGTAGGTTTAAACTAAATTTGCACCAGCATATAGAAGTAGAAAAGGAGAATAAGGTGCATAAAGTGACAGTGTTGGACAGTACTAGAAAAGGAAGTAGTACCATATTAGATGGGAGTGGAATAAGAAGGACTACCAGCAATGCAAAGACAGAATTACAATACATATACATAAATGCACAAAATGTGGAAAATAAGGTTAGTGGGCTACAAGCACAAATAACAGCGTGAGAATGTGATGTAGTGGCAATAAGGGAAATGTGATTTAAAAATGGTGAGGACTGAGCACTTACTGTACAAGGATATAAAGTGTTCAGGAAAGATGAGGAAAAAGGGAGGTGGGGTGAGAGTACTGATTAGAGAAGACATTGTAGTATTGGAAAGAGAGAATGTCTTTGAGGGGTCAAAGCATTGACCTTAATTGGCCACTTAAGTGGCTCAATTGGCCTCCCAGCGCATGTCCGAGCTGCCAACTTTACCGCCTCAGGCAATACGGCATGGCATTGGGAAGACATTGGAGGAGAGATCAACATTTCTGTAACCGTCATCGTGAGCAGAGTCCAATTGGTTAGAGTTGAGAAGCAAAAACTGTAAAATCATGCTACGTGGGGTATTCTATTGGCCTCCAAGTAGTGAGAGAGGGTTAGAGGAACAAATCTGGAGGGAAATCGCAGAGATATGCAAGAACTATAGAGTGGTAATACTAGGGAACTTTAGTTACCCAAATATCAATTGGGATAATGTTAGAGTAAAGGATAAGGAGGGGGAGGAATTTCTAAACTGTGTTCAGGAGAACTTCCTTGATCAGTATGTTCTTGGCCCAACTAGAAAGGAGGCATTGCTGGATCTGGTGCTGGGAAATGAAGTGGACCAAGTGTCTATGGGGAACATTTGAATAAGAGTGATCGTTATATCATAAGGTTTAGATTAATAATGGAGAAGAGCAAGGAACAATCCAATATAGAACTTCTAAATTGGAAGAGAACTAATTTCAATGCGATGAGAAGGAATCTAGCCAGAGTAAAATGGAATCACTTGGCAGTTGAATGGAAATTTATATGCAAAAGTTGCTCAGATTTCCTGGTGGGGAATGCTATTAAACATGGGCTTGGAAATTTTTCACAGTGGGAAGAACAGAACGAGGAAGCAGATAAGCCTTGTAGGCTCCAGCCCACCATTTGACAACCAGTTGTACAGTAGTGCTGACAAAGTCATGGAATAACCCTTAGCTAGGGAAACAGTATGGTACAAAAAGAGGGAAGCGGAGAAAATATTGTTTAAAAAGTAGAATTCTGGTTGCGAGTGCTCATGACAACTAACATTGACACCACGTAAGTGCCAGGCAATCTCCAACAAGAGATAATTTAACCATCCTCCCTTAACATTCAATAGTATTGCCATCACTAAATCCCTCACCATCAACATCCTGGATGTTACTATTGACCAGGAACTTAACTGGACCAGCTATATAAATACTGTGGCTTTAAGAGCAGGTCAGAGGCTAGGAATTCTGCAGCGAGTAATTCACCCTTGGCTTCTAAAGCCTGTGCACCAGCTACTAGGCACAATTCAAGTGTGTGCCTGGATGAGTGCAAATCCAACAACACTCAAGAAGCTCGACACCATCCAGGGTAAAGTAGCCCGCTTGATCGGCACCCCATCCACCTTCTTAAGCATTCACTTCCTCCAACACCAGTGCACAGTGGCAGCAGTGTGTACCATCTACAAGATGTACTGCAGCAACTAGCCAAGCCTGCTGCAACAGCACCTTCCAAAACCCATGACCTGTACCACCTAGAAAGAGAAGAGCAGCAGTCACATGGAGAGATGTCATGTGAATGAATGTGTTTGCCAATATTGCCAATAGTGTTTGTTTAAAAAAAAACATTGAGGACAAAACGAAAGCTGAAGGTTTTCTCATATTTTAGATGAAAATAAAGTTGAAAGATTGTAGCTTTAATTTGCAGGGTTAACAGGCCACTGTTTCGATGTATCATTGCACAAACAAAAAGATCACTTTATATCTCTGCTGATCTCTTTCAAAGCTGCTGTAATTTCAGATATGGAGATGGGACTTAGCTGCACAATGTGGATAAATCTAGTTTCTAATCAATTCAAATTCAGCCAACCAATTCACTTTTCTTTTGTAGAACAGACATACGAAACAGTGGGTGTATTTGCCAACTGTATTCAACTTACTGTAAACTGCATATTTTATAAATATTAGTATAATATTTCATTATATTCTCAAGATCTCTACTGTAACATTATCAATTTTGTAAAGATTAGTGTT
Organism: Cetorhinus maximus; assembly: GCF_964194155.1. NCBI lineage: Eukaryota > Metazoa > Chordata > Chondrichthyes > Lamniformes > Cetorhinidae > Cetorhinus > Cetorhinus maximus. The sequence goes on along the minus strand of NC_135884.1, from coordinate 11,942,977 downwards.
TTCCAATCAACCCAGGCAAAGAATATTACAGATCAAAAGTCATGTATCAATAAATTAACTCATATCTTGACATTTGGTCACTTGCCTGTAACAACAAAGGTGTATTTGTGGGTAAATCACCAACTCGCACATATCTGCCTGATTGAAAAAAATAGTTCTACCTCCTGTAGCTTTCATCTCCCTTTCCTGTCTTCTACTTTGAGTGCTTATGACCTTTTCTGGTCATTATGAGCAAATACATGGATTGCCCCTCTGTCATTATCCACTCCTTGGAACAGTTTCACTTACGCTAAGAAGCTTCAGTTACCAGAACATAAATCTAACTTTACCTTACCTGATATACAAGTAAAATTTTGAGGCAAAGAAGACAGAAGCCAAAGACCAGGTAAGTTTTTACTTCAGTCATTCAATCATATTTTAAATTAGTGCCCAATGAATGCACCCAGTTTGAGTATTACCGGTATAATTCTCTCAGAAATGTTCCAACAAGTGAAACTAGTTGTCTCAGATGAATTTATATATAATCTATACATATTTTACCATGTTTAGAATGCAGGAATGGAGTTTAGAGGACTGACATATGCATGGACTGAGATTTGGGCTACCATCAATCTATTGGAATGCAAATAATTTGTCATCTGACATTATGTAACATCACATGGTGGACAGTTGCAACACACCAATTGGTCACATGGGATTGTGACAATCTGGCCACCATCAGATTCTCCAGCATCTTCGTAGCTTTGTCTATATATATGGTTGTCCCTAGCTCTAAAATAAAATTAGTATTTATCTAGTTGAATACTAACCCTCATCCATGTGTTCAAAACCGTGCCTCCCCCACCCCCTCCAAGGTCTCACCCCTCACTAACTCTCCAACTTCCTACAACCATCTGAGATCTCTGCACTCCTGTAATTCTGGCTTCTTGTGCATCCCTGATTTACATTGCTGCACAATTAATAGCCGTGTCTTCAGCTGATTTGGCCCTCAGCTCTGGAATTCTCTCCTTAAACCTTCTGCCTCCCTCTCCTCCTTTAAGACAATCCTTAAAACCTACCACTTTGACCCAGCTTTTGATCACCTGTTCTAATATCTCTTTATGCAGCTCTGATAACGCTCCTGTCAAGCACCTTGAGATGTTATACTACAATAAAGATGTTAAATAAATTTAAGTTATTGTCTGTGCATTTGTAACTTGATTGCCTTATGAGGATAGGTTGGACAGGCTGGGCTTGTTTCCACTGGAGTTTAGAAGAGTGAGGGGTGACTTGATTGAAGTATATAAGATCCTGAATGGTCTTGACAAGGTGGAGGTGGAAAGGATGTTTCCTCTTGTGGGTGAGTCCAGAACTAGGGGGCACTGTTTTAATTTTAGGGTCACCCTTATAGGACAGAGATGAGGAGAGGGTTGTGTGACTTCGGAGCACTCTGTCTCAGAAGACGGTGGAGGCGGGGTCGCTGAATATTTTTAAGGCAGAAGTAGATAGATTCTTGTTAGTCAAGGGAATCAAAGGTTACGGGGGGTTGATGGAATGTGGACTTTGAAACACGAACAGGTCAGCCATGATCTTATTGAATGGCGGAGCAGGCTCAAGGGGTCGAATGGCCTACTTCTGTCCCTATTTCGTATGTTTGTATCGATGCAGTGTGTACAAAAATAAACACATGGCATTAACTCTTCTGTGATGTTTGAAATTAAATAATCTTTGATTTTCTGGAGTGAAGATGTTAGTTTTCTGTAGGAAGAACTCTATGGTGTCCCCTACACAATTTTATTAATTGTAAAAAAACAGTTTACTAATCGCTGATACTCAATTATTCTACAGTAAAAGAAACATAATTGTAATTAAGTAAAGATAGAGAAAGCAGAAAACCGTGGAGCAATTTATTCCCGTTAAAAGTATATGAACATATTGGGGCTGCTTTCATTTCAGATTTACTTCTGATTTTTGCCTTTAGTCAAATAATGGAAGAAGAATTTTATGCTTACCATAGTACGTGAAGCTCAAGGCACAAATTCAATGTAGGGTGTACTGTGTACATAGATCTAAGTATTATAAGTCATTTGTAAAGAGCCATTTTTGAACATGTTTGTTTTGAAAGACCTGTTTACTGGAGCATTATCCAATTCAGGAATAGAAGTTCATTTTTAACAGTGAATATTACTTGCTTGTCTGAACACAGGATTACAGTTCCTACTACAGAAATGCACTGCGGTAGTTCAAGAAGGCCGCTCACCAACACCTTCTCAAGGGCAATTAGGGATGGGCAATAAATGCTGGGCCTAGCCAGCGACACCCACATCCCATGAATGAATAGAAAAAATAAAGAAAATAATTTTTTTTGTTGATTTTGTAACCAGGATAAGGAACGTTAGGGTATCAAGCAGTTTCCATTTAGGGCATATCAGCCCAAGCCTGAATGTTGTCCAGGTCTTGTTTAGGTTAACATCAAGCATTCTCAGGTCCTGTATGTGACAGTTCTGCTTAAAATTGTGTCCATTGTTGATGCATGTCATTCTGCATCAGGGATAGACACCCAGCTGTGCAGCATCTGCCAGACCTCTGTCACCAGTTACTGTGAGGTGCATACGAGTAGCTCCAGATTTACTCGAGCTGTGATTTTTTTTTCCCTGTTTAAAAACAGTGCCTCCTTTTTGCTCACTGCCTGATTTTGTGGCTGTGATGTGGTACAGATGTCTTTTAATCTTTTATCAGTTAACAGTTTGATAGATCGCACTGTTAAAGAAAAAAAAATTGTATAGTGTGTTTTAAGTTTTAAAAGGCATCTGTATCACATTATAGTAGCAATATTTTGAACGCATATTGTGTTTCTTGGCTACTTCTGCATTTTATATTAAAAATAATGTAAAATAGGAATTGTTGGATTGTAGTTTAGATTACCCTGCTATTAATACTTGAACAAATTGAATACAAAATCATTTTGAAATGTGAAATTGACTACGTGTGTAATTCTCTTCTAGAGCAGTTAGTCTTGGGGATGTACAAGGAGCCATCGCAGGCATGGGACAGAGACTACGACAATTTCATCCTTCCCCTACTGGAGGACATGCAGCCATGCTACATCCTTTATCGTCTTGACAGCCAGAATGCACAGGGTTACGAATGGCTCTTTATTTCCTGGTCACCTGATCATTCCCCCGTAAGTTATGCATGGTCTTTATTCAACAGAACTAACATTAAGAATATTAAGGGGTTAGTCAAACATGGAAAGAAAGGAAGATAGGTTAACCTGGACAACATTCAGGCTTGGGCTGATATGTGGCATGAATGTTATTTGCCACTTAAGTGCCAGGCAATGATCATCACTAACAAGAGAGAATCTAACCATTTTGCCTTGACATTCAATGGCATTACCATCGCTGAATTCCCCCACTATCAACATCCTGGGGTTATCATTGACCAGTAACTGTGGCTACAAAAGCAGGTCAGAGGCTGGGAATTCTGCAGAGAGTAACTCACCTCTTGACTCCTCAAAGCCTGTCCACCATCTACAAGGCATAAGTCAGGGGTGTGATGGAATATGCCCCACGTGCAGCTCCAACAATACTCAAGAAGCTCAACACCATCCAGGACAAACCAGCCCGCTTGATTAGCACCCCATCCACCATCTTCAACATCCGCTCCCTCCACCATCGATGCGTAGTGGCAACAGTGCATACCATCTACAAAATGCACTGCAGCAACTCACCAAGGCTCCTTCAACAGCACCTTCCAAACCCATGACCTCTTATATCTTGATGGATGAGGGCAGTAGATGCATGGGAACACCACCATCTGCAAGTTCTCCTCCAAGCTACATACTATCCTGACTTGCAACTATATTGCTATTTCTTCACTGTCATTGGGTCAAAATCCTGGAACTCCCTTCCTAACAGCACGGTGGGTGTACCTACACCACTTGGACTGCAGTAGCTCAAGAAGGTGGCTCACCACCACCTTAAGGGCAATTGGGTATGGGCAATAAATGCTGGCCTAGCCAGCGATGCCCACACCCCATAAAAGAATATGACCAATGACCCTTTATTTATTCCTATATTTTAAATATCAAAACTGCATTGAAAGAGTTTACACTGCAACCAATTCAGAAGCTTTCTGGTATGAACTAACTAGCATAGGGACTCTGCATCAAAGTTTCTGAGCCAGGCCATTCGCAGTTTTAGAATATGAGCCTATCTGAAAATGTTTTCCAAGAAAACTGTCCCTTTGATATTTTGTTTCCGCTTTCTGAAGTTGATCATGAAAGTGAAAAATATGCACCAGGCAGGGCAGTATTCTATGTCTTCTCATTAATTTTTCACTACCTCGACTACATGGGAAACCTAAACCAGTTTTAATGCAGCTAAGCTATCTCTTGGGGAGTATTTTTGATCTATGGAAGTAGTTGATCTTCACTGTAAGTGAATAATAGTACATAGTATAGGATACTGTATACCTCAATTATGAATGTTTGTTCTTTAACCCCACCTATAAGGTGCCCCTCCACCCCGAAACTTTTTAAAGTAAAAAAAATGTGCTGCATGTAAGGTATGCCTCAGTCACTAGGCCTCCCAGAGAAGGAAATAAGTGTTTGAGGCATGTCAACTGTCTTTTACGCAGATAGTCCAGAAGGAACACAGGAGTGGAACTGGGCCAGACTGGTAATTGTGCTTTCTGGAATGAGTGCAGTTCCATCTTCATTATAACTCACCCATATAAGGCAAATCCTGCCATTTTCAATCCCAAACAATGCTGTAAATTCACTGTCCCATGCATTGCTACTCCAGGAGAGTCCAGAATGCAGAGAACAGTGGGAGCAAGTCAATCAATCACATTCAGCCAGAATGCACTACAATTACTTGCTTTACAGTACAGCCCTCAAAATGTCATCTAAATTGCTTGTCCTATGCACTGCCACAGTCAGAGAGTTGGCAGGTTTGCTCTTCCTGGCATCCACAGCAATGCCTCAGACAGAAAGCAAACCCCCAATTTCAACTCCCAAGCAATGACTTATATGTGCAGATGTACAGGAGTTGCAACATGTAAAATAAGTTAAATATAAATGTTAAGAAATCGAGCCACAATTCCTTTCACTCCCTTATTACAAATTCCAGTTTTTGTTTCCTCCTTTTACATGTTCCAGGTAGATTTTTCAAGAAAGGTTGTGCATTAATTTTAATTACTGTTCCTCAGTCCCACGGCCACTTGTTTTCTGCAAGTAATGGCTGCACCTGTTTTTCAAAAAATGTGTTTGAATTGTACTATGAAGTCCACAGGAGAAGCACTGCAAATCAAACAGCAACGGATTGTAGGCCCTTATCAGTTTGCTGCCGGTTACACTGATGGATGGAGCAGGAAGCTGCTGAATACTGTCCAGTGCCTCTTTTCTGCTGAGAAAACAAATTTGAGCTTTAGGCTGACCGATATTTAACATACTGCAATTTGACAAAAAGAAACATTTCTACAGATAGAATAATGTAACACTTTCAAGCTAGAAAATAAAGTAGTAAAGAGAACGTTTTATCCAATATGGAGTTTGTTTTCATTCAAGTCCTCAATATGAAAAAGTAAGTAAAGAAAAAAGCTTCAGTTTGTACATTATCCTGAGCCACAGAATGTGGCCTGCAATTACATTCAATGTTGTGACTCTATGAAATCCCTTTATTCTCATTTTCTCACGGTATGAATTTTGTCAGGCCTTTTGAGGCCTAGAGGACAGAAGGCAGGCTGCTCCCCCAACTCTCTTGATGCGACACAAAGAGTAGGCAGGCTCACGATTTCCTTTGCTCGATGGGAATCACTTGGTCCCCTCTCAATTCCTCCCCACAGCGGTGAAACTGATGTCCCAAGCTCTCTGGAGTTTGGGATCAATCCTCTGTCCCTCTATTCCATGACAGATTTAGATATAAAATTATAGGCATTTTGAATGTTTTGGTCAATTAAACTTTTATGTTACAAATGTGATTTTTTTTCCTCAGAATGTTCCCCCAAAAGTGCAATGGGTATCCAACCAGTTGGATGCACAAAGCTCTAGTGAATCGTAGTGCGTGCTGGAGACTGTTCAGGAAGTAATTAGAGCTGTTTTGTCCAAAGCTCCAAATCTGTTTCCACAGCAGTCCTGAAATCCTCTCAGCAGTTTCCTCCAGTGCTGTTACGTCTTTCCAACTACATCAGCAAAAATGTTGAACATTTTGGTTTGTTTGATGCTTCTTTTTGGCGTTTGGATATGCATATTTGTCCTCTAACTTGATGCTTCCTGTAGTAGATTTGCACTTTAGAATCATAGAGTTATACAGCACAGAAACAAGCCCTTCGGCCCATCGTGTCCATGCTGGCCATCAAGCACCTATATATTCTAATTCCATTTTCCAGCGCTTGGCCCATAGCCCTGTAAAATGATACAATTAAAGTAAAGCTGCTGACGTAACAGCTGCCAGATACATAGTGATTTAATTGCTTAACATTTTTTTTAAAAGCCTCTAGCATGACAAAATCAGAATTTGTCCACCGAAATTCATTGATATTCATCTCTCCAAACTTGCAACACTTGGTTTCCATAATCATCAAATTGAGTTGCTTGTTCTGTTGCTCAGCTAGACTCTATTTTAAACTTGTGCTCCTTCAACCTGACCCCATGCAGTGGCCAAAATAATGAAGAGAAAAACTTCTGCATAGGGTTACAGAAAGTTCAGTCATGGTGGCAGGATCTTTTTCTCTAGGTGCTGCTCCTAAAAACCAGTCACAGGTTGAATAGAATAAGTGAAAAGAAAAGGCTGGAAATCAGAAATACAGTTGCAAACTCCTGCAAATACCCATCAGTTCTGATGAAGGTCACACGTCTGAAATGTTTTTTTGCTTGACAGATGATGCCAGCATTTATTGCCCATGCTTAATTGCTCTTGAGAAGGTGGTGGTGAGCTGCCTTTTTGACTGTTGCAGCCCATGTGGTGTAGGTACACCCACAGTGCTGTTAGGGAGGGAGTTCCAGGATTTTGACCCAGTGACAGTGAAGGAACGGTTGATGTGTGGCAGTAGAAGAAATGTGAAATGTTGGAAAATCAGGATAGAACGACATGTCACAAAAAATGGCAGCTATGTTGAAGTCTAGAAACTTAATCTGTATCCTGTTAAAACCATATGAATTATACTTTCATATGCCATTTTAAAGTTCTATCATTTGTACATCTAAAGTTATTGAAGTTTAATGTTGCACAAGAATTTTATAAACACCCGGTATATAATTCCAGTGCCACACTCTGTCCATACTTCAAGGCAACAACAGGTGGGCAATAAAAATTGCCTTGCCAAGTGTCCCTGAGAATATCTTGTGAATTTTTCTTAAAGCTGGTATGATCAGAAAACAAATTCTGCTGATTCTAAGCTCTTGCTAGCATTAATGGCAGCATAACTTTCACAATCTCTGTTGTTGCAAACATGTGCTTTAAAGAACACAGTCATAATGGGAAAGTATGTTGCAAGAGACTTCATGACATTTGAGATATGCAGCACAGTTGTTACATTACAGATTGCATTCGGTGATTGTTTGTTACGAATATGCTGTTTTCATTTAAACAAAGGTCAAATCACAAAAAGGATCTTCGTGGCATGTTCATAAGCTATTTCCAGAATTCAGTTTATGAACAAAGACTTTAATATGGCAATACTGAAATACTTTTGAATTTTTTTCACCATTTTCCAACAATTTACTGGTGTTGTGACTCAAGATCTCTGTGACTCCTAGCTTTTCCTCTTTTCCAGTTTTAGCTTTTACTCACTCCATGGCTGAAGTCAAGAAATCACCATATGAGGAAATCATATCTGTAATTCCACAATTTGCTATCCTTCTTTGGGCCAGTATTTCAGAGCATATAATGCAAAGCACTGGCAGTAATCCTTTAAAGGAACAGTATTGTCTGCAAGAATAGAAACTCTGGCACACAGTACCGTTTTACAGAGTTTCGCCTGTTCATGAATAACTACTGCCACCTGCTGACAGCGTTCATCAACAGGTTACAAAAGCCAAAGTTTGAAGCAATCAGAAAGGCGATTATTGTTAAATTATCCCTCCAATGTAAATCTGGTATGTTGTTGAAAAGAGTATTAACATATTTATGTGGTGTGCCTTGTTTCTCTCAGTACTGCAAAACAATGCCGATTGATTAAAATCCAGTGCAATAATCACCAATTACCTGTTTTATAAATGCAAAATGTGCTAATCAAATTGCATGCCACAATAATATGCGGTGTTATTTACTTTAAAGAAGCATTGCTTTTTGAAATCATCTTTGTGCCCTTAAATTGCGGTAAAGATTCAAATTCACTTCACAGAATTTTACATTTTTTAAATTCATCTTGTATGTTTACCTTCAGCTGTGTGCTGTGCCTTCAGCTGCCTGGGCCCTGAGCTCTGGAGTTCTCTCCCTAAACTCTCTGCTCCTGTACTTCTCTTTCCTCCTTTTTCAGCACTCCTTAAAACCAACCTGTTTGATCAAGCTTTTAGTCACCTGTCCTAATATCTCTATGGGCAGGATTTTTGGGTCATCGGGCGGTTGGGAGCCACCTCAGGAAGCTGAAGAATTTTAAAATCAAAAATAAAGATTTTGAAAATGTGAAAAAAAAAATGTCCCCACATAGGACTCACTCACATGAGCAAAGACATTGGGCAGAATTTAGCCCTCAATGGGCGGGCAGGCCCCACTGCCTCGGCGGCGGGCGGGCAGCCGAACTCCGCCACCGAAATGGGCCCCGCCGCCATTTTGAGTGGGCGGGCCAATTAAGGCCCACCCAGCGGCCTGCCCCATGGGATGCGCTTCCTATGTTGGGGGAGGGGGGGATTCCCCAACTGTCAAAGTGCACTCTTTCGCACGAAAAACATCAAAAATAGCAAAATAAAAAAATTATTAACGTGCCCCCCTCATGTGACAATGTCACACGAGATGGGACATATTAATAAATATTACATAAACTTTATTAAAGATTTTTTAAACAGACATGAAACCTCATCCCGCCAGTGAATGAGGTTTCATGTTTTTTCTCCTTCCCTCCGGGGCTCCTGACCTGCCCGCCAGCCTTAAGGTTGGACGGGCAGGGCCTTTAATTACTTTAATTACCCTGTCAATGGCCTCAATTGGCCATTGACAGGTCGGCGGGTGGACAGCTGATTTCGCTGTCCGCCCGCCTTCCTGAATATTTAAATGGGGCGGGATGACGTCGGGGGTTCCTCCTGAAGTCATCCCGCGTCATTTTTCCGTCGGCGAGCAGGCCCCGCCCCCAAATCACCAACGGAAAAATTCTGGCAAAACATTTTCTTTAAAATTAATGTTGGAAATCTCATCCCGCCTGTGGATGAGCTTTCCTCAAAAATGCAAAGCCATGAGGTTAGACGGGCAGCGAAAAATAGCATTTAATTAATTGATTAATGGCTTTAATAGGCCTCTTAATTGTTGGCTGGCACGCTGCTGACTCTCATGGGCGCCCAACCGAAATATCGCGCCAGTGCGCGATGACATCGGGACATTCGCCCGACGTCATCACACACCATTTTACACCTGATCGGGTCGGGTGCGCGCCCGGCTGCAGGATGTAAAATTCTGCCCTATATGTGGCTCAGTGTTAAACTTCGTGCCCTTTTCAAGTGTCTTGGGACCTTTCCCACTTTAAAGGCACTATATAAATGTAGGTAGTTGTTGCTGTTTGTAGTTGAAATGCAGAGGTTTCCTCACCTGCAATAAGTTCTGATGTAAAATTGCCGCCCATCTCTGCTCACTCCAGTAACATAAAGGTTAACTGCACTTTGGATGTGATGCTATCTCATACAATCGACAAAACGTCTCACAGTCTAGGAAGAGGGGAAAAGATCTGCCTGCTTGATGTTTATCCTGCAACCTCCACCGCAAGCTTACTTGTGTGATCGCCAGGGATAGCTGTGGGTTCATTGCAATGTCCCCAAAGGCCCAATACCTAACTCAGACATTTAATATCCAGCACACATACATGAAGAATGGTCACATTGCCAAAGGATCCCTGTTTCACTGTATCATATGTACCGCAGCCATCAGGAGGAGGAATAAAGGGAGACAATTGGAAAAGGAATAGGTAATGGGTCCTGTTAGCATTGTTTATCAAGCAGTATCCAACTGAGGGATTTGGGTGACATCACAAACCACAAACTGAGTCCTAGTTTTAGATTCAATGAGAAACACCTGTGTTTGGTTTTGTGCTGATACATCTTTTAAAATATGTACAGTAAAGTCCTGCTGTTTGCGACTTCCTTGTTCGCATTTTCACTTAGCCGCGTTTTGTACTTTGTACACAGCATCATCCATTGCATGAGCAATGCTCGCTTATCCGTGATTTCTTTTCTCTCTCTCTCTTTTCCTGGGGAGCCGGCAGCCATGACGGAGTAGAGACTGAAATGATTTCAGCTGAAATGCAGCTTGAATGAAGGGATTAACCTGGAAACATCAGAATTGCTGGGTCCAGGGCTACAATAGTGACTCTGTTCAATTTTAAATCTTCACTGATGCATTGCTCAGAGGCTCCCCCATCTGTCCTGTACAGGTACTGCACCACATTTTTGCCTGTGAGCCCTGTACTGACCTCAGAATCACACAGTGCAGAAGATACCCTTCGGCCCATCGAGTCTGCACCGACACGTGAGAAACGCCTGACCTACCTACCTAATCCCATTTACCAGCACTTGACCTATAGCCGAGAAAGTTAAAGCACAGAAAGAGGCCATTTGGCCCAGTGTGCTGCTTTGAAAGAGCAGTTGCGATTGGTTGACCAGGAGTGATATATGTGCCCGTTTAAACAGTTTAAGCAAATTAAAATCTGCTCCATTTCCACCCACAGTTAGACTGTGCCATAATCTCTTCAGTCAGTTTATTTCTCATGTCTTGGAACCTACCACAGCCCTTCCCTTTTGTCCTCGCACACCCTCCCTCCACCTCCACACTTGTTTTCCACCTGCTGCATCTCTGACTTTTCCAGCTCTGATGTAAAATCACCCAGCTGGAAGATTCACTGTTTCTCACCCCACAAGGACAGCCAGAAGTGGTTTCATTTCATAAGGAATTCCTGTTAATGGTGACGGTCTTCACAGCGCCAAGAAAAAGTGTTTCCCTGGCCAGGAATCAAATTCAAGCCATGGGTGACCTGATGGAAGTGTTGGAAGATTTGAAGGGGGTTCAAAAATCCAATAGGGATCTCATGAGAAACCTCTTTACCCAGCGAGAGGTGAGAATGTGGAACTCACTACCGCAGCGAGTGGTTGAGGTGAATAGCATGAATACATTTAAGGGGAAGCCAGATACATACATGAGGGAGAAAGGAATAGAAGGATATGCTGATGGGGGAGATGAAGAAGGGTGGGTGGAAGCTCATGTGGAGCATAAATACTGACATAAACCAATTGAGCCAACTGGCCTGGCCCTGTGCTGTAGACTCAATGAAACAGAGACAAATGTATTTGGCTGGAACCTATCTAATTGAATTCCATTCAAAAACATGTTCCCCCTTCGTGATTTCACCGTTTGCGAGATATCGTGGGAATGTAACCCCACGAACGGTGGGACTTTACTGTATTTTAATGCATTTCAATTTTCATAGCATGCTGGAAATGACATGATTTAGCATTTATTGTGGAAGAAGCCACAGGGTAGATAGAGAGAAACCATTTCCACTGGCTGGGAGTCTAGGACTAGGGGCATAGTCTAAAAATTGGAGCCAGACATTTCCCGAAGAAACACTTCTACAGACAACGGGTGGTAGAAGTTTGGAACTATCTTCTGTAAACAGCAATTGATGATCAATTATTATTTTTAAATCCGAATTGATTTTTTGTTAAACAATGGTTAAGCGATATGGATGAAAGATGGGAAAAAGAGTTAGATCGCATATCAGCTAGAATCCCGTATAATGGTGGAACAGGCTCCGGGGCTAAATGACCCACTCCTGTTACTATGTTTCTGTGGGCTGAATTTTATCCCCCCTTCCCCTGGGAAGGAAAGTCGGTGGCGCGCTGGCCGATGCTGGACAATGCCGGCCTCCCCCACTCCCCCCAAGCAATAACATGCTGCCGGCAGCCTTAAGCAGGTGAGGTTTGGACTTCTGCCCCTCAGTGGGCGGAAGTCCCGCCCTTGAGAGCTGCTGGCCAATCCAGCGCCAGAAATTAGCAACAGGCATTGCTGGGACTGCAAGCAGTCAACCCGCAAGGAAGAGCACTGGCATCTGGGTTTCAGAGGCCAGACAGGAGGGAACAAAGTTAGCATCTTGTTGGAGGGGGTTGCCCCTGATGCGGAAAGGGCACCTCCCAAAGGACGTGCCTCCCTTCCTTCCCATCTTTTAGCCAGTTGGGTTAAAAAAATCAGCCTTCCCACTCCCACCCACTTGCACACGCCACCTGTATTATGGCATAGACAGCGTAATATTCGAGTCAGTTGGCTTGTTAATAAGCTTAATTACCTGTTAAATATCTTTCCACCTACAGTATTATGTGGAACAGCTCGGTGTGAAGCAGCTGTAAAATTCAGCCCTATGTTAAAATGACTAATTTTTGCAATGCAGCACAATGTGTGCATGGTTGAGGGAGAATGTCTATTAATGCAAACTGGAAAAAATGTGCCTGTTATTAAATTTGAGATCACTTCCATATATGGAACTGAGTTTTTTTTAACCTTAGTGAGAGAAATTTGTTTGCAGTCAGAAATTTAAGTCGGCATAATGTACAAGCTATACACCTACAATTGCTGACGGAGACTCAGTGCTCCCTACGTTATTTAATTTATTTAATTGTGATAAAATAGAGCTATTAATAACATTCTTCTGTGTAATATCCTTTCTCCACTAAAATATTGTGTTTTTGTATGCATATATGTGAATGTGTGTGTATTGTGTTCAGACAATGATTGCTAATAGCATTCAGTTGGGTGGTAGGAGCTACTGAGTCCAGTATTCAGCTGAAGTTCCATGAACATCAGTTTATTTACACATGGGGTAGGATTTTTACCTTGGCGGGCGGACCCAGGAGTGGCTGTGAAACCGACCCCTGCCCGCGATCAAACCCTGACCGTAATTTCATGTTGGCTGGCCGATTAACGGCCAGCCAGTGTGAATCGCGCGGCAACACTCAACGCTGCCGCGGTGGGGGCGGGAGGAGGGCAAGTGCTGAAATGTGCACATGCGCAAAGGTGAAAGCTCCCTGAGGGCACAGAGCTGCCTCAGGGAGTTGAAGATTTTAACATTACAAATGAAGAGTTGAAAAATAAGGAAACACGTCTCCTCATGTGAGCAGGGGCATGTTAAAAATGAGTTTTAAAAGTTATTTTTTAATCTCTGGTCGAAACCTCATCCCACGTGTGGATGAGGTTTTGCAAAAAATGCAAAGGCCACATGGCCTAGTCACCCACCCGCCAACCGAACGGTTGGACGGGCAGCGAAAAATTCGATTTAATTAATTGATTAAGGGCCTTAATAGGCCTCTTAATGGTCAGTGGTCGCGCTGCCACCTCTTGCACGCGCCCACTGAGTGAAATATCGCGAGAGTGCGCGATGACGTCGGGACACTCGCCCAACGTCATTGTGCACTATTCTACTCCCGTTTGGGTTGGACGCAGTCACCCGACGAGGGGAAAATTCTGCCAAGTATTATCAGTATTTATGTTTGAACTGTGTGATTTATTTGCTGTCAAGTTCAGTAAGCCTTATCTATGATGTAATTTCTATCCAAAAGGGTTAATGCAAGAACAAAACAAAAGATTGTTAATATAAATGGTGATTCTTAATTTAGTCTATTCTGAAGCAGGACTAACGATAAGAATTCCTAATTAAGGTCAGTCCACACCATAAGAGATGAAGGCAGCAATGGCATAAAATTCATCAAGGTGATCGTCCACCTTATTGAATTGTTTTTGTCTAGAGGCCAGTTTCAAGTCTTCATTTACAATTGTTTACTTCCACTGACAAAATCTGCTTTCCTGCATCCTGTTCCAGTTTATATACACACTCTAACCCCATTATGTTTTACACAGGTCAGACAGAAGATGCTGTACGCAGCAACTCGGGCCACTGTGAAAAAGGAGTTTGGTGGAGGACACATTAAGGATGAATTATTTGGAACAGTGGAGGTACTGTGATACTTCATTTTAATGGATGAATATTGCAAGATACGATCTGTTAATTTTTCACTTTTCATGTGAAATTTTGAAAAATGCAATGCATAACATACAAATTCATTTTTTGCAACCAACCTTCAGAAGTGTATTTAAAATTATAATAACTGGAGGTGTTTCGTTTCCTGGAATTTGCTGTTAGTCATCTTATTCTAAAGTTACGTTCCCTTGTTCTGGATTCAGTTTCTAGCAATAAGCGTCATTCCTGAATAATCTGTCAATTCCCACTATTATTTTTAAAATTTCACCCTTAAATCAAAACAGAAAATGTTGGAAATACTCAATAGATCGTGCAGTATATGTGGAGAGAGAAGAAGAGTTAACATTTCGGGTCATTTCAGTCCTTAAATTCCTCAACTCCACGTAATGCAAACTGCATTTACCCAGTCCCTTCATCCAGGTATCAGCCTGTGAATCATATATTTTTCCAGGAGCAGCATAGCCTCCCCAGTCTAAAATCAATAATCCTAAAAAGCTCTGACCAGTGCTTTAATAACTGCGCCATGAACTTTTGTTTTTATCAAACCTTTTCTGATGAAGCGTGGCATCCATTTATCTTTCCGATCGCTTTTAGCATCTACAAACTGGTTCTTCATGACTTATGTACCTGAACCCATAAATCATGTTGCTCACTTATTCCTCTACTGCTATCCGCTTCCCTATTTAAATTATACCTCTATCTGTCATTCTGATGTCCAGTGTTACTTTAAATTGCCTTTCGCAATTTTCTGTCCTTTGCACAATTCCCTTTATCTCAAACATTGCCTCCTAAACATTTTACTTTCTATTCCACAAGGTTTTAAACACAGCTCCAAATTTACTCACTTTTTTGATACACTCTGATGGAAACTATCTGAGCCCAGATATTTGTCCTCAATCTTGTTATTTTGGCCGCAATCCTGTCCCTTTATCCATTTCATTTCTCAATTGTTTGTATTAGTCCTTGTAAAACTTCACTTCTCTAATCTCTAATCTTCCCTTTACTTCTGGTAATATATCCTCTTCCACTATACAACTGAAGGAAAAAAATAATAATTTGACACTTCTACCACATCCTTATCCTTTAACTTCATCAATTTAAATCTGGTTTGAATGGGTCCATTTCTTCTTTTACCACATCCTTCTACGTGACTTATTTACAAAAGCCTTCAATACTGCCTAGATCTTATCTGAAGTATTTTTTCAGACTCCCTTATGATTGAGATTTGAAATATAATTTTGTCCCTCCGAGTCTTGATGAGGTTCACAGGCATGCTGAAGACAGTTCATTTTAGGAATTAATAACACAGTTAATTGACGCAGATGATCTTGCCACCCATGCTGCACACCGCAATAAGAAATTAGTGCAACAAAAACAGAAAATACTGGGGAAACTCAGCAGGCCTGGCAGCATCTGTGGAGAGGGAAACAGAGTTAACTCTGAAGAAGAATTGTACAGTCTCAACACGTTAACTCTGTTTCTCTCTCCACAGATGCTGCCAGACCTGCTGAGTTTTTCCAGCATTTTCTGTTTTTGTTTCAGATTTCCAGCATCCGCAGTATTTTGCTTTTATCTTAGTAAGAAATTAATGCAATTTGCCTTAACTTGCCTTGCTGGTAATATCAATTCTAGTAGCAATTTGATTTTGCATTTGTTAATATTCTGATATTGAAAATCGCTATGTTTTTCCCAACAGGAAGATGTCTGTTTTAGTGGCTATCAGAAGCATGTCCTGTCCCGCTTGGGACCAGCACCACTTACAGCAGCTGAGGAGGAGCTGAAGCAGATTAAGATTAATGAGGTAACAATACCATCAATTCTGTATCGCCATCCGCTTTCCTGTGGTTCCCTTTGTTCAACAGTTTTCATAATATGAAAGAACATGGCAGTTTACTTTATCTGTCTCTGCACGGATCATGAAACTAGTTACATAAACAATGAATTCTAGGAATATGCAAATATTTCTATTTGATTTACTGGGTGCAGTAAATAAATATACAACAAAAGGCTATTTCAGGCTGCTTTGCGTGAATTTAAATTAAACAAAAATCCCATTGGTATAAAGATATTTTTTAAATGCAGAATACTTTATTATCATCATTAAAAGATGTTATTTGGTAATGATATCGTGATGATGAGCCCGATATAGATGATTGCACCCAAGCCAGTCATTGAAAAAAATAATGCCAGGTATTCTGTTGAATAGATAGCCTTATTTAAATAAAATACCTACTATATCCCCTTGTAAGTTATTCTGTCTAGTACTGGATATTTATTTGCTATCCTGTCGCTTACATTTGTACAAAATCCATTTACGGATGCCAGAATGAGATTTTTCTTTTAATTCTGTCAAGCCTTGGATTCACGTTTATCACAAAGCGGTTTGCTCCATAGGTTAATCAGTCATGAATAATGGAGACTTTTTCTCTTGTGAGACGAAAGGTCTTCTTTTAAAAAAGACTTGCTAACCTGATTGTGACAAAAAGTATTTCTGTGGCTGTGGGTTGACTTCACTGTCTTTTGCAGGATAAGGTGATCCAGGTAGGTACTTAAACATTTTCTGTCATTTGCTTTATCTTGTGTCTTTTTGAAGTGAGCTTGACAAAGTTTTGAATTTTTATTAAGAATGGAATTAGTGATATCAGAGTCCAGTACAATGCAGCCTTTCATTCGTGTCTGATGAGATCAGAAAAGGAAAATGTTAAAGGGGCAGTGTTACCATGGTAAAATTCCTCCTAAGATGTTTCATCATATTTGTAGTCAAGTAAAGGCTGAAGCAGTGTACAACATGATAATATCACTTTGCCAATTGCAGATTACACATTTAGATTGTCACAAATAACAATTGATAAGAATCAAAAAAGTGGATTTGCAAATCTTGCTGTTATTCCTGCAGTCACTTACATTGCTGTAGCAGTCGCTGTAAACTTTCCATGGCAGAATCGAGGATACTCAATTCTGACTGCTCCAAGAATGAAGCCCCCACCAAAGTTCTCCAGCATGGTGGCACCACCCATAAATAGTGCAGTCAGTTTTAAAAACATACTTCACACAGCAACTGACTCCATTTACTGCTGGGTTGCATGAACAGAAATGCATTGTTTTTGAACTGAAAATTTGATGCATGTCAAATCCCTGTGTGCCAATTAGAAACTGAGTTGGCTTCAGGCCCAGAAAAAAGCTTGACCATTCCTATCCCTCCCCAATAAATTCAGCTGAAATCTTTGAGCCTAAATAGTGCCATGTGTTTATCAGATGTGACCTGCTAGGTAGGTGCAGCACATTATAACAGCTACCTGGTTTTTCCATTTTACAATGTTAGCAGTCCACACCCACCTTGCCTTTAAGCTGTGGGGGGTGCACAATCAGAATATGTGCCACACTCGGGACAAACAGGCCACATACCAACTGTAGTCCTTTTAAGATGGGTGAGTGCGCAATAGCGCAGCAATCTTAAAAGGACTACAGAGGTATGAAACGGGCCATGCACAACAAAGGGAAATTAGCAGGAACGTTGGTCCAACCTTTTAAATTAGATTGTTTCACATTTTTCTAAAATTCAAGGATCTATACATGCCAACAAGATTCAATTAAATATGAGAATTCCTATATAATTGAGAGCACTGGAATTACTTGTTCATATACTCACTAGCAACCTCCAGTCTGCATCTACCCTGATACCGCAAAAGTCAAGGGCTACTCACATGGGGAATTGCATACATAAGGTTTCTAGTAATAAAAGCTAGAATTTAGACTTAAATAGGGATAGTGTCCTCAAACACCATATAATCCTTACCAATGTCTCAGAACATTCTTGCATCCTGTATTTTATTCTCCAAGATAGCTTGGAGATAAACGACTCAGTGGAATTTGTCCAGCCCAGCACCCCTAGCTACCAGGAGTGGTACTCTGCATAAGAGCTCACAGTTCCTGATGTTATTACAAGGGGGCATTCTGCCCACAGCGGTCAGTGATAAAAGTGGGTAGTTGGAGGAGGAACAAGGCAGTAGTGGCCCAAACTCATACAAGGAAATTCAACACTTATCTGCTAGGTCTCTTTACTTCCATTAGCCTTTGAAGTAGTTAGTGTGTGCACAGCCCTCACTCCAACTAATCTGACTTAAAATGGCAATGAAGGTTCTATTAATGTCATACAGCTCCAATTTCCATTCTAAAAGTGGCCTGAAACAAACAAGCATTTTGGACACCCAGCAGTCGGCCCCTTTCAAAATGGAGCCAGCCGCATTGTAGGTAAGGCTACTTGACCCTGATTTTGAGCCTGTTACTACCCCAGTAAACCCTGGCAGAGGCAGTGATGACTGACCTCAAAATATGTCTGCTCTTGGGTTGCCTCTGCAGTTATCTGCATAAAACACAAGAAAAGGGACAATTATAAGTGTATATTTATTTGACAGAAATGTAATAAGTCTTGTTTGTGGTATGTGTTTATGCGTGTGTCTGCCTGCTTTTGGTGTTGCAATTTATTTTGCTTCCTATAGTTGTTCTGGCTGCAGTGTGGTGAAATGTGCATGTCTTGTCAGTTGTTCCTTTTCTGATACTGCTTTGTGCTTTGCAAAGATTGTTTCCTTATCAAAAACTGAATGCAGTTGCGTTTTTATATATCTAACCTCTAATTGAAAACAAAACTCAGTCAATGCAACTCTTTAGAAATGGTTGACTATCCCTGGATCACCGTCATGACCTTAAGCAGTCAATGAAAGCAGAGTTGGCAAACGTCTGGGAACAGTTACCAGGCTTCCCTAGGAGCCTTAGAAATTATGCTAAGCTCAAAATACAGACAGTATAAAAAGAGGAACTATTATGCAGAGTAGATGCTTTCAAAAGCTGGCTGTAAACTCTACATCTGTTGCAGTGTTTTTCCCTCAATATTTTTCACTCCTTTTCTGAAGAAAGTAATTCATGCCTCACCACTAGCTAACTGCGAATCTGTGTGAACCGAGATGATGAGCAGTGCCAGGCTATTTAATATACATGACTTGTCTGCCCTGTCCTTACCCGACATCCACACCTGTGTGCTTCATACTGCAGGTCGCTGGATAGTGATCAGGAGAGGAACTGATTGACTTTATCCCTGCCTCTCCTCTTCCTAAGCCATTTGTGGGTATCTTTACTGCAGCCCCAGTTATGATCAGGTAACTGAGCACTGACTACAAATGGAGTCTGGTCTGTCTGGCTCAGTATTTTGCATCATGTACTCAACCAGACAACATTTTAACAACTTCAGATCTTTAAATGACAAAGTTCCATTGTGTTAACTTCTTCATTTTCATTTTCACTTTATGCCCCCCCCCGGATTGATTTGAATTGAATTGAATTATCTGATCTTTGTTGTGATTTTCCTTGTGCAATTAAGAATAAATAAGAATTGTAAGTTAATGAGGTAGTTGCTGAATTAATGTGTATCGTGAGGCCAATTTTCAGACATTTTGCAATGTCACAAGATTATTTATAACTAAAAGCATTATTATAATGTGACTCTAGATTGACTAGATTGAATTTTCAATACAAAAAGCATGCAATTTTTCCCCGCAAAAATGTGAAGGGCAAACAAGTGCACTATATGCAAAAAATCATTTCTGAGCACATAACCGTGTGTGTGCTTTTATGGCAGTAAATGTAAAACAACTGCACAGATGACAAAATATTCTTTTCCATTATCAAAAATGCTTTTATGCTCTCCCCTGCGCTGCCTGGTGATCCAAAGCATCTCTAACCAAAATTATTTTTTGTGGGTTTTTTACACAATTAATTCTGAACTTCTGTGACTCTTCATCTATCCTAAGCTTGTCACCTTTTTAAAATCATGCCCATTACAATTATGTGACTGCCATTCCATTACACTGAAATTGTCACGTTGCATTTTTTCAAAAATGATGGAATTTTGAAAATTGGCCTTCTGGTTAGCAATCAGTTCATATGTGTTTTATCATGTCTGGAAGGAATGTTTAAAGTGTGCAAGAATTCGCCGTGGAATATTCATCAGAATGGTAAAGGTTGTTGTTTTGTTCTATGCAATATATAGTTGACCTTCAACTTTGTTACATGTATGTGGAATGTTACCTGTGTAAGTTTGTGTATATGTGTTTTTAACAACGCATAAATGGATATAAATTGTATTCAGCTTCAACCTAGCCATGTCTACAATTGTATACAGACAATAAACGACATTAAAACTAAACTAAATTTTTATCATTTTTTAAAATTGAAAATATAGTTGATTGAAATTGAGCTTTTATTCCAAAAATGGAACAGGAGAGGGACACAGTTTTAGATCCAGCAGAATGTCCGACCATCTGGGTAACCAATTAACATCACCATTTGTCATAGAAGGAGATCCAAACTGACTAGGTTAGGCAGCCTATCAGTGGCACAAAATAAAAGTGCTGGCAGTGTTAAATCTGCTGCTAGATGTCACTATCACCTGCTTCAGAATTATTCCATCATATCCAATTTGCAAATCCTGCTGAAGACATATAGGGCCAAGAGGTTACCATAATACATACATTGTCTCCTATTTTACTGGATTATGTTACAGTGGATGGACTTAAAATTTCCAAACTCCAAATCTAACACGAAAGCAGGGCTGACTGATTACTTAGCCTCCAGAACTATACACCATGGGCACAATCCTCAGAAGGGCTGGAACGGAGGCGGGCAGGAGCTAAAAATAGCCCTTTTGGCCAGTGTGCTAGTTTCCCAGCTCCATCCCACCCTCTTTTCTCCCTGGCTATTTTTTCAGAGATGTGATGCAAGGCGTGGCAGGTCTACCTGCCAGCAAAAGATGGGTAGCCAGCGTGGCTAATTAAGGAGGCTGACTAGGATTTTCCAGTCAGCTTTGAGATCCCCAGATGTGGCTGGGGCCAGTTCAGGTGCATGGAGGAAAACGATTTGCGGGGGGTGGAGGGGTTGGTTTCAGTGATCCGGGTAGGCCTAGAAGCCATCCATGCTTGTTGGGTGCTGCAGCAACCAAAGGCTTTCCTATAGAGGAGCTCCCCCCCTACTTCCCACACACCACCCATCCACAGCGGTGGCCTGGCTGCAAAAGCTATTTTTTAATTTAAATTTGTAAAAGTTGGAGAGAGGTCACAGCCATTTTAAGCACCCTCTCCCCTACTTACCTTGCATTGCAGTCTCCTTTCAAGCTGGAAGGCCTCTGATTGGCCGTCCAGGTTCGAGAGCTCACCGCCGACCTTAATTGGACAGCAAGCCTGTCCTCTGGCCATTAATTGGACACTCTGGTGAACATCACAGTGAGTGACAGTTTCCCACACTGTGCAGGTTTCTAACTCACATTTCAGCCTGATGTTCAGCTGCCTGCAGGGAAAATCCTGCCCCATGTCTTTGCCAGGCAACCTGAATATTCAGCAATCCAATTACAACAAAGTTGGTCAGTTCTTACTATTCATACTTGGATTTTATGTATACTTGCCTGTGTGTGTACAGTAAAAACACCCATGAACATAGCTAGGGATGGTCAGAACAAAATCTCTGCATTCAGAGATTAATTCCTGTTACTCGGCATTCCTTTATAGTGGTTCAAATAATTAACTGTTCAACTGAATGGAAATTTATAGGAAATGCTGGTTTATCAGACTTGTACAAATAAAGTTCACCTTCAAGGACACAGACAAGGTAATGGCTGGTCAAGCAAATCTCTCTTGACACTTGACTATATATTGTACCTGTGACGAACGAAATGTGTACCATTTAAGTGGTCATGTGTTATCTTGTTCCAGCTTGGCTTTGTGGCTTGTGAGAGGTTCTCAATTCAGAACCACTTCATACTCATAAGCAAATCAATTGACAAAACATCCATTACTGTTATTTACTGCATGGACAATTGCTGATAATTACTGCGGATCAAACAAAGACAGGCATTGCATTTCCAGTGCCTGGTATTACGGAGCTTTGCTATCATGTTTTTACTTTCTGCTGCATTTTTCTGCCCTTCCACATGCCTTCAGAAGTCCAGCGGCACAATGGTAGGCCTTCATTTCTTCATATTGGTTTCTGTTGTTTTATCTGTTCACTACCTACAGCATTACCGATGATTAAAGAGGCCTGGGTTTCCCTTAGCTAGTAAAACTGTCAAAAATGTTATGCTCTCTGGCTAGCTTGACAACAAAGTAAAGACTTGCTCTTTTGAATGTTTTACTTTAAAAATAATCCAAGGCTATAAATCCAGATCTCCCACCTAGCATGCTTGACATCCCTTTGTTAACAGTGAATTTTATCATTTTGTATTTGATTAATTGCATAATGTGAACATATTCCTTTATGATGAATAGTTGATTATTTTAAATCTGACAACAAATGCAGTAATTGGATCATGGTACTTTTTTCATATGCAAAGAAGTGGAAAAATCAAAACTTATAGTTTTATAGTTGGGTATTCTTCCCTTTCCCACTCAAAATGGCCTGACCCTTCTCCACCTCTGGGTTTTATTTGGTAGCTCAACTGAGATATAACAAACGATGATTGCCAACATAATGGCATTTGAATGGATTTTTGGAAGGAGGCTATTTCAGGATATGACGCAGTTTAATATTTTCCTATAATAACCACAAATCCTGTTGATAATAGGGTCAAGATAAAATTATAAGAAGGAGAGAAAAGAACAGAAAACCTGGATGGGTCTAAATGAGTTAGATAACTGGATAATCCAGTTCCAATCCGGACAACGCACTATATACCCTGCCGCAAGCACTCATTTCATTTTCAGGGAGTATTTATAGAACTTTCAGAGGGCCAAAAGTAATGAAGCAAAAATTTGGGATGTTCAGCTTTTTCACCTCAGTTGGACCCTGTCCTGTTAGCAACATTTAGATAACATTCTCCTTTTCCTCACAGCACCACTAGCAGCTCCAGTAGCATGCAAGCCACCTCTAAACCCCATAAGTGATTGATTTATCCCTATAATCACTAATCCCATTTCCAGCCAAGTATCTATGCAGCTCCTTTTTGAAAGAGATAATTACCTTTAGTGAGAGTGTCTTTCGCACCTCATTGTTGAGGAAATGATTTTATAAATTGCGAGCCTCACCTGAAGTTTATTGATTTTAAACTAGTGCCTGCTGACTCTGTGCTCATGTCTCAGTCAAATAGCCTGCATACCTCTACATCATTTCTGCCTCTTGTAATTTTACTCACCAGTTAATCCACAGAAGTTTACAAACCCATGCCAGACCAAGTCAGCCTATGCATACAAACATATGAAATAGGAGCTAGGGACAGAATTTTCCCTCCCATCGGGAGGATGGGTGGGGGAGTTCAGGAGTGGGCGAGTGGAGGCGCACCTCTGATAAGCACCCCCGAATGGGGGCGCGCCGCCAATTTATGTGGGTGGGCCAATTAAGGCCCACCCAGCGTGACATCCGCCAGGAGATGCTATGCGCTCCCTGTGCGGGTGGGGGGGGGTTCCCTGAACCAAGAGTGTGCTCTTTCGCGCATGCGCACGAAAGAGCGCACTCATCTCCCTGAGGCTAAGTGCTGCCTCAGGGAGATCAGCTCCAAATGCAAAAATGCTAAAAATAGAAAAATAAAATTTCCTTGACATGTTCCCTCATGTGATACTGTCACATGAGTTGGGACATGTCCATCACTTTTAGATAAACTTTTATTAAATTTTTAAAAACCTACATGAAACCTCGTCCCGCCCGTGGATGAGGTTTCATGCTTTCTCTGAAACCCGCCAGGGCCCCTGGCCTGCCCGCCAACCTTAAGGTTGGATGGGTAGGTCCGTTAATGATAATGAGTTTGTCAATGGCCTCAATAGGCCATTGACAGGTCGGCGGGCGCAGATTCGGCTGAGCCCCCTCCGACCTGAAAATTGAAATGATGCGGGGTGACGTCGGGTGTTCCGCCCAATGTCATCCCGCGTCATTTTACGCATCAGCGAGAGGGCTCCGCCCCCCGATTGGCAACCGGGAAATCCTGCCCCAGGAGTAGGCTACTCAGCCCTTTCGAGTCTGCTCCTCCATTCAATACGATCATGACTGATCTGATTGTAACCTCAACTCCACATTCCCACTTTCCCCCCCGATAACCTTTAACCAACTACAACCTATTACCAAGTCACTGCAAATATTGTGCTCTAATCAAAAATCAAGAGGTGCATGACTTGCATTTATATAGCACCTTTCACAACCTCAAGACATCCGAAAGGGCTTTGCAGCCAATGAAGTACTTTTGAGGTGTAAAAACTGGCTGCTACACTTCCAACATTACAACAATTTGTGCACAGCATTGAGATAATGACCAGATATCATTTTTAGGGGATAAATATTGGCCAGAACACTGGGGTTAACTCCCTGTTGTTCTTCAGAAAGTTCCATAGGATCTTTTATGTCTTTTATGAGACCAGGTAGACCTGGTCTCATTTTAACATCTCATCCAAAAGGTGGCATTTCTGAAGTGGTAGAAATGAGTTTTATGCTTGTCTCTCTCAAGTTGTACTTGAACCAATAAGCTTCTGACTCACAGGCATGAGGATGCACCCACTGAGCCACAGCTGTGTACCCTAGCACAGGATACTTGGCCGAAATACCTCTCTGACACATGGTAATGACATGGCAGACTGAAACTCAATCTTCAGTAAGGCAATCTGATCAGATTTTGGAGCTGAATGTTTAATATAATAGCTGTGTCCTAAATGACATGTGCAATTCAAAACTCACCCATTTCTTACCCCACCGCCATGAATTCATGAATCAGTAATGTAAGGAAGGGGTTCTCAACCAGCAGTCCACATGCCCCTAGGGGTCTGCAAGAATATTTCAAGGGGTCCACTAAAAGTAACCAGTAACTCTCATTATTGTCTCAAATTTTTGCCCGCCTGATCAAAAATCTTTGCTTATCCTGTCCTGAGTTAGCTGTGTCCAATTTGGTTGTTTGGTTTATTCAGCCTTTCAGATGGGCGATGCAAAACCAATCAACGCAACGATTACAGGTGGGGACAGGGTCAGGGAACATAGTTCTGCTTCAGCCATGGCGATGCAGGGTGACCAGGGTGAAAGATGCACCAGCATGGGCCAACAGGGAGTACATTGAGGTTATCACCAACAGCATCAAAAAGATGGTGTGTTTCCTCAATTCAATTAGTAAGAAGCAGCAGCCAGTGAATAATAAGTGACCATCAATGACAATGGAGTCACCAAAAGAGAACTTCCTCTTTAGGTCCACCCACTGGATGCCCACAGTGCTGGCCTGCTTCAGCTTGTATCCTGTGTTAATTTGTCTCTGACTTGAGAGTCATGGAAAAATAAAATTGCATCTAATTTCCAGTTATCAATCTAAAGTGGGTGGACTTGTGGTTGGGTTTTAAGTCACTTATGTAAAAAATAGACTTAATGACTGTCAGAATATATTATACGTAGATTTTCTCCTTCAAAGATATAACCCTAAATATCACAAGCATTGTGCCATTCTTTCATTCTCATGAAAGAACCTGTTGAATGCTCCAATGCTGATGCATTATCTCAACCTTGTATGCTGCTTTAAGTTAACCAGACCCTAAACAACAGTGCATTGAAATCTACCAAACTGAATGTTGGTAAAGAGGAATATCTCTTAATTCTATAACATCACTGTGCCCAACAATGCATATTATGGCAGACATTTTTAAGATCTCTTTCAGCAGCAACTTGCATTTATATAGCACCTTTAATTAATAATAACCCTTCACAAGAGTATTATAAAACAAAATTTGACACCAAGCCACATAAGGCAATATTAGGGCAGATGGCCAAAAGCTTGGCTGAAGAGGAAGGTTTTAAGGAGTGTCTTAAAAAGGAAAGAGAGGTTGGCGAAGGAATTTCAGAGTTTAGGGCCTAGGCAGCTGAAGGCACAGCTACCAATGGTGGAGCAATTAAAATCCGAGATGTCCTAGAGACCAGAATTAGATGAGTGCAGATATCTCGGTGGGTGATTGGGATAGAGGAGATAACAGAGAAAGGGAGGGGTGAGACCATAGAGGGATTTGGAAACCAGGATGAGAATTTTAAAATCAAGGTGTTTCTTCACAGGGATCCAGTGTAGGTCAGCAAACTCAGTGGTGACGGATGAATGGGACTTGAGGTGAATAAGGACGTCCCAAGTGTCAGCAGAGTTTTGGATGATGTCAAGTTTACAGAGGGTAGAATGTGGGCAGCCAGCCAAAAGTGCATTGGAATACACAAGTCAAGGGGTCACAATGGCATAGATGAGTGTTTCAGCAGCAGATGAGCCAAGGCAGTAGTGGAGTCGGGCAGTGTTAGAGAGAGAGAAATAAGCAGTCTTACTGCCAAAAGTTCATCATTCACTTAAAACAAAAATACCTGGGAAAACTCAGCAGGTCTGACAGCATCTGTGGAGAGGAACACAGTTAACGTTTCGAGTCCGTATGACTCTTCAACAGAACTAAGGAAAAATAGAAAAGAGGTGAAATATAAGCTGGTTTAAGGGGGGGGTGAGGCAGGTAGAGCTGGATAGAGGGCCAGTGATAGGTGGAGATAGCCAAAAGATGTCATAGACAAAAGGACAAGGAGTTGTTGAAGGTGGTGATATTATCTAAGGAATGTGATGATAGGTGACATTAAGGGTAGAAAGCAGGACGAGCAAGGTACAGATAGCCCTAGTGGGGATGGGGTGGGGTGGGGGGGGAAGGGATCAAAATAGGCTAAAAGGTAGAGATAAAACAATGGATGGAAATACATTTAAAAACAATGGAAATAGTTGGGAAAAGAAAAATCTATATAAATTATTGGAAAAAAGGGGGATCGGAAAGGGGGTGGGGATGGAGGAGAGAGTTCATGATCTAAAATTGTTGAACTCAATATTCAGTCCAGAAGGCTGTAAAGTGCCTAGTCGGAAGATGAGGTGCTGTTCCTCCAGTTTGCGTTGAGCTTCACTGGAACAACGCAGCAGGTCAAGGACGGACATGTGGGGATGAGAGCAGGGTGGAGTGTTGAAATGGCAAGCGACAGGGAGGTCTGGGTCATGCTTGCAGACAGACTGAAGGTGTTCTGCAAAGCGGTCGCCCAGTCTGCGTTTGGTCTCTCCAATGTAGAGGAGACTGCATTGGGAGCAACGAATGCAGTAGACTAAGTTGGGGGAAATGCAAGTGAAATGCTGCTTCACTTGAAAGGAGTGTTTGGGCCCTTGGACAGTGAGGAGAGGGGAAGTAAAGGGGCAGGTGTTGCACCTTCTGCGGTTGCATGGGAAGGTGCCGTGGGAGGGGGTTGAGGTGTAGGGGGTGATGGAGGAGTGGACCAGGGTGTCCCAGAGGGAACAATCCCTGCGGAATGCCGCCGGGGGGGTGAAGGGAAGATGTGTTTGGTGATGGCTTCATGCTGGAGGAGTTGGCGGAAATGGCGGAGGATGATCCTTTGAATGCGGAGGCTGGTGGGGTGATAAGTGAGGACAAGGGGGACCCTATCATGGTTCTGGGAGGGAGAGGAAGGTGTGAGGGCACATTCCTTAGATAATATCACCACCTTCAACACCTCTTTGTCCTTTTGTCTATGACATCTTTTAGCTATCTCCACCTATCACTGGCCCTCTATCCAGCTCTACCTGCCCCACCCCCCCTTAAACCAGCTTATATTTCACCTCTTTTTTATTTTTCCTTAGTTCTGTTGAAGAGTCATACGGACTCAAAACGTTAACTGTGTTCCTCTCCACAGATGCTGTCAGACCTGCTGTGTTTTTCCAGATATTTTTGTTTTTGTTTTGGATTTCCAGCATCCGCAGTTTTTTGCTTTCATCATTCACTTCTTACCTCTAGTTTCCAAACTTGCTTAGTGCAGCAGTCCCTCATTACTGCCCTGGAAGTTATGCAATAAATCTTCTAGTCACACTAAATAAATGAAGTAAAAGTTAGAATAAATATATATGTTTAATTGTATGACTAATTTTTATACAGAAAAAGCACTTGTGTTACAGGGGATCTGTGGAATTGTTATAACACGGGAGTGGGGAACCCCAGAAGCAAAAAAGTTAAGAACCCCTGATATAGAGGAAGTATTATTTTGCTGGCAACAAGCAAAGAACATCTGACATTATTTAAACCATGAACTGTTTTCTTCTATTTTTAAGTGTACCCTTTGAGTTAACTTTCCTGTCACGTCAGCTTTGTTTTTTCTCTGCATGGCAGAAAAGAAGAGTTGTATATAAGTAGGAGTTATACAAAAAAAACTACCTTGGATTCTTCTGGGAGTTTTTAGAAAGCTGTGTGGATCTGTTGTAAATAAGTTAATTCATTATTTTTAAGCTTTCCACAAATAATTTTTTAAAAAACAACAGCTGTCAGACGAACAATGTACACTATACTATGTGGCATGTTTGCAGAATAGAAACTTGGAGAGGAAGGACTTTATTTGTTTTGGCTAGTTTGTTTTTTTTACAACCAAGTGCAACTTCCTTTTTCATATTTCTTTTTACTCATTCACACAAGGCCAATGTTTATTGTGTTTCCCTAATTGCCTTTGAAAATCTGGCAATGAGCCCCTTAAACAACTGCAGGCTATATGGTGATGGTTCTGTTACGTAAGGAATTCCAGGATTTTGACCCAGAGATGATGGAGGAACAACCATAGACTACAAAATTTCTATAAGCTGTAGAATTTCTATCCTGCCCATGAGGTATTCACTCATGCTGTTTATCTGTTTCACTTGTGTGTGTCATTTGCTTGTCATCCAAATATTGGTAAGCTATTTGACCATAGAGAGTCAGCACACCCAAGTCTGATCATGTTCTCATTAGATAGTTTTGCATATACACACGCCATCAGAAATTGGAATCCTGGCTAATCATCTCTCTGAGGTAGTGACACCAACTGCAGCACCTCTTCCCCATTCCACATGAGATCAGCTAATTCAGCACAGACTGAGAATTGAACCTGGGACTTTCTGATCTATATATAACTCAGTTACACACAGCCTTTACCCCTGAGCTATCCGGGATCCAGAATATTATTTTACAAATAATTAATTTTATTCAATTTGCTGAACTCATTTGAAATTATTTTGGTTTAAGTGTAAAATTTTAATTATGCTGTTTAGTTATTTGCTGCCATCCATTTATCCAACCAACCCAGAATGTGTTAGGGTCAAAGACATTGTCACATGTAACTCGGATGTTCCTGATATAACTTGTACTTTCCCAATTCTCAAACTATAGAACTACAATTCTTACTTTCCATTAGGATCTACAGTCTTTGAAAAGAAAGAAAGAGTTGCATTTATATAGTGCTTTTCGCAGTGTCTCAAAGAGCTTTACAGCCACGAAGTACTTCAAGCGTAGGAAATGTGGCAGCCAATATGCACACAGCAAACTCCCACAAACAGCAGTATGATAATGACCAGATCATTATTTTTTGTGGTATTGATTGAACACCAGGGATAACTCCCCTGCTGTTCTTCGAAATAGTGCCATGGGATCTTTCACATTCACCTGAGCAAGTGAGTCCAGAATCAAAGTCCA
Source organism: Cetorhinus maximus (assembly GCF_964194155.1). Classification (NCBI taxonomy): domain Eukaryota; kingdom Metazoa; phylum Chordata; class Chondrichthyes; order Lamniformes; family Cetorhinidae; genus Cetorhinus; species Cetorhinus maximus. The sequence continues at coordinate 11,913,344 of NC_135884.1, read as the reverse complement.
ATGGTGTATTCCTTCATAGACTCGGCAGGCTGAAGACTGATGCTGGATAATTCATTTTTTCAGTAGAGATGACGTCCACGATGGAATGGGCATGAAGAGATGAATTAGTCTTGTAGGTGCTGGTACAGAAATTCAGAAGTTCCAGTAGAAACAGTGTAGATGGGGCCAGACATTTAAACCTGGATGGAGCCCTGGTTCTGAGCTGCCACTTGTTGGTTGGAAGATGGGAGTCTGCTTTGCAACTCCAACAAGACAGCGTAACTGGTTCTCTCAACTAGTGGCGTTCATGTGATATGACTCCCATTTCTCCACTTTGGTTTGGACAAAAGATGTATATTCTTTTGTCTGGATTCTTGATGGCTAATGTTTCAACCAATAATAATTTCAAAAGAGGTTTCAGGTTCCTTTGCCCTATCAGACTGGTCGTCTCTGGCCCGGCCTGGCCTAAGAAATGTAAATGGCCTTTGTACAATTCTCATGGATTTTGATCTCTGCAGTCACAGGGGTCATTAGTGCCTCTTTAGAGATAACAAGGTATCGGCTTCTCTGAATGCCAGAATATTCCGTTTGTCTGAGTCAGCCGTGGCTTAGTCCCCTGACACTGTCAATACAAGCCAGGTTAGTGAGGGATATTAAAAACAAAAAATGCTGAAAAACTCAGCAGGTCTGACAGCATCTGTGGAGAGAGAAACAGAGTTAATGTTTCAAGTCTGTATGATTCTTCAAGCTCTGAAGAAGTCATACAGACGCAAAACATTAACTCTGTTTCTCTCTCCACAGATGCTGTCAGACCTCCTGAGTTTTTCCAGCATTTTCTGTTTTTATTTCCGATTTCCAGCATCCACAGTCATTTGCTTTTTCTTAGTGAGGCATATTCTCTCATATGAAATAGTGTACATGTTAAAATAGAAAAGTGCACTGAAAAATGTAGTCTGGTAATGTTGGAAAATGCACCAAGTAAAGTGTCACAAAAATCTACATTTTCTGTTGGAATACAATTGCAAATTCTCCCTCTGTTATTCAGTAAAAGAACTTCTAATAAGAATGTCAGAGAACACAAAGATTGTTACCTCAAAACTACTACTAGCGCTTGAGTACTTGCAAATGAATACGTAAATATTTGTAAGCCTTATAAAATGGATTTATTCAGTCCTGCAATCAGCACTGGCTGTCCTTTCAGGAGGTCTTGTTGATGGATAATGGCATTCATATTGAACGATTAAGGATTATGATTAGGTGCGGTTCATCAAGAAATCATTTGCAGTTGATTAGCAGGAGATGTAGTGGTGATTATTGTGCATACAAATTAAAAACATAACTAAATTTCAAGTTTGGAAAAAAAAATTTAAAATAAATTTTAAGGTTTAAATATTCTCTAATCGCTATTTATTTCTGGAGTTTTACTTTATTCATCGTAAATGGCTATGAACTTAAAACATTCCTTCCAGTCTATCACAACTGTGGTTAGCAGTGGGTAAAATTTTAAATCTAATTAAAAGTGTGATGAGAAGGAAAAAAATCATCTGCAACGCAGGAAAAGATTCCACTATAAATGTCTTTGGATACAATGAGCTTATCCTTGCCTATTACAGACTGTTTTGGGCTAAAACTCCAACTGGTCACCCTCTGATCAAGAAAGGAAAAGTAAAAACTATGGAAAAACTCATTGTATTATGGAGAAATTAATTATACAAGGAACTCCCTGTTGGTGTGGGGTCAGTTCATTACTTGTTTTTGGTTACTCAAATTGGCCCACCCTCTCCCATCTCTGCCTCCGGATTCTATTTAGTATTTCACACATCAAATATAGGCCGAATTACAACATTCAGAAGACTAGGAATTCAGAAGTTTTTTTTTTGTTGTTGTGCATCCTTCTGTGTTTTTTTAGAACAGTACACTATATACTCTGAGCAGAAGGATGCAGTGGGGTTGTTGGAATGTAACCTTATAGCTGCTCATAGGCTAATCTCACTGGGGTATTTTTCACCCTCACTGTGTGGAAGTGTATACTTCTTTTCATCCCCTTCACTTTGTCCTTCCTAACAAATAGAATTTTCTACAATGGGAAATCATGGTTACAAGCCAGTGTCCTTTCACATGACCATGCTGTTCATTGGGGCTTCAGAATGCTGCAGTGGCATAACACAAAGTGCTAAACTTGTGTTTTGACTGTTCTCTGCAGAGTACTTAGGGGCATTTGTCAGCAAACTTAACTGGATTCCCCTGCATAAATAACTTCTGCTAAATCACGAGGCTGTCACTGTCTGAAATACAATGATTTGTTGAGCCTTTAGACAGGCAGTTCATAGAATCACACAGTACTGAAGGCCAATCAGCCCCTTACCAGCTCTGGGTAAGAATTATCCAATTAGTTTTACTCCCCTGTTCTTTCCCGATAGCCCTGCAGTTTTTCCCTTTTCAAGTACACATAAAACTTCTTCTTGAAAGTTAGTATTGAATCTGCTGCCACCACCCTTTCCAGATCATAACTTGCTGCATAAAAAAAAACTCCTCATCCCTTCTCTGGTTTTTTGGCAATTAATTTAAATCCATTTATCAACCCTCCTGCCAATGAAAATGGTTTCTTCTTATTTACTCCATCAAAGCCCTTCATAATTTTGAACACATCTATTAAATCTCCACTTAACTTTGTCTGATCGAAAGAGAATAATCTCAGCTTTTTTAATCATTCCACATAACTGAAGCCCTCATCCCTGGTGGTATTCTGGTCAATTTCTTCTGCATTCACTCCAAGGCTTTGACCAAAGCTCTGGTGCCCAGAATTGGACTCAGTACTCCAGCTGAGGCCTAACCAATGGTTTATAAAGATTCAGCATAATTGTTCTTGTTTTTGTACTTTATGCCTGTATTTTTAAGTCAAGGATCCTGTATGGTTCTTCAAAAGCCTTATCAACCACCTTCAAAACCACCCCTAGATTTCTCTCTTCCAATGTCCCTTTAATGTTGTCTGCTGATTTTCTTACAGCAATCTTTGTATATTTTTGCAAACAGATGTTAGCACCATTTTAGGCTGAAGAAAGTATACAAGAGTTGCAATTAAGATACAGTTCCTGCAGTAAAATTCCCATCATATAACAATTTTCTAGGGCATGCTGTGCCTCTTTAAGGATTGTACTGAATTAGGAATTCCTGGTGAAAGCAATTTAGTTTTTTGTAGAATTGTGTCCTTGGGTCAGTTATGTTTTTTGTTATGCAGCAGGTGAAGAAGATGCCTATTTCGGTATCGTTGTGTAGTAATTTCATGTTTTGCCATTCCAGGTAAAGACTGAGATCAGTGTCCAAAGTAAGCACCAGACAATGCAAGGTATTGCATTTCCAATCCAGGAAAGTGCCATTACGGCCCTTCTCTTACTTAAAGAGAAGAAGATAAATTACATCCAGCTGGTATGTAATTCCCTTTTCAAACAATGTAAATTCAATTAATTTCAGAATTGTAAGACTGCATCTTGTACGTAACAAAATAGATAGGCCGTGCATGTGCCCTGGCAAACACTACAAGATTAATGTACAGTGTGATGCTTTCCTTGGGCCAATTTAATTATACTTTATCACAACTGATGTTACTTGTCCTTATTTACTGGGACCAGAGTAATAAAATAAATTGTCTTTAGATTCAGGTAACCTGTTTGGGTGAGAGGAAAAGATATATAGTTGCCATTGAAATTAACTGGAAAAAGAAAAATCTCATGCTGTTTTTCTACTTTGGTCCCCCTTAATTTTATTATAATTGGCAGTTGAAATACTACTCATGCTCACACTGGTGCAGTCTAGGCTTTACCAGTAGTTGTTTCTCTTCTGTGACATGTATGGCCAGCATTCTTCTTCATTTGGACATGCTGCAAATAGCTTATGCTAATATTCTAACAGTGTTTTATCCTGAGACTTCATATTTTTAGTTCATTAAGCAGTCACATTGCATGAGTTTAATCTCACTTAGCATAATGAACAGACCTTTCATTCGGAAACAGCAACACAGTTACTCATATCTGATTTTTGCTTTGATGAGTAACATGGACAAAAATCCCAAAAATAGCAAAAGATGTATCACATTCTTGGACTTACTGTGGCAATAAATTTGGTGTCTTCCTATGATGTATACAGTCATAACTTGTGATAAAAACTGAAATTGCTAGAAATACTCAGCAGGTCAGGCAGCGTCTGTGGAGAGAGAAACTCTGAGAGAGTTAATGTTTCAGGTGAATGATCTTTCATCAGAACTGGAAAAAAGTTAGATGTAACAGGTCTTAACAAATGTAGTGGCAGGGAAAAGCGGAGATGGGAGGAAAGAACAAAAGGAAGTGATGAGTTGAAAAAGAGAATGTTAAATGACAAAGAGGATGATGGTGCAAGGCAGAAGATGGTAATGAGAAACGTAACAAAAGATGGATCTAGAGGAGCTGAAATGACAAAAGCAGAATTATTACCAGCAACTACTGTCTGAAAAAATGGGAGCAGCGGTTATGATCTGAAATTGTTGAACACCGTATTGAGCCTGGAAGGCCGTAAAGCGCTTAATAAAAAGATGAGATGCTGTTCCCGAGCTGACTTTGAGCTTCATTGAAGAGAGTTAGCGGCTGAGATCAGAGTGGAAATGGGCTGGAGAATAAAAATGGCAAATGACTGAAAGGTCAGGGTCACACTTGCGAATTGAACAGAGGTGTTCTGCAAAGTAATCACCCAGCCTGCATTTGATTTCCCCAATGTAGAGGAGACCACATCATTAGCAGAGAATACAGTGTACTAAATTGAAAGAAGTACACATAAATCGCTATTTCACCTGGACAGTGACAAGGGTCAAAGGACAGGCGTTGCATCTCCTCTTCTTGCACAGGAAGGTGCCCTGGAATAGCAAGGGGACATTCAGATGTTACTTGAGGAAAAAAGAAGACACAGAGAAGCACTGGTATGAAGGGTGTAATAGTTGGAATAGATGCAGCAAAGATGGAGAAACTGGGAGAGTGGAATAAAGTTCTTAAAAGAAACGGGGTGGGAGGAAGGGTAATCAAGGTAGCTGTGGAATCATTGGGCTTATAGTAGCTGTTGATAGACTTGTTACAATACAGTATTCTGTAATCACTGCACGCATCACCCTGCAAATTTTTCCCTTTAAATGTCAGTGGGGAAAGGGCACAGGGAGTAGGACAAATTCAATAGCTCTTTCAAAGAGGTGTGATAGACTGAATGGCCTCCTCCTTCACTGTATCATTCTATGGTATTATGCTGAAGTGCTTAGGGTGTGTTGAAAAAAGAGCAAGCAACAAAGCTTATTTTGTGTGCTCTTAACAGAACCTTTTACAAGATATTCTGCTGTAAAATATATGTTTAGCCAAACCAGCTGCTTACTTTTTTATGTTTCTTTCTCCTCCACCCCTCAGAAACTAGATATAGAGAAGGAAACCATCAACTTGGTGCATACAGATGTCACTGACATCATTGACTTGCCAAAGAGAATCCCAAGTAATGCTGCTCGCTATCATTTCTTCCTCTACAAGCACTCACATGAGGGGGACTACTTAGAGTCTGTCGGTAAGCTCAAAAATGTATAACTGAAACATTTTGTGTTTTACTAGCTTTTATTTACTTGCTCCTCTTCCCTCCACTCAGTAACCTCTACTAGCTCACCCAAAGTGCTTGCCTATTCTTCATATACAAACTGAGACAGTTTAAGCAAACAATTCAATCGTGAGATAGGAGCATCACTACCAAGTCTGTCCGCACCTTGCAACTTCAGTAGTTAACATATCTGATTTTCCTCTCTTGCCCAACTCTTACCCATTTGAGATCAGCAATCTCAGCACAGACTTTCCTGGTCTGGATGGCTTAGAAGGACACCAGGAAGTGAAGTCAACCTTCTCAGCCATTAGGGAACCTTGTAGCTTTTTTAAAAAATGTTAATTACATTTTTATTGTTTCTCTCCCCAGTGCACGCTATACTCATTCATATACATTAACATCATCCAGCAACTATTCCAGGCCAATCTTAACTCAGTGGTATAACTTATATTTCATACACACTACTGTCCATAAAATTAATGCATTTGTACACACATGTATGTGAATAAAAAGTGAATTGTAATGAATTACTGTAATCAGAAGGTTTAAGTGATGCCCAAAAATTGCCAGATCTGCTCTTCAGTTATGTGGCATTAGCTGAAACATTCAATGAAGTTACAATCTGTTACTCAATTCCAACCGGCTATAATTGTACATCTATATGCTATATTCTTTTATTGGGACATATACCTTTCTTTAATTATTCACCTTCCCTGTTCATTTTACTCCACGCCACTGTTAGAAATAGCTTCAACTATGTCTTGTCCTGACATCTCTCACAAGTGCAAATAAAGGATTATATAAAATTGTTCATTTTCAGTGAGTGAATTACAGTGGGTAGAAATGGAACACAACTCCAGGCTCACGCACGTCTGCAAGTCGCCTGTTATTTCCAAATGTGGTGAATTTATTATTTTTCTTCCCACAGTGTTTATCTACTCCATGCCAGGGTACAAATGTGGTATTAAAGATCGCATGCTGTACTCCAGCTGTAAGGGACCTCTACTGGATGTGGCAGAACAGCAGCTTCAACTGAAAGTTGTCAAAAAGGTAGTTATCTACCTTTATGTCCGCAGACACCATGGGCTGAATGTTTGTATTTTGTATTGGGGAAAAAGGAGTCGAGACTATTTCCAGGTCTTGAACTGATCCCAGGAAACTGGAGGCTGGCTGGAAAATCCCAGTCAACAGTCACTGACCTAGGATTCCTATGGAGGCTCCTCCTTAATTGCCATGGAGACAGGTTCTCCATAATTAAGGGTAACGGCCGGCTCTCAATGCTGGAGGGCCAAGCTGAGGTCATCCGACTTGAGAAGAGCAGCATGCTGCGGTAGAGGGTGAGTAAACGAGAGTGCACTTCAGCATAGAGGCACTCTATCACCAACTTTTTTAAAACTGTAAGCAAAGAACAGAAAAAGCAGCCAGGCACCACTTTGGGGGCAGTAGGCGGGGAATCCCTTTACACGGTAGCATTTGGCTGTACCCCCACCCAAGCAGGAAAGGGTGGTCTGTAGGCCTGTCTAAGCGGTGCAGAAAACCCCCCACCCAGCATGCCACTGGATGGTGCTGCCCCTCGCCCCCTTGCCCGACCTTCCGCTGGGTGCCTGCCTCCAGGCAGTTAAACTGCTCCCGCATCCCCCCTGTCATGTCAGGACACTGGAAAATACCAGTCAACCTCCTTTAACTACCCTTAACAAGGCTCTTAATGAGCCTAATTGGCTGCCCACATCGTGGGAGAGGAGTAGCCATGCGTGCCTCGGCAATAATGGCCGGCACTGGGAATGGGGTCACAGTACCCTGGCTAGTGCCCCGTCTGCCTCCATTCCTGACCTAGCCAGGGCCCAAATATTTAGCCCCATCTTTTCAGCAGAACTCAATGAATTGTGAAAACCCTGGCTGCTCTTCCTTCTCTCTGGTTGGAGGGTGCTGAGGCCATTGCTATTCCTGTTGAGATCCATAGAAACATAGAAAATAGGAGCAGGAGTAGGTCATTCCGCCCCTCGAGCCTAGTCCGCCATTCAATATGATCATGGCTGATCCTGTATCTCAAATCCATATTCCTGCTCTTTCCCCATACCCCTTACACCTTTGGAGTCCAGAAATCTATCTATTTCCTTCTTAAATATACTCAGTGACTTGGCCTCCACAGCCCTCTGTGGTAGAGAATTCCACAGATTCATCACCCTCTGAGTAAAGAAGTTTCTCCTCATCTCAGTCCTAAATGGCCTACCCCATATCCTGAAGCTGTGACCCCTTGTTCTAGACCCCCCCTCCAGCCAGAGGAAACATCATCCATGCATCCAATCTGTCCATCCCTGTCACAATTTTATACATTTCAGTGAGATCTCCTCTCTTTCTTCTAAACTCCAGTGAATACAAGCCTAGTTAACCCTGTCTCTCCTCATCCAACAATCCTGCCATCCCAGGAATCAGTCTGGTGAACCTTCGCTGCACTCTGTCTATGGCAAGTATATACAGAGGTGAATTAAAGATTACAGAGTTAGAATGGTGCCTTTTTAAGAAGAATTATTCAACTATATTTTTCCCAACACTCATCATGACATAAATTACCAACAGACTGCGCAGAAATGATTGGGACACATATTGCTTTATATAATGGGTCTTTAGACCATTTGGATGTGATTTTCACTGGCACTGTTCTTATACGTGAATACTGAAGCTATCTGCAGAGGTGTTCATAGCTGGTGCCTCAAAAAAATGGTAAATGTAAAAATTAGTATTTTCTTATACCATTTTACGTAAGATTACCATTGTACATTATAAAACAGCAATCTATTGACATATACAGCACTTAAGCTAGAATAGTAAAGCTACTAACATGACAGTTAGCAATGAACTGAATTCTGATATTGATTGCATCCTTGCTGCTGAAGTTCATTTGGTGCTTTTGTTCTGATTCATCAAGATTCATAGCTTTCATGACAGTTAGATGATCGGAACTCGAGTGTTGTAATTCACTTCCTAGCATTTTTGTTATTAAATTATATAATGAATCAATGGAGGAAATAAAAGCTAGAGAACTAAATGAGCTTGATAGATCTCTCCCTGAATTACCTTACAGTTTTATTATGAGTTGTGTTTTGAACCATGGTGATAATTATATCATTGCTTTTGCCAGGCAAATAACGCACATTATAGGGAATATTCTTTTCCAAGGAGGGATTGCAAGGCACTGAACTATTCAACAAGTTTAAATCTTATTATAAACTGCAAATATTTTGTTTTCTGTTTCTTCCCTCTTTTGAAGATGGTGAGTCACACTAAGGTGTGGCTCCAAAGCTGCAGTTAACTGTTCAATACAGATAGAAAGGCCAGAGGGGTTTAAGGAGGAACACCAAGCCTTGGCTGCTCACTAGAGGCTCATTAATGTGTCAGAAATGGATCTCCAGAGAATCATTGACATAGTAACTGAGGCATAGAGGAAGATGGGACTAACATTCAACATTCAGAAGACCAGTGTCCTCCATCGGCAAACTCTAAATGCACATGTCCCAGCCCCATTGATTTGGAATTTATGATGAGTGTCAGGAAAATGTGGAACACTTCCGGTTCCTTGGAAGTTATCTTTCACAGAAGGCTGACATTGATGAAGAAATCCAGCATCACCTGAAATCAGCTGGCGCAGCCTTTGGTCACCTGAGGAAGTGAATGTTTGAAGATCGTGACTTCAAAACTGAAACCAAACTCATGATCCACCATGTGGTCGTGATCCCTACCCCCTACCTTAGTGGGATGAAACATGGATAATGTACAGGAGGCACCACAAGGCACTGGAATCACTCCATCAGCACTGTCTGCGGAAGATTTTACACATTAAGCGGGAGGACTGATGCACCAACATCAGTGTCCTCTACAAGCAGGCACCACGAGCATTGAGGCTATGATCATTCGCCATTAGTTTCATTGGGTTGGTTATAGGTTCAGATATCAGGCTCCCAAAGTGGATCTTTTCCCAGCTCAGTCAGGGCAGACACACCAGAGGAAGACAGAAGAAGTGCTCCAAGGATGCGCTGAAAGCCAGCATGAAGAAATGCAACATTGATATCAACTCCTGGGAGGCCATTGCCCTGGATCAAACCAGATGGCAACAGAGTTTATGGGATTTTGAGACCCAACAATGACAAAATGGAGAGGAAAAATGAGAGCCGTGAAAAGAACACACCATGATCTGAATTAATTATACACTACCAGAAATCCCACATGGCAACAAATGTCCTACATGCCATAATGCCTACAGAACCCAAATCAGCATAATAAGCCATCTTTGGACTCATGGACGATATTCACCCTCGCTTGCGAGCGATAGCCAATAATAATAATAATGATGGGACAAAGAGAGAGGGATGCAAAAGAACCCAGTCAGAGGAACAGAGTTCAGGAGAGGATATTAAAGCTTCAGGTAGTTACAGAGATTGGGAGAGTGGAGCCTATCATCGCCAGCTGTCTCTCTACTCTATGATGACGTCTATTTGGAATTGAGAGTTTCTGCCTTGGGTCTTTGTGTGACTGAACAAGTCGATTCCCAACCCGTAGGATGTCCCCTGAGGTAATGGGATCCAGAGTGCAGGATTTGCTTCCTTTTCTTTCCTCCTGTGCTGTTCCTCTGCCTCATCTTTGTGACTCAAAGCATGATGCAGCCTGATGGACAAGTTGTCACCATTCTGAACAATTGGTGGCAAGCTCCTCCCAATCATTAATGTCAATGCTGCCGTGCTTAAAGGAGAGCTTCAGAGTGTCTTTGAAATATTTTTTTGGTCCTCCCCTGCAACCTAGGCCATTTGAGAGTTGAGAAAACAGGACCTGGCTGGGGAGATGGTTTTTGGTCATCTGGACACAGTGTTCAGTTCATCATAGTTGATTTTGCAAGAGTTTTATCTGAATGCTTGTGAAGCTGGCTTCAAGATGGACACTAGCAGTTGTCTGACGATCCACCTATTGAATCCAGAGGATGTGGCGGAGGCATTGCTGATGGAATTTCTCTCGAGCTCTTATGTGGCACTGATGCACAGTTCAGGACTCACTGTAGTACAGGAGTGCGGTGATGTGACTGCTCTGTACGCTAGGACTTTCGTTGACATGGCAAGATATTTGTTGTTAAACACTTGCTGCCATAGTTTGTAGAAAGCTGAGCTGGTGCAGCCAATCTGGTGTTTGATCTCCTTGTGAATGGTGGGATTTTGAGATAGGTGGCTGCCAAGGTATGGGAAGTGCTCAATATATTCCAGAGTGTCTCCTTCATATATGAGAGGTGGAATATTTGGCTGTCCAGATGTGAATTGATACGAGTTTTGTTTTGGCAACATTCATGGACAGGGTGAGTTTCTTGATTGCAGAATTGAAGAGATCGAGATCATCTTACAAATCTGGTGCAGAGTGGGAAATGACACTACAGTCATCTGCAAACTGCAGATCATGTATATCCAAGGTGGTCAGTTTAGCTTTGGCATAGAGGCGACTGAGGTTAAAGAGTTTTCCATCTAGGTGGTATTTAATACTGACACCAGAGGAAAGTTGACGTTTGATGAGGTGAATAGCTGCTGTCAGGTAGATTGTAAGTAGTATGGGGCTATCTTACAGACTCATTTGACCCCGGTCCTGATTTTGAAGGCACCTGTTTCAGATCTCCCACTCAAGACAGTTGTTGTCATATCATCATGAAGCAATTACAGGATTGTGATGAAGTTTTTTGCTCATCCATATCTTTGAAGCACAATCCACAGAGCCCCATGATTTACTGAGGGGAGACCATAGAATGAATTAAACATGAGGATAAGAATTTTAAATCTGTAGTGTTGAGGAGTTGGGAGCCACTGTAGGTCAGCAAGGACAGGAATGTTCGGACAGTTTTATTTGCTGCAGAATAGATACAGGCAGCAGAGCTTTGGATGAGCTGCAGTCTACAAAGAGTGGATGATTACTTGCCAGGAGACCATTGATGCAACTGATTCTGAATATGACAAAGACTTCAGAGTTTACTAGTAGCTGTGCGGAGGAAGAGATTGAGCAAGTTATGTTACAGAAATAGCAGTCAGTGGGCTTTATGTTGAAAAGGATATGGGTCGAAAAGGAAGAGGATAGAGTTGAACCTCAACATTACTTTACTATTTTGAAACCACTCTGAATATTCAACATAAATGCTTTTCAAATTTTATGTGTGGTATTGTAAACACTTTTTGCTAGGTTCGCAGTTCAACTGGTGAATGGAATAAGACAGCTATTTTGAAATTGTACTTTTACAGATCGAGATAGACAATGGCGAAGAGCTAACAGCAGACTTCCTTTATGAAGAAGTCCACCCTAAACAGCACGCCTTCAAACAAGCTTTTGCAAAGCCCAAGGGACCTGCTGGAAAGCGTGGATTGAAGCGGATTATCAAAGGAGGTGGCGATGCAGAAAATGGAGAGGACGTTTAAAACAAAGACCGTCAGGCTTAAGGGACTTTGAACTTTCTACTTTTTAACAGTGAATTTAAAATTTACATTAGAATATCAATTTACATCAGTTAAACCTCTTTTTTTGCCCTTTTTCTCCCAAAATACGCTAAGCACCTTTTTGAGTTTTAACTTTTATCGTTTGCTGACAGCTTGTTACAGAGTTTTTTGGGACAGTTTTTGATTTGTACAGGGACTGTCATGTCATCATCCTAGTAACATAAGATAATTGGCACAGCTTCATGGAGCTGTGAATTTACTGCCTGCTTTACATAGCAACAACACAAACCAGTTTAATATCCTGTTTACACTTGGGATCCAGTTCAGTTGGGACCCATATGATCTAAACTGAATTCACTACCAAAAACACTACAATTGTCCAATAAACACTACAATAAACCAAGAAACACAACAGACACCCTATCAGGTTCCCACCTCAGAGGGGAATCTAGTGTGGTGCTTTTCAAGGTTTGACCAAAAGCAACAAAACATAATCTTTAATTTGAATGACAAAAGGGGGAAATTGCAACTATCTCCTTACAAACACTACATGCTGTTCAGATTCAGAAGTGCTATTTTAAAAGTTGCAATATCTGTTAGAGATAGTAATCGAATTTGAAAACTTCAAAAATAAAGTTCCTGAAAATACATCGACCAACTTTAAAAGGCTGGTGTGCAAATCAGCAGTAGACCACTGGGAACCAAAATCCACAATGCCAGGGGCTCTGATATTTAGCCCCTGCAGCAAACTGATAGGCAGTTAAATCCACCTACTTGAACCCCCTTGCCTCCCCACTCCTCAGATATGCTGGCGCACACCCACCACAAGGAATTAAGCTCATACTCTTCCAACAGATTGTGGGGAAGTTGGAATACATAACCATAAACATGGAAAATGGGCACGTACACCGTCACCAGAAAACAAATGTTGCATGAAAACATCGGTCTGTGGAGTTGCTCCATTTTACTCTTCATCCTTTGCTGTATACGTGAAGTTTAGGTTACAGTGGAAAATGACTTCCTGTTTTAATTTCAAAGGGACAGGTGCCCAATGTAGGCCAGTTTGACACGTTATCCATATTTACCTATTGTATATTAGGGTTCTGTACACAAGGGGAGCAGAAATTTGGATCACAGTGTTCACTGGAATCTGACTCAAACCTATCTCCTGATTCTGAATTTATTATTTTTTTGTTGTTGGAGGAGTGTAAGTTTTTCCTCAAAGCCCATGTTGTGGTAATGTAAGTTAATTCACAAAATGCACTTTGCTTTGGTATAGCTGTAGATAGGGAATATATCTGAATTTACAGCTGTGGTGTGTCTGTGGGACTAGAACCATAGCACTAGAACTAATTGATTCAAGTAGATCCAAAGGTGAATTTAGATAACAATCAATGAAATGGTGTACATCAGAGACTGCACTCTGCGCCTTTCATTGGCATTTCTTTTTAATGTAGAGTTTTGACCATTTCTAAAAGATAATAAATGAATTTTAACTTGTGTAAATCACATCAGCTTTTAAATCTGTAATGTTCATTAGTTGCTCCAGGCAGAAGACCTGCTTAGCTGTGTATGGCAAAGCAAGTCTTGAGTGTATTACACTGTTATGCTTCCATTGGTATACAATTAGTCACATCATTGATTAAGATCATCAATCCCTTTGCCCAATGGAATTATATTGATATGAAAGAATATTTAATTCTTTGGGGATTTGCCACTTGAATGAATGAGATCTTTTGCAAGGTGCTGCATTGATTTGTGTCACCTAAGCTCACAATGGAATAGTGAATGTTTTTTAAAAAGTCATAAAATATATTGTTTGGAATAAAACTGGAGAAGTGACAGATTATTCCAGCCAACCTATTGGTATACTGTCAATCATCTGCAAAGTGATAGAAGGCGTAGTCGACAGTACTGTCAAATTGCAGTTATGCATCAATAATATGCTTACCGATGCTCAGTTTGGGTTCCTTCACACCCACTTGGCTCTAGACCTCATCACAGCCTTGGTCCAAACATGGACAAAAGAGCTGAATTCCAGAGGTGAGGTGAAAATGACTTCCCCTTAACATCAAGGCAGCTTTTGTGACACCAAAGAGCCCGAAGAAAATTGAAATCAATGTGAATCAGCGGGAAAACTTTCCACTGGCTGGAGCCATATCTAGAACAAAGGAAGATGTTTGTGGTTATTGGAGGCAAATCATCTCAGCCCAGGACATGGCTGCAAGAGTTCCTTAGCACAGTACCCTAGGCCCAACTATCTTCTGCTGCTCATCGATGGTCTTCTCTCCCAAGATAAGGTCAGAAGGTGGGAATGTTTGTTGCTGATTGCAGTGTTCAGTTCCATTCCCTCCTGCTCAGATAATGAAGCAGTCCATGCCTGCATGCATCAAGATTGGGATAATATTCAGCTTGATGTAATAAATGGCAAGCAACATTCGTGCTACACAAATGCCAGCTAATGGCCATCTTCAACAAAAGAGAGTGTAACCACTTTCCTTTGACACTGAATGGCATTACCATCACCGAAACCTCACCATCAACATCCTGGGAGTCACAATTAACCAGAAATTTTACCAGACATATAAATACTGTGGCTACAAGAGCAGGTCAAAGGCTGGGAATTCCACGATGAGTAATTCACTTCCTGACTCTCCAAAGCCTGTCCACAATCTACAAAGCACAAGTCAGGACTGTGATGCAATACTCTCCCCTTGCCTTGATGAGTGCAGCTCCAACAACAGACAAGTAGCTTGATATAATCCAAAACGAAACAGCCTGTTTGATTGGCCCCCTATCCAGTACCTCTCAAACCTCAGACCTCTAACACCTAGGAGGACAAGGCATACGGGAATACTATCATCTGCAATTTCCCCTCCAAGTCACACAACATCCTATTTTAACAGCACTAATCACATGAACTGCAGCAGTTAGAGGTGGCTTGCCACCACCTTCACAAGAACAGTTAGGGATGGGCAAAAGAAGTGGCCTTGCCAAGGATGCCCACACCCCATGAATGAAAAATAACCATTCCCACTCTTGCAATATCCTCATCAGTTATTGAGAAACAAACCCATGGCTAAATGGAAAGTATTCCTTTCATTGGATTATCATTTATCAAGTTTCAGCTTCCAGTGGGCAATTCCCCTGCACCTGGAACCCTCGGAAAAAGTATCCAACTCTGAATTAGAGTCAGAGACTTCAAAGGGTTCCAACTCATTTACCTGGATAGTTACCCAAGAAAAGTTAGACGGGAAAAAACCATATCTAACTCCTTGGGGGTAACTATACAACTGACCCTCCCCACTGCCCCCCAAACCTCGAGTCCCCAACCTGACCTCTGACTACCCCTGACTCTCCAAACCACCTCCCCCCAACCCTCGGACTCCCCACCTGACCTTCCATTCCACCCCCCCGCCCCCAACCCCTGACTCCCCTCTGACTCAACCTTACCTGACCTCACCAACCTGGCACTCTGTCCCGTACCACCCTGTCATCCTACCCACTTACCTAACACAGGGAAAAGCTATTTAAATGTCCCTAAGCTTTTTTCTGTGTTGGTGAATGAAGACTTCTAAAGTACGGCAGCTAGTGTCTTATAAAGGGGGCATGGCTTGGCTCGCCCTCAGTGATCCTGCCCTCCGAAAAAGGATTCCCAGAACAAAGACACTCCACATTTCTGAAGAGACCCAGTTCGGAAGTCTGGGCCAGAAATACAGAGCTCTGGCACTGTGTGTAAAAAAAAAGGAGCCAAGTGGCAATCCAACAGTGATCGACAGTGATCAGACAGAAGATTCAACCCATGGCATTATTCTGCTTTCTCTTGTTCATTGCCATACACCTATTTTGCAGAGTGGTAAGACATGCATTTCCTTCACATAATCCCCAGGCAGTGTCCTTTGTGGGCATACTGTGACAACTTCAAGGTGGGAAGAAGTCATCCTTCAGTCTGCTCTTGGGTATTCCAGACGGAATGGGTGGTCAGATAAAGAGCCAAATTATTTGCCCAACCTCTCACCTGAGGTAGTTTACAAGGAACCGCCAGAGTATGGGATGTCATGAAAATACCAACATAGTTGGGGTATCTGGGAGTGCACGTTCACAATGAGAGGATACAGAAGCTAAGTTACATTTGATCATCAATGGAGCGCATTTATTATCGTTAAAATTATTATTATTATTAACATCATTTATTTTTCAATTAAGATCATTTCCTATCAGCTGATGATTCAACGTCAAACTCCTCTTCTGTCATGTGACACAAGGCCACTTGGCAAAACTCAGACATCGCATCAGTAGCAGCAAATTCCAACAGAGGGAAAAAAACTTGAAAATGGTAAAATGCCTAAGACTTTACATTATTAAAAGTAAGCATCTGAAGTTTCCATAGAGTTTTTCCTCAAATCTCCAGTCATAAAGTCAGTGGAAGATCAGCAGAAACCCTGGAGAAATGGCATGTGCCATGTGTGGCATATCATGCCAGGGGATTGTGAGAACTCTGGAAATTCTACCCTCACATGTTTACGGTGCTTTTATGTTGTTCTGACAAATTCTGTTTGTTAATTATGTGGACGGCATTGATTTGATTAACCATTCTTTAACAGTACATCACTGAATTCAAAGAATGCAACATCACATTACACCATCCTATTGTTCAATATAAATGGTCAGACAATTCAAATATGCACATATCATGCTTTTCATCAATAGGAGGTCAGTATTCATGTAAAGATTATAGGAAACTTAAATGCCAATTCATTCATTCTTTAATGTGACCTAATGAGCTTCATTTTCAGATATTCTTCTTGGAAGGGACATTTGATTTTTTTTTTTACAGTTTTCCTCAAATCTAGTTTATTATCATTATTGTTTTTATTATCAGTTTCCATATCTACGCGGACAACACCCAGCTCGACCTCACCACCACCTCTCATGACAACTCTTCTGTTGCTAAATTATCAGGCTATTTATCTGACATCTAGTGCCAGATGAGCAAAAATTTCCTCCAATTAAGTATTGGGAAGAATAAAGGTATTGTTTTTAGTCCCTCTTCTAAACTCGCTTCCCAGCTATTACCTCCATCCCTCTGTCTGACAACAGTCTGAGACTAAACCAGTATAGTGACAGCTTGATGCCACATTTGACTCCAAGATCAGCTTCCAACCTCATATCTGAGCCATCATTTAAATTGCCTATTTCCACCCCCAAAACATCACCAGATTCGCCCCTGGTCGAAGCTCATCTGCTGCTGAAACTTTTATTTGTGCTTCATTATGTCCAATCTTGACTATTCCAATGCACTCTGGGCTGCTCTCCCACATTCTACCCTCCATAACCTTGAGGTCATGTAAAACTCTGCTCCCCATGTCTTAACTCGCAGAAAATCCCTTTCCCCTATCACCCCTGTGCTCACTGTCCTACACTGGCTCCCTGTCAAGCAATATCTTGATTTTAAAATTCTTATCCTTGTTCTCAAAACCCACCAAGTCCTCGCCCCTCCATTTCTCTGTAATCTCCTCCAGTGCCACAACCCTCTTGGGATATGTTCATTACTGTATTTTTGGCTTCTTGTGCAACCCTGAATTTAATTGCTCAGTCATTGGTGGCCGCGCCTTCAGTCGCCGAGCCCCCAATTACTGGAATACTCTTCCTACACCTCTCGGGCCTCACTACCTCGCTTTCCTCCTTTAAGACACAACTTAAATCTACCCCTTTGACCATCCTTTCGTCATCTGACCTAATATGTCCATATGTGGCTTGGTGTCATACTATGTTTTATAATGCTCCTGTGAAGCACCTTGGGATATTTTGTCATGTTAAAGGCACTATATAAATATAAGTTGTTTTTTTGTTGTTGTAAATCTATTTTCAAACAGCTTATTTCATGATCCAGGATATTTTCAATGCCACATTATGACCAATGCACCAGGAAGGTTGCTCACCTTTTTTGTATATATACTTGCACACACACGTGCACACGGACAGAAAACTGATGAAACCTATTGTCCATGGAGAACTAGAAAATATTTCAGTCACATATTGCAATTGAACCTCTAGATTACTTTTTTAAGGATACCCTACTTGGCTGCTTCTCACTTGTTCTTTCAAACAGGACTATTTAGTGTTCTTTCAGACACTTCAAATTATAAACAGCTTTTGTGTATGGTAATCTGCTGCAGTTTACAGTAACTTCATTTGCTTTTTATTTGTTTCCAATTCCTTAACCTGAAAGAAAATCCAACTTCACCTGAAAGCAGCAAGCAGATAATGTTGTTTCCACACTAACAAAGCTTTCTGCATGTACCCTCTTGTACAATGTGTTTCAGTTGCTGTTATAAGTAATTTCTTCAAAATGCTAAAAGGAGCTCAAAGCATCAGTGAATGGATTGTTTTGTGATGTTACTCTGGCCTGCCTCTGTTGAAGATGTTCTGTAGTTCAGTTACACTAGTCAGCTTTCAAGGAAATGTTACCTCTGGTCTTGCTATAAGAATTGTGAGGTCATATTTCCTCTTGGTTGAGTGATTCCATTAAAAGGAACTGCACAATTCATGCCTTGTACAATAAATGTTTCTACAAGTATTTGGTTCATCTTCTGTCTTCAATCAAAGCAAATCAGTACTTCTGGGTTGTTTCCAACATTAGGTTAAAGTTGAGCAATTTACACCTGGTACTCACCTTCCCATGAACACTGGCACCATCACTAGAAAATTCCAGGCACAGAATCTTATTTTCTCTGTTCATGATGAAGGCCTTTATTGCTTGCTAAAGTAGCATTCCTTGGAATCCAACTAACCTCCAGAACCTAGCTGAAGTAACCTAATTAGTTGAGTGTTGGTATATTATTCCATTTGGGGTCATCACAGCTGAGTCCGATCTAGTCCTCACACTTACTTGTTTCCACTTGGGGGTCACTAGACAGCAATAAGAGGAAGAAACGAAGATGATTTGCCTGACCCTAGCCTAAGGATGCTAATAATTATTTGTAGCACCACTAGTGTTTCCAGTTGAGATTAGTTGACTCCAAGATTCTCCACATTTGTGCCTCTGAGGCACCTCTACCATATTATCAAAATTCCACTGTAACAGAAGTAATTTTTTCTGTATTAAAATTAACATATATATATATATGTATGTGTGTATATATATATAATATATACATATATATATAATATGTATCTATAATATGTTTGCTTTACTTACTGCAAAACTTTTTTCAAAAATGGAGAGGTACCTTTACTCATTTTTGCCAAAAAATGGGAAAAGACATTCTAATTAATAGTCAAAAATTGATGGCAGAGATTGAGTCTGAAATCAAAAAGCAGGGAAATGGTTTATTAATCTATTAATGACCTCATAGTAAAGGAACCCCCAGGTAGCAATGATCATAATATGATTGAATTTCGTATTCAGTTTGAAGGGGAGAAGAGTAGGTCTAAGACTAGTGTTTTAAACTTAAATAAGGGCATGAGAATGGAGCTGGCTAAAGTGAACTGGGAAATTAGGTAAGGGGTAGGTCGGTGGAGATACAATGGAAGACATTTAGGGAGATATTTCATTACACTCAGCAAACATACGTTCCTGTGAGAAAGAAAGACTCTCGGATAAGGATGCATCATTCGTGGCTAACTAAGGAAGCTAAAGATAGTAGAATTCCATAAAGATCAGTGGCAGGTCAGAATATTGGAAAGAATATAAAAACAGCAAATAATGACTAAAATAATGATAAGGGAGAAATTAGAGTATGAGAAAAAATTAGCTAGAAATATTAAAAGTAAGTAAGTGTTTCTACAGGTATTTAAAAGGAAAATAGTAACTAAAGTGAGCATTGGTCCTCTGGAGAGAGAGCCTGGAGAATTAATAATGGAGAAATAAAGAAATGGTGGATGCATTGAACAGATACTGTGTCTTTTCAGTGTAGAAGGCACAGGTAATATCCCGGAAATAATTGTAAATCAAGAGGTAAAAGGGAGGGAGGAACTTAAAACAATTACAATCACCAGGAAAAGGGTACTGAGAAAGTCCTGATGGACTTGAGCCTTAAAAGAAGTGGCTGCTGAGAATGGAGATGGATTAGTTCAGGAAAGGCCCCATCAGATTGGAAAATAGCAAACGTAACCTCTGTTTTCTGTCTGTCTCTTGAATTGAGGAAACCACAGGCCAGTTAGCCTAACATCTGTCATAGGGAAAATGCTAGAATCTATTTTTATGGAGATTATAGCAGTGCACTTTGAAAATCTTAATGCAATCAGGCAGAGTAAATATGGTTTTGCGAAAGGAAATTATGTTTGATTTGTTAGAGCTCTTTGAGGAAATAACAAGCATCGTGGATAAAGGGGAACTTGTGGTGTGCTTGGATTTCCAAAAGTTATTTAACAAGGTGCCACATCAAAGGTTACTCCACAAAATAAGAGCTTCTGGTATGAGGGTGGGTGGGGGGGGACATATTCACATGGTGAGAGGATTAGTTAGCTAACTGGAAACAGAAAGTAAGGATAAATAGGTCATTTCATCTTGGTAATATAGGGCCTCTACTAATTACAACCTATATCAATGAATTTAATGAAAGTACCGAATGTGATTGCTAAATTTGCTGATGACAGAAAGTTGGTAGGATCGTAAGTTGTGAAGAAGACATAAGGAGTCTGCAAAGGGATATAGAAAGTTAAAGATGGAGTATAATGTAGGAAAATGTGAACTTGTCCATTTTGGCAGGAAGAATAGAAAAGCAGCATATTATTTAAATAGAAAGAGATTGTAGAACTCTGAGGTACAGAGGGAACTAGGCGTCCTGGTACAGGAATAACAAAAAGTTAGTATGCAGGTACAGCAATTGATCAGGAAGTGATCATGGGATATTGCAATTTATTGGAAAGGAAATGGAATACAAAAGTAGAGAAGTTTTGCTACAGTTGTACAAGGCATTGGTGAGAGTACATTTGGAGTACTGTGTAGAGTTTTGGTCTTCTCACTTAAGAAAGAGTATAATTGCATTAGAAGCAGTGAAGAGAAGGTTATACAAGGCGTTGGTGAGAGTACATTTGGAGTACTGTGTAGAGTTTCTGGGCTGAAAGGCTTGTATTATGAGGAAAGGTTGGACAGGCTAAGCCTGTACCAATTGGAGTTTAGAAAATGAGAGCTGATTTTACTGAAAGATATAAGGTCCTGAGGGGACTTGACAGGGTGGATGCGGAGAGGATGTTTCCCCCTATGGGAGAGACTAGAATTAGGGGACACAATTTAAAAATAAGGGGTCTCCCATTTAAGCTGGGGTTGAATTTTTTTTTCCCCTCAGAGGGGCATTAGGCTGTGGAATTCTCTTCCCCAGAGAACATTGGGTGCAGGGTCATTGAATATTTTTAAGGCCAAGTTAGATTGATTCTTGACTGATAGGGGAGTTAAAAGGTATAGAGGATAGACAGGAAAGTAGAGGCTGCAATTATCAGTCATGATCTTATCAAATGGCAGAGCAGGCTTGAGGGGCCAAATGGCCTACTCCTGCTTCTAGTTCATATGCAAATATTTATTTGTCCACTGGTGTCATTTTAATTCCCTTATTAGGTGAATATGTTTAACTAAAATCTATTGCGTTGCAGAATTACTGTACTGCTCAGTATCATGTGTAACTTAAAAGATTTATAAAATTGTGGAACAGAAACATAACTATCACTGCACAGGGTTCGTAAAGTTCAATGAGAGCAGATAAACTCTCCATTTGTTCCACACTTAAAGAGATATGCACTCTCAGCTGGTGTTAAGTTGGATCATGGGGCTGGATCGTATAGGAGTGGAGTTTGCTGCTCAACCGTGCACCCCTCTCCCCCCCACCCCCCCCCACCCCCCTGCCCCCCGGAAGAAAAGTCAGTCTCGAACAGACCACCTTTTTAAAAAGCCTTCCAGCAGCAATACCATGTTGGGGGTGGCATTAACAAGCTGAGGGTCAGATTTCCACCCCTTAGTGGGAGGAAGACCCACCCTCAAGAGCTTCCAGCCAATCTGATTGGCTGGCAGCTCTAGCAGTCCCAGCAGCGGCAGAACTCAGTAGTGGGCGCAGCAGGGGCTACAAGCATCTCAATGAAGAGCAATGGATCTCAGAGTGAGGTAAGTCACGGGCCTATAGGGTGGAAAGGGATTAGTTACGCTAGGGAGGGGGTAGGGGGTGGGCTTGAGAGGCCAGATGGGGAGGAACAAAGGGGTGGGCTAACATCTTTGGGGGGAGGGGGGGTGATGTCCTGAATGTGGACAGGGCGCACACACCAATTGATATGCCCCCTCCCCCCACCCCCCTCAACTTCTTGCCTTTTCAGAAAGGCAGTTTTAAAAATTCCCTTGTTTTTATTTGTCCATGGGATGTGGGCATCGCTGGCTGGGCCAGCATTTATTGCCCATCCCTCAATGCCCTTGTTCAGAGGGCATTTAAGAGTCAGCCACATTGCTGTGGGTCTGGAGTAACATAGGCCAGACCGGGTAAGGACAGCAGATTTCCTTCCCTAAAGGACATTAGTGAACCAGATGGGTTTTTGCAACAATCAACAATGGTTTCATGGTCATCATTAGACTTTTAATTCCAGATTTTTATTGAATTCAAATTCCACCATCTGCCATGGTGGGATTCAAACCCGGGCCCCCAGAGCATTACCCTGGGTCTCTGGATTACCAGTCCAGTGACAAATCACTACACCACCGCCTCCCCATTTGCACTCTGGCCTGCCTGCTAATGCGAAGCATTTTACTGAGGCAGATTGAGGCCTTAATTGCCAATTAACTGGGCGGATAAGGGCCTCAATAAGCCTAAGGCCAGGCAGCCTAGTGGGCACCATACCCACCCAGTTCCCACCATAATTTTGGGAACAGGTCGGGGGGGTGGGGTGGTGGAACACCCAACACGTTTCACACGCCCTCCCACCTCCCGCTAAAAACCCACCCAGAGGAGGGCCGTAAAATCCAGTCTTTGAGAAATGGGACCAGTCTTCCGATTAAGTAACTCAAGGTGGCAGTGTATATGGGTGGGGCAGGCAGGAAAGTGGAGATCATGCCACAGTCGGATCAACCATGATTGTTATTATTATGATTATTATTGAATGGCAGAGGAGGCTCGAGGGGCTGAATGACGCGTCCCTGCTCTTATTTCTTATGTAAAATCTTCCATGGTACTATTTCAAAGAAAAGCAGGAAGTTGCACCAACACTTGCCCCAGCGTCCTGGCCAATATTTTAACCTCAACCACAATCGCCAGAAATAGATTATCTGGTCATTATCACATTGCTGTGCGCAATTTGGCTGACATATGACTGCACTTTGATATTGCATAATTGGCGCTAAGTACTTTGGGACACCTGAGGTTGTGAATGTTCTTTATAAATATGAGTCTTTTTTGTTTCATGTGATTCAGCAAAATTAGCTTTTATGGAAATTATGTTGCAATTTGTACTTCACATATGTAGAACATTTAGTTTTGTGCCATTGACCTTTCATACTATTGCCTCATTATGAGGATAGGCAGGCAGTCTGCTGCATGGTTTCTGCTGTTAATATTCCTGGGTCATTCTCCGTGAGTTTATAAATATTCCCTTTACTCCTAAAGATAAGCATCAAGTCTAAATCCATTAGTGAGTCTTGGAGTTCAGCCAAACATTCATAATGAGGCATCTGGCAAATTAGATGTCTAATCATCTGTTGAGCCTACTTTTGTTGATACAGTTGCTTAATGGATACAGGATGAGTGGACATGGAGAAAGCATAGGGATGGGGGATTAGGGGTGAAGGGTAAAGGGCTAACAACCATGAATAGAACTGGTCTGATGTCCCAGTAAACGGAGGTGGGCCTTCTGACCTGCTGACCTCAGTGTCCGCCCAACTCCATTGCCACTTTGGGCCTGCCTCAGGAGGCGGCCCTGATTTCAACTTGCACCTGAGTCCCAGAGACTGAAATTTCATGGAAATGCATCGCCTTATAGAAGTTGGGTATACAATGTCAGGAAATGGCCAACTCGCAGTTCCCGAACCAAAGACAAAAATCTGGCCCTAATTATCCAAGACTTGATTAATGAAATAATTTGCCCCTTAGATGGTCTTTTGGGTAGATCAAGGCAGTTTGTAAAAAAAATTTTCATGGGATGTGGGCGTTACTGGCTAGGCTGGCGCATGTTGCCTATCCCTAATTGCCCTTGAGAAGGTGGTGGTGAGCTGCCTTCTTGAACCGCTACAGTCCATGTGGTGTAGGTACACCCGCAGCGCTGTTAGGAAGGGAGTTCCAGGATATTGATCCAGCGACAATGAATGAATGGCGATGCCCGCTGCCCTTCTCCTTCTAGGCGGTAGAGGTCACAGAGAATCTAACCATCTCCCCTTGATAATCAATGGCATTGCTATCACTGAATCCTCTGCTATCAACTAGGTGGTAGAAGTCGCAGGTTTGGAAGGTGCTGCCGCAGGAGGTTTGGTGAGTTGCTGCAGTTCATTTTGTAGAAGGTACATGCTGCCACAGTTCATTGGTGGCGGAGGGAATTAATGTTTAAGGTGGTGGATGGCATGCTGATCAACTGACTACTTGGTCCTGGATGGTGTCAAGCTTCTTGAGTGTTGTTGGAGCTGCACTCATCCAGGCAATTGGATCTGTCCACTATCATACTCTTGACTTGTGCCTTGTAGATAGTGGACAGACTTTGGGGTGTCAGGAGTCAGTCTATTCACCACAGAATTCCTCTGACCTGCCATGGTATTTATATGGCTAGTCCAGTTCGATTTCTGGTCAATGGTGAACCCCAGGATGTTGATATTGAAGGATTCAGCGATAGTAATGCCTTTGAATGTCATGGGGAAGTGGTTAAGTTCTCTTTGGTGGAATCATTACCTGGCATTTGTGTGGCATGAATGTTATTGCCACTTACCAGCCCAAGCCTGAATGTTGTCCAGAACTTGCTGCATTTGGACACGGACTGCTTCAATATCTGAGGAGTTGCAAATTGTACTGAACATTGTGTAATCATCAGCGAACATCCCCATTTCTGACCTTATGATGGTGGGAACGTCATTGCTGAAGCAACCAAAGATACTTGTGCCTAGGCCTGAGGAACTCCTGCAGCAATGTTCTGGGGTTGAGATGATTGGCCTCAAACAAATACAAATATGACTCCAACCAGCGGAGAGTTTTCCCCATGATTCCCATTGACTTCAATTTTGCTTGGGCTCCTTGATGCCACACAGAGTCAAATGCTGCCTTGACGTCGAGGACAGTCACTCTCACCTCACTTCTTGAGTTCAGCTCATTTGTCCCTGCTATAATGAGGTCAGGAGCTGAGCGGCCCTGATGGAACCCAAACTGAAGTCAGTGAGTAGGTTATTGCAATGTAACTGCCACCTGATAGCATTGCCGATGATACTTTCCATTATTTGGCTGAGGATCAAGAATAGACTGATGTGGCAGTAATTGGCCAGATTGGATTTGTCTTGCTTTTTGTGGACAGGACATACCCTGGGCAATTTTCTACAAGTAGATGCTAGTGTTGTGGATATACTGGAACAGCTTGGCTAGGGGTGCGGCTAGTTCTGGAACACAAATCTTCAGTACTACGCCTGAAATGTCCGGGCCTATAACCTTTGCAATATTCAGTGCCTTCAGCCGTTTCTTGAAATCACGTGGAGTGAATCAAATTGGCTGAAGACTAGTATCTGTGATGCTTGGGACCTCAGGAGGAGGGCAAGATGGACCATCCACTCGGCACTTCTGGCTGAAGATGGTTGCAAATGCTTCAGCCTTGTCTTTTGCACTGATGTGCTGGGCTCCCCCATCATTGGTGATGGGGATATTTGTGAAGCCTTCTCCTCCAGTTAATTGTTTAATTGTCCGCTACCATTCATGACTGGCTGTGGCAAGATTGCAGAGTGTTGATCTGATCCATTGGTTGTAGGATCGCTTACCTCTGTTTATCATATGCTGCTTCCACTGTTTGGTATGCAAACAGGACTGTGTTGTAGCTTCACCAGGTTGACACCTCATTTCTAAATTTGCCTGGTGCTGCTCCTGGCATGCCCTCCTGCACTCTTCATTGAACCAAGGTTGATCCCCAGCTTGATGGTAATGGTAAAGTAGGGGAGATGCCAGGCCACGAGGTTACAGATTGTGGATGGTATAATTCTGCTGCTGCTGATGGCCCACAGCGCCTCATGGATGTCCAGTTTTGAACTGCTAGATCTGTTCTGAATATATCCCATTTAGCACGGTGATAGTGCCACATGATGGAAGGTATCCTCTGTGTGAAAACGGAAGTCACTCCTACCAATACTGTCATGGACAGATGCATCTGGAAAAGGTAGATTGGTGAAAATAAGGTCTAAGCAAAATACTGTGGATGCTGGAAATCTGAAACAAAAACAAAAAATGCTGGAAAAACTCTGCAGGTCTGGCAGCTCTGAAGAAGAGTAATGTAGACTCAAAACGTTAACTCTGTCTTTCTCTCCACAGATGCTGTCAGACCTGCGAGAATAAGGTCTTCTTGGTTTTTCCCTCTAGTCTGGTTCCCTCACCACCTGCTGCAGACCCAGTCTAGCAGCTAAGTCCCTTAGAACTGGGCCAGCTTCATCGGTAGTGGTGCTACTGAGCCAGTCTTGAGGATGGGCATTGAAGTCCCCCCACCGCCCCCACACCACCACCACCACCCCCCAACCCCAGAGTCCATTGGGTGCTCTTGCCACCCTCAGTGCTTCCTCCAAGTGGTGACAAGGAGGCATACTGATTCATCAGCTGAAGGAGGGCAGTAAGTGGTAATCAGCAGGAGGTTTCCTTCCCCATGTTTGACCTGATGCCATGAGAATTCGTGGGATCCGGGGTCAATGTTGAGGACTCCCTGGGCAACTCCCTCTCAACTGTATATCGCTGTGCTGCCACCTCTGGTGGGTCTGTCCTTCAGGTGGGACAGGACATGCCCAGGGCTGGTGATGGTGGTGTCTGAGACATTGTAAGATCTGATTCGGTGAATATGACTATGTGAGGTTGTTGCTTGACTAGTCTGTGGGACAGTTCTCCCAATTTTGGCACAAGCCCCCAGACGTTAGTCAGGGGGGACTTGGCGCGGGCGACAGGGCTGGGTGTACCGCTGTCGTATCCAGTGCTTAGTTCAAAGCCGGGTGGACTGGCCAGTTTTCTTCCTGTAGCACTTTGGTACAACTGAGTGTGGGCTTGATTGGCCATTTCACAGGGTAACTAAGAGTCAACCACATTGACCCTGACCCCCTCACTCCAATCTGACTGAAGAAAACATTTACCAAAACAAAGGTTTCGAAAGACAGCATGTGGTATTACAATCCACAATGCCGCAGGGTCAAAGAACGATGATGAGAATGTGCTCGTGTTTCACCACAAAGTGGTTTCCAGTATGTCACAGGACAGACGAATACAAGCAAAATTGAGCCGTCAAGTGCTAGGGTATTCCCACAGGCAAAAGCAAAAGAAAATAGCCTGATAATGATATTTTCAGAAAGATTCTCTGATAGCTGAGTTGCTGTCTATGCTACCCAGTGTGATCCTGAGCTACAGCATATAAGAAGGTGCCAGGTTTTAGGCCCACTCTGGTGTTACATTAGATACAGCAGCTGAGATGTTACATAGAAGTTACATCACAGAAACAGGCCATTTGGCCCAACTTGAATATGCCGGTGCTTATGAACCAGGCCACCCGCCTCCTTCATCTAACCCTTTCAGTTATAGTTGGCCTCAACGTTCCTTGGGCAGAGAAGGAAAATTACGATGAGGTTTCTGCTCTTTGTCTGCATCCTACAATCCTTGCTGTAAGGACAGAATGAGACGCGGTCCAGATTATCCCACCACATAGCCTGCCGATGCTCTCACTATCCAAACACACCCAGAGGATGGTCACTTAGACAAGGCATGTGGCAGGCTCCTGAATAGCATTACCTCAGCATGAGTCAGCTCATTCAGCACAGGAAGAGAGGAAAATCAATTTAAAGGTCGGGGAAGAAATGGAAAATCAATCCTAATCTTTCAGAGACATCCGCCTGCTTGTGAGCCACTTATTACAGTGGCTGTGCTCAAAAGAAGAAAGACTTACATTTATACCGTGCTTGTCATTACAGCCAATGATGTACTTTTTGAAGTGTTGTAATGGAGGCAACACAGCACCTAACTTGCACTCAGCAAACTCCCACAAACAGCAATGTGATAATAATCAGATAATCTGTATTTTATTGTGATGTTGAATAAGGAATAAATATTGGCCAGCGATAACTTCCCATGCTATTCTTCAAAGTAGTGCCATGGGACCGGTTATATCCACCCAAACAGGCTGATGGGGCCTCAGTTTAGCTGAAAGATGGCACCTCCAACAGTATAGCACTCCCCAAGCCCTGTGTTGGAACCAGCCTTGATATCTGTACTCAGGCCTTGGACTGGAGTTTGAACCTCGAATTTGACTCAGAGGCAAGTGTACTCCTAACTGAGTCACAACTGGCACACAGCCTGCGGTGCTTAAATACAGAAACCAACTCAGCAGTAGTTTGTACTTTCCATTTGACGATAGCAATTTTCCAGCTTATTAGTGTTTTTCACTGCGACTGGTGTTTGGTAACCAATCAGATAAACCAGGTTTGAACAATGTCAGAACTAATCATATCAGCAGTTTATTTTTGATTGGGTTTGTACTCTGTTAAAATAGCAGAATGTGTTAAGCATTTGCATTAGTCGCACTATGTTTTGAAGTGTTCAAAGTTATGCAATGTTTGAAATGCGCATCCCTTTGGTCAACCTGAAAGAGGAAGTGAATAATTGGGATTTCAGCAGCACGTAGCCCCAAGATTTTATTTCATTGTTATTGGGTGATGAAAACAGATTCCAACGTTACTTTCAAAAGGGAATTGAATAAACGCTTGAAAGGGAGAAAATTGAAGGGCTATGAGGGGAAGAGTAGGGGAGTGGGGTTAATTCGATAGCTCTTTCAAAGAGCCAGCACAGGCACAATGGGTTGAATGACCTCCTTCTGTGCTGTAAAGTTTAACGACTCACCTTAATCCCTCTCACAGCTACCGTAAAACCAAAACTTGACGTGATAACTGAATCATGTGATTTTCCGCTGAGATTATCGCACAGTCTTACTGTTGAAAGCTTTCACTTCGTAAATGAACACGACTTACTTAGTTTTGGATTCCTGATGATAGGATCCTGTAGAGTAGCATTGAAACCCCAACAACTGTTTATCACTTTCATATTTAAAATACCTAATCTTTCATGGATAAATAATTCTAGACTTGTGAGGCTGAATTAAAGTGCAATCCAAAATTCCAGAGGTTTCAGTGTCAAAATTCTCAGGATGAGTACGCCCCCAGATTGTCCCTGATAATAAATCTGCTGCATTCCAAACTCACACCACCGTTACCCTGTCAGCCATGGATCAGTGGATAGGAAGTTCACCTCTGAGTTAGTAGGTTGTAAGTTCAAGTACTAAGCCCAGAGACTTGAGCACAAAATCTAGGTTGACTGTCCTGTGCAGTACTGAGGGGGCCTCTGCTGCATCGTTGGAGGTGCCATCCTTTGGATGAGACACCTTACCCTCTCAGGTGGACGTAAGAATTGCCAAGGCGCTATGAAAATCTCCCTCAGCTGAGACTGAAGACACTGGGCAGAATTTTACAGCAAGCGGGATTTTGCATTCCTGCTGAAGTCAGTGGGGTTATATAACGGTCTCGCCGCATTTTACGGCCCCCTCCCCGCCGAAACGGGTCCGTGAAATTCTGCCCACTGAGTTTGGATAAGATTTTTGCTGCCATTGCTTCTGAGGTTCCCTGGCTACAGAAATCTAAGAGTAAATGCTGGAGCCCCTACTCAAAATTGAAATATCTCACTTTTTGCATTTTTGTTTGAGACATCAGTTGCCAAAGAGAAAAAAAAACATTACTATTAATCTAGTCTGAATGCTTCTGTACAGAATATGGCACTAGAATGTTCTCAATCAGTGTTTTCACCTTCGCTTTCCCACACATCAGGTCTCTCACTCAGTAGGAGTCAGTGTAGACTTCTTTATCAACTTTTATGCTACAGTTGATATTCCTATAAGGCTCACACCTTGGTAGACTTTACATGATTCAGCAGCAGTCACTCTATCGTCTTGAAGCATTGCAGGTGATTTAAAAAAGGATCTCTATGATGACGTACTGGCACTTCCAGTGTTAAATTTGTGCTTTCCTGACAAAATGTGCTGATTCACATCTCCCTTTCCCCAGTGGCTGATATTGATAACACATCAGCGCAAAACACAGAAACCATTATGGTCTCTCTTCCTGCTTTTTGCTATGATATTACATTCTTTTGACCAGGGATGAGCAACCTAGGCTAGTGAGTGGCCTTCCTTCATCTCAGTGGGCCGCAAGATTGAAATCGGGCATGTGTACTAACCATGAGCCCATGAACAGGAATTTTGCAGGGCGTGCCAATTGAACCGTAGCTGCGCTTTTCTTGGAAGCAGAGGGAATGCACAGCTCTCACAGTCAATGTTGTGCGCAGTCAGCACGTACCTCACTTCAGGTGCCCTTGCTTTGCATGTGCATCACTTGAGTAATACCAGTAGGAAAAGAACTGTGTGGACGGAAACCAATGGAACCTGCAGCCTGTGCATGGGCAACAGTCAACAAAATGTCTCGTGGGCCGCACTCAGAACCCTGATGGGCCGCAGGTTGCCCTCTGCTTTGGACCATCCAGGATTGAACAGACTTTTCTGACAGACATTTTGAATGTGAATTGTCAGGGTGTGAGTACGAGCAGGACAACGCTAGGATCTCTTCTTCTGGGCACTCGTTGACCTGGAAATGATTTTGAATGTCTGATATTGCATTAGCCAATGAGGCTGGTAGGAATTCATTGAAGGTAGCATTGCTAGGATGTTGGGTCCAACAGGACACTTTTTTTGGTGGACACATTCATCAACATGGAAATGATCATGAGGGGGATGAGCCATCATTTAGCCAATAGGATGAGCGTTTGGAGCCAGCCATCCCCTAATAGGTTGATTTTGCTATCCTTCATTTCTGATTCATCACGACATTGGTCCATGAGTGCCGCAAAATGAAATGCCTTCCCTCAGCTGGGCCATACAACATTGGTAGGGGTAGGTAAAGGGGAACTAGTGGACAGTGCATTTAAATTTCCAAAAGGCATTTGTTAAGATGCCACACAAAAGACTAATATACAAGAAAAGGCACATGGAGTTGGGAGTTGATAGAGGACAGAAAACAGAGAGTAGGGATAAACTGGTCATTTTCAGGTTGGAAGACTGTTACCTGTGGGGTGCTATAACGATCAGTGCTGGGTCTTCAGCTATTACAAGCTGACTTAAATGAAGGGACTAAGTGAAATGTATCCAAAACAAAAACAGAATAACCTGGAAAAACTCAGCAGGTCTGGCAGCATCGGTGGAGAAGAAAAGAGTTGACGTTTCGAGTCCTCATGACCCTTCAGCAGAAAGGCTTGTTAACAATGCAAAGCTAGGTGGGAAAGTAAGCTGTGAGGAGGACACAAAGGGTCTGTAAAAGGGTTTACAGAGGTTAAGTGAGTAGACAAGAAGGTGGAAAATACGGTATAATGAGGGGAAACTTGAGGTTATTCACTTTAGCAGGACGAATGGTGAGGAATTAAATGTTTGTGTTCAGTGAGATTTGGTGGTCCTTGTTCAAGAAACGCAGCAAGTTAACATAGAGGTACAGCAAGTAATTAGGAAGGCAAATGGTTTATTAGCCTTTACTGCAAGGAGGTTGGAGTTCACAAGTAAGGAAGTCTTGCTACACTTGTACAAGCACAGGGCCTAGCTAAGACCTTACTTGGAATACCATGTACAGCTTTGATCTTCATCCCAAAGGAAGGGTATTCTTGTCTTAGATGAGGGCGCAATAAAGGTTCACTGGATTGACTTCTGGGAAGAGAGAATTGTTCTATGAGAGATTGAGTAGAATGGGCCTACAATCTCTGGAGTTTGGAAGAATGAGGGGTGATCTCATTCAAACATACACAATCCTGAGAGACTGTTCCCCCTGGCTGGAGAATTTAGAATTAGGGGGCATAGTCTCAGGATAGGGTGTTGATCATTTGGGACTGAGGTGAGAAGACATTTCTTCACTTAGAGGGCTGTGGATTTTTGGGATTCTCTACCTCAGATGGCTTTGGATTCTCAGAGGTGAGGCTGAATTTAATGGTCAAGGCAGTGTTTCACTAGATGGAAAGCTAGTGGCAACTCTGCAGCGACCAAATCCGTGTGCCCCAAAAGGATTAAACATCAATCAGGCAGTCTACTGACTACCATTGGGCCTTCAAAGGTGAGGAGCCTGCCTTTGAGAGCTGCTGACCAACCAGCAGCTCTTCGCGCCCAGCAGCGCCACTGAGAGCGGTGGTCACTGTTTGTACTGCAGGAGGCTCGAAGCAGCAGCAGGAGGAGGGTCCAGAAGAGACGTGAGAGGGCCAGTCAGGCAAGGCCCAGCAAGCGGCGTGGGGACGGAGGAGACTGGTGGGAGGGGTCATTGTGGAAAGCAGGGGCTCTTTTAACAGGGGGCAACACTTGCCACCAGGGGAACTCCATGGGGCACAGGGAGCCCGCTCAGAAGCTCCCTCTCCACAAATCACACCCCCCCCCCCACCCAATTTGTAGAATACAGTGGAGGGATGAGGCCCTTAAGTTGCCCTTAAATGGCCATTAATTTTTGTTATGAGAAAAAATTGGATAAGCTAGGGTTGTTTGCTTTGGAACAGAAGTGGCTGAGGGGGGAATGGATTGGTGTAAAAATGATGAGGGGCCTAGAAAGACCCCTACTCCCCTTGGCTGAAAGGCCCATAAACAAGAGCATAGATTTAAGCTAAGAGGTAGGAGGTTTAGAGGGGATTTGAGGGGAAATTCTTTCACCCAGAGGGCGGTGGGATCCGGAACTCACTGCCTGAAAGGGTGGTAGAGGCAGAAACCCTCAGAACATGTAAAACATACTGGGACATGCACTTGAAGTGCAGTAAACTACAAGGCTACGGAGCAAGTGCTGGAAAGTGGGGTTAGGCTGAATGGCTCCTTGTTGGTCAGCATAGACATGATGGGCCGAATAGATTCCTCCCATAAATTTCTATGGTTTTATCACATTTCCATCTAAAGGACATAAGTGAGAACATTGCAGGTGCCCAAACCAATCTTACAAAATTCTCATGATTCAGGAACAGTTCCTTTAGATTGGAAAATTGCACGTGTCATTCCGCTACTTCAGAAAGGTAAAAGAGAGAAACCAGGGAATGATAGAGCAGTTAGCCTCACACAGGGCTTCACAAACTGAGTGGTGAGCTGAGATTTTGGGGTGGCAATCTTCGAGGCAGCAATGACTGCCCTGGAGCTCGGAATGATTTCTGGCAGCTGAGAGACCCCTTTAAATTCCTGCGATGTTTGTCTTTGGGTGTGGCCTAATGGATGAGGCTCATTTGCTGCTGCAAAAAAAAACCCTGTGAACAGTGTTTGTTTTTTTTGAGAAATCTTTCCTTTTAATCAACTCCCCCAATGCTCGACTCATTACCCCACTCCCTGGGCAATAACGAAAGCTGCCCCCACCCCACTCAATAACAAGCCTCCACCCCCACCCCCCCCAAACTCAACACAAAACCCACTCAGCTCAACAATTACCGTTGCCCCCAAATTTTGACTCTGGGGTCACACGAAGTCTGAGGCAATTAAACTTCCCAAGAAGCTTGGGAAGCACTGGCCTAACATATGTTGTTGAAAAATTACTAGAAACTATAATTAAACGTATGGTGACTCAACACATTGAATATTTTCAGCTGATCTAAGAGAGCCAACACGAATTTTAAAAGGACAAGTCATGCCTGACCAATCTGATTGAACTTTTTATGAAGCGTTGACCAAAGTAGCAGAAAGGAAAATGTCTATGAATGTTATTTATATGGACTTCTAGAAGATGATTGATAAGGTCCCTCGTAAGAGACTGTTAGCTACAGTTGAAACCCACGAAACAGAGGGCAAATTTTTCTTTATTCTTTCATGGGATGTAGGCTTCGCTGGCAAGGCCAGCGTTTGATGCCCATCCTTGATTTGCCCTTGAACAAGGGAAGTTAAGAGTCAACCACATTGCTGTGGGTCTGGAGTCACATGTAGGCCAGACCAGTTAACGATGGCAGATTTCCTTCCCTGAAGGACATTAGTGAACCAGGTGGGCTTTACAACAATCGTTCATGGTCACCATTACTGAGACTAGCTTTCAAGTCCAGATTTATTAATTGAATTCAAATTCCACCTGCTGGCGTGACCGGATTTGAACCCATGTCCCCAGGACCATTAGCCTGGGCGTCTGGATTACTAGTTGTAGTAATTCAAGGGATAGTCTTTCCTACTGCCTATCAAGGGTCACGTGATTGTTCTTGGAGACTCCGACCAATGATCCCTAAGTGTGGGTAATCCTGAGTGGGGCGGGGGGGGGCGCTTTCTAGTGGAGGACTTGGTTCAGGCATGTAGCTTCTGAAAAAGCTCTCTGTAATAAAGTTATCTGCTTCAAGTAGAAACCTGTGCGGGGTACGTCAAGTCATTGAGGTGTCAGCTGTGGCTCAGTTCATAGCACCCTCACCTTTGAGTCAGAAGGTTGTGGGTTCATGTCCCACTCCTGGGGAAAAAAAAACAAGAACTGTGAATGTACTCGAAAGAGTTACATCAAGTCATTTACACCAGTCCAGTGACATTAACACGACACCACCCCGGTGGGAAAAAGTTTGCCTGAGCGGCAGGAGACGGAGTGGAGTTGTGTTGGCACAAATCCGCGGGCCAGCAGCAGAGGCGACTGTAATGAGAGAGGAGATGTGGAACAATTGTGTTTATTGCAGTGATTTGCCCTGACGGTGGAAGCAGGTTGAATAAGGAGCTTTCGAAAGGAAATGGGTGGAATGCTCGAAAGGGAGTTGCGGGGCTCCTGGATGGACTAATTGGATGGTACTTTCAAAGAGAAGGGGATGGGCTGAACGGCCCATGGCTTTCAATGCAGGTCTCTCTCTCTCTCTTTTTGTTAGATCAGACTGGGCTCTGCAATTGGACGCCCAGTCCACGCGTGTTCAGGTTGACACAGTTGTTGAAGAATCAGCATTTACCCCCCCGCGCGTGGGAGGGACTCTCTCTCTGTTGCTTTGTTTTGAAGAGCACTGGGAGATCTGAGTCACACTCATCTCCTCCCTGTACATGCAGCGTTAGGGAGACTTGTTACTCTGCACAAGCCCGGACACTGGCAGGAGGGGAGGCTTTGAGGGGCAAAAAAAGCGGCGACGCATGAATTCAGCCCCACCGCGGCTGAGCCTCGGGAACATGTTTAAGAAGTTCAAGAGGAGGACGGCGCCTGTGAGCAGGAACCGCCAGACCTCCGCCTCTTCCTGCCGGGAGATCGCGGGTGAGACCTACTGCCGACCGCACTTTCTGCACCAGGGTCCGGGAGACACGAGCCAGAACGCGGATCAACAAGTCAGGCCGGTCCTGCTACCCCCCAAGAACAAGAAGCTGCCTTGGCACACGGGCTACGCAGAGTGAGTCCTCCACCAGGAAATGATTTCTGTTCACAGGGGGATAAACTTCCACGTCAAACTTCGTATGTTTAGGACGGGCAGAGTCTCTTTTCCATTCCGACTAAAACCTTACCGAATAATCTTTTACCCAAAACTTACTGAAATAATAATAATAATAATAATTAATAATACAGCGAATCGTTGAAACGCGAATACTACTTAAAGAAAAAAAAAAATTCTGGTGGCATCCTTTCCTCAAAAGAATGTTCTTGAGAGTTGTACCGCCATTCGGCCCATCGTGCCCGTGCTTGGCCCCTGAGAGCCATCCAGTGAACCCCCCCCCCGCTCTTTTGTGAGGTAGGAGTAAGCCATTCGGCCCCCTCAAACCCCCCCCCCCCGCTCTGCCATTCAATAAGATCATGGCTGATCTGACCTTGACCCTCCCACTCCACCTTCTCTCTCTATCCTTGACTTGGTAGTTTAAGAATCTGCCTATCCCAGCCCGTGGCCCAGGTTTCTGGAGTAGAGGATTTCAAAGTTTCAGGCTCTTTCAGAGAAGTAGTTCCTCCCCGTTTCCATCCTAAATGGGCGACACCTTATTCTGAAACTGTGCCCACCCCGCACCCCCCCCCCCCCCCCCCCCGGTTCTAGATTCTTCAGTGTGGGGAGTCCTCTCAGTTTCTACCCAGTCAAACCCTCCCCCCCCTCAGAATCTTGTATTTTTTCAATAAGATCACCTCTCATTCCTCTAAACGCCAATGAGTATAGGCCCAACCTGCTCAACCTTTCCTCATAGACAACCCCTTCATCTCAGGGATCAACCTAATGAACCTTCTCTGAACTGCCTCCAATTCAAGTATCTCTCTGTAATTAAGGATACCAAAACTTGTCACGGTACTCTGGCTGTGGTCTCATCAACGCCCTGTACAGTTTTAGCAAGGCTTTTCTACTTGAGTGCTGCAACTTCCTTGAAATGAAGATTTGCATTCCTAATTACTTGTGCCTGCATGCATGCACCCTTGCAGGCAGTGCATTCCAGATCATCATAACTTCGGGTTCCGAAGAAGAGTCATATTTGACTCAAAACATTAACTATGTTTCTCTCTCCACAGATGCTGCTAGACCAATTGAGTATTTCCAGCACTTTCTGTGTTTATTTCATAACAGCTTACTGTTTGAAACAATTTCTCCTTGTGTCCCCTCCCCTCTTAGGCTCATTCAAATTCTCTCCATTGTGTAATCCTAATAGTCAGCAAGATTTAAAGGTGCACTTGGGAGCTTTCTGTTTGTTCCATCTCATTATTTAACCTTCATTTCTAGCCTTGTTGGCAATTTGCAGTAAAATAATTTCAGTGCTTGTCAATGTTTATTCATCCATAGTCGAAGGGACAAAATAAAATCCTTTCATTTATCGTTAAGTGAAGGACCAAGATTGATTATTGACAGACGCCTAAAGTTTGAAATGGGTAAGGGGAAGTTAAATCAGGAAATAGTGATTATTGGCAAGCTTGGACTTTAACTATTACTGGTTAAAAGGTGATTTAACATATCGGTCCTTTATTCCCATTGTCTCATTTCACCGTCCTTCATTTCACTCGTGAATCACCTTGATGCTTTTTTAATGTTAAAGTTGAGGTATAAATCCAAATCATAGTTGCTTAAAATGGGAAAACAATGAATGAATCACTGGATATTGGGTAAGAAACCACATATTTTTCAAATCTGAAGTTTGAGTTAAGAGCAATATTCTCCAAGCCTCAGAGAATAAGCAATTCCTAGAGAGGTAGAAGAATAAGTTGGAGGAAATACCTTGTATGAAAAGCATATCATTCATTCAGATGGTGATTAATTCATGTTGAAGCTTTAGAATTTCTTTGTTCACTCTCTGATCTTTTCTCCCACCCTTTCACTCATTGTAGGCAAAGTCCTTTGTTTGATACCTTCACAAGTTACAGATCAAAAAACTTGCTGTGTGGAGGTTTTCGAAACTGAGACTTTTTACCAAAATCACTTTGATAGTCGAGGGCCAGATGTTTAAGTTTACCTTTGATGGCTTGAAACACTTCTACCTGATGCTGCTGTGCTTTATAAGACTGCTTGGTTTTACCTAACACCTTAGCGCATGTAAAGCCGACTGAGAAGAGGGCCTTTTTTTTTGAAAAATATACTTTATTCATAAAATATCTGGAAGAACATTATAAAATATTTCTAAATTGCCATCACAAAAGTACAATCAGATTCAACTTTTATCGCGAGGTGCTTCAATACAATCAATGAATATTACAATCATTTCAATATGGTCATTTACAGACAGACAGTCAGTCAGAGTGCAATGGTATTGGGGTTATCAACATACACCATGTTGCACTCTAAGGTGCTTCAATACAATTATATTACAATTAATATTCAATGCATACATTCATTGTGAGCCGTACAGCTCGAGGGGTCTATACCTTTCCCAGCCCATCGGTGCACTATGGCAGAAAGGTCTTAGACAGCGACCTTTCCTCATTGCACCTTTTGCAGCAAGGCCAACAAATTGTGCACCATCTCAACCCACTGTCTTCCTCTGCAGCAAATGCAGCAGAGGCCGCCACGGACCTGAGCCACACCAGGCAACATTTAACAGATAAAAACAAAAAGCTAAAAGCTACTGCAGATGCTGGAAATCCAAAACAAAAACAGAATTACCTGGAAAAACTCAGCAGGTCTGGCAGCATCGGCGGAGAAGAAATCAGTTAACGTTTCGAAGGGCCATGAAGGCTCGAAACGTTAACTGATTTCTTCTCCGCCAACATTTAACAGAGTTGACCACCAAGTCATCATCTTATAAGACAGAAGGCTGCCATCACATCCGCAGGATACCCCAAAGTGTTTCACGTTCCATGTATTACTTTGCAAGTGCAGCCACTATTGTTATTTAGACGAATAAGGCAGTCGGTTTCTGCATAGAAAGATCCCACAAACAGTAAATGAGATGAATGACAGCTCATCTGTTTTTGATTGAGGGATGAACATCGAATAGCTCATGGGCTCATATCTGCTGGTCCATGCAAGCACATGAGTCATCAATTTAACGCATCATTTGAAAGACAGCACTTCCAACAATGCAAGCACCACCTCAGTACTGATGTATGGGCTTGGCTTTTGTGTGCTCAGGTCCTGTAGTGGAACTTGATCCCACAACCCTCTGGTTCAGGTGATAGCGTTATAAACTGAGTCAAGCTGACATTTTGTAGTATTTAATGTCATCTTAATTTTGGGTTTATCATTTTAGAAAATAGTTTATATTTTAGAACCAGGAATTGTGCCTGTGATTTCTCCGCAGAGCGAGCAGGGAGAGAACTCTGACAGCAGAAAGTAATTAAACAGCTCAGACAATAGTTGCCTGCCTGTCTCCTTCCTCCCTCAAGCTCCGATCCAAGAATGGCACATAGAACAACAAGTACAAACTAGTTACAGCATAAAAACAGGCCATTTGACCCAATTGATCCATGCTGGTACTTTTGCCCCACTCAGACCTCCTCCCACTTTTCTTCATCTAACCCCATCAACCTCAAATCCTTCTATTCCTTTTTCCCTCAAGTGGTTGTCTAGCTTCGTCTTAGAAAGCCCATGCTCGTTGCCTCAACTCTTCCATGTGGTAGTAAGTCCCACTTAGAGGAAAAAAAATAGTGAATCTTTTTATTTAAAAAAAGGATTATTTTTAAGATCCGATGACACAAAACTTGGAAGTATTGTGACCTGTGAGGCTAGTGATAGTCTTCAAGAGGATGGTGAAATGGGTGGACACAAAGCAGATTAAATTTAATGCAGAGAAGTGTGAAGTGATACATTTGGTAGGAAGAAGGAGCAACGGCGATATAAAAGGAAAGGGGTACGGGAGCAGAGGGGTCTGGGGATATATGTGCACAAATCGTTGAAGGTGGCAGGGCAGATGGAGAAAGTGGGTAATGAGGCAGATGAGATCCTGGAATTTTTAAATAGAGGCATAAAGTACAAAAACAGAAGTTATGAGGAACCTTTATAAAACACTGGGCCAGCCTCAACTGGAGTATTGCATCCAATTCTGGGCACCACACTTTCGGAAGGATGTGAAGGCATTAGAAGGCATGTGAAGACTTGTGCTCCAGAACTTGCCGCGTCCCTAGCCAAGCTGTTCCAGTACAGCTACAACAGTGGCATCTACCTGGCTATGTGGAAAATTGCCCAGGTGTGTCCTATAAACGAATAGCAGGACAAATCCAACCCAGCCAATTGCAGCCCCATCAATCTACTCTCAATCATCAATAAAGTGATGGAAAGGGTCATCAACAGTGCTATCAAGTGGCACTTGCTTACTGACGCTCAGTTTGGGTTCCACCAGGGCCACTCAGCTCCTGACCTCATTACAGCCTTGGTTCAAGCATGAGACAAAAGAGCTGATCTACCGAGGTGAGGTGAGAGTGACTGCCCTTGACATCAAGGCTGCATTTGACCAAGTGTGGCATCAAGGAGCCCTAGCAAAACTGGAGTCAATGGGAATCGGGGGAAACTCTCTGCTGGTTGGAGTCATACCTAGCACAAATGAAGATGGTTGTGGTTGTTGGAGGTCAGTCATCTCAGCTCCAGGGCATCACTGCAGGAGTTCCTCAGGGTAGTGTCCACAGCCCAATCAGCTTCAGCTGCATCATCAATGACCTTCCTTCTATCATAAGGTCAGAAGAGGGGATGTTCACTGATGATTGCACAATGTTCAGGACCATTCACAACTCCTCAGATACTGAAGCAGTCCTTGTCCAAATGCAGCAAGTCCAGGACAATATCCAGGCTTGGGCTGACAAGTGGCAAGTAACACTCACGCCACAGGAGTATCAGGCAATGACCATCTCCAACAAGAGAGAATCCAATCATTGCCCCTTGATGTTCAATGGCGTTACCATCACTGAATCTCCCACATCCTGGGTTTGCCATTGACCAGAAACTGAACTGGACTAGCCATATAAATACTGTGGCTACAACAGCAGGTCAGGGGCTAGGAATCATGCGATGAGTAACTCACCTCCTGACTCCCCAAAGCCTGTCCACCATCTGCAAGGCACAAGTCAGGAGTGTGATGGAATACTCCCCACTTGCCTTGAATGCAGCTCCCAGAACACTCAAGAAGCTTAACACCATCCAGGACAAAGACAGCCTGCTTGATTGGCACCACATCCACAATCATTCACTTACTCCACCACCAACGCACAGTAGCAGCAGTGTGTACCATCTACATGATGCACTGCAGGAATACACCAAGGCTCCTTTGACAGCACCTTCCAAACCTATGACCATTACCATCTAGAAGGACAAGGGCAGCAGATAGATGGGTACACCATCACCTGGAAGTTCCCCTCCAAGTCTCTCATCATCCTGACTTGGAAATGTATTGCCGTTCCTTCACTGTTGCTGGGTCAAAATACTGGAACTCCGTAACAGCATTGTGGATGTGCCTACACCACGTGGACTGCAGCGGTTCAAGAAAGCAGCTCACCACCACCTTCCCGTGGGCAACTAGGGATGGGCAAAAAGTGCTGGCCTAGCCAGCGAAGCCCACATCTCGTGAATGAATAAAAAATTAATTAAATTAGAGAGGATGCAGAAAAGATTTACAAGAATGGTTCCAGGGATGAGGAACTTCAGTTATGTGAATAATTCAGAGAAGCTGGGGCAGTTCTCTTTAGAGAAGAGAAAGTTGAGAGGAGATTTGAGGGAGGTGCTCAAAATCATGAGATTATGTGGACAGAGTAGATAGGGAGTAACTATTCCCGTTGTCAGAAGGTTGAGAACCAGAGGACACGGATTTTAAGGCAATTGGCAAAAGAAGCAAAGACAACAAAAGGAAAAACAGTTTTTGACAGTGTGTGGTTAGGATCTAGAATGCACTGCCTGAGAGTGTGGTGCAGGCAGATTCAGTCTTAGTTTTCAAAAGGGAATTGGATAATCTGAAGAGAAAATATTTGCAGGGCTATGGGAGGGGGGAGGGAAAGCAGGGGAGTGAGACTAGTCACTCTTGTAGTGAGCCAGCATGGGTGTGATGGCCCGAATCGCTGCCAGCTGTGCTGCAGCCATTCTATGATTCTAATGTGTAGAGAGAACAGGACCATACTTGGCAATAGTGTCCTGCAGTTTAGTTGCCTGACTGCAGCATCTCCCATGGGCTTGTATGCAGGCGATTGTGTTTTGCAGAAGATACTCCAAAGCTCTTGGGGACAAATGTCTGCAGTTGCTGTGGGATTATACCCAGTATGGAGGAATTTGGATGAAGACGAAATTCAAGAAATGTGCTGAAAGACGTATTTAGTTTACGATCTGCTAGCCTCAAGGAGCAGGATACAAGTTTCATGGATGTGTGTGATTCGAAATAAAATTTATGGCCAGCCATGGACCTGCTGCTGAGGTGGTGCAATAGAGAACTTGTTGCAGAGCAATTGTGGAGTTCTGAAAATATTCCCTGATGACCTGACCAAACAAGGACTGGGTTTCCTAGAAAATGTACCTGTTATATGATCATCCTTTATTATGTTTTTTTTTATTCTTTCATGGGATGTGGGCATCACAGGCAAGGCCAGCATTTGTTGCCCATCTCTAAGTGCCCTTGGACTGAGTGGCTTGCTAGGCCATTTCAGAGGGCAGTTAAGAGTCATCTCGAGGCCAGACCAAGTAAGGTAGGCAGATTTCATTCCCTAATGGGCATTAGTGAACTAGATGGGTTTTTAACGACAATCAACAATGGTTTTATGGTCACCATTTCTAGACTAGCTTTCAATTCCAGATTTATTAATTGAATTTAGATTCCACCAACAATCATGGTGGGATTTGAACCCATGACCCCAGATCATTAGCCTGAGTCTCACTACGCACCCTGGAGAGGGCAGAAGGGCAGGGTGAATGCTTAAGCCTTTTACGTGGCCTCTGGCTGGACCCCAAACAACCCTGAGTCAGTCGGGCGCCATTGCATTAGCTTTGGCAGAGAATTAAGCACATTGATGCACAACACAGTGCACTTCAGATCTCATATAGACCCTGCGATGTAGCAAATGTTTTCCAGCTGTTCATGTGGGCCACATTCTAGTCATGATTTTGGCAGCAAAAAAAAAAAATTCTAGAAACTCGAGCTTTAGGTTCAAAACAAAAAAGCAAATTCTTGCCAGTGAGGAACTTGAGAGTTCGTAAATTTCATAGTTAAGGATCTCATTGTGGTGAAATGTGTGGTCGGGTGATAATTTTTTATGTGACTATCAGTGCTGTGACGCTGGATAATAACACCAGAGTTTTACTTGAATGATTGGTAATCAGTGTTGCATGAAGTGGTTCTCAACAGACCAGTGCAGAATTAATACCAACCAGCTGATGCCCTCCACAATTGGTGTTTGACAGTGTGGTGCAAAGTATCTTGAATCAATTGTGTTTTTTTTAATGATGTAATGTGTCAGTCTTTGTTCCTAGAATACGCAACTGCGCACAGGCTTGAAAGGTGCCCTTTGCAGAGCGCTGCTCCGACTGTGCCGAACTGAGTGATTGCTGCCTGCAGCAGTTGTGAAGCTGTAGATTTCACCTCCAGGGTTAGCAGTGGTTGAGGCAGAAACTATGGCCTGGATTTTCGCTCCTAAGATGGGTAGTGCGAGACAGGTAGGGCAAAGTCGGGCCCACTGACCCCAGATGCAGATCGGAGGCAGCCACAGAGGTTGCCGAGTGGCAAGGTGGGCTGTTTAAAAGGCCCACCTTGGTTCTCTGGGACCTCCTCCCTGTTATTTTGTTAAATATGAGGCCCTCATTCCTTGCCCCCCCACCACCCACTCCCCATGTCCCATCCATGTCAACTCATGCCAACCTGTGTTTCCAACCCACAATCAATGGCCCCTCATAACCTCCATGCCAACCTATGCCAACTTAATCCCAACTCATGCCAACCCACCCACCACCCTTTGTCCTTACATCTTTCATGCCAACTCACCCAGTATCCACCTCAGGAGCCATGTTGAGATGGAATAAAATAATGGTGTAAATATCTGTTATGGTTTTAAAAAAAAAAATTCTATTCCTGAAAGCCCATTCAAAACGTTTAAATCCACTCACTTAAATCCCTTATAAAAACAAGCAGGCTTGTAACCATAACCCCACGCCAAATGCAAACAATTCTTTAACCTCTTTGAGCTGTCAATCAAATTGTAAATTTAGAATCCCCCTACTAAGTTAATGTTAGGTTGTGGAAAGCAGTCACTTAATAATGGCATAATGATAGCCCTTGGGGTAATATCAACAAACAGCTATTGTAACTGCTAGAACAGATTTTTTTCAACTCCCACTGACATATATTTTAATTTTAAATAAATTCACAGCTTGACATTTTTATAACTCACTGACATGGGCAGGATTTTTTTAAATTTTAAAGGGCTGGGGATTTCAATAGATTCACAGCTTTACAGTTCTCTGGACCTTATCCTCCCTCCGAGAGCATTTACGACTACTGTAAAAATTTATAACTCCCACACTCTGGGTTAAGGCTCTTGCTACAGTGATAATGGTGTCGCATTCTCCCCTTTCCCCTACCAGCGAAAATGGGATGTGTCAGAGATGGGGTGTAATCTCTGAACCCGGGTCCCACCCACTATTTTTAAAAGCCCACGGAGTCCCCATCGCTCTGTGAAAATCCAGGGCTACGTCAACATTAAATTGACTGGGTGGATGTGGGAACAGGGGTTGAAGGGATATGGGAACAGTGTGGATAAATGGCATTGGAACCAGTTGCTCATGTGGAGGGAAACACCAACACGGACTGGTCGGGCCATTTCCATGCTGTAATGTCTGCACATTTCTGTACATTTTATGCCAAGGTGCCATGAATGAGAGAGCGCAACAGTTTGCTCAAGTTCTGGAACCTACAACCCTATCCGTATTCTTATTTTCAAACAACGCTGGGAGTGTCAGATATTCAGAGGCACGTCTTTGATTTTGTGCCCACGTTTTGCTTTAATAAAATGGAAGAATACTGGCTCAGTGATGTGGAATGTCATTGGGTTGTGGAACTGTCATGCAGGACGAATCACCAAAGAACACTTTCAACTTTTCCAGCATTAATTTCCACAGCTTGACTTATCTAAAAAAAGAGATGTCAAGATGACCATAGGATTTTACATATAAAAAGATTTTCACTTATGGTCGTGCCTTTTGTATCTTCAGGAAGCCCCAAAGTCATCCACAGGCAATTAATTATTATTTAGTTGGGAAACTCTTTCGAGTTACCAACAGTCACAGATTGCAACT
The DNA here is from genome assembly GCF_964194155.1 of Cetorhinus maximus. Taxonomy (NCBI): domain Eukaryota; kingdom Metazoa; phylum Chordata; class Chondrichthyes; order Lamniformes; family Cetorhinidae; genus Cetorhinus; species Cetorhinus maximus. Next base: position 11,868,514 of record NC_135884.1, on the reverse strand, counting down.
CTTTCGAGTACAATCACAGTTCTTGGTTTCCGGGAGTGGGACATGAACCCACAACCCTCTGATTCAAAGGCGAGGGTGCTATGAACTGAGCCACAGCAGCCAATTTGTGCAGCAAGGATTTACAGGTGATACAAGGATAAATAACCAGTTAATCTATCTTGACAGTGTTGATTGAGGGATGGATGTTGGTTGGACAGGATACTGCAAGAGCTGTGTGGTCTTTGCAAAACTGCTATTCCCAGTTCAACAAGCATAGTGGTGGTCATTAGATAAATGGCTAAGCTGAAAGATATTAACTTTGACAATGCAGCATTCCCTCAGTACTACACTGAGTTTTTGGCCCATGTTATGTGCCATTTATTATGAAGTCTAGGTATAGGACTTGTCAGCAAGTTCAGGAGTGTTACCACTGAGCCAAGCTATACTAACATAACAAGGCAAGTTTAAAATTTACAGAGTTTAAAGCCAGGGTAATGTTGATAATTATGCTTTGCTGCACCAAGCCCTGTTTACCCATCAGTCCTGAGCTCACTGACTTCCATCGACTCCCAGCCCACTAATGCCTCAATTTTAAAATTCTCATCTTTCTGTTCATGTTCCTCCACGGCCTCATCCTGCCCAGCAAGCCTCCTCTACCTCTCCTCCTCTAAGTCTGGCTTCTTGTGCACCCCTGTTTCTTTCGTCCCACCATTGGAGGCTCTACCTGCAGCCATCAAGGGTCCAAGACCTGTAATTCCCCTTTGAAACCTCTCCAACTCTTTCCTTCAATAAGCTCCTTAAGACTTATCTCCTTGACCAAGCTTTTAGTCACCTGTCCTAATATCTCCTTCTCCTCATGCCAATTTTTGTGTGAAGCACCTTGGGGACGATTTTCCCTCTAGGCTACGTGGGGAATGAAGGAGCCACACATGCAACGTTGCCTTTATGATGCGCAGTCGTGCATCAGTCTTAAAGGGATTGCACTGCTCACAGCAAACTGAGTTAGAGGGAACTTTGCTTGGCATGTTTTACTACATTTAAAGGAACTATATAAATGCAAGTTGTTGTTGTTTTCAGACTATTCTATTCTGATCTAACTATCTATTTGCATACTTTAAATCATGATCGCCATTTCCAGCATTACTCATGCTGATGGTGGCTGAATTTGAATCATGTTTCCTTTGAGTTTGGAAAATATGTTAGTTCTGCTTTTCTGTCTGGCAGTTCAGAAACTTGAGTTTGGTTGAACGGTTTTCATTCCACTCGCTCTCTCTTTTTAAGCTAACTCTTCATCTAGAGATCTTCAAAGAAAAGACTTTCAAAGGGCTTCTTGACTAATAGGGCAATCTATCAGGAACATAGGCGCAATTAGGGAGGGAATTCCAAAGGTGGTACCTTTAGTTGAAGATGTGGCCATTAATGGTGAGCTGTATGGAGGGTGGAATGCAACAGAGACGAGAGAGCAACAGAGAACTTGGGAGTGTATCGGGAGTGGAAATCTGTTTTACTGCTGAAAGGGGATACAGATAGAGGAAGGTGAGACCATGGAGCAATTTAAATACAAGATTAAGAATTTTAAACAGATATTCAGAGAGATAATTTTGACGGACAGCAGCTCAGATTATATATGGTTAATATGAAGGCTGAGTTCAGGTCTGATAACTCTATTCAATGCCTAATATAAAAATGAGGTTTTTTTTTAAAAAAGTAAATTGGGCTATATTTTTTCAACCATCTCTCACCTCTCTGATTACTCTTGAGTAATAAAGGAAGAATATACCTGTCGACCTCTATTCTTGTGATCTCAGGCAAGCAAAGAAATAACTCAAAATATTGTGACCTCCTATGTTAAATGCTGGAAATTGACACATCCGATGTTTCCAGCCACTGTTTTCAATGCTCAAAAAAACACATTATTCAAAGTATGTAGAAAGAAAATGGAAGAGGGACAACAGCAGATACAGTTACAGCAGCATAGAGATTATATTACTGGACTAGTAATCCTAAAACCTAAACTAGTAACCCAGAGACATGAGCTAAAATCCCACTTGGTAAATTTAAAATCAGTTAACTCAATTTGAAGTAACAGTAATGATGGTGACCTTGAAACTATACTGTTGTAAATACCCAGCTGATTCACTAATGCCCCTTAGTGAAGGAAATCTGTTACTTGGCCCATATGAGATTCTAGACTTAATAGCACGGTTATCACAACTATTCCGAAATCCTATAATCCACTTGGACTGCAGAAATTCAGGAAGGTGTCTCACCATCACTTTAGCAAGGGCAGTTAGTGCTGGCCTTGCCAGTGATGCCCAGGTCCTGTGAATTAAACGTTTTTAAAAGGAAAGCTGGAGCCCAGGGAAATGTATCCCCATCACTGAATAATGGAGAAGAGAGGAGAAAATTGTAGAGGAGGAAAGTGAAGTGACACATAGTACACAGTGAGTGGCAGGTATGTACTTAACTGTTCATATCTTTTCTTTAACATTGTGATTCTCTCTTACAGGGTTATAAATGCCGGTAAAAGTGTTTTCAATGAAGACCAAGCGACCTGTAGACCAATCTTCCTCCGAGAAGCAATTGACATTGAAGAGGAATGGGTCCTTTTGTGCCCAAATGAAGACACTGTGTGTACCACACGTAACAACATGGATTTAGTTGAACTGTTTTGTGTACTGAATGGCAATGACAGATGAGTCAAACAGATGGAGCACAGACATAAGTTCAATGAGAAGAGATGGGGCTTAGTCTGTATAAAGTTGCAGGGAATTCCTCCAGTTTAAGTCAATAGTGACATTTACATGGACTATTGTTGGGAAGCTGGAAAAGAGGAAAAATGTAAGGTTCATTTCGAAGAAAAAAAATCTCGAGGGAAATTCCTCCCAGACCAAATAAGACAATTGAGCAATTGATCCATGTCACCCATGACTAGTTGATCAATGTCCTTAACTCCTTGGCCAGATGTATCCCTTGGAACAAATGTGGAGTTGTTAATGGCCAGAAAGGACTGTTTCTGCGTCCTTCAGACTGATCTGAGGGGTAATTCCCCACTTGGCCTACCATGGTTGAGGTAGCAGCGGAATCTGCTGAGGGAGGTGACAGAGTTGGAATGTTTTTTTTTTAAAGTCAGCTTTTAAATTAATTTTATTTTTTGATCCTTCAATAAAAAAATAACCACTGATTCAGAGGGCAGGGCTCCTTTAAACCTGCAGTCATGACTGACTTTGTTTGCAATGTTACCCCCTCTGCCATATAACGTCCCTGCCTGCAGTTCCAATTTGGTGTGGAGCCCCACCCCTTACTTTTAATTGGCCTCCTTCCGGCTGGATGGCCACTGATTGGCCATCTGATTGAATGAGCTGAGGCAGCAGTGACGGGAGCAAGTGGGCCCCTTGAATTTCCGTTCCACCTCCCTCGCCCTGCTGAGAAATGTAAAATCAGCTCGTTTACTTAGCTGATTTCCTTTTTAATAAACTAACTTGCATTGTTCAGTTCTCTTTAGGCTAAGTAATTTGGTGAAGGTTTATTGGAGAGCCAAATTGTGCACATCCAACGAAAAGGAGTTGGTTTGAGAAGCATCATGGTCTCATTCTATGTCCTTTAGAAAGTGATACCTTCACAGAAAGGTGTTTAGCAAAGACTGTGGTTAGGGGATGCACCATTTTTCATCCCAATGTTGTTATCTGAATGTGTTGGTTTTACACCCTCACTTGTGTGTTTGGAAACATATGAAAAGCTTGCCTCAAGACGATGTCCCTTTACACCAGTTTTCCCGACGTTGTTTGAAGTTTGCTAACATCAGGGCTGTACTTGGGTGAGGGGCAAAGCACTTTATTTATGAAATTCTTTTCTTCTTCCACAGCAAGAACAAGGCATTTTTGCCACCTACTGGGGATTATTTGACGGTCACAATGGCACCATAGCTGCAATATTGGCATCTGAGCAACTACATCACTGCATCAGAGAACAGTTGGAGGAAATCTTGGATGTTATCGGCGGCCCCTGCAATGTCCCACCCCCTTTGAATCTTAAGGGACACAAGAGCACGCAAACTGAAATAAGCTATGGAATAGAAAAAAATATTTGTATCGAGAACCTGGTGAAAGGGGCATTGGAGACGGCCTTCAAAAACTGCGTGAGTATATGACACCGATATTCTGATTCCTGTTCGCCCAGTACCCCTGTGCTCGTTGACCAGATCGGCTCCCAATTAAGCAATAGCTCAATTTCAACATTCTCGTCTGTGATTTCTAATTCCAACACCTCAGTGGTACAAAGGAGTTTCTTTTTTAAAAAAAAGGAAAAGGAACTTCCATGTTTAGCACCTCTCATGCCCTCAGAACATCCAAAAGCACTTCACAATCTTAAGTATTTACATTTGACATGAGGCTCTGTAGGCAGACACAGCAACCATTTTATACATAGCAAGGTCTCAAAAACAGCAATGATAGAAATGACCAGCTGTTTTGTTGTTGTTGGTTGAGACCAGTGTTCACAAGAAAATTGGGAGAACTTAACCCCTGCTGTTCCTTGAATTGTGCCCTGGGATCTTTTACATCCACCTGACCAGGCAGGTTTAACATCTGATCCAAATAAATCAAGGAATTGGGGATGCCAAGCTTGGGTTCTTAAAAGTTTGTAGATTGCAAGAAGGGACCACTGAGGGAGATGTGGAGCTAGGTTATTTCAAAGAAAGACATGCATTTATATAGCATCTTTCAAGACCTCAGGATGTCCCAATGCGTTTTGCAGCCAATTAAGTACTTTTGAAGTATAGTCACTGTTACAATGTAGAAAATGTAGCAACCAATTTGAACACAGCTCGCACAACCATCAATGTGATAATGATTTTTATTTGTGATGAGAGAGAAATATTGGCCAGGACACCAGGGATAATTCCCCTGCTTGTCTTCAGAATAATGCAATAGGGATCTTTTACATCCATCTGAGAGAGCAATTTAATGTCTCACCTGAAAGATGGCATTACTCCCTCGGTATTGCACTGGAGTGTCAGCCTAGACATTTGTGCTGAAATTACTAGAGTAGAACTTGAACCCACAACCTTCTGCCTCAGCGGCAAGCGTGCTACCAATCGACAAGTGACACTTATTCAATTGCCTAACTTTGTATCTTGCTATTTTTCTCCCCACAGGATGAACTGATTGGTCACTACCAGGTATCTCATAATCAAGCGGGAGGCTGTACTGCCCTGGCTGTTCTCTGTTTGCAGGGAAAGTTGTACGTAGCCAATGCTGGAGACAGTAGGTTAGTGTGTGAACAGACTGATCCTTTCACTATTGTTTCTCCTTTGCAACTTCTCCTTTGGGTGGTCTGATGCTGGTTTATTTGTCTCTATCTCCACAAAGTATCCACTCTTCCTCTTCCTCTTTTAGGCTCCTGTTGTATTACGCAATTTTCCCCCGACGAGGTGAGCCTTATCCCAAGTCCGCTTTCTGCTGTTTTTGAGCTGCTTGTGGTTATATTCAGACAGCGCTGGGAGAGGACACAGAACAGGCCGTCTGGAATACCCTCTTTGATGGGGTTTAGTACAAACCTAAGAAATTCATTTTTTAAAAAAAATACTCGTTCATTGGTTGTGGGCACCGCTGGCTAGGCCAGCATTTGTTGCCCATCCCTAATTGCCCTTGAGAAGGTGGTAGTGAACCACAGCCTTGAACAACTGCAGCCCCAGCTGTTGGAACTACAGGCCAGTTAGTTTAACATCTTTCATAGGGACAACTTTGGAAGCCATTATTGAAGATGTTATGCCAGGGCACTTAGAAAAAATTAAGGTAAGCGGGCAGCGTCAGCATGCTTTTGTGAAAGGGAAATCATGTTTAACCAATTTATTGGAGTTCTTTGAAGGAGTCACATGTGCTGTGGATAATGGGGATGTACTGTCCTTAGATTTCCAGAACGCATTTGATAAGGTGCCACATCAAAGGTTATTGTGGGAAACAAAAGCTCACGGTGTAGGGGGAACATATTAGCACGGATAGAAAATTGGCTAGCTAACAGGAAGCAGAGAGTTGGCATAAATGGCTCTTTTTCTAGTTGGCAAGATGTAACTAGTGGTGTGCCACAGGGACCAGTGTTGGGGCCTCAACTTTTTACATTTTATATAAATGACTTGGATGAAGGGATCAACGGTATAGTTGCTAAATTTACTGACGACACAAAGGTAGGTAGGAAAGTAAGTTGTGAAGAGGACGTAAGGAGGCTATAAGGGGACATAGGTTAAGTGAGTGGGCAAAGGTCTGGCAAATGGAGTATAATGTTGGAAAATGTAAAATTGTCCATTTTGGCAGGAAGAATAAAAAAAAGCTGCTTATCTAAATGGTGAGAAATTGCAGTGCTCTGAGATGCAGAGGGATCTGGGTGTCCTAGTGCATGAATCACAAAAGGCTAGTATGCAGGTACAACAAGTAATTAGGAAAGCCAATAGAATGTTATTGTTTATTGGGAGGGGAATTAAATATAAAAGTAGGGAGGTTATGCTTCAGTTGTGCAGGACACTGGTGAGACCACATCTAGAATACCGCATACAGTATTGGTCTCTTTATTTAAGGAAGGATGTAAATGTATTAGAAGCAGTTCAGCAAAGGTTTACTAAACTAATACCAGGAATGGGTGGCTTATGAGGTAAGGTTGGACAGCCTGGGCTTGTTATCCCCTGGAGTTTAGAAGAGTAAGAGGTGATTTGATTGAAACATATAAGATCCTGAAGGGTCTTGACAGGATAGGTGTGGAGAGTATGTTTTGTCTTGTGGAAGAATCTAGAACTAGGGGTCACTGTTTAAAATAAGGGGTTGCCCATTTAAGACAGAGACAGGGAGAAATTTTTTCTCTGAAGGTAGCGAGGCTTTGGAATTCCCCTCCTCCAAAAAGAGGTGGAAGCAGAGTCTGTGAATGTTTTCAAAGCAGAGCTGGATAGATTAATGATAAACAATGGGGTGAAAGGTTATCGGGGGTAGGCAGAAGGTTACAGTCAAATCAGCCATCATCATATTGAATGGCAGAGCAGGCTCGAAGGGCCGAGTGGCCTACTCCTGCTGCTAGTTCATATGTTTGTAACACCCACAGTGCTGTTAGGAAGGGGGTTCAAGGATTTTGACCCAGCGGTAGCCAATTTATTTCTCCTTTTCCCAGGCTCTCGTTTTTCAGTAGTTGGCACTGGATTTTCATAAAGGGTAGGAATCCTTTTTTCTTGACTTGCCCAGGGACACCAAGTCTGATTTGTACTCCCAGTGCCACCCTGGCTGAAATTGACATTGGCATGATGCGAATGTTAGATTTGGGGCTTTCGGTCTACTGCAGAATTATATTTTTATACCATGAGAATATTAAATCCCTCTCTTGTTCTCTCCATAGTAAACCTAGCCCTACTCTACAAAACCCAGTCTCAAAGAAAACAGCAGAACCAGGCCCAGAACCCCATCAGTGCAAATCTAGGCTCTAGGAGCATGCACTATCGTTGGGATGACTTTCCATCTGGTATTACTTTCTCCCTGTAAGCTCCATGTGCTGATCTTAACCTTGCTGCTATGGGGAGTCAAGAACTGGATAGTCCAGGACAACAACGATTTATATAACGTCTTTAACATCATAAACTTCCCCAAGGCAGTTCACAGGAGCATATCAAACAAAATTTGACACAGGAGGATTGAAGAAGTGTCCATAGTTTAAGGAAGGATGTAAATGTGTTGGAAGCAGTTCAGAGAAGGTTTACCAGACTAATACCTGGAATGGGTGGGTTGTCTGATGAGGAAAGGTTGGACAGACTGGGCTTGTATCTGTTGGAGTTCAGAAGAGTAAGTGGTGATTTAATAGAAGCATATAAGATCTTGGGGGCTCTTGACAGGGTGGATGTGGGGAGGATGTTTCCTCTTGTGGGACAATCTGGAGTTCGGGGTCACTGTTTAAAAATAAGGGGTCGCTCATTTAAAACTGAGATAAGGAGAATTTTTTCTGAGGGTCGTGAGTCTCTGGCACTCACTTCTTGAAAAGGTGGTGGAAGCAGAGTCTTTAAATATTTTTAAGGCAGAGGAGGATAGATTCTTGGTAAGCATGGGGGTGATAGGTTATTGGGGGTAGGCGGGATGCAGATTTACGGTTCCTATCAGATCAACCATAATCTTGTTAAATGGGGAGCAGGCTCAAGGGGCCGAACGGCCTACTCCTTTTTTGTATGTTGCTCGTATGTAGATTGCACAGTGCAACATACTCAGGTATCAGCTCTCCCCATCTATCCTCCAATCTTACTTGTATTTTGCCACAATACTGTGTCTATCTTGCACTGTGATTACTAAAGCTTTGTTGACACCCTTTGGCATGGTAATCGTGTTGTCTAGAAAGCTGATCTCTGTGGGACGCAATGCAATAAATATTAATTATCTTTATTTTTTTCTCTAAAGAGCAATTATAGTGCGCAAGACCGAAATTCTACCTCTGTCCAATGAATTCACAGCTGTGACTGAGAGACAAAGGATTCAGTATCTGGTAAAACACAATATCTTCATCATCTTAGTTCTGCTTAACTCTTGAAGACTGAATGCACATGTTAACTTAGCAGATTCTTAAAGCAATTATTAAATAGTATATTTTTACATTTTTCTAAATATTTGTCTAATAAAGGTTAGGGGGCACTGTCTTAGGACTTGAGGGATAAGAATTTTAAATTTGAGACATTGGGAAACAGGGAGGCAACGTAGGTCAGTGAATGAGACAACACTAAGAAGGTAGTGTCCCTGTGTGACTGAGGGTGATTATTCCCAAATATATTTAACCTCTGAAACCAGGTATAAACTGTAAACTCTTGTTTCTGGCTAAATCATTAAGACAACAACAGCTTGCATTTGAATGGCACCTTTAACGTAGCAAACCATTGCAAGGTGCTTCACAGGAACGTTATCAGACAAAGTTTGACACATGCGGAGATAGTAGGGCAGATGACCAAAAGCTTAGTCAAAGATGTAGGGAGCATCTTAATGGAGGAGAGAGCGGCGGAGAGATTTAAGGAAGGGAATTAATTGAGTGTTGCTAGCAAGGTCAGCATTTATTGCCCTTGAGAAGGTGGTAGTGGTGTATTTGCTGCCCTTGTCCGTCTAGGTGGGAGAGGTCGTGGGTTTGGAAGGTGTTGTTGAAGGAGCCTTGGCGAGTTGCTTCAGTGCTACTTGTATATGGTACACGCTGATGCCACTCTGTGTTTTGTGCTAGGTATGACTCCAACCAATGAAGAGTTTTTCCCCCGATTCCCATTGACTCCAGTTTTGCTAGGGCTCCTTGATGCCACACTCAATCAAATGCTGTCTTGATGTCAAGGGTAGTCACTGCCCCCCCTTACCTTAAAGCTTGGGACCTAGGCAGCTGAAGATTGAGGAATAGCTGCCAGTGGAAGAATGATGAAAGTTAGGGAGGGAAATTCAAAACTTACGGAAGGAAGTTGGGCTATTAGTGTTACATCTACGTTTCTTCACAGGCCTTCCTGAAGCCCGAGTTACTTGGTGAAGTGTTTTCAAGATGTGAGGTTCCTCGCAGAGTGAAAAGGAGTGACATTGGGGAGAAAATCTTGTACCGGGATTACTTCATGTCTGGCTGGTGAGTATTTGTTAAACAATCTGCATTCTGGGAAAATCCCATACCAGGAGCTTCTACATTTTTAAAATAATATTTGCTTGTGTTCCTCCATGAATTTTATTTCTTTAATTTTCTCCTCCGCTGCCTTTAATCTCCACATACTAGGGAGAATTCTGCTGCTAAGAGTAGGCTAGCAGTCCAGCTCATGCTGCCATTGATTCTTTTGAGTAAAGTGAAAATGGCCCTCATGCATTCCTCCTTTTCAGTTCCCTTCATCATTGTAAGTGCCAGCCCTCTGTCCAATGTGGATCTTTTCCAATTGAATGTTTTGTTCCAGTTTCTGTTCACGGTAATGGGTGTCACTGTGTTCCACATGTCAGTGACTGTACATGAGAAAAATCCGAAATTTAAGTCTTGCTTCTTAGTGATCATCACACTGTCCCATTCTGCTTCATGGGTTTGTATAAATGTAAATTATGTTATTTCATTGATTCTCTAGATTCCTGGTTGCCCTGTATAGATTTTCTCTTTATTTATTCACGGGATGTGGGCTTCGCTGGCTGGGTCAGCATTTGTTGCCCTTGAGAAGGTGGTGGTGAGCTGCTGCCTTGAACCACTGCAGTCCATGTGGTGCAGGTACACCCACAGTGCTGGTTTTGACTCTCCTAGAAGCACTGCATTTTCTCCCTAGCTGTTTCATGCAATGAGTGCCTTGCCAGGCAATGGCAGCAGGCATTTAAGGGTCAACTACGTTGGTATGGTACTGCAGTCATACGCAGGCAAGGTCAGGTAAGGGTTTTCCTTACCTGAAGTAAATTGGTGAACCAGTTGGATTTTTAACATTGAGAAAGCTGCTCCACCGATGGTCTCTCCAAGTCACAAACCCAGTTGAAAATATATCCTTATCCCTGCTCAGTCAGTATCTTGGAATTCCTTGATCAACTGCATCATTGAAGTACCATCACTAGAAGGAATGCAGGGCTTCCACGAGAAGGCTCATCATCACTATCTCAGGGCAACAGGCCATCCACGACCCAAGAATAAATGCATTTTTTTTTAATTTGTGAAGTACTCTGTAGATCTCTGAACCTTAATCCTTTCCCGGGTTTGGGTATCTTAAACACATTTAAGCATTCTGCTTTAGTATCTTCCCAAAAACCATTTTACAAATATTGTGAATAGCAGAGGCCAACCATACTGATCACAACAGTGACTAAACCAGTCGCAGTTGACCCCCTACACTTGGTTTCCTATTATTTTGCCAATTTACAATCCCGAATGTGCTAAGAATTACACTAAACCAATTTAAGATTATCAGTCGGGTTCGCAATGTGGCTCACTTATGCTTGCTAAAAGCTACATATATTCATACACAGGGCCCTGTCCTCTTCAAACAAAAAGAACATGTCCAGGTATTGCCCCTTTTTCAATTAAATAAAATCTTGGAGGACAATTGTTCCCTGGTGCATTCCCCATAGCAATGCCTCCACCAATCAGAGTCGACTTTTCTGTTTTGAATTTAAACAAAAGCTTGGGGGAATAACTGTTCCCTAACGTGTTCTTCATGGCAATGGCTCTACCAATCAGGGTTCACCTGCCAGCCAATCAGCACCCTTTTCTCATGCAGTATAAATTTGTTGTTCCCTTTGAAATTTGATATTCCTGGGATTATCCTGTTGAGTGCAAGACGAAAAGCTTCGACAGTGTGTCTTTTTTATTCAGCGATACTATTTAACCAATCATTATCCAATTTACAATAATTTACCCAAAAACCTGTTAAAGGAATCTAATTTATTATAGCGTCTTTTGTGAATCTCCGGATATCCTAACACTTTTTACAGCCAATGAGGTACTTTTGAAGTGTAGTCACAATTTATAATGTAGGAAGCATAGCACCAATTTTCACACAGCAAGGTCCCACAAACAGCAATGTGTCAATGACCACAGGCTTTGTTAGTGATGTTGATTGAGGGGCAAATTTTGGCCAGGACTCACCTGCTTTTCTTCAAGATAGTGTCATGAGATCTTCTACAATCCCCTGAGAAGTTAGATGGGTTCTCTGGAATAGGGCTTGAACCCACAATCTTGACACTGAGGGGAAGAGTGCTGCCACAGCTGATTCAAGTTTCTTTTGAAGTTCCTTAATATCATACGTAATGAATATCATCATCAATTTTATCAAGTCAGCAAAGGCTTCCGATGGGTATAACCTGTCTTTATGAACCCACGCTGGCTTAAGATCATTGCGCTCAGCCTTGTTATGTCTGTTTTCAGGGGATACAAAACCGCACAAGAAGATGACCTCAAGTACCCTGTTGTGCATGGAGATGGAAGACAGGTACACCTTTGAAAAATCACTGTGCAATTTTAAAGAGACAGCATTGCCCTGATAATGCCATAAAGGCAAACAGTGATATTACTTGCCATCATCGTTTTTAGGAAGACAAATTGATCGTCTTTGCTATATTGTCACTTGTGTGGGCTATTAACAACAGTACACAAAACATTGTGGGTTTACTTCTATGATTTAAAAACATTAAAAATTGAGCAGAAACAGGGCCAGCTGCAACAGAAGCATACCACTTGCCCAGCATTGAGGTGAACTTTACGAACGTCAGAACCCATATAAGCCGGTCACACCATCAAGTCTGCTTTGCCATTCGGTTAGGTGATAGCTGTTCTGTACCTCAACCCCAACTCATCTCTAGCCCACATCCTTTGACACCCTTACTGAACAAAGGTTTCACAGTGTGCTGTCTGAAGGCCTTTTGTACTTGGGCGTCGCCACATAAGCTACCTCAAGCAGGCCAATTTCGCAGAGCTTTAACGCACCGAAGTGGGTTCCTTGCTCTTGTGGCTGGCAGAGCAAGTTCCCGTTCTCAGATGGACCAGCGAGCAGGGGCCAGTCTCTTTCCCAGAGTGAAAGTCATAGGAATGAAAGTTCCAGCTGTGTTTATGTTCACTAGCAGCAGACTCGAGGCTATCAATTGCTAGATCCCTACTGCATACCCAGTTGCCTGATCTCAGTGGGAGCAGAATAGTTGCCACCAGCTGGGGAGGTGGGAGTGTAATTCCTGCACCTAATTATTATTCATTGGTGGCTGCTGACATGTGTGGATGTCTGAACCGCCACTCAGCACAGTACTGGGCTGGCTATGATTTCTCTTCCACCTCCACCCTGTCAAACATCCTCGGCATACAAATGCCCACTAAGTACCTTTTGTTCTTTCAATAGTTCTATCCAGATGGGCCTTAATGTGACTTCATTTCTCACAATACTTGCCATTCACTCTGCCATTTTGCGTGACAAATAATTTGCCTTCTGTTTCAGACTCGAGTGATGGGGACGATTGCAGTCACACGAGGTCTTGGAGACCATGGATTAATGGTCTATGACACTGACCTCCATGTAAAACCATTTTTATCCTGCATTCCTGAGGTAAGTAGAGAGGAGAAACAGCAAGTACTTTTATCACTCGTATCTTGATCCCTGAATTATTCATAGCGATGGTTATAAATAGAAGATTCTTCACTCATTGTGTTTGTATTTCCAGTATTCTTTGCTGTAATTGCTGCATTCATCTTTCAAACAATTAAGTTAGTCAACACTATTGACTCATTGTCGCTAGTGAAGATGAGGATGCTCAAGAGAATAAATTTAGGGGCAGTGGTGACCTAATGTCACTGGACTAGTAATCCAGTGGCCCAGGCTAATGCTCTGTGGACAAGGGTTCAAATCCCACCATGGCAGCGAATTTAAATCAAATTAATTTTTTTTAAATTGGGAATTGAAAGCTGGTCTCATTAATGGTGACCATGACAACTATCATTGATTGTCATAAACACCCATCTGGTTCACTGATATCCTTCAGGGAGGGAAATCTGCCATCCTGGCCTGGTCTGGCAGCAAATGTGACTCCAGACCCACAGCAATGTAGATAAAAGCAAAAAAACTGCAGATGCTGGAAATCCAAAACAAAAACAAAAATACCTGGAAAAACTCAGCAGGTCTGACAGCATCTGCGGAGAGGAACACAGTTAACGTTTCGAGTCCGTATGACTCTTCAACAGAACTAAGGAAAAATAGAAAAGAGGTGAAATATAAGCTGGTTTGGGGGTGGGGGGTGGGGAGTGGGACAGGTAGAGCTAGTGATAGGTGGAGATAACCAAAAGATAGTTGACTCTTAACCACCCCCTGAAATGGCCCAGCAAGCCATTCAGTTCAAGGGCAATTGGGGATGGGGCAACAAATGCTGGCCTTGCCAGTGACAACTATATCCCACAGCAGAATAAAGGAAAAAATAACTGAAAGGTATTGAAGAGTAGCCAGCAACCATAAAACTGCAGCCCTGGATCAAGGAGGAATTCGGGAGTGTGTGCAGTCTGATTCCCAGTTCTACTCGAGGGTGCTCATGAAACCAGTCTTATAATCTCATCGAGGCATTTACACAGCATGTTGGATCTAGAGAGTGAAAAGCTTGACGAAATAATGGCTATATTTGAACCAACAGCCTTGAAATCAGTATAAAGTTACACAGAAATTATTTTAAACAAAAACAGAAAATGCTGGAAAAACTCAACAGGTCTGACAGCATCTGTGAAGAGAAAAACAGAGTTAACGTTTCGAGTCCGTATGACTCTCCTTCAGAAATGATTTTGTTTTGGGGTCTGTCATTTTGCTGCCAGCAGTTTAAAAAAACCCAAATGTCAGCAGTCGATGTGTTCGATGATGTTGGGTTTGAATTAATGTGTGCAAATCCTTGTGAATTTGTTAAAGCGTCATTTTTTTTAAAAAAGACTTGCGTTCATATAGCGCCTTTCACAACCACTGGCTGTCTCAAAACACTTTACAGCCAATGAAATGTTTTTTGAAGTGTAGTCACTGTTGTAATGTTGGAAACGGAGCAGCCAATTTGCACACTGTAAACTCCCACCAACAGCAATCAGATAATCTTGATGATCTGTTCAGTGATGTTGATTGAGGGATAAATATTGACCAGGACACTGGGGATAACTCCCCTGCTCATCTTCAAAATAGTGCCCTGGGACCTTTTAGAGCTAATCAAGCAGGTTGATAGGGTAAAAGCTTAAAAACTGCAGATGCTGGAAATCTAAAATAAAAGCAAAAATTACTGGAAATATTTAGCAGGTCAGGCAGCATCTAGGGAGAGAGAAACAGAGTTAACGTTTCTGGTCGATGACTTTTCATCATTTCATCAACCTGAAACATTAACTCTGATTCCTTCTCCACAGAGGCTGCCAAACCTGCTGAGTGGGGACACCACCACCTGGACGTTCCTCTCCAAGCTATACACCATCCTGACTTGGAAATATATCACCGTTCCTTCACTGTCGCTGGGTCAAAATCCTGGAACTCCCTCCCTATCAGCAATGTGGGTGTACCTGCATCACGTGAACTGCAGTGGTTCAAGAAGGCAGCTCACCACCACCTTCTCAAGGGTAGTTAGGGGTGGGCAATAAATGCTGGCCTAGCCAGCGACACCATACCATGAATTAATTTTTTTAAATTTCCAACATTTTGTTTTTATTTTAGGCAGCTGGGGCCTCAGCTTAATATCTCATCCAAAAGACAGCACCACTGACACTGCAGCACTCCCCCTGTACCTGAAGCTGAATACCAAAAAAATGTTTTTTTTACACATTTTAAATTATTCTTAATGGGTTTATCAGTAATCATACTCATAAATGTCACACATATCTTATACTCATCAAAGCTTCTTCCTTTCTTTTTAAAAAGGTTATAATCTTCGACCTGGGACAACATGAATTTGGGCCAAGTGATGTTCTCATAATGGCCACTGATGGACTATGGGATGTCATATCTAATAAGGAAGTGGCAGACACCAGCCAAAGATTTTTGGAAGATCAGAAGCATAATCCACGCAGGTAAAGGATGCTCATCATTTGTGCTGTTTTCCTTACTTGTATTTTTATGGTCACCAGTGTGAGACGTGTTAAATTTAGCAAAGGTGACATGAATGATGATGCATGCTGTCAAACTTCAAGATTTGACATGAAATCAATTCATTGCTGCACCAGTGCATCCATTTATAAAAGTAATACATACCCTACAGGTCAAAAAGCCGCAGGGTTCAATTCCCTGTCTACGCTAGACTAGGGTTACAACCGCAGCTGATGTTATTCGCTGAGCAAGCCAAATCCCAGAGGGAAACATCTTACCGATCATAACCCTTTCTTTTTATATTTTGAAAATGAGAGGGAAACTACTGATCCCAGAAGAATAAAATCCCAGTAACACTTTTAGGATTTTAAAATTAATAGTTATTAACAAGGAAAAAAACTTAAACACAAGATTAAAATTATACAGTTAAAACAGTCTTACAAAACATCCCCAAAACAACCCACTTAGCCAAAACACACAAATAAACTACTTGGCAACAGCTCCCTTATAGATTTTTAAGCATAAAAATCCATTAATATTACCCAAGGCAAAATTGCAGTCACTTTAGTGACAGGTATACCACACGACTTCTCACTCTCTTCCACTCTGCTGTGGAAATCCCAGAAAGAAATTCAGAAGCAGACTGCTTTCTGAAAACAAAGACTTTTCTGGCTTGAAACTGGATGGCTTCTCAAATTCACAACTTTTCTCAGCAGAAAGCTGGTCACAGGACATCTCCCCTCACAACTTGCCTAAACATCTTTCCTTAAATATCCTTTTTCCCTTTCATCCTGGATTCCAATGTTCTCAAACACCTCTTTGAACCCAACTTTTCCAAAATATAAAAAATCTTTCATGTTTTCCTATTGCCTCTACTCTCTAAATTACTATTTGAAATTTAACAGCTGAAAAGTCAAGTTCCTACTTATCTTATAATGCAAACTTCAAACCCAACCTATTTACTTGAAATCCAACTTCACCATAGCCTCTCATTACAAATGCATGCATCCAGCACCTTTACCTTTCATCTCTCTGTTCCCACAGACGAGCTGTCTTTACTAACCTTTAACCAGTTTAATTACACCCCCACACTCGCAGCCTACATTACAGAATACCACCATATTCCCAAAAATATTAAAAATAAATGGCATCCATCTTCACACTAGTAGAAAGGAGTGCTAGTTAACTGATATCTATCTAGGCTACAGAGAGGAAAATCAGTCAGAGTATTATTTCTGATTACTTGTTCGGTGAAACCTGTTGAACATGTTCAGTTCAGACTTGCCTTATCATAAATATGCCCGACCTGGTCAAATATCACACGTGAAGAATGCTAATTTGACTGAGTGAGGTATGCTCGAGAAAAGGAAAGCAAACTTCCAAAATGTATATAACCCATCTTTATCTCTGTAGGTACACAATGCTGGCCCAGTGTCTTGTAAATAAGGCAAGAGGTACACCACAAGACAATGACTGGAAACTGGAAGATGGCAACTTTGCTTCATTCGATGATATATCCGTATTTGTGATACCACTGCACAATATAGGAGGCACGGTGTAAGTTTTGGTCAGAAGAGAACCGCAAGGTTTCCGTTGCTGCCCACTGATTTTGGTGTTCCAAGCTTAAACTTGTGTTCGAAGTGGATTTCAGAATTGCTGCAGGTCAACGAGGAAAAACCATCACTCAAATCTGCCCAAGTTGCTGATCACTCCTTTTCCCTTTGCAATTTCACAAGTTAAATGAGAACCTTCACCAGGAAAAATAGCCGTTCAGTTCATCCACTTAATGTTTTGCCACCAGAAAGAAAGTTTCCTTTTATCTTTGCAAAATGTCACTTCAGCGAGAGAGCATTGTGCGGTAAGTGTTGGGTTTTCACCCAATGATGTGTGTACTGTTCCCAATCGAAAGGGAAGGCACACCACACTGCATTCCTGTACAACTCCTGACCCCCCAGCTTAAGCCCCATTCTGGGTGGCCACTCCTGGGTGTCAGTCTATGCTGTTGACCAACTTGAGTGAGATGGACCAGTTTGAACAACATGGGTCAAGGTTTGGAAATGGGTCTTCCTGTCCATTCTTTTGCTTATTGCCACAATATTGCAGAGAGAGGGGGGGGGTCCCTCAGATACAGAATATTAAAGTATAAAATGAGGGCTTATTTTTTTTTTAAAGTTATTCCAATTGACACATTTTGATTGAAGGGCTACAAATGTATTGGTGAAAATAATTTCATTATGTACTTGGAAAGACACAGCCGTAGGTAAAGAGAATATCTCTAATAATGTGTTAATGAGATGGACATCTCCCACCCAGTGCCATCTTCTCATATCCATATTTAGTTCTCTGTATAAACATTGAAGGACAGTTAATTTTCTCAAGTTTTTCGGAAAAAAAAGAGGACCAGAATGAAAGTATCCACAATTGTAACCGGTAAGACTTTTCAAAATACATCGACTCTCAGAACCATATGCCACAACCATGTGGATGCACTAACTGAACTGTACACCGATGACATCAGAAATCTCAGCTTTGTCATTGAAACAACTCTAGAAAAAGCGAAGATTGTTTTAGATTGACTAATTGGTGCTGTTTTGAAATATTGAGACATTTCGTCGAACTGTTAGGTACTTTACTTTTATGTTTTTTAAATCAAAATATTCCAGCAGGCGCTTAAAGGAGGGGGAAAAAAATGTATACATCTGCCATACAAAAAAGTACATGAGGCTGAGTTTCTGCAGGGATTCCCTTCATCGTCTGACATAACGGTGACAGAGCAACTGGGGTAACCCAGCTTTAGAACTGCAACATGTGCAGATTTGGGGATCTCTGCAGCTCTTCTACAGACATTCAGGGGAATAAGTGAGAGAATCCTTGGGGAATCTCACACCCAAGGCAGTTTTTTGAAGGTTTACTGAATCTTAGCCTCATAACGCACAGTAAATGTAACAGCAGGTTCAATGTCTGGTGTGTGTCAAATTTACTGTGGTGTATCTAGGTTGTTCTCCTTGGGTCTGGATCTATGGAATGTAACTGCAGAGACTCATCATGCCCCATTGGCACACTGTCACTCATAAACCTTTTAGCCTTTAGCAGGATTATCAAAGAGGTTTATCTCTGCAACTTTCTAAGTGCCAGATGTTGGAATACCTTAAAACGTCTTTTGTATATTTTTGAAATGCTGAAATGTATGAATTAAATAATTGAAAGAAAAAAATTGGGGAGCTGGTGATGAATTTTGATCAAGAGCTCAGCACTAAGCACTGGAATAAACTTGTTAAACTCCTCTGGCTTTTAAGATTCTTAAAAACCTTTGGCCAAGGTTTTGGGCACCTGTCCTGACGTCTAACCATTTCCCCCTTGACATTCAATGGCATCACCATCACTGAATCCCCTGACCATCGACATCCTGGGTGTTACCGTTGACCAGAAACAGAACTAGATCAGCTAGATAAATATTGTGGCTACAAGAGCACGACAGAGGCTAGGAATCCTGTGGCGAGTAACTCACCTCCTGACTTCCTAAAGCCTGTCCACCATCTACAAGGCACAAGTCAGGAGTGTGATGGCAAACTCTCCATTTGCCTTAATGAGTGCAGCAGCACCAATAACACTCAAGAAGCTCAAAATGACCTAGGGCAAAGCCGTCTGCTTGATTGGCACCCTATCCACTTAAACATTCAGCCCCTCCACCAGTGATGCACAGCGGCAGCAGTGTGTACCATCTACAAGATGCACTGCAGGAACTCACCAAGGCTCCTTAGACAGCACCTTCCAATCCACAATCACTACCATCTAGAAGGGGATAAGGGCAGCAGACACATGGGAGCACCACCATCTGGAAGTTCCCCTCCAAACAACTCCCCATCCTGACTTGGAAATATATCGCTGTTCCTTCACTGTCTCTGGGTCAAAATCCTGGAACTCCCTTCCTAACATCACACTATGTGTACTGCAGCAGCTCAAGAAGGCAGCTCACCACCACCTTCTCAAGGGCAATTAGGGACAGGCACCAAATTCTAGCCTTGCCACTTATGCTTACAGCCTGTGAAAGAATAAAATAAATAAAAACAAGTTGTTTCAACAATGGACAATAAAAGTTAAAACATTTACATTCTCCAATAGTTCAGTGGGTAAGTACAACCCAGCACAAAATTGAAATGTTACTCACATATGTTCAGACATTTGATAGTTGGTCCTCACTAAGCTTTTTAGGTTCCAAAAAAGGGAATAATTGACCTCAGTCACCCTGCAGAACGGAGAGGTTTCTCATTGCTGTTTATCAAACGTCGCTTGCTGGAATGTTCTTTGTTGGGCTCCACGGCATTGTTCCCTGCTACGTGAATTCTCAATGATTACGTTCACACAGAGCGGCTGTACTATGAGAATGTAGCATAGTGGTTACATTAACTGAAGTAGTAATCCTGAGATAATCCCAGAGTTCAAATTCGACCACAAGCTGCTAAGGAATTTAAATTCAGTTGAATAAATAAAACAGCTCATGCCAATGATGAACACATAACTGCCAGATTGTTTAGTGAATCAGATGGTCCTCAAAAAATATCCTTTTGGAAAGGAAATCTGCTGTACTTATACAGCCTGTCCTATTTGTGACTCCAGGCACCACAGCAATATGGTTGACTCCTCACTGCCCTCTGAAATGGCCTGCCAAGCCATTCTTGTCAAGAAGGTGGCTTACCACCATCACCTTTTGAGGCCAATTAGGGATGGGCAATAAATGCTGGTTTTGCCAGTGATGCCTTCAGCCCATGAATTAAAAGGATTGTACTGAACCTGGAATGTTTTGCCTCTCTTCATTTTACCACATAAGAAACTGGAAGAACAAGAATGATCTCCTTGCCAAATGTAAAAGGATAAGTTACACGGCCCGGTGAGGTGGTGATGGAAGAGAAACCGCATCTAGGTACATCCGATTGAGATAATCAATAAATCTTACATTGTTTTGCTTCTCAGGAAGCAGAGAGTAGGCATAAATGGGTCTTTTTCAGGTTGGTGAGATGTAATCAGTGGTGTGCCACAGCGATCAGTGCTGGGACCTCAACTGTTTACAATTTATATAAATGACTTGGATGAAGGGATGGTTACCAAATTTGCTGATGACACAAAGATAGGTAGGAAAGTAAGTTGTGAAAAGGACATAAGGCGGTTACAAGGGAACATAGGTTAAGCGAGTGGGCAAAGATCTGGCAATAATGTGGGAAAATGTGTAATTGTCCAATTTGGAAGGAAGAATAAAAAAGAAGCATATTATCTAAATGGTGAGAGACTGCAGAGCTCAGGTGCAGAGGGATCTGGGTGTCCTAGTGCATGAATCACAAAAGCTAGTATGCAGGTAATTAGGAAAGCTAATAGAATGTTATAATTTATTGCAAGGGGAATTGAATACAAATGTAGGGAGGTTATGCTTCAGTTGTACAGGGCCCTAGTGAGACCACATACCATATAGTATTGGTCACCTTATTTAAGGAAGGATGTAAATCCGTTGGAAGCAGTTCAGAGAAAGTTTACCAGACTAATACCTGGAATGGGTGGGTTGGCTTATAAGGAAAGGTTGGACAGGCTAGGCTTGTATCCGCTGGAGTTTAGAAGAGTATGAGGTGACTTCATTGAAACATACATCCTGAGGGGTCTTGACAGGGTGGATGTGGAGAGGATGTTTCCTGTTGTGGAACTAGGTGGCACTGTTTAAAAATAAGGGGTCACCCATTTAAAATGGAGATGATGTGTAATGTTTTCACTCCGAGGTTTGTGAGTCTTCAAACTCTTCCTGAAAAGATGGTGGAAGCAGAGTTTTTGAATATTTTTAAGGCAGAGGTGGATAGATTCTTGGTAAGCAAGGGGGGGTTGATAGGTTATTGGGGGTAGGTGGGATGCAGATTGAGGTTACTATCAGGTCAACCATGATCTTATTAAATGGCGGAGCAGGCTCGAGGGGCTGAATGGCCTACTCCTGTTCCTCGTTCAGAGGTTCGTATGTGTGCATAATCACTTATGTAGCCATAAGCATAAAATATTCTCATTTGTTCAAATTTCCATTGTGCTTGCTTCTAAATTGCTTACATCTAATTTTGAGAGTTACTGGTAACATTTTGCATCTTTCCATCCTGTCTCGTGCTTTCAGATTTTTTAGTCAGCATTTTCTCATTCTTGTTCTATTGCACCACCTAGTGCTCATTGTTTATATTACAACCCACAACCAAAAAAGGGGAGGTGGGGGGTGGGGTGAGGTTGAGAGAGAAAAAAATTCCACAGGATGGAGACAAAATGACTGAAGGCTCTGCCCTCAGCATTCGAATGAAGGGAGGAGAGTATGCCTACAAAGGCAAAAGCAGTGGATCGAAGGGTGTGACAGGACGTTGCAGAAATGGGTAGGTGGGGGAGAGGGACACATTGCCTTTAAAGAAGTAGAAGACCTTCACTATTTTAAATAAATCAAGGTAATTGAGAATTGCATAGTGGTTAAATTACTGGACTAGTAATTTAACAGACCTGGACTGAAGTTGGTTCATAATCCCACCCTAACAGTTTGAGAATATAAATTTAACTCATTAAGTAAATAGTGTCAGTAATGGTAAGCATGAATTGGCCAGATGGTTATTTAAAAATCCAACTGGTTCGCTAGTGCCCTTAAGGTAAACCTGCCGTTTTACCCAGTCTGGTCTATTTGAGACTTCAGACCTACAACAATGTGGTTGATTCTTAACTGCCCTCTGAAATGGCCTAGCAAACCCCACGGTTGTATCAAAACCACTACAAAAGACTATTGCTTACAGTAAAATCTTGACGAGTCGAATACAAGGGGATCTGCTTGCAAATTCGGGTAAAGCAGAGCTTTGTCATAGCTAAGAAGGCCCTGTTCCCACATGAATGTTCCTTCAGATAACCCGATAGGTCCACAAACACAGACTACGTTAAAAACAAAGAGATTCTAGTGCCAAATGAAAGCACAGTAAAGCAGTAAGTGTGCAAAAAAACCTTTATTCAATTTATTAACACCTTACAATGACTTGACCTTGCAAAAGGGCTGGGGCTTTGCATTGAAAATGTTGGGGGCTAGATCCAGAAAAACTCCGTAACCTTTTTCTGCTGTTTTCAGACATGTGCGATACAGTCTGTCAATGCGGTCACACGTTTCCGGTGTTTTGGTGCTGCAGTGTGAAACCCTGGAGCATCTCTACAGCTTTTGTGGC
This sequence comes from Cetorhinus maximus, assembly GCF_964194155.1. NCBI lineage: Eukaryota > Metazoa > Chordata > Chondrichthyes > Lamniformes > Cetorhinidae > Cetorhinus > Cetorhinus maximus. The sequence goes on along the minus strand of NC_135884.1, from coordinate 11,845,825 downwards.
ATTGGCTAGGGAAACAGGTGGGCGAGCAATCATCATACACTTCAGGGTCATCAGCCTCCTTGGTTGGTTGAAGATTGTCCTTGATCTACGATCACATCATCTGTCAGTTCCGTTGTGCGGCGTTTGGCATCATCCACCTCCTTATAATTTCCCATCGCTTTTTCCTGCTGGAATTTCCAGGCCAGGTTGGCTGGCCTCAGCCTGCTCCTCCTCGTTCTTGATGCCTTTGTGCAGTCATAACTTGTTTGAACCCAGTGTGGTGGAAGCAGTCAGCAACTGTGACTTCCATCACCATCTTGCATGCCTTCCTATCGCAAACAGGGCCTCTAGAACAGTTGGATTGCACTCCTGCCTCTTATCAATGACCTCAACAACCTGAGATCAGCTACCAGCGGGAGGGGGGTTTCAGGTTCCAAATCACCCCCTGATCCATTGGCTGGAGCTTGGCCTTGCTGTTGCGAGGCAAGAACATCAGCTTGATGCTCTTTAGGCCGACGATGTTGGCATGCATGGGGTAGTTGTCCGTAACAATGGTAATCTTCCTTCATTGATAGTTTATCCACTTCCCTGAGTCAGTCCTCAAAAGTCCTAGAGGCCATCCACTGGGTGGCTAGTGTCTTGACATGCGCAAAACAATATGGCTTCTTGGACTTCCCTGTCACAACAAGCGGTAGCTTTTCAGCGCCCTCCATGTTGGCGCAGACCATAGCAGTGACACATTCCTTGCTTTGCTTTCCACCATTACATATTTCACCTTTACCTTCAAAGTGTGGTCTGGCAAAAGATGATAAAAACAGTCTGGTTTCATTTCTGTTAAAAATCCTTGTTGGTGCATACTCGTTCAAGACGCAGCCCAGATCCTTTTGGAGCCAATCATCTGTCATTGCTGCTGTAACCACCATGCCCTCAATGCTCACTGCGTGGAAGATGATGCTGTGCCTTGTCTTGAATCGGTCCAGCCATCCGTCACTGCAGGTGAACCCCATGTGGCCCAGTTTCTTAGCCAGGGTGACTCCCCTTTGCTGCAGGATTGGGCCAGGGATGGGAATGTTCTCTGCTCGGGCTACCTTGGACCACATTAGTAGAGCTGCTTCAACAATGGAAAAGGCAGCTGTTCTCATCCTGCTCCTTGTTGGAGAGAATGCCTATTTGTCAACCTGTTCCTTGTGTTTCATTATGGCAGACAAACTCAATGGTGGAATCTCCCATTCCATCACAATGTCCATTTTGCGCCACAGTTTTCCACTTGCTGTATTAACTTCACCTTCTCTCCGATTGACAACACTTTTAACTTTCTCACAGGCTTAGCCATACTCATAGGTTTTGTACTTCCTTTCATGGGGAGATCTCAATGTCAAATGATGGCTTACCCAGCACTCCATGATTTCATGCTTTTGGGTGGTCTAACTCTGCTGTGATTGGTCAGCACGGTCATATGACAAGCTTAGACAAGTTTCGCTATTCCAGAGTTACCACTGCAGAAGATAATAACCTAAGAAATAGGAGCAGTAGCTCCATTTTCCCGCCAGCTCCCCAAAATCCCTTAATTCCAAGACACCAAAACTGTAACTTTAATTCCACCCTTAACTCCTCAACAATGGAGCATCCACAACCCTCTGGGGCAGAGAATTCCAAAGATTCACAACCCTCTTCATCTCAGTCCTAAATGATCAGCCCTTATCCAGAGACTGTGCCCCCATGTTTTAGATTCCCTGGCCAGTGGAAATAATCCTTCAGTATCCACCCTATCAAGCCCCTTCAGAATTTTGTAGGTTTCAATGAGATCGCCTCTCATTCTTCTAAACTCCAGAGAATATGAGCCTAATTTACCCAGCCTCTCATCATAGGCCAACCCCCTCATCCCAGGGGCAAATTTAATGAACCTTCGCTGTACCTCCTCCAATGCGAGTATATCCTCTCTTAAATGTGGAGGCCAAAACTGCACCCACTATTCCAGATGCAGTCTCACCAAAACCCTGTACAACTTAGCAAGGCTTCTTCATTTTTGCACCCCAATCCCCTTACAATAAAGGCCAACGTGCCATTTGCCTTCCTAATCACTTGCTGCACCTGCATGCTAACTTTCTGCATTCCTCATACAAGCACACCCAAGTCTCTTTGAACATCAACACTTACAAGTTTCTCACCTTTTAAAAAATATTCTGCTTTTCTATTCTTACAACCAAAGTGATTAACTTCGCATTTCCCTATATCATGGTCCATCTGCCAGTTTATTACTCACTCACCCAACCTGTCTATATCTGTTTGCAGCCTGTGTCATCCCCACAGCTTACCTAGCTTGGTATCATCAGCAAATTTAGATACATTACCCTGTCTCTTCACCTAATCATTAAAATACATTGTAAATAGCAGAGGCCCCAGCACTGATCCTTGCAGCACTCCATTATTCACTGCTTGCCAACTTGAAAAAGCACCGTTTATGCCCACTGTTTTCTATCTATTAACCAATCCCCCATCCATGTTAAAATATTACCCCCAACTTCATGAGCCCTTATTTTGCCTATTAACCTTTTGTACAGCACCTTGGCAAATGCCTTTTGGAAATCCAGGTATACTACATCGACTGGTTCCCCTTTATCTACCCTACTGGTTACATCCTCAAAAAACTCTAATAAAACAAGGTTCCCCTTGAGTAAAACTATGTTGACTTGTTCTAATCATACTACTTTAAGTGCACAGTTAAGATTTCCTTAATAATAGATTCCAGAATTTTCCCAACAACTTGATGCTAGACTAACTGCCATTTAGTTGTTTTCTCTCCCCCTCCTTTCTTGAAAGGGTGTAGCATTTGCCAACTTCCAATCTAGTGGGACTGTTCCTGAATCTAAGGAATTTTGGAAAATCATAGCCACTATCTCTGCAGCTCCCTCTTTTAGAGCCCTAGGGTGTAGGCCATCAGATTTCAAGGATTTGTTGGATTTTAGCTCAAGTTTCTCCAACACTTCATCTCTGCAGATATTAATTTCCCTAATTTCTTCACTCTTTTTAGTCTCTAGGTTACCGTCTATTTCTGAAATTTCAGCTTATCATGGGCATTGTTCTATAGCATTTGCTATTTTGCTGGTGGGAATGTTTGACAACTTCAACTAACCAGAATTGTGTCATCCAAGTTTGAGTCATCACAATTTCACTAGGTCGACTGCAGCAGTTCAAGGCAGCAGCTCACCTTCTCAAGAAGCTGGGATGGTAAATAAAGGCTGACCTTGCCAGCAATGCCAAGATCCCATACAGCAGAGGCGGATTAAACAGTTTAGGATTCCAAGATTTCCCATGGCCTGAGGGAGCATCTCTAGCTGTCCACTTCCAGATTCCTCTTCACCCATGTGCATTCTTCAACTGAAGATGAACTTTGGTTATTCATTGCACTTCAAAAATATGTTCACTACTTTTGGCGTGTTAATTAAATTTGTTCAATACAGCAAGTCCTCACTTAAAGTTGTAGTTGCATTCACTGAAAGTTGAACTTTTCGGGAATCAGATTTTCTTAAAAGCGGTGGTTGTGATTTTCTGTTAGGCCTACAGAACCTATACCCGACAAGTTGAAATGTTAAATTCCTATATGGGTGAGTGAAATAAAATAAAATAAAAAATAAATGTTTTTTTTACTTACCTGTTTGCTGAACCTCTCGCTGGTCACACATTCCACTCCCCTGACCTTCCCTCTTGCTGCCGACCCTCCAGTTCATGGCTTCGCCTGCTCCCTGATCCTCCTGGTGGTTCCAGACCCTTCCACTCGCTAAACCTCTTGCGCCTCATTTCTCCTACTTAGCTCTCCTGAATCCTTGCTACGGGCATAGGCTCTGGAGATGAATGGCAAGCAGTAGGAACTTGTAAGCCACAAGCCGGAGGGTTGGTAGGGAGAGAATTCAAGGAGTGGCAGAGGTCACGAGCTGGAGGGTCATGGAGCAAGAGAGGCTGTAAGCTGGAGGGTGTGGGGTGATGGCGAGGGTCAGGGGGCAGCAGAGGCCTCTCCAAAATGACACCTCAGATCAAGCAGCCTTATGGCAGACCCAGCACTAGATGATTTTAAAATGAAACTGGTGAATACAGGCCCCATTACTAACTGATGTTAAAGCAGAATGATTTAAAACAGGGACTCACAGTACAAGATTATTTTTTATATTTATTCTTGGAATGTGATGTACAGGCTTAACAGATGATGATAAAGTGAGATTAATTAGATGCCATGTGTGTTCTTCCCTCATGCCATTGTTGGTGCATCTTCCAACTTGTAAAGGCCATTTGGTTGTATGGTGCAACACACTGAAATGAATTGATTAGTCTGGGTTATAGGCATGGATTCATTAAGTTTAACTTCAGCCTGTCTATCAAAGATGAGCCAAGCAAATCCCTTGGAAGGGAAATGAGGACAGCAAAACATTTTCCTTTGCGAGCCAAAATCTGGAGAGCCTCTGGTCCACAAAATAATACTGGTCTTAAACCCTCCAGGTAATACTGAATACAGACAAGGCTCCAGCACACTCTACATAGCACTCATATCCGCCTCCCAGATATTTAGATGATTTACATCCTTTGTCTTACATTGAAAGAACAGGAAGCAAAGAGCAAATTAAGATTCCAAGCAGTTATTTTTTAAAATTATCTTAATTCATGTATTTATGGGTAGCGAGTCACAGAAGGACACCAGGGATGTGGGTCTCCAGATTACAACTCAAGGGTTTTTAATGAATTCTTAGCTAATATTGCAGACTACCAGCAAGCCAAACCCATATTTTACCCAGACTTTGCATTCACAACAGATGTTGAAAGATTGTTCAATTTTTGTTCAGGAGGTTATACATGATGCCTCTCAGCTGGACTGCTGTGATGCAGTTCATTTTAGCACCATGTTGGGGCAGTAAACATAGGTTTGAGCTCCCACTCCTGATCACAACCCAACTGTGATACATAGACACCGAAAGAGGTCTGGATCAAGCTGAAACTGTGAAAACCCTTACGGCTCAATGGTTTGAGAGTTGCTGCCAAAGCGACCTGAACAATGAGCACTTGGGGCACGTTCTGCAAGGCAGCGGCACCGAGTGACCCAGGAGAACTTATTTTAAAAGCACTATCTTCACACATTTATGTTCACACCAATGTGCCTGTCTGTTATGTGTGATAGTAGGACTTATGCAAAACACAAGTCTTGGGGGAACAATTTGCTTGCCATTTTTATATGATGGAACAACTTCAGCTTTTCGCTTTAAATACTTCTGCTTGTTTACATTAATTGGGTATTTAAAAATTTGGACAGATCACACCTGTATTTATGAAATAAATGTCAACAATTTAATTTTACCACAGTTTACAGAAAATTTCCAAGCAAGTCTTCTCTCACCTATACACGAGCAATATGCAACAGCTCTATACAAAATTTTGCAATACAACAGCTTTTATAGTTAACGAAGACATCTTCACCATATTCAAGAACAAGTTACAAGAGTCAGTTTAAAAATCTCCCGTTTAAAAAAAATTAAAAGGCTTTGCCTCTCTTTGAATCTCCCCTCTGGTAGATACTCTCAGAGCCGAGTGTGGAAAGAGACCCAATGCCAAGAACTTGACAGGAAGATGCGAGGAAGATATGTCTGCCAACATTTCTTTGACGCATATGGAGAAGCACCAGATTCTTTACCAACACAAAACTACATCCTCACATTCTCAATGGCACAATGCACTGCTGCCTGGTCTTTGTTCCTTAAAATATATGCACTGTTGTTCGTATCGAACCATATAAAATGTTAAATATACCACAGGTATACAAAATAATAAGGCTGCTACTGAAAGTAAACTATAGAAGCTTTCTGGGTACAGTATTTATGGAGATACAATTAGCTCTGAAATGACCCGAGATTAAATATCACACATTAACACTGACCTTCATTTAATTACTATAGGTGCTATATACATTAAATATAATTTATTGCAAGGACATGTGAAATATCACATTTAATGTGCCAGAAATCAAATCTTGCTTTTCAGGCAGTGCCGGGACCCAAGTACAGCTGCACATTAGAACTTGCATGATATGCCTCATAATTATTTAATATTAATGATATAAAGAATACTCCATAAGAGATTCCTAATCTATTTCAGGGGTTATGGTCATGATGTTGTACATGATTAGCTGCCACTCTGGCTATTGTGTGACCCAAAAGCTCAATAGCAGATGCTGCAGTTTGCGAGCAGAATACGTGTCAGAATGTTCTCAGGAGTCAAGTCAGGAAGATATTTTCTAAATATCTTTGTAGATTCTATATCTGCCTCAGCCGCCCAAACCAACATGAATTTCAATACTATTGGTATATTATTTAACTTAGAGCAATTGCACAGTATGCATTTGCTTGTTGGTCAAGGCTGTGGATCAGCTAAAGGCTTTGCCTAAAGCCATTTGTGCTTTACTGTGTTTTGGAGGAGATAGGGAAGAGAAGGCAGGCTGTTATTTCTTTAATCATAAAAAAGTCCATAAACTATTGAATAAAGCATAACTTAAAATTTTTGAAGAAACCAAGGATGCACAAAAGAAGTCAATTTCACTACATCACATCAGCAGAACATCTACCACAAAGAAGCAAAGTTAAAAAGAATCTCGCAAATGTTGGAAGTGGTAAAGCACAGTTGGGTGAGCAACATTTGGTAGATAAAAAGGCAGGTTAGTGCTTCAGGTGTATCCTGAAGTACTAACTATCCATGAATTACTTTGATAAATGAAAAATATCTCCAGACTTCACAAATTACTGGTTTCTTTTAATTATACCCTGTCCACAATATTTCTTTACTGCCTGGACAGAAATTCTGTATTTACAAGGCTGTATTGTTAAAAAGCTCAGGAAACATCACAACTCAAGTGTTGTGTTCAAGAACTTTGTCAACACGATTCTATGCTAGAAGCAAGATTGTGTTACAGTCCATAACTCTCAAAATAAAAACTCACTCCACAAAGGGCAGGTGGTGATTTTTGCACCTAACAGTCTAATTCTTTACTATAGGTTTCCATCAGGACCAATGGTCAATATTGAGGCACTCACTTGAAACTGAGGAATTGAAAATTGATAGTGTAATTTGAAAACAACAGGAATAATTTAGGTGCAGCATCTATGCTTGTGAAGGGCAATAGGAAATGTTGCATCTTTTTTATAATTACTGGAGGTAAAATTGTATTTTGTAAATAACCCTGCAAACAATTCTCTTCATAAATTGATCATTTCCCAATCCCCACACAAAAAAACCCCCACACCAAATCCTGTGCAATCGATCAGGAAGCTGTAATTCCCCAGCCCATTAACATTTCTGTGGAGCTGCCAACATCATTTCTTGATCAACTTGCCAAGAGGTTTAACCGAATGGGAAGTTTTTTTCTTCCCTCTCTCACTTTACTCTTAGAAGAATTAAATATGAATGGTATTTTATATTTGAGATCCTGATCCCAACTGCAGCATCAGAACTTCAGTGCACTATTTATCAGGCCATTCAAAATTTTCCTGGATGAGTAAAAGCCTAGCAGGGAGGGGCACTTTGAAAAAGATGAAAGTTGAAATTTATTCTGTTTTAACCTCCATGTAAAAAAAAAAAATTCCATCTTCTTGGGGACCGGTTGTCTCAACTATTTAATCAGGGATTCTCAGCTTTTGCATAGTAAACAATACTTCCCTGGTTGTGGCAGAAGTGTATCTTTGGCACATCAAAACACCTAAACTATAGAAGTGGACTTAATCTAAGCTGCAGAACACATCTCACCACAACACATTTTCTGGAGTTTTTTTTAAAATTGTAGGACAATTTTATACTTCAAAATGGTGATGGAGAAAGGGGGGGGGGGGGGGGGGGGGGGGCAGGAACAAAAAGAAACATTTCAAATTCTACAAGCGAGTGTATTTGGTGTGATTTCAGAACTTGGCAAATTCAAATACTTTGTCAGAATAGTGAAAGAAAATGCAAAAACCTGAATCATCCCATTATATTTACAAAGTATATCTCAAGAACATTTTGAAGAAAGTAAACTTAGTTCTGAATTGAAATCAGGTTTTGTACTGTACAAATATACAATATAGTAACAGGGATATATTTCTGGTCAAGACTCAAGCAAGAGAAAGAAAGTGGTTTTGATTACCACAGTAAATCAATCAGCTCAATTCTCAAAAGTACAATAACGCAGATGCTGGAAATCTCTGGAAAACTATAGAGTGAGACAGAGTTAACGTTTCAGGTTGATGACAGTTTTGAAGAAAAGTCTGTGGCCTGAAATGTGCCTGTTTCTCTCTCCACAGATGTTGCCTGGCCCAGTTGAATGTTTTCCAGCATTTTCAGTTTTATTGCTCAGTTCTTTTGTAAAGCCACCCATTTGATCCAATCAAGGAGACTTTCTTCATGTGTTGACATCCATCACAATGAAACCACTGAATTGGATCTTTAGTTTTTACAAACCCAGTGACTAGCATAATTTCTGGCTGGGACATGAAATGAAATCACAGCCACACTGGCCCCAATATCTCATGGCTAGCCCTGCGTTCATATTCTTGGGACAACTTGCCAAGTCCCACTGAAAAGAAATCCCAGCACATTCAATTGACAGTGTCAACAAGAGTTTCAAATGGATTTGGCACATGCCCAAGAGAAAAATTGCGTTGAAGGGATGAGTCCAAAATCTGAAGCCCGTGTGATGAGTAGGAAGGGTGGGCCAAAAAAAGAACCGTTTTTACTTTTACTTCCTCTATGAGAATTTCCACAGAAAATATCTGTAACCATCATCATGGCCGATGATGCCCTAGCATAAAGATTTGACTCGTCAGCCTGTAATCAAGTTCAAATCAATCTTTGTAGAAAGAGACCCAGAAAAGCCTGGACGTCCAGCTTTCTGCATTCAGTACATTACTGATTTCTCAGTCCATTAAAATGATCCCAATTCTTTTTCTTCAGTCATCAATTGTAGGTAACCAAAATGCCTGTGAAAAAAATTAAAGCACTTACTAGAGACATTCCGAATGACTAAAACACCAGGATATACAATATTACACCAGGGTGAACAAAAACACTGGTCTACAGTCTAATTCTAAGCCAAACAATGCTACTTGCAGGATCTATGTCAGGGATTTGCAAACTTTGTCTGTGGGTCCCCAGCAAATATTGATACAACCAGGCCCCTTGTTCAAACTTCTGGAAGACTGCCTTATACCGGAAAGGCTATCAGGCAGAAGATTAGTTTAGCGTACAACAGAAAAAGTACCAGGAAGCCACTGAACAATAAAACAGAAGGTTAAAGACAGGAATCTCCTTATGGGGTTTCTAGGGTAGGATCCCCTAGAATGAAAACCAATTTTCTAAATCAATCAAAAAAATGCAGTGCACGGGGTTTATTACATAAAAGTAGTTAACTTGGATAGGATCAATCATATTGTTTACAAACTGACTTTCCTTCGAGCAAACAGCAGCAAGAAAATAAAGTATGCATATAATAATACACAATTGCTGTTAAAATGCAAATTTACTGATGGTTGCAGGGCAGGCTGTTCATTAAGATTTTCTGTGGTTGACAACACTAAAAGCTATAGGGAAAATATGGAAAAGGGCTCTTGTGCTGATTTGTCACCTGGCCAATTCAGCAAATGCACTCCCCAGTATCAAACTAATTTACAGACCAGGAAGATTCCAGGTATAATTGTTGAGTTGGGTCAGCCATTGAGGAACTATAAATACATGGATCATGTTAATCATAAAAATGCACACCAGTTGAGGCAACCTAATTTTTTCTAACAAATAGCTGTGCATGCTTACCATGTTAGAGCATGCACTGGCAAACGTCATAAACTTGGGATTAAACTGAAGGCAAGAGACTGGACCTGTATGTTTCCCATCCAAAACTGCCACTTTTAACCCACTTTCCGCATTCCACACATGAACTTTACCATCCTCCGATCCTGCAAAACCAAAACACATTAAATTGCACTCTTGCACACAGCCTGTTTCATTAATTTCAAACTGATAGGAGAGGAAAATTTAATAAACCAAAATTTTTACTTGAATTCTAAACAAAAAATCTCCCAAATTTTATGTTTAATCAAGAAAGGTTTGGAGAAAAATGGAGTTCTGTTAAACACTCAACAGCAAGAGATAACTGGTTTGTGGTGTGCCATTCGCCATCAATGGTGCCATTACACAACAGACTTGCATGGAGGACTCTGGTGCCGCCCCCACAAAAAAGGCAATAGAAAGAGCCAATTACCTTCAAATACATTTAATAAACCACAATGGTGACCCAAGGATGAGGCCACCTTCGCCACTGTGAAAAGGAACATTAGTTTTTTGAGTTGCCCCTTTCATCCCTCCCCTTAACAACATAAACCAGTGAAGAAAATCAATTCAACTCCATGTTAGTGGAACCTCTAGGACAAAGAACTTAACTTATGTAATTTTGAACAAAACCATTTTCATTTCAAGAAAATAAGGCCAACGGCATTACACCGAAGTTCTAAATTACCACACTGCTGCAGATGGAACGCATGCTGACATCTACACTCTGTCCCAGACAGTGAGCCAAACTGAATGGTGCCACCAGGAGGAAGTGATGTCAGTTACAGATGATACATAGAGGTCTGAGTGCAAATAGACAAAAAGTAGTTGGGTGGGTCAAAATGTCAATGGTTCAAGGTTCATAGTCATTTGAAAGAGAATGGAAACATCTCCCAAGTCTATCAATGTAATTTTGTTACGTGAAGAAAGATTATTGCCACAGGGACGCAATAACACCTCACCCCCAGCGTTCTATAAACTTCCTCTTGCAAGTCAAGCTGTTGCCAGTACCACATGCACTTGCTAGCCTTTTGTACCTTGCCTCAGCAGTGATTTCACCTGTGCTAGTGTGAAGATGGATTTTTTAAAATATATTTTTGGGGCTATGGTGTCATTCTGTAAAGAAGGATGTGTGTCCATGGAAGGTTCATAGAGACAGCTTGCCTGTGGGAACTGAGAGAGGAAAGGTAAAGGTGATAGGTGCATGCATTGGTAATGAGAGGCTATGGTGAAGTTGGATGTATGAGTAAATAGGTTGGGTTTTAAATTTGCATTGGGCAAGAGGTAGGGACTTAACTTTTCAGCTGTTAAATTTCAATGTGTAGTTTAGAGCTAACAAGGGTCTTTAACAACGTACAAAGGTTTCATAAGTAAACAGGGGAAGGTTTTTAAATTTTATTTGACCAGAAAGTGGAGGCAATAGGAAAACAAGATTCTTATATTTTGGACAAGTTGAGTTCAAAGAGGTGCTTAGAATAATGGAGTCTAAGACGAAAGGGAAAAGAGGATATTTAAGGAAAGATGCTGAGATGGGTTGTAGTTGGCTGTGTGGGGGAGATGTCCTGAGACCATTTGTGAATTTGAAAGTATCATCCCGTTTCAAGCCAGAAAAGTGTTTGCTTTCAGAAAGCAGTCTGTTTCTGAATCTTCATAGGTTCCCACAGCAGTATGGAAGAGAGCAAAAAGTCATGTGGTATACTTTACTGAAGTAACAGTAGTTTTTGCCTTGGGTAATATTACTGGATTTTATGGTTAAAATCTATAAGGGAGCTGTTGCTAAATAGTTTACTTGTGTGTTCTGACCAAGCGGGTTTTCTTTGGGGAATGTTTTGGAAGGCTTTTTAACTGTGTAATTTTAATCTTGTGTGCTTAAGTTTTTTTTCCCCTTGTTAATAAATCTTTTAATTTTAAAATCCTAAAAGTGTTACTGAGATTCTATGCTTCTGGGATCAGTAGTTCTCCACTCATTTTAAAAATACTAAAGGGTTATGATCAGTAAGACGAGTTTCCCTCTGATATTTGGCTCGCTCAGCAAACAACATGGGCTGCAGTCATAACACAAGGCAGAACACAACATACATGTGCTATTCAGACATTTGCAGAAAGGGGAGTGGGGCCACTGCTGTCCAACAGATTGTCACTCAAATTTGCAAGCACATTTACAGAAGTGGTTACTAAATAGCAATAACAGCAAGCAGCTATAGCACAAACATACCACAAGAGCAGCATTTGAGCAGAGTTTTAGGAACACCCGAACAGAAATAGGCCATTCACCTCCTTCAGTGAATTCTCCCGTGCTTTCTGATTTGACTCCTGCATCGTTTTAAGATTGCGCCTCCTTGTTTTGGATTTCCACACCAGAGAACACAGCTTACCTGTATCTAGCCTATCAAAAACAAAAACAGAATTACTTGGAAAAACTCAGCAGGTCTGGCAGCATCGGCGGAGAAGAATAAAGTTGACGTTTCGAGTCCTCATGACCCTTCGAAGGGTCATGAGGACTCGAAACGTCAACTTTATTCTTCTCCGCCGATGCTGCCAGACCTGCTGAGTTTTTCCAGGTAATTCTGTTTTTGTTTTGGATTTCCAGCATCCGCAGTTTTTTGTTTTTGTCTCTAGCCTATCAAATCTATTTATCATTTTTAACTCAATTAGATTACCCCTCAACCACCTAAACTCAAGGGAATACAAATCAACTTTATGCAAACATTGTAATATACTATGCCTCCTAACAGTGCCATTGCAAACTTTGATATACAACACCATTCCTTCACAAGCCATTGATATATATGGTGAAAAGATGAGGCCCCCGTACTGTTCCCAGAGAGACGCCACCCATCACATCCCAATCTGACTATAATTGTTTATCCTTACTTTGTCTTCTACCTCCCAACCATGTCACAAAGCTGGATGCTCATTCAGCTAAAACACTCATAGGCTATTGCCTATAAAATAAATTAGCAAATGTTCATGAGGGGATCCTGTTACATTTGATTAAGTAGGCTTTGCAACTCTACTCTAGAGAAATTCAATGGGCACACAATATAATTTAGTTTTGGAGGGAAGAAAGGATTAAAAATTTTCACAAAAAAAAAGCTTTATCCAGTTTAACAAAATATCAAAGTCCTCAATATAAATAAATATTGGGAGTATTTTACTGAGGTAAATACATAACCAAACTGCTTGAACTGGCATTCTCAGACTTACCTATCATCACAAACTGAGAATCTGGTGTGAACGATGCTTCCAAACTAATACCTTTGTTGTTGTTATATCCCTAAAACATCAAACAAGATAGCATAAAGTCATCATTCTGCCAACTGAGACATAAAAGCAAAGAGTATTTACTTTTAACCTAGTACAATTCTCTTCAGAGCAGCATCTTGTGTTAGGATACACTTTGCTGTGCCACTTAATAGAAAACATTTATTTTCCACCTCTTGCAACTGCAAGTAGAGGCAATCAAAAGTGAATGAGTCACTATGCTGTTTTCACACATCCATATCAACAAATATCATTGGAATTCTTGTTATGCTCCAAGAAGGGAAAAGAACAACAACCTGGGTAATTAAAGGTCACATTAGGCTAACGGTAGTTATGGCAAAATACTCAAATACATAATTAAAAATAAAGCTGGTGAGCATTTAGAAATGCACAGATCAATAGGAACAGCTAAAGATTTGTTATATGTATAGTGCTTGACACAGTTAACAGATTTTTATTAAGAAGCATCTAATTTGAAAACTGCCTCACAGGAGGCTTGTTACAAAAAGTCCAGTTTCTGGTATGAAAGAATTGTAGCAGCATCAACAGATAAGGAATGAAGGGTAAGGTTTAATGAACTTTGCTCAAGTTGAGAATGATCTGCAAGCAATGCACTGGGCCCACTGATTTTTGGTACATACAGAAGATGTAGACTTGCCATGAAGAGCACGATTTGAAATTCGCTGATAATATAACATTAGGGGAGCAAGGAGGAATGTAAAATGCTTAGAGAGCAGACAGGGTAGTACAATGGGTAGAGAAGTGAGAGATACCATTTGATGTGAATGAATGTGAGGTAATGCATTTCAGCAACAAGAAACTGGATTATACACTTGGGGGGGAAAATGCAGAGGTATGGATGAGCAGAAATGCTGGTGTTCAAGTGCACAAGTCGCTGAAAGTACAAGCAGAGCTGTGAAAGAAAAAGCCAATATTAATTTGGGTTTTATAAAATAGGTAAGGTTAAGAGTGCACAGTAGATTTGTTAGGTGATGCCAAGGTGACAAGGACTGGAGATACTGGGATTATGTTTCCTGGAACAGAGGGAGTCCAGAGGAAATTTTTATGCAATTTTTAAAAAAATTATGCAGCGTTTTTATACCGTGAAAAGACGAAGACTATTTCCTCTGTTTGGGAGGTAGGTGACAAGTAGCTACCAGTAGGAGAAATTTCTTTATGCCAAATTCTTGGAGCAAGGAATGCTTTAGGCAAGTACCATTGCATCCTTTCAGGGAATATAGGTAAATATTTAAAGCAGAGGAAGATATGGGACTATGGGGAAAGAACAAAGCAGTGAGGCTGCTATAGCAAACTGGTGGCACAGATATGTTGGGCTTCCTCACTGCGTTGCAAATTTATTGGGTTCTAAAGGTCTGCTATTGGTATCCATTTCATATTTTGCCAAATGCCTTTTTAAAAAAAATTAGCAAAGCAAAAACTTTACTGTCTGTTCATAAGAAGAATTCCACCTACCCCAAATGTTTGCAGTACTGCTCCTTTAAATGCATCAATGAGTCTGACCATGCCACCATTGGTAGACACCAGCATCAGTTTTCCATCATTGCTGAATTTCAATCCTGTCCACTCACAGGTCCGCTCATACTGCATCTTAAATGTGGCAAAAGGTCCCTAACAAAACAAGTTGGAAAATCCTTTCACTTTCTAGCTTAATCTTAAATCTTACTAGATAACAAACTTCACAAATTATTTAATCTAACTCCCAAGTTCACATTCACCCCTCTCCCTGTCTGCTTGAGTAAGGAACACTTAATTCCCAAGGCTCTACCTAAGCTGTTTTGTCAGTGACTCAGCAGTACAGTCTTTCTTCCACCCATGGAGCAGCATGTTGTATCACCTCTCCCACTCCAAACACTTTGAACACCATGATGAAATAATTGGTGCAGCTCCATGTCCCACAACTGCAAACCTAGCGCACCAATAATCTGCTGCCAGTTAAGTTCCTCATGTCAGTGACAATATAACATAGCCAATGTAATTGAAAGGATGGCACCTTTTGTAGGAGGAACTAAGATGTAGTTTCTACATCAATAACCAGACGGAATACAAAGTAGTACCTTAATTTTTAAATGATACAGGACTGCAGTAGTAACATGATGCCTTTCTACATGGCTATCAGAGAGATGCTGAGTGGAAGTTAACTGGATTCCTCAAGAGAGAACTGGAATGTATGTCTACTGTCAACTAGAGCCTGAATGTAGATCAGCTATATACACACTCAACTCAAGTCATACTTTCTTCAAAGCAGTCATCTGCTACACACTTCTCAAAGATAGATGTGTAACTTTGATAGAAGGTGTTATACAACAATGATCCTGCCTATTATTTTCTGTCTGCTCACAAATCATTTCCTAGTCAAGTCACACATCAGCAACTTGCTTCCAAGATGGTGCCAAGTATATTACAAGAACTAGTACAAGGGTAGATTGAGGCAACTTGAATTCTCTAAATGTAAGCAGTAACATACAATGCATTATCTGCCTGTACATTAAAACTGGTCACAAACATTTGAACTTAACACACTTGGAAGGTGCTGCACCACAGAAATTGCTGGAACTCAAAAGCAAGTTAACCGATTTGGTTACGAGGATTGTACCTTGTCGAATGACCGTAGATCATAAAGTTTAATTATTTCAGAATTCACGCCAGCTGCAAATATAAGTCCCTCAGGATCAAA
Organism: Cetorhinus maximus; assembly: GCF_964194155.1. Taxonomy (NCBI): domain Eukaryota; kingdom Metazoa; phylum Chordata; class Chondrichthyes; order Lamniformes; family Cetorhinidae; genus Cetorhinus; species Cetorhinus maximus. Next base: position 11,830,062 of record NC_135884.1, on the reverse strand, counting down.
AGAACACGTTGGCCTCCCCTGAAGATGCATTAAGCCCTGGCCAAATGATAAAAAGAAGCAAATGAGTGCCAGCAGGTAACAAGATTAAAAGTGAAAAATTATGTCCGAGTGCTGTGCTTTATTCCTCCCATTAAACGTCTATTTTGTCATCTTCCCCATTCTAATTTTTAAGATCTGTTTTCACATGACAAGAGAGCAGTTGATCAGCTGCCAGGCCTCTGTTCCGAAAGCAGGCACTGGGAGCAGTGGGGTGCTCCAGGCGATTCTTCACTTGGTTGAAAAAGCAGTTGTCTTCTGCTTGTTACCTCTCCCAATGCAGTACTGCTAAACATGCTTTTGGCAGAACTGCCAGGGCGCAAACACAACCAGACTATTCAATACAATTTAATTTAAATAAATTAATTTTCTTTTACAAGCAAATTACATTTGGTAAAACGGATATTTTATCCCCATGGACCGAGTCAAGATTCCCCATTGTTGTAAAAATTATGGGAAGGAATAAGCAAAGTTAAAATCAGTATTGTTGCCAATTCAGGCGCTACAACAGGCATGAGAGATTTTCATACCACCAGATGATCTTCTGTTAGCATTACACACATTCAGAAATTTGTCTCACAACGTTAGATCATCATCGAGCGTACATGGCATCGCACAGTAACGAAGGTTCTGCTCAAGTCTTTATAGGCCTGTCCCATTAGCTGTAAAAGGACTAACTTGAGAAAAACTTGTCTACTGCTACAGTGGGGCTGTGCATAACCCAACCCTTTGCAGTCACAGGGACTGAAAGCCTGCTGAAACTCAGGGGCTGTAGCTTAGCGTGTATTTAAATTGTAGGTTTCCACATGAAGAGGTTGCATGCCATGGCACTGATGGCTGAATCCAGGAAATTACATGAATGCTGGTAGGGAATACTTGGTTACGATGTTTCAAGCATCATGGTTCCATGGGCAGGCTTAATGGACCAAACTGTCTTTCTCAGCTTGTCATTTTAGTATGTTTGAATTCAATTGGGATTAGTGTATCTGAGACACAAAGGTGTGTTAGCTTTTTTAAAAAAAAAGTTACAGTAAATTCCTTTTTTTCTATATTAACACCAGAAACTGCAATTCTGCAGAAAATGAATCACTATTATTGCATGGGTTCAAATAGTTTCTTTGATCTACCAATGCAAGGTGCTTTCATTGAAGATGACAGGAACAATGTTAGTATCATGTTGTATTCTAATTGAAGATACTGTCCTCGTATGTGTTCTGGTTGAACAAAACATATTATAATCCAACTTCAACTATTTCTTCCTCTATTGGGACAACCCTGATTAACAGGAAGGTTTAAGGAATGGGCGATTCTGGAGATCTTTCAGTTTTTACATTTTTTTCAATTGTTAAGGGCTTTCTTTCTATGCCTGGAAAACAATATTCAGTTACTGTGCTCTCACACAATGCATCACTTCAATATCATAATAAATGTAGCATATCAATTATTCTTATATTGCTGATATTGCTGCTGTGTATTCTACTTTCATCTTTTATTAGGGCAAGGTCAAATTCTAATCATCAAACCAAGCAAGTTGACTGATTAGTCAAGGCATCACACTGGGGAATGAACCAGAGAATGGCTGTCACCTATTTTGTTTAGTTGAACAGACAATTGTGTAATGTTCTTTCTGTCTGCAAAGAACAAGGCCCCATGCTTCCAGCACGCCACACTAGCATGCAAGTGTGCCACACTGCAAGCCTGACTGATAATCTTAAATTGGTTGTCAGTGTAATTCTTAGCATGCTCAAGATTGTTTAGTAAACGTTGTCCAGTTATGAAATCACATCTAATGGTGGACACTATTCTGCATTTTGCAAGCACGGGCTGGTAGGGTACAGTCGATACCTTGCCTGCTGCAAACAGCAGAAGGGGCAGCCGTTTGTTACGATCTGCCAGTCTTTGGGGGGTACGTTTCACGCTGCTACTATGCAGTAGGAACACGAGTGGTGTTCGTTGCTAACAGGATGCTGCCATCAAGTCAAAAAAGACATTCTGCCTATCACACAAATAAGTAATGTGATATATGAATTTCAATGCTGGTGTGATGCTAGGTATGCTAGGCGGTGCATCCCAAAGACTGGCGAAATCGAATCAAACAGTGTGTCCCTTCAGCTGTTCGCAAGGGAGCGACAGCATCCAACCAGCCTGTGCTTGCAAAACTTAAAACAGTGCCCAACATTAGATGTGATTCTTCAATTGAACAACATTTGCTAAACAATCCAGTGTGTGCTAAGAATTACGCTGACCAGCAATTCAAGATTATTAGTTAGGCTTGCAGCATGGCACACTTACACATGCTGGAAGCTACATATATTAATACCCAGGGCCCTGTTCTTTGAGAACATGTACACATATTGTGCCTGTTTCAACTAAGCAAAATCATTCTCCAGGGTAATGCCTTGACTAGAGTCAACCTGCCCGGTTTGAATTTAAACAAAATTTGGCAGTTAACGGTCAGTCATCAGTTAACTGGTGCATTCTCCACAGCAACACCTCTACCAGAGTCTACTTGCCTAACAATCGACATTCTCTTCCCATGAAGTATAAATTGTTGTTCCCTTTACATTTGGCATTCTTGTGAATTGTCCTGATGAGTGCAAGACGAAAACCTCGACAATATGACTTCTTTCAGCAATACTCAAATTCTCAGTACTCGATTGATGAAAAAACTCTTCATATTAGTGCCACGGAACCTCAATCTATCTGAACAGGCTTGAGGCATGGTTTTAAAAGCATCAGCCTAAAAGACAGCACTGCAGTCAAATGTCAGCTTAGATTATGTGCTCAAATCTGGAACAAAGTTTGAACCAATTATCTCCTGACTCAGACACAAAAATCCAGATCCAAGCTGACACTATAAATTCATAATTACTACTTTCTTCCCACCCTAAAGCTGACAGCTATCGCTTGAGTCATTTAGATAGGTGACAAGCAAAACATACTTGACAATTGGGTGATCTGAGGTCCCACAGTCTGATGGTTTTATCCAAGGAACTGGACATGAAGGTGTCATCCACAGGAGACATACATAATGCTACAACTCTAAAGTATGCAAAAGAAAACAAGCAGAACATTAGGAACTTCTGAACAATTTTCCACATCTCAATACTGTGCAATGTAACATTTGCTTAATTGCTAAACATATCTTAAAGTATTGGCTATGAACAGTGGTGAAGTGGGCAAACACTTCACTGACATCAAAAGGATTCTGTAGCAGTTGACACATTGGTGGGGCGGGAACCATTACTTTGGTGTAAGCTGGACACTGTCAATCCACATTGGTATCCAATAACCACTAATGGGAAGTATACATGCATAGATAATAAGCGAGGATGGGATCCAGCTTGGCAGCGATGGCTCCATGGTCAAACGCTCTTGCTAAAACTGAGCATCCAGGCTCTCAAATAAAGAATGGGCAAAGTATCTAAGGGCTGTCAGAACTTTTGAAAAAAGATAACTCCCCACCTAAAGGAGACACAAAAAGACATCCTATACATTTAACGTGAAATGCTTTTGCTGTAAAGTCCAACCTACGCATGTTTTGGGGCATATTCATTTACTATCATGGTTTGTGAAGGACAATCAGAGCTCTAAATGGGGATTTAATTTCCTTATTACATTATGCGCACACATTCAGCCCAGAGCATATTTGATTAGATCACTACTGAAGTGAAGCACATAGCTTTGTTTAGGTTAAAGGCTTATCTAATAAATACAAATATTTCACTTACCTCTTGCTGTGACCATGGAAGTATCTAATGTATTTGTTGTCATGAAGTGACAAGTACCGGATGGTATCTAAAAAGAAACAAGATAGGATGTATATAATTGAAAAGAAAAAACTTGGTGCTTCATATTCTAGCTCCTGCATTTTTATGCTTCATAAAGAAATTTATAAACTTTTTACATTCAAGAGAGAGCACAGCATTCCTTTGTTTGATGCATTGCATCATGGAACGATAGAACAGTTTACTCTCAGGCTTATCCATTGGTACATGAGGGATTCAGCAGAGGCGGGGGCTTCAATGGAGTGGTGCTATGCACAAACTTATTTGGCTCTTGCACATTTTACGGAGCTGTGGCTACAAAGGCGCGACACTATCCTGCTTGCCATTCTTCCTCCATTGTCTCGCATTCCAAGTCTCATTCCTGGATCGCCTTGTAGCTTTCCAAGTTATCTTCAGCTGTGATACTGGAATATATTGACACAAGACACAAAGGCTGTGATTGAAGAGTAGATCTGGTTTCACAATTATGCCTGGCTACCTCAGTTTACAATGCTGTTTGATCCCACAGGCAGCATTTAATATATAAATGGTGGTGCAGGTTATATTAGACAAAGTGGGAGGTTATTTGCAGAACGCAATTTGGTCTTTGTGAAACAGTTGGCCTAGTCAGGCCTTTTCAAGTCAATCACTGGAGCCAATTGGAGCAAAAAGTTACTGGGCATTCATCATTATGTTTGGGGTATTCATCATTGCATTTATACAGCAGCATGTCAAAATATCCAAAGTGCTTCACACAAGTACTTTTTGTAGTGCAGTGACTGGTTAGGTTGGCAAATGAAAAGACACACTGGACCTTGAAGAGTCAAGGTTGCTACTTCGGAGTTTCCAGACTCTGTGGCCTTTTCCTGGGCCCTATAAAGTGTGGGCTTTTTTGTTTACATTTGGATGGCAGTTGATAGAAGGTCTCCGATTTCCATTTACAACTGTACATTTTACAGAGTCAGCACGTAAAATATCAGTTCCAAAGAACAGGGCCATCCAGTCAGAAGTCTCAGCTTTCAGAAATCGATCTCACTTTCTTGAGGCATTTTGAGTTGCAGTCAAATGCATGTCTTAAGAATCATGAACCACCCAAATTGAGATACCATGTTTTGAAGGCTCAAGTTATGTTTGACCACCAGTACGAAGAGGTAGGCCAATTAATTATTTGTTCTATGGTTAACTGAACACTCTTTGGAACAAGTTTCTGCAGGCAATAGAGCCCCAAATTGTAAGCTTTAAATCATAACTTCATAAAGGAATCAGATTTACATGATTCAACAAGTGTTAAAATACTCAACATTTTGTAATAACATTTTTATTTATAACTTAAATCAAACAAGTTCCTAACCAATAAGAACTTTGTACAACATTTATCAAGAGTGAATTCTTTAATCTTTTGAAGATAGTGGATTCATCCAAGCAGTAGCTCCTGGTCCCCTTCTGGGTGATGTTGGTCTCTGGCCCGGGCAAGGCAGTGGCTTGTACAGTTATCTCCATCAACTGGGTGGTGTCACAAACCCTCAAACTGTACAAACAACTACCTCTGCACGGGCACAGGCAGAATGGTATATGGGCGTTGCTTGCACTGGCTGATCGTACAGGGACAAGGGCATGAATGCCACCACTGAACTGCAAATACAAAACATGTTTCGACTGGTTTCTTAGCTAATTTCCAAAAACTAAACCCAATAACGTTCATGGGTCACAAAGTTGTTTTAATTGTGCCCATTAACCAAGTTTATCAACTTCAAAGGCAGAGCAAAGTTTTGATAACTTCTCTGATATTGCTCCAACAAATTAATTTCTGGAAAAGCGATCCAGACTCCAAACAAAAAAAATGCAAGGCATATTACAATTCTAACATCTAATTGATATTTTTGAAATCTTTTCATTACTTAGGAAACCTGAAGGTTGGTGGAGAATAGTTAATTGCCTTTGAACTGAGTGGCTTGCTAGGCCATTTCAGTGGGCAGTTGAGAGTCAACCACATTGCTGTGAATCTGGAGTCACAAATAGGCCAGACCAGTTAAGGTCAGCAGGTTTCCTTCCCTAAATGACATTAATGTGCTAGATGGGTTTCTACGACAGCCCACGAGAGTTTCATGGTCACCATTACTGAGGCTAGCTTTCAAGTCCAGATTTTTTATTAATTGAATTTAAATTTCAGCTACTGCGTTGGGATGTGAAGCCATGTCTCCCGAGCATTATACTAGGCCTCTAGATTACTAGTCCGGAAACATTACCACTACATCACTGTCTCCCTCTGCAGTGTCAAGAGGAAAAGAGGACACTGGAAAAGACTGGGATTAATCAGTGTTAAGATTTAAAGTTCCAGAAAAATTAACTGGAAATCTAATTCACCAACCAGTTCCAACAATCCTATTTCCATAACACACTTTAGTAGCTCTCCAAAATAGTGCACCAGAGGGATTAGTCTCAGGTTTTTGAGTTTCCTACAGCAAGCTGACAAGGGAAAGTCCCAAATACAAAAGCCCACGATTCATGATGCAGGGTGTAAATTAATTTGTATGTCAAAATATAGTGCTTTAAAACAGCAAGCCATGAACAGAATTTTTTAAAATGTGATGATTTTTCTCAATGTTACGAGTTTGTTACATTCAATGCAAATAATCATGTAAATTTATACAGGGTGAATAAATCATAGCATTTCTACCAAACATACGATGGTCAGAGCCTCTGGTGAGTAGCTCTTATGACACCATGGTAACATTTGTAAGTCACAAATCAACTATTATTGCATCTAAGTCAAGTTACCAATTTGTGTTGAGCTACAGACAGATTTGCACTATAGCTTTAACATTTAATTGGGATTTTTACAGGAAGCGGAGGGAAAATCTTCTTATTAAACTGGACTTTATGATGTCTCATTTGAACATGTATATACTGATACCTGTATGAATGGACACTTCCAAAAAAGACAACTGATGTTGATCCCTTAGACTTTTTATTCATTCACTGGATATGGGCACAGTTGCCAAGGCCAACGTTTATTGCCCATCCTAATTACCCTTGAGACGGTGATCCATCTTCTTGACTGCGGCAATCCATCTGGTGTAGGTAAAGCAGTTGGGTGAAGGGAGTCTTAAACTCGCTGCCTGAAAGGGTGGTTGAGTCAGAAACTCTCGTAACACTTAAGTTGTATATTCACTTGTGTTCGCATAGCATCCGGGGCTATGGGCCAGGCGCTGGAAAATGGGATTAGTGCAGTCAGATCTTTGTTGACCGGTGCAAACACAGTGGCCCGAATGGCCTCCTTCTGTGCTGTAAATGTCTATGAGAAAACAGTGCTGCTAGTGAGTTCCAGGATTTTGACCCAGCAACAGTGAAGGAATGATGATACTTTTCCAAGTCAGGATGGTGCTTGACTTGGAGGGGAACTTGCAATTGGTAACATTTCAATGTGCCTGCTCCTCTTGCCCTTCTAGGTGGCAGAAGCTGCAGGTTTGGGAAGTGCTGCTGTCAAAGAATCATCAGCAAGTTGCTCCTGTGCATCTTGTAGATGGCACACATTACAACCACTGTGCATTGGGTGGTGTGGAGAATGATGGTTTAAGGTAGCCCTTGTATTTATGTGGCCAATCTAGTTAAGTTTCTGGTCAATGGTGACCTACCAGAATGTTGATAGTGGAAGATTCCAGCATAGCGATGTCATTAAATGCCATGAGGAGGTGGTTCGGCTCATCTGCTGGAGATAGCCATTACCTGGTACTTGCACGGTAAATGTTGCTTGCAAGTTATCAGCCTAAGCCTGAATGCATGCTGCATGTTGCATGCGGGCACAGACTACTTCATTGTCTGAGAAGCTGCAAACAATGCTGGATACTTTAGCAGGGAATATCCCCATTTCTGACCTTCCTTCCATCATAAGGTCAATGATAAACAGTGAAGGTGGTTGGGCCTCAGACACCGTCCTGAGGAACTTTAAGATGTCTCCAATAGCCACACCTACCTTTGGCTTGTGCAAGGTATGACTCTAGTCAGTGGAGAGAATCCCCCCAGATTCACATTGACTTCAATTTTACTAGAAACCCTTGATGCCACACTAGGTCAAATGATGTCGTGACGTCAAATGCACTTTCGCCTCAACTCCAAATTCTTTGGTCCATGTTTGGCCTAAGGCTGTATGAGATCTACAGTGGAGTGAGAACCCAAACTGAGCAACAGTGCACAGGTTATTGGTGAGTAAGTGCTACCTGACAGCACTGATGATGACACCACTTGTCACTTCGCTGATGATTGAGAGTAGGCTATCGGGGTTTGGATTAGATTTGTCCTGCTTTATGGGGACAGGACATATCCGGGCAATTTTCCACTTTGTAGGGCAGCTGCCAGTGTTGGAGTTGCTTCTGTACATTACAGGTTTCAGAGTATTTTGTATGCATTTTTCAGAGCATTTCAACCACAATACATAAAATTCTACTCAACTGTCCAAAAAAAATGCCGCACATTTACATTAATTAGCAAAGATATCTGCTCCATGAATAATTATCTGGGATGAACTGGTTTGGGATTAAGCAAAAACAAATTAGAAATAAAACAGTTAGATTACATGGCCCATTAATACTTTTGCTGGATATTTTTAAGCACTAAAGAAATGTGGGGTACAGTGCAGAACAGTTTCATCATTCATGAGCTGCTACAAGGCTAGACTGCTATGCAGCCTCCCTTATTAGTACATTGATACTGCAATTATTATTGGAAAAATTTGAGCAAGAAAGGCAGGCATTCAGGTAATTAAAATTAAATTACTTAAAGCAATTGTTCAAAAGGTATATTTCACGTTTCGGAACAATTTCAATGATCAATGCTAAGAGTGTGTTGCCAAGGCCAATTGTATGCACATGAGGACTTCCATTCAATTCCAAGCAGCATGATGCTGCAGTACTATAAACTGAAACACCATGAACATTTATTTTAATAACAAATGTTACTGATTTGCGGAAGTATTTTCCCACTGCAAGCACCTCCCTATAGACCACATTATCCTCAGAAGAGCTGCACGACAGAACAGCACGACAAAAAGGAATCAACATAATTTACTTGCCAATCACACAAGGTGCTTCAGTTTCAATGAGTGACTTCCTGTTTCTCACATGGTTGGGCTCAGTAACTCATCTGAAGAAGTACTTAGTGTTCCATTAGAACTCAGTTGAACAAAAATATACAATATGCCAAGGAAAACAAAATGATCTTCAGATTTATCTTTTTTCCCCTCATTAAAACAAGTATTGATAACACTTGAAATTTACACAAAGGTGGAAGCAGAGCAAGTGAGTTACACCCTCTAAAAGCACAGAATTGTACATTTAGGCTCTTGATGATTTTTTCTATTTTCATAACTTTCATTTCAAATGTTATAACAAAATTTTGAACAAAATCTTTCACTAAGTGTGTGTTTCTGTTCCCAATCTGTGCTGAGGAAGCTAATCCCAACCAGTGAGACATGAGGATGTACAATTGGCAGCCATACCCAAGTGGGAGGCCTGGGTAGGAGGGGCAAAAAGAAAGAATAAAACCTGGCTCCATTTCTACTCAAGCACTCCCAAGGCATAGTCACTCTTGTTGGAAGTGTCCATGTTTAGCAAGCAAGGAGCAAAACAGTTAAACTGGTCAGGTGCAACTGTGATCACCCCAACCCCACTAACCCTCCCTCACCACCAAACCAAGTCAAATATCTTGGTAACAAGACTTACATAAAAATTCATTCTTGGGTGAGGTATGAAAGGATTGACTGCACGCCCTTCAAACCATAACCAGTCAGGAGTCAACACTTTCCAGAGGGGGAGGGAGAAAAAACACTTTGCCCAAAAATTCATCAGTACCCATCCCCTTATTTCTTACTACAACAGTTTCTTCCCCCTCAAAGCTGATTAGCAGATATATTGAAGTATTCACATTTTGTTTCATATATTAAACTCAATTTAGTGGATAATTTGATTTAGTCCAAAAGTAATCATAAGATCATACTGATTTACAGAAGCAAAAGCGTGCTTTTCTTCCATTAACTAGACTATTTGGTCCAAAGCACAAGTTTCAATATAAATCTTATTGAGACGACAAAACTATAAAAACACCCAAAATTAAGGGAAGATGAAAACAGAACTGTTTAACATGTTTAGAGCTGGTGAGGCTTCCAAGCAACAAAATCACAAGACGAGTTTTTTTTAAAAATATGATTGAGTTGAACATGCAATACATAAATTCTGTTAAACATATTTAATGTATTTATAGCAGATAAATACAAACTTTATACCATGGCAATTGATTTGATGCCCCACTCATCAAGAAGCTCACAGCAAGAGAAACCAAACCACCAGAGACTTGTATGACAGCAGCTAACTTACCATCGATTTTGTTAGAGCTGTAAACCACTGTGTTTGCTGCATGTGTGTATCTGATCAGGTCTACCCCATACTTCTTACTGTACAGTGTTCTCTTTGGTCTGACAGATAAGAAAGATTTACATTGAGTTAAGTGCAAGCTTAAAAACAAATTCCAAAAAGGGCCAAAAACCAAATTGAGAATTCTCTCTCAACAGCTGCTCCTTTGGTCAGGATTCAAACTGAACAATTGAGCTTGACACGTCACTGGGTTGTCTGCACAATAAAAACACTGACAGATCTTCCAAGGTATCGATCACAGTGAATCAGAAGATAGGGTGTTCGTACGGGCCCAGTTAAGATGAGATAGAAACTGACCGTCCTATTCCCAGCAAGCCAGGTGCTCCTCCATTCCATGGCAAGGTTTCTCTTTCCTATCTCAACAGTTTCCCTCTCCACTGCCAGTCCACACAAAATAGCGCCTCTCACTCCAGACAAGGGGCTCTATTCATTCCAATTAAGGTTTCATTCTTTTTCTCTCTTCCCTTCCCCACCCCCAACCAACTAACCAAGTGAGTCTCTTTCCAGTTATGTTTCTTCCATCTGTCTTTCTACAACCCTCCCAAGATCATCAGTCTACCAGCCTCCGTTAAAATTAAAATTTGGGGAAAATTTTGTCTATTACTGGATAATGGAGGTGAGCCTTTGGCAGAGTGGTACATACTCTCCTCTTAGTCAAAAGGTGCAGATTTTGAAACCTGCTTTAGGCTGTCACTGAGTGCAGGGATGTGTCTGGTGGGTGTAGGAGTCCAGAAAACCCACATGCTGTATAAGACCAGTGACCCGGTCAGCTGTTATGTCGTTGCTTGTCAACACTGTTCATCAGCTTGCATTCCCTTCCACTACCTCAAACATAAATGCAAAAATACCAAAACAAGCAGAAAAATAACAAAAGCATATAACAATCAATTAGAAAGGGGGAGGCAATAAACAGAATTAATGAGGAAGAAAATTTGACAGACTTGATATTAATGTAAACACACACCTTAGGAGTTTCATCAGAAAAGATACTTAATTTAACTTCAGGTGTGTGCAGGAGCAATGGAGCATGCAGTGGTCCATACATCAAGTATCACATACAATGACTAGTCTATTACTGTAGTCTAGGTATAATATCTCCTTTGGACAGCCTTACCCAAATATCAGAAAGGACATCAAAACCATCTCCACATGCAATCCAACTAATTATTACATGTTCACAAGTTCCAAGTATAAATTTGTATGTCACCAATTTAACTACGGCCATATAGTTCTGTCCTTTATTAAAGCAGTCAACCATTTTCTTAACTGCAAAAGAAAATAAATCAACTAAAAAGCACTATCTGTAGCTTCTACAGTGACACCTTATGGCTTACTGACCAATCTTACTTGCGATAATGGAGGCAGCAAATGAAAATTGCAAACCACAGTGAAAAGAAAACTAAATTGCAAAGTACCGCTCGCAGTGTCGTCTGGCCAATTGCACACCATGACAAAAGATGTGGAAGCAGGACTGAAACCTTATTTGGGGATCAACAAAAGTCAATACCATATTTTAAAATCAAGCTCAGATATCCTGATTAAATTCAGTACTCTATGACCCCCTCTGTCGGAGTAACATATTTATTTTGAGAATTGAGATACCTCATCCGCTTTACAGAATTAGCTGTAACACAGACTGGAAATCTGCAGGTAGTGACAATGGGCAAGAAGAATAGGCTCAACTGTGGTTCCCCCTGTAATTGTGGAATAACCTGCCAGCACTTACTGCCAAGGTTTACGCAAGAATAACACCTAGTGACAATACAACTGTGCAAGTGAACTCAATGGGGAGAAAATTGGCAAGGGAAAACGCTATAAGGGAGTGGCACATAACATGACCAAGATGCATTTTAATCCAAAGGCCTCCTGTGCAGTAATCATTCTATGGCCTTGCCACTTCCAACTCTATAATCCATTCCAGCTGTACAACCCTCCAGGATCTGCATTCCTCCCACACTGACCTCTTGTACAAATCCCACTCCCTTCATCACAGGGGACTGTGCCTTCAGCCATCTCGCCCTAGGCTCTGGAATTCCCTCCCTCTATAAGTCCCAGTTCTAGGTCCAAGTCTTTGATCACCCTTTTAAGTGCTCATCCTTTAGCTCTGCTTGAATCTATTATCTGATGACGCTTTAGTGAGTGAAGTCCGCAAGTGACATTGTATACATGCAATGTGTTGGCCTCAACTACAGGATGTTTAATACATGTGCTCCAACAACAAGGTAAAATATTAACCTCTTTAACTGCTTGGTTTACAATGATTCCCAGCTTGTATACCCCTTGCTTGTAGATTAAAGTACTGGGGAAAGGAATCCTGCAACCACAAGCTGCACTTTACACCCGAGCTTTCAAGGATCGCGAACAAATTTCAAGATTATTGCATGTCAGAAGAAATGAAAGAGCGAAAACATGATATTTGACCCCTGGCCTCAAACATCATACTGCAGTTCATTATTTCCCGCCCTATGTTAATGTGTGACTGTTCGCTTCTTTAAAAAATCGCTAAATAAGAGAAGGCAACTGATTATTTTCCAGCCTTTCACTCTCTTCTCGCCAGTGCATGGCTCCTTCCTCCTCCTCCTCCTGCCGGCCCCGGGGAGCCGATTGGGGACCTCTCTGAAAATCGAGGCCGGGGCTTGCAGGCCTGGCCGCCCCCGGGCTGGTTTTTAAGCAGAGTGAGGGGGGAAAGGCGGTTACTTCACTCACTTCCCCTCCTGGCAGTCGTACAGGACGATGGAGTCGTCGTCGCTGCTGGAGATGAGCGTCTCCCCGTTGGGCGAGAAGTCGAAGCAGTTGATCTTGTCCGTGTTCTCCCGGAATACCTTGGCCACTCGGAAGCTGCGCAGCACGTTATCCGTCAGCTTCATCTCCTCTCCGTGCCCGGGTGGTGGGGAAACGAAAAAAAAAGAATCGCACGGTTAAAATGCCACGAGATGCACCTCTTCCGTTTTGTCTTTTTCTCTCTCTCCCCCACCCCCCTCCCCGCGATAGTTAAAAGCAGGCGGTCAGCCGGTGGCAGCGGTTAAAATGGCGGCGAAACACGGGCCGGGCTCAGAGGCTGAAATCACATTCCCCTCCCCACCGCGGGGCATTGTGGATCCAGGGCCGCGGTTGGCGCGAACCCGCCATTACCCATAATACCAAAGCCCCTGATTGTCAGGGAGACGGAAGGGGCGGGGTCTCACCGCCGTCGTCTGTCCCTCGAACGGAAGACGATGTCTACCGACTTCATGATTGGCTGTACACCATTACCCATAATACTAACCCCGTGGTGGTCAGGGGAGCGCAGGGGCGGGGTTTACGAAGAAGCGCATGCGCATTCACCCCACTGGAGCCGACTCCGTCGCCATCTTACTTAGGGGCTAACTCCACAGGAAGGTAGCTGTGTGTGGGTGATTATTCTGCTTTTCCATTTTACACCTCCTCTACACCCATCTTTTTCCTTACTTGCCCCATTAACACCTCGATGGGGTTATTTTAATTATTTATTTTCGTTTTAATTTATATTATAATTTTATTGTTCATTATTTTCATTTCACCGTTCCTTTCTCCATGGCAACGCCTCGGCCAATTAGAATCGACTTGCCAACCAATCAACTTTTCTCCTATGGGGAAATTGTTGAGATTGTTTGAAATTTGGCATTCTTGCATTTGTCCTGATGAATGTAAGACAAAAAGGCTTCAGCAACATGTCTCTCTTTTCAGCAATTTTCAAGTTCTGTACTACCAAGTGACTGTTTATTTTAATTCTCCACTCCCATTCTGACCTCAGCTACCTACACTGTCCCATTTCCCACATTACACCAGTGGCTACCCTTCAAAGTGCTTTGGCCATAAAAGACACTCTATAAATGCAAGTCATTTGTTCTTTCTTTCTATGAAGGTTAATGTAAACTAGAGGGACAGCATCTCATCTTTGCAGCCTAACAGAGTACAGGATTTCATCAATTTCAGATTATAACCTCAACCCCCATTATTTTTATTGTTTTTGGACGTGATTTGTTGGTGAGGACTCTGCATTTTCCTATTTATAGCCACTCTACATACATCTTTTATTTCTTTAATTGTACCATTCTCTTCAGCCTTTTGCCTTGCATCATGATCTCTTCTGTCATTTAATCTCTCCTGCCTTCCATTTTATCAAAAACCTTTGTTTTAGTTCTTTCCTCTCCTCCCCTTACATCTTACCTGCATTTAACCTGTCTATCCTACCCTTGTGATTGCTTAAAACCAGCTCCAACACTCACTTTTTCAAGTTCTGATGAAAGGTCACCAATCTCAAATGTTAACTCTGTTTCCGTCTCCACCTCATGCTGCCTGCCCTGGTGATCATTTCCAACATTTTCTATTTTTACTGCCCCTAGTGCTTCATAGAATCATAGAAATTTACCTCACAGCCCCTCATGCTTGTTCTAGCTCTTTGAAAGAACAATTCTACTTAGTTCCCTCCCACCCCAGTCCCTGCTTTTTGTCTGTCCTTCAAATTTGTCATCCTCAAGTTCTGATCAACACCCTTTTAAATTTATTGTTGAAATCAGATTCCACCACCTATTCAAGTAGAGGTTTCCAGATCCCATCAACATTCTGTGTGAAAACCTTTCTTCTTGTCGCCCCTCTAGATCTTTGTCAATGATTTTATGTCTATGATCTCTGCTTAATGACTCACCCACTAGAGGGAATAATTTTTTTCTCTATCTACCCTGTCAAAACATCTCAGCACCTTGAACCTCTTCATACTTATTTTTACAGTACATAGGAACATAGGATCAAGAGTAGGCCATTCAGCGCATGAGACTACTCCGCCATTCAATATGATCATGGCCGATCATCCACTTCAATGCCTTTTTCCCACACTATCCCCATATCTCTTTATGTCATTGGTGCTTAGATATCTGTCAATCTCTACTTTAAACATACTCAATGGCTGAGCTTCCAGACCCCTCTGGGGTAGAGAATTCCAAAGATTCATAACACTCTGAGTAAAAAAAATTCTCCTCATCTCGGTCCTCAGTGGCTTCTCCCTTATTTTGAAATTATGTCCCCTGGTTCTAGACTCCCAACCATGGAAAACATCTTACCTGCATTTGCCCTGTCTATCCCTTTTAAGTATTTTGTAGTTTTCACTGAGATCAGGTCTCATTCTTCGAAACTCTAGAGAATACAGGCCCACCTTCCCCAGGGTCTCTTCATAGGAGAGTCCTGCCATCCCAGAAACAAGTCTGGTGAACCTTTGTTGCACTCCCTCTATGGCAATAATATCCTTCAGAAGGTAAGGGACCAAAACTGCACACAGTACCCCAGGTGCGGTCTAACCAAGGTTTTAAACAATTGAAGCAAGACTTCACTGCTCCTGTACTCAAAACCTCTTGTGATAAAGGCCAAAATAGCCTTCCTAACTGCCTTGCTGCTCCTGCATGTTAGCCTTCAGTGACTTATTGACAAGGACACTCAAGTCTTTTTATACATCTACACTTTCTAATCTCTTACCATTTATGAAATGCTTTGTGCATCTGTTCCTCCTACCAAAGTAAATAACCTCACATTTTTCCACATTATATTCCATCTGCCATGTTCTAGCCCACTCACCAGGTCTGTCCAAATCCTCTTGAAGCTGCTTTGCATCTTCCTCACAACACATATTCCCACCTAGCTTTGTGTCATCCGTGAACTTGGAAATATTACATTTGGTCCCCACATCCAAATCATTGATATATATATTGTGAACAGCTGGGGCCCAAGTACTGATCCCTGTAGTATCCCACTAGTTAGAGCCTGATGACACAAGACTGACCCGTTTATTCCTACTCTCTGTTTTCTGCCTGTTAACCAATCGTTAATCCATGCTAGTATATTACCTCCCGTCCCATGTGCTTTAATTTTGCTAACCAATCTCCTCCAGGGGACTTTATCAAAAGCCTTTTGAAAATCCAAGTATACTACATCCAGTGACACCCCTTTATTAATTCTGTTAGTAACATCCTCAAAAAACTCCAACAGGTTCATCAAACATGACTTCCTGTTCATAAATCCATGTTGACTATGCTGAACCAGATGATTATTATCCAAATGTCTATTTATCACATCCTTCATAATAGATTCTAGCATTTTCCCTCCTACTGATATAAGGCTAATAGGTTCCCTGTTTTCTCTCACCCTCCCTTCTTAAATAGTGGAGTGACATTCGCTAACTTTCAACCTGCAGAACCATTCCAGAATCTATAGAATTTTGGAAGATGATCAGCAATGTATCCACTGTCTCCATAGCTACCTCTTTCAACACTCTGGGATTTAGATCACCAGGTCCCAGGGACTTATCAGCCTTAAGTCTATTAATTTCTCTAATACAACCTTCTTACTAATACAAATTTCCTTCAATTCCTCATTCTCATTAATCCCTTGGGTCTCTAATTCTGGGAGGTTTCTTGTAACTTCCTCAGTGAAGACAGACACAAAATAATAATTTGGCTTCTCTGCCATTTCTCTATTCACCGTTATAAATTCTCTTGACTCTCACTGTAATGGATCCACATTTGTCTTAGCCAAATATCTCCTTTATGCATACCTATAGGAGCTTTAACAGTCCATTTTTATGTTTTTTTTGCCAGTTTACATTCATATTCTATTCTCCCTTTCTTTATCAGTTTCTTGGTCCTCCTTTGTTGAATTCTAAAATATTCCCAATCCTCGGGTTTACTACGATTTCTGGCAACTTTAAAGGCCCTTTCTTTTAATCTTATACAATCCTTAACTTCCTTTGTTAGCCACGGCTGATTGATTTTTCTTTTTGGGTTTTGTGCCTTAAAGGAATGTATAATTGCTGTAAACTTTAAAGACTATCCATTGCCTATGTACCATCATACCTTTTAATGTATTTTCCCAATCCATCTCAGCCAATTTGCCCCTCATACCTTCATAATTTCCCCTGTTCAAATTTAACACCCTGGCTTCAGATTTAACTACCTCACTTTCAAACATAATGTAAAATGCTATCACGTTATGGTCACTCATCCCTGAAGGTCATTTTACAACAAGATTATTAATTAGCCCTCTTTTGTTACAGAATACTAGATCTCAAATAGCCTGTTCTTTAGTTGATTCCTCAACATACTGCTTTAGAAAACCATCCCTAACACATTCCAGAAACTCATCTTCCACAGCATTAGTACTCATTAGGTTTACCCAGTCAATATGTAGACTGAAGTCACCATGTTTACTGTATTATACATGCTACATGCTTCTCTAGTCTCCTGACTAATGCCATGCCCCACATTACCACTATTGTTTGGTGGTCTCTAAATAACTCCTACCAATGTTTGCTGCCCCTTGCTATTTCTTAGCTTCACCCAAACAGATTCCACATTTTGTTCTTCCAACCTGAGATCCTCCCTTACTAATGCACTGATCCCTGGTCATATTAGAAGACTGGTGGTTTCTGATTTGGTCTCCACATTGAACAGTATTTGGATCACTCGTCAGGTAACTTGCGGCCTAATCAATTTGGGAAGGTTTCTCTCATGAATGACTCACGTCTAACTCAGATAAGTTTCTTCAGAACTGCTTTATTTATTTACACTATGTACATGATAAGCTTCTAGCTAAGAACATCTATTTTGTGTACAGACTATTCCATCTTTCTACAGTCTCTAGCACACGGCAACTGATGCCACTGTTACATCATAGCACAAATCACTAACTCATTACCATAACTATTAACCCATTATGCTACAACCAGGATACCCAGAAGGACTGGATAACCTTGATTAGCCAATATGTAGAGGGCAAACAGCCATTGTGCCCATCTGATCCAAGCCAGCATTTATACTTCACAAGTCACCTCCTAACCTACTTCATGTAATCCTATCAGCATCACCTTCTATTCCTTTCCCCCAGCTTCCATTTAAATGCATCTTACTATTCGCCTCAACTTACTTCTGGTGAAAGTGAATTTCACATCATTGTCTGGGAAAAAATGTTCCTCCTGAATTCCTTATTTAATCAGAAGGAGGCAATTCGGCCTGTTTTTTTCTGTGCTGGCTCTCTGAAGGAGCAATTCACCTAGTGCCATTCCCCCCACCTTCTACCTGTAGCTCTGCACACTTTTCTTTTTCAGATAACAATCCAAATCCCTTTTGAATACCTCGATTGAACCTGCCACCAGCACATTTTTAGTCAGTGCATTCCAGATCCCAACCACTGACTGAGTGAAGGAGCCTTTCCTCATAAAAACAAAAAACTACTGCGGATGCTGGAAATCCAAAACAAAAACAGAATTACCTGGAAAAACTCAGCAGGTCTGGCAGCATCGGTGGAGAAGAAAAGAGTCGACGTTTCGGGTCCACACAACCCTTCAACAGAACTCCTTTCCTCATGGTCGCCATTGCTTCTTTTGCCAATGATCTTAAATCTGTGCCCTCTGGTTCTCAATCTTTCCACTGGATGGGATTTATGAGTGAGTACTGTATATTTATGGCACCTTGTTTTGGTCCCTGCACAAGCCTCCCTCCCATCTCTAAAACATTTAATAACTAAATAATTTAATTTTGCAAACATCTGTCATCCTCAGGGAAGTAGAGGAAGAGAAGGTGGGTGGGAAGAGGAGGAGAAGCTAGTGTCCTAAGGAAGAGGAAGTATTTGTTGTTAAGGAGGAGAAGCTGGGAGGCAGGGATGGTGGTGGGTTGAGGAAGAGAAGGAGGAGCAGGATGTGGTGGGTTGAGGAGGAGGAGGAGCAGGAGCAGGAGCAGGAGCAGGAGGGGGTGGGTGGGAGGATATCCAACACCCACAATTCCGTTTATCATGCACAGACTCCACTGTCCTGCGCAGCTGAGATTGGGGTTTAGTTCTTGCTGACAGCAGCCATCGCTTGAAAGGTAAGAGTGTGAAGCAGGCGTCGGAGGCGTTTTGCAGATTATCCTGCGTTTCAACACGACATTGCACCCAATGTCCGACCCACATGTGCAGCAGCAGAAACAGGAAAGGCGCAGACTTTAAAGACAGGAGTGGAAGCGGTGACCCAATTAAATATCACGAATTCAGCCCTTGACTGAGACCCATGAGTTAAATTGTTCGATGCCCTTTAACTATAAAGGATTCTACAGTTATTTTAGGGGATCCTGGCAACTATTTAATGTCCAGTTTACAGTTCTAACTGCCTAGAATAAGATTGGGCAACTTTGGGTCGCACTTTTCAAAAAAAAAAGTAACATTTCAGTGGTGACCTATGCTATATTAATAATTAACAGTTGCTTTAGCAAGAGATTATCATTGATGTCAACTGGAGATTTGACCCTTGTTATTTTGTAACTACTGTCCCCCTTAATCAGCTGCTTTCTTGAACCAATTTAAAATAATAAATAAAACAGATTGTTGGAAGCACCTCTGAATTTCTTTTCAGGGCAATTTGATTTCGTTATTTTTCAGCAATTTTATTTGTGGTCTTTTTCAAAATGAGCTAAAGGAAATAGGTGAAGGAAGCTGGCCAATTACAGAACATTCCTCACGTTCCTTTCGATGTTTAGTTCCACACACCACCCCCCACCAATAATTTTCTTCTCTCCCCACATCTCCCAAAGGCCATGCCTTGTGCTGAGGCATTAAGTGTCGACAGCAGCCCTCAGTGCCCTTTTTCGCTTATCTCCAGTAGCTGGTGATGACAGATTTTTGTCAAGCATATTTGTAAAAGTTTACAGAAGTGAGGCAAGTAGACAGAGTTAAGATGCAGATCAGCTATAATCACGTTGAATGGCAGAACATGCTTGAGGGGCTGAACGGTCGCCTCCTGTTCCTATATTTCTGTGTCGTGCCTGTGTGTATAAGCCTGGTCAATGAGTATTGGCAAATAGTTCAGCATGACAAGACATCCAAATTCACACACGTGCTTCGATGCTCTCCAGCACAGGTTGCTGCTTAGCAATCAGGAGCAGAATCCAGACTGATGTTTCCTCTCCCCCAGCTGAGGGATGCTGAGGCCAATTACATCACTTCCACCTTTCTCATTGCGACCAATTAACTTAGCCCAGCTTCGAAATCAATCCTGGGACCTTCATGGTCTGTGTGCCTCAGTATCTCACCACCTACTAAAGGAACCACAGGGTGTATATACCTATGGAGCCTAAAGGAGCCTGAAACTTGAAGCAACAGCATTGGTTAGCTCTTTATGGCCTGTTAATGTAGAAGTGGAACTTTTTTTCAGTGAAACAGCAATAGTAAGAGGTAACTCATGCACTACTCTTATTTAACATTGCCGCTGCCTTTGACACTTTGGGTCCATTCCATCATTCTGATCTATAGTATCTTGTGGATTCACAACTACATACTCCAGTGCAGAACTGCCTTAAAAATCCTTTTGATCAGGCTTTCAGTCTAAGGTTTCCATTTATTTGTTTATTTTATTGATGACCACTCTACACCTTATAAAATGCCCTGTAATGTTTTACATGAGGAGCTCCATATAAATGTAAGTCCTTGTGGTATAATGTTAGGTGAATAATGAGCAATAAGCTTACAGTGTGTGGTGTACAAGCTACTGCTCTATATTACCATAGTTCAGCAAATTAGATCACTTCAGGCTGGTTATTGTCTTACTGTACACGTGTTTCATTAATAAATTAATTTAGCAGGATAAAGGTTAAGTATGCTAAAGGATAAATGCGTTCAGATTTGCATCAGTTACAACCTTTTTTGTATTTCCCTTCAGCATCATGTAAGGTATTATGTTAACAATAGCGGAGGTCTTGTGGTGCAGTGGTAGCATCCTTAGCTCTGGGCCAGAAGCTCTGGGTTCAAGTCTCACTTCATGACTTGATGGCCACGGAAGGTGCGTTCATAACACGGCCAAACGGGTTGATTATCAACCTGTAAATCCTTCCAATATACCTGATGGCAGGCGGTAAGAGCAGGAGATTTTCCTGGTCAGCCATACTGCAGCAGGCAATGGCAAACCACTGCAGTACTTTACCAAGCATGATCATGGACCAATCCAATGGAAGTCCATGGTTGCCAATGCCCTCTTCGAGCACGGTACCTGAAGGGGGAGCAGGAGTTAACAACAGCAACTTGCACCTTTTTCCTATATTACAACAGTGCCTACGCTTCCGCAGTACTTAATCAACTGTAAGGTGTTTTCAGATCATGAAAGGCACTGTATGAATGCATGTCATTCTTTAAAGTATTAAAAGTATGATGAAATTCTAACTGTTTGTTAAATGTTCATTGTAATGAAGTGTGTGCGTTAGAAAATTGAACAACTTCAACAACAGCTTTGCAAATTAAGAACGAAATTATCGTCAATCTTAAATTAAGTAGGAATGTTATCAAATCATTTGTTACAATTTTAAAAAATAATTGCACTTAATTTATACACAACTGTTGCTCAATTTAGCTTGAAAGAGGGACAAACTGCATGCTTGGGCAAGGAATCAGTAGTTTACTTCATTCACTTTCTCTTCAGCTCTTTTATCTAAACTCTATTTGTGGGCTAATTTTCATAGCCGTTCCCGTTTTTCTTTTAAACCTGTATATATTCCTCCTCTAAATCATGTCAACGTCTCTCAATCTGGAGACTTTCTAACTGAGAGTACCATAATACATAGATGTATTTAGGGGGAAGCTGGACATGAGAGAGAAAGGAACAGAAGAATATACTGATCTGGTTAGATTAAGAAGGGTGGGGGGACACTCGAGTGGAGCATAAATTTTTTCTGTGCTCTATCTTCTTTGTACAGTATATAGATTGTTTAATGTCCCAGTCAGATAAAAATGAATGTAAAGCCAATATTGGGAGATATTAAGATCTCTCACATACCATGAAAGCTTCTCGCAATACCATGTGAGCTCCTAAAGATAAGGGGGAATTTCTATCCAGTGTTGTTATTAAATTTGAGTTTATTATTGAGGCTGACTGCATAACTGCAGATTTAAAAAAAAACACAGGGAGATATTTAACATTATGTTTAACAAATATAAAGAGATTCATCCTGAGAACTAGCCACACTTTTTTGGCTTCTATGCAGCATAAAAGCGGCTTGAACGTGGACCATCCAGTGTGATCTTGGATTGGGTTTGGTTGAAAGGTCACCATTAATGTAAACTTAATGTAAGTCTCTTTATAAAGACTAAAGCTAAAATAACACTACAATTTAAGATAAAGAGTCAAGACTAAAACTAAAATTATTCCTACAAGTCACCAGTCAGTAATTTAAAATGGTGAAAAGGTACAAATAAAGTCTTAGATATCAGTCATGTCCAGTTTATAATAATTTACTAACATTTCTTGTGGCTTTATGAAAATGAAATAACAATTATGACATTTGGAAATATAAGTTTTGAAAAAAAATCTGGTATGAAAATATGGAAAGTAGAAGATAGGGTAACTTGACATGTGAAGAATTGTAGATGTAACAATGTATGACATCTCTGATATGATATTCATTCTGCAGATTTAATTGTGGAGTTGAACCTGTGCTTGCTACACTCCCAGAATTGGATTAACTTCTTGCTAATCACATTCATTCTCTGGCAGGATGAAATCAATCAGAGCAATCAATGAACCTCAGTAATTAAGATGGTCACTGCATTTGGAAGGTACTTGTGGCTTCGTTCCAACCATCAGCTCATTTACAAGAACTGGCAGCCAAGGAGGCTTCATCGGATTGCTTCTGTAATTGGCAAAGAAATGCCCCTTCAGCAACATGGTCTGCAGATCTTTCAGGCAGCAATCAACGCTGTTTTGCCTCCAAACATTATCAAGAACAATGTTAGCATAAAAGGAGACAGGCTGATGATACAAAATCAGTGTTTCCCTGTCCATAAGAATGTCTACCTTGTTGGATTTGGAAAGGCTGTGTTGGGAATGGCAGCTGCTATAGAAGCGATTCTGGGAGACCACCTGCTCCAAGGAGTAATCAGCATTCCTCTTGGAATTCAGAGGATTCTCCAGTTGGCTGGAAAAGAGTAAGAAATTAGAAGATAAGCACGTCTATTTTTATTTTCTATCAACCAGTAGTTCTGATTAGTTTTCTTTCTGACCTTTCCCTAACAAACCCAGCCAAGGACATCAAGCTGGAGCATGGCACAGCACCAAACATTTTGGGGTTACTTAAATAGTTTAGTTGGTAAATTTGTAGTCCAATGTAAAATGGAATTATACTGATCAGTACTTTTGCAGATTCAATTTCTGGTCTTGCTGAATTAACTAACTTCAGTATGGGGGAGAAAAGTGGGAGCTACAGTTGGTCTCAATGCTCCTGAGTTAAGGAGATGGAAGCTGAGCTGTTGTCCATGCTCCTGATTCTAAGCCAGTGGTTCATGCTAGAGAATGCCAATGTGTGGGGGATACTGAGTAAGGACAGAATTGTCATTGTTGAATAATCTGACAACACTGTCTGTACTCAGTTGAAAAAATTGATGGCACTGATGCTGCCCAGTTTTCACTGAACCTCACCACACATGAATCACCACCTTCAGGAGAGGAAGGTGAGCTTATTGAAACATAACATTGACAAGAATGGTCCCTGGGATGAGGAACTTCAGTTATGAAGATAGATTGGAGAAGTTAGGACTGTTTTCCTCAGAGAAAAGAAGGTTGAGAGGAGATTTGATAGAGGTATTCAAAATCATGAGGGGTCTTGACAGAGTAGATAGGGAGAAACTGTTCTCATTCATGAAAGGATCAAGAGTGAGAGGGCACAGATTTAACAGAGACAAAAGTGATACGAGGAGAAACTTTTTTTTTTACACAGCGAGTGGTTAGGGTTTGGAATTCCACTGCCTGAAACTCTGATGGAGGCAAGTTCAGTTGCAGCATTCAAAAAGCAATTAGACTGTTATCTGAAAAGAATGAATGTGCAGGGTTTTGGGGAGAAAGCGGGGCAATGGCACTAGGTGAGTTATTCATTTGGAGAGCAGGTGCAGACACGATGGGCCAGATGGCCGCCTCCTGCACTGTAACAATTCCGTGATCCTGTGGAGATGGCAAGATCACCTTGTCAAGCAGGTTTTAAATTTATTCCCTACAATGACCTTAACATAAACAAAAACCTAAAACACCATCTTGAGGGAGATCTTAGAATCTGCTATTAATACTCTCGCAAAATTGCAAGAGGGAAAAGGAACATAATAGGAGAGACATACGGGCAGGATTTTCTGGGCCTGCCTGCTGCCGGGATCATCCGGTCCTGGCAAATGCCAGTGAATTTCTGGCTGGGCTTCAACCTCCCCCCCACCCCCCGCCCCCCCGCACCACTATGGTGGGGCTGGAAAGCCAATGAGCCCAGTGTTAACTGTGTAAGTGAACAGATTTGAGTGAGTTAAAATTTTGCCAAATATCTTTTTCAAATTTCCAGTTGATTCCAGGTAAATATATACCTAATCAAGCACACTTCAAATGAACCCAACTGCATTTTATTCTAGTGTATATATAGTATTATATTCATAGCAACAAGCTCCAAAGGACCAGATTCCTCCAGCTTACTCTTGTCTCTTATCCTCAATCTGACTCATGTGTTATATCTGCAATCCAAGAATAAGGATGCATTTATGCTACAAGTTTACTACCAGTGCGCAACTGTTTTAAATTTACACCAATGCTAAATTTGTGTAGTATAAATTGGGTTTTAAGGCTCCGGAGGGAATTTTTTTTGTCGTCAGGCTTGACTCCTGATTTAGGCTCCACTTACACTATAGCTGGAATACTGGTGCAGAGTGAAACCTTTTCACACCAACACTACTGTTAATAGTTTAAATGTTGGAAACTACAAATGTTAAAACATTTATGTAGAGTACAGTAGCACAGTTGTTGTATTACTGGACTAGTAATCCAGAGGGCTGGCCCTATGACCTGGGGACAGGAGTTCAAATCCCACCACAGCAGCAGGGGAATTTAAATTTAATTATTTAAAACAAAATCTGGAATAAAAAAACTAGTATCAGTAACGGTGACCATGAAACTACTGGATTGCTGTGAAAACCCATCTGGTTCACTAATGTCCTTTTAGGGAAGGAAATCTGACATCTTTACCTGGTCTGGTCTGGCCTACGTGTGAATTTAGACCCAGGGAATTAGTTGATGACAAACAATTCAGCATGGATTTCCATTGCAAAGTGTCCAATTTGCAAATGCAAAATGGATTTCCATTGCAAAGTATCCAATTTGCAAATGCAAATGAATAGAAACATGCAGTTGGTCAATGCATTCCATACTGTAATACACCGCTCACCAGCTGCACTCCTGATAACTCCACAGGGACATGCTTTTTGACTCTTACCTGCCTGCTGAAGTGGCCTAGCCAACCACTCGGGTGTCGGCTCAATGTCATTGTTCCCTTTAAAATTTGTTGTTGTGCCCAGCCAATTTTTTTCAATGCACACTTCCTTAACTTTTTTTTGCACAGCATTTCATGTGCGGGACAAGCAAGATACAGATAGCCTTAGCGGGGGTGGGGTGGGGTGAAGGAATTGAAAAAAGCTAAAAGGTAGAGATAAAACAATAGATGGAAATACATTTAAAAATAATGGAAATAGGTGGGAAAAGAAAAATCTATATAAATTATTGGGGGAAAGGGGGGGTGAGGGGGGGGGGATCGGAAAGGGGGTGGGGATGGAGGAGAGAGTTCATGATCTAAAATTGTTGAACTCAATATTCAGTCCGGAAGGCTGTAAAGTGCCTAGTCGGAAGATGAGGTGCTGTTCCTCCAGTTTGCGTTGAGCTTCAGTGGAACAATGCAGCAGGCCAAGGACGGAACTGTGGGCATGAGAGCAGGGTGGAGTGTTGAAATGGCAAGCGACAGGGAGGTCTGGGTAATGCTTGCGGACAGACCGAAGGTGTTCTGCAAAGCGGTCACCCAGTCTGCGTTTGGTCTCTCCAATGTAGAGGAAACCGCATTGGGAGCAACGAATGCAGTAGACTAAATTGAGGGAAGTGCAAGTGAAATGCTGCTTCACTTGAAAGGAGTGTTTGGGCCCTTGGACGGTGAGGACAGGGGAAGTAAAGGGGCAGGTGTTGCACCTTCTGCGGTTGCATGGGAAGGTGCCGTGGGAGGGGGCTGAGGTGTAAGGGGTGATGGAGGAGTGGACCAGGGTGTCCCGGAGGGAACGATCCCTGCGGAATGCCACCAGGGGGAGTGAAGGGAAGATGTGTTTGATGGTGGCATCATGCTGGAGTTGGCGGAAATGGCGGAGGATGATCCTTTGAATGCGGAGGCTGGTGGGGTGATAAGTGAGTACAAGGGGGACCCTATCATGTTTCTGGGAGGGAGAGGAAGGTGTGAGGGCGGATGTGCGGGAGATGGGTCGGACACAGTTGAGGGCCCTGTCAACCACCGTGGGTGGAAAACCTCGGCTAAGGAAGAAGGAAGACATGTCAGAGGAACTGTTTTTGAAAGTGGCATCATCAGAACAGATGCGATGGAGGCGAAGGAACTGAGAGAATGGGATGGAGTCCTTACAGGAAGCGGGGTGTGAGGAGCTGTAGTCGAGGTAGCTGTGGGAGTCGGTAGGCTTGTAATGGATATTGGTGGACAGTCTATCAGCAGAAATTGAGACAGAGAGGTCAAGGAAGGGAAGGGAAGTGTCAGAGATGGACCATGTGAAAATGGTGGAAATTGGAAGCAAAATTAATAAATTTTTCCAGGTCCAGACGAGAGCATGAAGCAGCACCGAAGTAATCATCGATGTACCAGAGAAAGAGTTGTGGGAGGGGGCCGGAGTAGGACTGGAACAAGGAATGTTCCACATACCCCATAAAGAGACAGGCATAGCAGGGGCCCATGCGGGTACCCATAGCCACACCTTTTATTTGGAGGAAGTGAGACGAGTTTAAGGTGAAATTGTTCAGTGTGAGAACAAGTTCAGCCAGACGGAGGAGAGTAGTGGTGGATGGGGATTGTTCGGGCCTCTGTTCGAGGAAGAAGCGGAGAGCCATCAGACCATCCTGGGGGGGGATGGAGGTGTACAGGGATTGGACGTCCATGGTGAAGAGGAGGCGATTGGGGCCAGGGAACTGGAAATTGTTGATATGGTGTAGGGTGTCAGAGGAATCACGGATGTAGGTGGGAAAGGACTGGACAAGGGGAGAGAGAATAGAGTCAAGATAGCAAGAAATGAGTTCCGTGGGGCAGGAACAGGTTGACACGATCGGTCTGCTGGGACAGTCCTGTTTGTGGACTTTGGGTAGGAGGTCGAAGTGGGCCGTCCGAGGTTGGGAGATTATCAGGTTGAAAGCTGCGGATGGAAGATCTCCAGAGGAGATGAGGTCAGTAACAGTCCTGGAAACAATGGCTTGATGTGCAGTGGTGGGGTCATGGTCCAGGGGGAGGTAGGAGGAAGTGTCTGCGAGTTGACACTCAGCCTCTGCGAGGTAGAGGTCAGTGCGCCAGACAACAACAGCACCACCCTTGTCAGCGGGTTTGATGACAATGTCAGGGTTGGACCTGAGAGAACGGAGTGCAGCAAGTTCAGAGAGAGACAGGTTAGAGTGGGTGAGAGGAGCAGAGAAATTGAGACGACTAATGTCACGCATATCATTTGCCTTCCTAATTGCTTGCTGCACCTGCCTGTTTACTTTCATTGAGTGGTGTACAAGGACATCCAGATCCCTTTGTACATCCATATTTCCCAATATATATCACCATTTAACTCATACTCTGCCTTTCTGTTTTTTACACCAAAGCGTCTAACTTCACATTTATCCATGTTATACTACATCTGCGGTGTGTTTGCGCTCACACACAACTTGTCTAAATCTCCCTGAAGTCTCCTTGCATCTTCCTCACAACCCCGCCCAGTTTTGTGTCGTCAGCTTGGAGGGGAACATACAGGTGGTGGTGTTCCCATGTGTCTGCTGCCCTTGTCCTTACAGATGGTAGTGGTTGTGGGTTTGGAAGACGCTGTCGAAGGAGGCTTGGTGAGTTCCTGTAGTGCATCTTGTAGATGGTACGCACTGCTGCTACTGAGTGTCGGTGGTGGATGGAGTGAATGTTTGTGGATGGGGTACCAATCAAGCGGGCTGCTTTGTCCTGTATGGTGTAAGGCTTCTTGAGTGTTGTTGGAGTTGCACTCATCCAAGCAAGTGGAGAGTATTCCATCACACTTCTGTCGTGGGACTTGTAGATGGTGGACAGGCTTTGAGGAGTCAGGAGGTGAGTTACTTGTCGCAGGATTCCTAGCCTCTGACCTGCTGTTGTAGCCACAGTATTTATGTGGCTAGTCCAGTTCAGTTTCTGGTTAATTTTAACCCCCAGGATGTTGTTAGTGGGGGATTCAATGATGGTCATGCCATTGAATGTCAAGGGGTGATGGTTAGATTCTCTCTGGCTGGAGATGGTCATTACCTGGCACTTGTGTGGTCCAGATGTTACTTGCCACTTGTCACCCCAAGCCTGGATATTGTCCAGGTCTCGTTGCATTTGGACATGGACTGCTTCAGTACCTGAAGAGTCATGAATGGTGTTGAACATTGTGCAATCATCCGCGAACATCCCCATTTCTGACCTTATGAAGGAAGGAAGATCATTGATGAAACAGCTGAAAAGGGTTGGGCCTAGGACTGTACCCTGAGGAACTCCTGCAGTGATGCCCTGGAACTGAGATGATTGACCTCCAACAACCACAACCTTTGTGCTAGGTATGACTCCAACCAGTGGAGAGTTTTCTCCCTGATTCCCATTGTCTCCAGTTTTGCTATGGCTCCTTGATGCCACACGCAGTCAAATGCTGCCTTGATGTCAAGGGCAGTCACTCTCACCTTATCCCTGGAGTTCAGGTCTTTTATCTATGTTTGAACCAAGGCTGTAATGAGGTCAGAAGCTGAGTGACCCTGGCGGAACCCAAACTGGGCATCAGTGAGCTGATTATTGCTAAGCAAGTGCCACTTGATAGCACTGTTGATGACTCCTTCCATCACTTTATTGATGATTGAGAGTAGACTGATGGGGTGGTCATTGGACAGGTTGGATTTGTCCTTTTTGTGTAGAGGACATACCCAGGCAATTTTCCACATTGCCGGGTAGATGCCAGTGTTGTAACTGTACTGGAACAGCTTGGGTAGGGGCATGGCAAGTTCTGGAGCACAAGTCTTCAGTACTATTGCCGGAATATTTTCAGGGCCCATAGCCTTTGCAGTATCCAATACCCTCGGCCATTTCTTAATATCACATGGAATGAATCGAATTGACTGAAGATTAGCATCTGTGATGCTGGGGACCTCCAGAGGAGGCCGAGATAGATCATCCACTCGGCACTTCTGGCTGAAGATTGTAGCAAATGCTTCAGCCTTCTCTTTTGCACTGATGTGCTGGGCTCCTCCATCATTGAGGATGGGGATATTTGTGGAGCCCTCTCCTCCAGTGAGTTGTTTAATCATTCACCACCATTCACGACTGGATGTGGCAGGACTGCAGAGCTTAGATCTGATCCGTTGGTTGTGAAATCACTTAGCTCTGCCTGTCACTGCTTATGCTGTTTGGCATGCAAGTAGTCCTGTGTAGTAGCTTCAGCAGGTTGACATCTCATTTTTCGGTATGCCTGGTGCTGCTACTCTCATGCCCTCTTGCACTCTTCATTGAACCAGGATTAATCCAGGGCATGAAGTTACAGATTGTGGTTGAGTACAATTCTGCTGCTGTTGATGGCCCACAGCGCCTCATGGTTGCCCAGTTTTGAGTTGCTGTATTTTTCCGAAATCTTAGCATGGTGGCATCAGTGTACTTGGGGGTTGGTTAGGGCATAAATCAACTAGAGTCGCAACATGTAGTTGATGTTGAGTACCCTTTTACTTGAAGCACATATGTCTAGACATCAGATAAGGGCAAAATTAGTCATAGCTGTAATGCCCTCCATGGTTCAACATGCACCAGCAAGGATCAAATATCGAAGACAACCACCAAGCAAGGTACTTGTGGGCAACAAATTGTACGTAGGAAGAAATCGAAGCCTTCAGGAAAGGGGATGAAATTGGTTGATGGAAACAAATCCACAAATGAATTTGCATTGCAAATTATACACTTTGCAAATTTAAATAAATAGAAATGGTGTAGTTGGTCAATGCATTCCATGTTGTCTCCACTGCTTAACTGTTTCATTCCTGCCGACTCCACAGGGACATGCTTCTAAGACCTCAGACAAAAATACAAGCAATGGAAGGAGCCAGACATAACCTCCCTGATGAGAATGCTTTAAAAGCAGCCAACAATATCCATCATTTAGTGGAAGGACTTACCGCAGATGACCTGCTTGTTGTCCTTATCTCAGGTACAGGAATTATTTGTCTCATCGTCATTGCAAATCTACCATAAAGATTTATCCAGTTCTTCCGGTTTAGCACAGATCAATATCCACTAAACCTAAGGTTGACTGCCCTACCATTGTAAAAGTTTTAAAATATTCACTGAAATAAATTAAGTTGACTGCTTGACTGTCATTGACTCTTTAGTGGGTTAATGCAGTGCCATGTGTGGTACTGGTGTCAGATCTGATCTCTGCTGGTACAAGAGTGAAGTACTCCAGATGCCAGAAATCTGAAATAAAAACAGAAAATGCTGTTCTGGCAGCTTCTGTGGTGGGAGAAATAAGAGTTAATGGGCGAGCTTTTAACTCACACAAAATCCACCCACTTGCAGAGTTAAAATTGAGCCCAATGTTTCAGGTGTTTCAGTGACCTTTCATCAGAACTGGGGAGTGCTCAGAGACGTAACAGTTTTTTGAGCGGGGAAAGGGGGAACGAGAGGAAAGAACAAATGTGAAGACCTGTGACAGAGTGGAAGGCAGGAGAATGACGAAAAGGGTGAGGCAAAAAGAGATGGTAATGGGACATGTGAAGAAACAAAATATGCAACTAGCAAAGGTGTAAATGGGAAAAGGAGAATCATCACCTCCAGCTGCTGTCAGAAACAAAAGGAGCAAGGTTTATCACCTGAAATAGTTGAACTCAGGGTTGATTTTTTTTTAATCCTTTCATGGCGTCGCTGGCAAGGACAGCATTTGTTGCCCATCCCTAATTTCCCTTGAACTGAGCGGCTTGCTGGGCCATTTCAGAGGGCAGTTAAGAGCCAACTACATTGCTGTGGGTCTGGAGTCACACGTAGGCCAGACCGGGTAAGGATGGCAGATTTCCCTCCCTAAAGGACATTAGTGAACAAGATAGGATTTTATGACAATCGTCAGAGTTTCATGGCCACCATTACTGATGCTAGCTTTATATTCCCGATATTATTAACTGAATTTAAATTCCACCAGCTGCCATGGTGGGATTTGAACCCATGTCCCCAGACCAATAGCCTGTGCCTCTGGATTACTAGTTCAGCGACATTATCACTACCCCACCATCTCCCTATGAATCCAGAAAGCTGTAAAGTGCCAAGTCAAACATACGAATTTGGAACAGGAGTAGGCCATTCGGCCCCTCGAGCCTGCTCCGCCATCCAATAAGATCATGGCTGGTCTAATAGCAATCTCCTACCTACCCCGGATAACCTTTCACCCCCTTGTTTATCAAGGTTCTATCTACCTCTGCCTTAAAAATATTCAAAGGCTCAGAGAGAAAAAAATTCTCCTCATCTCTGTCATAAATGGGCAACTCCTTATTTTTAAACAGTGACCCCTAGTTCTAGATTCTCCCACAGGAGGAAGTATCCTCTCCACATCCACCCTGTCAAGACCCCTCGGGTTTCAATCAAGTTGCCTCTTACTCTTCTAAACTCCAGTGGATACAAGCCTAGCCTGTCCAACCTTTCCTCATAAGACAACCAGCCCATTCCTGGTACTGGTCTAGTAAACCTTCTCTGAACTGCTTCCAACACATTTACAACCTTTCTTAAATAAGGCGGCCAATACTGTACACAGTTCTCCAGATGTGGTCTCACCAGTGTCCTGTACAACTGAAGCATAACCTCCCTACTTTTATATTCAATTCCCTTCGCAATAAACGATAACGTTCTATTAGCTTTCCTAATTACTTGTTGCACCTGCATACTAACTTTTTGTGAGTCAAAAGATGAGCTGCTGTTCCTTGAGCACTTTAGAGCCTTCAGAACTCAACATTGCATTCAACACTTTCTTGTGCTCTCTGTTCAGCCGACTCTCTCTCAGTGATGTGGATTTGCATCTGACTGCACTCTCCCAAGGTGTTGTTACCTGCACTGGCATTCAACACTGAATACTGTTTTTTGAGTGCCACACTCCCAGAGGAATCCTGCACTGCCTGCCTTTTCTTTCTAGTTTTCTCTCTCCTGAACTCTCCCTAGCCACAGGGTGATCACCTCCTGAAACATGCCATCCACAAAACTCTCAGCTTCCGTTTAAAATTCTTAGGGCTTGGCAGGGTAGATGCTGAGAAGTTGTTTCCCCTGGCGGGAGAGGCTAGGACTGGGGTAATAGGCTCAGGATAAGGGGTTGCCATTTAGGATTGAGATTAGGAGAAAGGTGTGCTCTCAAGACGGTTGTGACTCTTTGGAATTATCCATCCCAGAGAGCTATAGATTCTCAGTCATTGAGGATATTCAAAAACGAGTCTGATAGATTTTTGGACACTAAAATAATATAGGGAGAGGGTAGGAAAGTGAAGTTGAAATAGAAGATCAGCAATGATCTTATTAAATAGCATTAAATTAAATTAAATCTTATTAATAGTTCGAGGAGCCTTATGACCTACTCCTGCTTCTATTTCTTATGTCCTTCTGCTTCCAGCATCTGTGGTTTTCCAGGACACATGAAGTGTTGTGGAATTCCCACAAGGTACAGGATGTGGATGCAATCATTCCAGTTGTCCCACCGTGTCAGCTTCCAGTTAATTAGTATTGTTTATTTAGCTTTAAGGCTATTTAACTGCTCAGCTAACATTTAAAAAGCACTAACCAATTAACTAAATACTTAAACTAACTTAACACTAACTACGAAATATGTGTCCTAAATATTTAATGGTAATTCCTCAGGTTCCACTGTCTGTGCTGGTTGTGACATTGCTCTGTCCATGTTTGCCTGTTGCTGAAATAAAACAGCATGCCAGCAGTATTTTGATTTCAGATTTTTGATAACAGATTCCCAGCATCTGCAGAATTTTGCTGTTGTCTGTAGCTACCTGTGGAAGAGAGTCTGAAATTCTGAATGTAATTTCCTTCCTACGGGGATATTGGTCTCTGTTCAGCATACCCCACATGTGCCACACCTTTGTTAAAATTGCAGCACAAACTTACCTATGGAGACCAAGAACAAGAAACGGTCATTCAGTCCACCAAATCTTTCCAGCCAGAATCTGCATTAAATTAATCTAACATGGACTTCCTTTCCAAGCCATCTGATGATCCTCTTCTATGGGGAACACTAATTTCCAATCTCTACCGGAACTGGAAAGAGAAAGAAGATGTTGCTAAATATCTTCTTAAACCATAATTACAATTCTCAACAGGTTTCAGCCCTTTTAAAAGATATCAATCGACCACAAGTTAATTTCCTTCTGGCAGGTTCATATGTCCACTGGCTTGTGGGAGGATTTTTTTTCACCATCTCTAACCTAGCTTGTGTGAACTTTATGTTTAAGCTTGCATTATGTTGTGTGCTGGAGACTTGGCATGCTCATGTCCATAACAATTTTTAAAAATTGTTTCTTCAGGAGGGGGGTCAGCTTTATTG
This sequence comes from Cetorhinus maximus, assembly GCF_964194155.1. NCBI lineage: Eukaryota > Metazoa > Chordata > Chondrichthyes > Lamniformes > Cetorhinidae > Cetorhinus > Cetorhinus maximus. The sequence goes on along the minus strand of NC_135884.1, from coordinate 11,796,218 downwards.
CCAGCTCCAATCCCCCCTGTCACTTTGGAGGAGAAACAATGCCTGACCAAACAACTTGCTGCTAAGGGGGCAACAATTCAGGAACTCAACACACTCCGCAAAATGCTCTCTCTGTTGAAGGGTGGAGGTTTGGCTAGAGCCGCCTATCCTGCTCAGGTCTGTATCCTTTTTTGTTTCTTGATAAGACTTTGTTGATTATGAAACTTTGAATGAGATTAAAATCAATTGCTGGCCTTAGTCGGTACTGTTAATCAAAATGTCAGCTGTGACTCAGTGGTAGCACTTCCACCTCTGAGCCAGAAGATTATGGGTTCAAGTCCTTAGCACACAATCCAGGCTGACGTACTGAAGGGGATAAAAACAAAAAGCTAAAAGCTACTGCGGATGCTGGAAATCCAAAACAAAAACAGAATTACCTGGAAAAACTCAGCAGGTCTGGCAGCATCGGCGGAGAAGAAATCAGTCAACGTTTCGAGCCTTCATGGTACTGAAGGGGTGCTGCATTGTTGGAGAAGAAGTGGACATGAAAGATCCCTGTGACACTTTTCAAAGAGGAATTAGGAGTCTCCCAATGCCCTAGCCAACATTTATCTGTAAACCAACAGGTTACCTGATCGTTATCTCATCACTGTTTGTGCAATTGGCTGCCACGTTTCCTACAACAATGATTACATTTCAAAAATACTTAATTGGCTGTAAAGCTTTTTATGATGCCCTGAGGTAGTGAAAGGCACCACTTAAATGTGAGTTCTTCCTCATATGTTACAATGGTGAAGATTCCAATTTTCTATCCCCCCCACCCACGCCGCCGATGATGCTGACTCATACATTGTCACAGTTCCAGTATCTTGTCTGTTCCAAGTCATGGATCAAATGGCTTCTGCTGTCAAGCCTTTATACACAAAGGATAACATCAGAGGTTACATGACAATGGCAAGCCACATCGCACAAAGGCACTTCTCCAAACATTGGCTAGGTGGCAATTTGTTTGTATGTAAACCTAGGCCATGAGTGTCAGCAGGCTACTGGATTATAAAGAGGAGGGAGGCATTAAGAGGGGGTAGGGGCATTATGCCTGAATTTATCATTGTCAGCTGATGTCCATACATGTGCATTTCACAGCAGGAAAATAATAGTGAGGAGGAGCCTCAACTGATTTTTTTCTTTTCTGCGCGTAAATCTTCACAATTTCTACCAGCACCTTAACCCTCTACCACTGAACATACCCTCACTTTAGTTTTCCATTAAAGGACTACATGTTCAGATAGTCTAGTCCAGAGCAATGATTTCTTGTGAAAATAAAATCTTCCATTTTTTTAACCCGATTCTATGCCTTTATTTAGATATGCACGCCTCTTAGTTCCGTCATTTCAAGTAAGCTATCCAACCTGACTCATAGTTTTAAAAGTCTTTGCCACGTACCTGCTATGCCTTTGTTTATGCCAAAGTGATAGCCCAAACTCATGGAACCAATCCCATAACTAAGAGTCCTTAGATTAGTTATCATTTTGGGCCCTTATCCAGAAGCTTAATTTCCTTCACTATGTACAGAGGCCAAACTGGGCACAATAAATCAAGTGCAGACATAACAAAGTTTTATAGTCTATAATGTGGTGTCTTAAACTCAACTCAACTGTACAAACTGGAACTTTACTTGCTTTCCTATGGCTACCTCCCACTGCTTTGAAATTGTTAAAGAGTAGAAGCTGACAGGTTTTTAGTCTATTTTTTCTCTCCTGCTCCTCTTCTAAAGATACCTAATCCTACTCAGTACTGAGTGCCGACCACCCTCAAAACCTGACATGGCTATTCACTATGGATGAACCTGAACAATAAATTTGAGCAGCGTATTTCATCAGGTGAATCAATGTAACTGTGAAAATCTTGCAGTTAGTCACAGTCACTGGGTACTACTTTCAGTAAGAGTCACCTAGGTGGCAGTCAAGAGCAGGGATAAAGACTTGTTTACTCCCTCTTAGTTAAAGCCTTGCTGAGCTCATATGTAGCCCTCCTAACTTTTTATTGCCACCACCTAACTCAGAAGTCGAAACTGATGTTCTGGAATGTATGACACAGTGCTACTCCATGTAACGTGTTCACTCGCTTAGCTTAAGGATGTCTCTGTTGATGGATTATGAAATTATTTAATCGTAGCAAGTGTATATATAGAACCATAGAACACTACAGCACAGAAAAACAGGCCATTCGGCCCTTCTAGTCTGTGCCGAAATATTATTCCGCTAGTCCCATTGACCTGCACCCAGTCCATAACCCTCTAGACCTCTCCCATCCATGTATCTATCCAATTTATTCTTAAAACTTAAGAGTGAGCCCGTATTTACCACGTCAGATGGCAGCTCGTTCCACACTCCCACCACTCTCTCTGAGTGAAGAAGTTCCCCCTAATGTTCCCCCTAAACCTTTCCCCTTTCACCCTAAAACACCTCTCGTGTTTACCTCTCCTAATCTAAGTGGAAAGAGCCTACTCGCATTTACTCTGTCTATACCCCTCATATGTGTATATTATTTATTTTATTTATATATATATTACTCTGTAAGTATGTTAGCATGGTAATCGGTATGAGAATATTGTCCTGCATCTAATCTCTTTGATTACGTACAGTGAAAAATTGTCGATAAAAAGTTTATGATGCCAGAGGTAGTTTTGATCAGAGATTGTATTAATAATTGAGATCATCTCTGGAGTTAGGACTCTAAATACAAGTTCATTAAAACAGAAGCCTTGTAATAGTGTTGTAATCAAGTTTGACTGTACAAGAGATTTGAAATGTAGAGCAATATAAAACGATTCTTTATTTGGCAGGTGGTGAGTCTCATCATGTCTGATGTTATTGGAGACCATTTGGAGTTTGTAGCCAGTGGCCCGACTGTACCTAACTCACAAAGTAAAGAGGATTGTCACAAGATACTGTCAAAATATAACCTGGCATTATCCATGCCAGAATCTGTAAAAGTTGTTCTGTCTCAGCCCAGCATGAATATGGACCGAGAAGAAACCCAAGATTTTGCTCACGTATGTAATTTTATTGTGGGGTCAAACGCAATTGCCTTACAGGAAGCAAAATGTAAATCAGAAAGCTTGGGTTATAACACTTCTGTCCTGTCTACTGTAGTCAGTGGAGATGTCAGGACTGTGGCCAAATTGTACAGTCTTTTGATTCGATATGTGGTCTCAGTTCTGGCAGCTGCCAATTCAAAATATGTACATGCAAGCAAACTGAAAGATGAGATCCTGCAGATGGTTGTAAACCTGGGGCTTCCTGACTTCCAACTAGACGGCTGTTTGGAGTTGTTGGAGAAGACGCAGAGTTCCAGGAAACCAATATGCCTTCTGGCAGGGGGCGAAACTACAGTTCGGCTCCAGGGCAAAGGTAAAGGGGGTCGAAATCAGGAGCTGGCCTTGCATGTAGCTTTGGAATTACACCGTGTAAAATCAGAGATTCCGCAGGATCCACTTACAAAGCATGAAATTGTTTTTCTTAGTGGCGGGACCGATGGACAAGATGGGCCTACTGAAGCAGCTGGTGCATTCGCTTACACTGAACTGGTTGATAAGGCCTTTGGTGAAGGGCTCAACACAGAGGACTTTATAAATAACAATGACTCCTTTACGTTCTTTAGCAAGTTCAATAATGGAGCTGATCTAATTGTGACAGGCCTGACAAATACTAATGTCATGGATGTGCAGGCAATTATTATTCAACCAAAGGAAATTTAAGTCAAGTACTAGCCTTTCGCTGGAAGGAGACAACAAATACAGAAAATTAAGCATTTTATTTTAGTTGCTAGGGATCTATAAACAAGAGACATAATTTTGTACTCTAATTTGTTCTTTTGTCAATCCTATTACTGGTACAGCGTGTGAAATTAAGAGCTTATAAGAAACACAGTTCTATTCCATGTCAATCATTAGTAGTAACAGCAAAAGGAACAAGGATTTTCGTATCATTTTGAAATGTTAAGCACTGGCATTATAACCTTTGGATCGGATGTGCCACAAGCTAGCAGCATTTTGGACGCCATTACACATAATTTTCAAACAAAGCTATTCAAATAAAGAAGTAAACATTTGAAGATTTTCTCCTCGATGGCCTGGGAGCTAGCCAACATTTTGTAACACAAGCCATTATTGTAATTTTGGGGGAGATGCTGACATAGTGGTAACGTCACTGGGCTAGTAACCTAGAGGCCCAGGCTAATGCTGTGGGGACATGGGTTCAAACCCCACCACAGCAGCTGGTGGAATTTAAATTCAATTAATAAATCTGCAATCAAAAGCTAGTCTCAGCAATGGTGACCATGAAACTATCATCGATTGTCTTAAAAAGCCGTCTGGTTCACCAATGTCCTTTTGGGAAGGAAATCTGTCATCTTTACGTGGTCTGGCCTACATGTGATTTCAGACCCACAGCAACATGGTTGACTTTTAACTGCCCTCTGAAGTAGTCTGGCAAGCAACTCAATTCAAAAGCAATAAGGGATGAATAGAAAAATCCCATCAAAGAATAAAAAAACATTTTGTGGGGCTTTGTAAGTTTTAGGGATTGATTCCTGGTAATCCAAAACAAAAACTGACATGGATTTTATATCTACAATCAACATACCAATTGTACAATAGAAACTGAAAAGCAAACTATCTGCTAACCATTCTTGGTACATAGCACTAGGGAGACCCATAGCCAGCAGTACACTCATTTGCAAAATAGGGAATGAATATACTCTGTCATGTGATACTTGGATAGACCAGGAAGGACCCAGATTTAATTTCTCATCTTAACTTAGTTAGCCATTCTCAGCCGAGGGACTACAATTGGGATCAGCATCCTTGGATTGGTTTCCCCACTCTTAATTGCCATCAGTGACCCTTTCTGAAAGTGTATACATTATAGACAGGATACACTTGGACCAGAATGAAAGAAGAGCCCAGGTGGAACCATATCCAGTACAACTTCACCAAGTCACTGACAAGTTGGTGGAATGGGTGAACAAGTGGCAGATGAAGTTCAATGTAGAGTAATGTGAAGTAATTCATTTGGTAGGAAGAACATGGAGAGACAATATTTTTTTAAAAAGGGTGCAACTCTAAATGATGCCGCAGCAGAGGGACCTGTGCATAAGTCATTGAAGAAGGCAGGACAGATTGAGAGCACAGTCAATAAAGCATACAGTATCCCAGGCTTTATTAATAGGGACATAGAATACATGTGCAAGGAGGTTATGTTGAACTTGTATAAGACACTAGTTCAGCCTCAGCTGGAGTATTGCGTACATTTCTGGGCGCCACACTTTAGGAAGGATGTGAAGTCCTTGGAGAGGGTGCAGAAAAGAGTCACGAGAATGGTTTCAGGGATGAGGAACTTCAGTTATGAAGATAGATTGAGAAGTTGGGACTGTTTTCCTTGGAGAAGAGGAGGAGGAGAGGAGATTTGATAGAGGTATTGAAAATCATGAGGGATCTGGACAGAGTAGATAGGAAGAAAATGTTCCCACTTGTAAAAGGATCGAAAACGAGAGGGCACAAATTTAAAGTAATTGGCAAAAAAAGCAATAGCAACATGAGGAAAATCTTTTTTGGAATGCACTGCCTGAGTGTGGTGGAGGCAGGTTCAATCAAAGCATTCAAAAGGGAATTAGACTGTTATCTGAAAAGGAAGAATGTGCAGGGTTACATGGAGAAGGTGGGGATTGGCAATAAGCGAATTGCTCATTTGGAGAGCCAGTGCAGACGCGATGGGCCAAATGGCCTCCTCCTGTACCATAACAATTCTGTGAAGTCACTAACTTCAGCAGAGGATGGTTAAGGGAGAGAATTTAAAAATAAAAACAGTAGGGTAGAAATGAAAAAAGTGCAACTAAAATAAACTAAACAAAATTTAAAGGCTAAACAATAAAAATTTAAGTTTGAAAAACTTTTAGAAAAAAATTTAAGCTGAAATTCATAATTTTAAACTTCTGGAAAAGACAATATTTATACTGCAACATTACACCAGTAAACATTGCCACTATATTTATAATATAAATTTATTTACACAGCTGTAATTAAACAGGAGAGGTCTTGTGATGCAGTGGTACAGTCCCTTCCTCTGAGCCAGAAGCCCTGGAAGGTGCATTCATAACGCAACCAAACAGGTGGAGCATTAACCTGTAAATCCTTCCAACATACGCCAATGGCAAGCGGTAAGAGCAGGAGAGATTCCTGGTCAGCAAATGTGATATAAAAAAAATTGAAACCTCTACCATCACTATTCATAGCTCCAGACGACAACATGCATGTAAAGCTGCATGTAGCCACAGCAACTCGGACACCTTGGGCATCGGTTGGCTGGACGGTGAATTAGATTGGCGCCGACGGCACAGGGTTCAATCCTCGTTCGGGTTGGGGTGGATTCTGTGCCCTACCTGTGTTGGAGGTCGTGGTGCTGCGGTCAGACTTGTCTTTGGGCAGAGAATTGAAGAACTATTACACAGGAAACCAATTGCATGTGACTTAAAAGAATGCTGTAATCTTACAGGAGGAAAGCTGTTCTTGTTCTGTAACGTATCCGTGATACATCGTTGGCAGCTTATTACTGGCCCAAGTGAGATTGGCACATTTTATGTCTAATAACAAGAAGCAGGTGGGATTTTGTAGTGACAACTTTAATAGCCTAACAACGCAAAAGACAGAGGGCTGGATTTTACAGAGCACTGCAGTTCCTGCCCCCTCCCCTCCAGTTAAAAAGTCAGAGGATTGGGAGCCCACCCAAGACCTCAATGGCTGCCCTGCAGCCATTTAACACTGGGAGCAATGTTAATTGGGGTGAAATTGTTTTGTACAGGTTTTTTTTAATTAAAGTATTTTATAGCATTATAAAATAAACACAAACATTAATGTAAATCAATCAATGTTTAAACAAAACAGCAGTCCAGTAACTGTTGTTAATGCTGGCCTACTTGTACAGATTCGTAATTCCCATGTGACATAAGTAGAATCATAGAATTGTTACAGCACAGAAGGAGGCTGTTCAGCCCATCGTGTCAGTGTTGGTTCTCTGTGAGAGCAACTCTGTTAGTCCCACTCTCTCCTGCCTTTTCCTCCTAGCCCTGCAAATCTTCCCTCTTCAGGTAATTATCCAATTCCCTTTGAAAGCCGCAATTGAATCTGCCTCCACCACAATCTCAGGCAGTGCATTCTAGATCCTAACCACTCACTGCATGAAACGTTTTTCCTCGTGTTACTCCTGGTTCTTTTGCCAGTCACCCTAAATCAGTGTCCTCTGGCTCTTGACCTTCCACCAATGGGAGCAGTTTCTCACCATTTACTCTCTCTAGATCCCTTGTAATTGAAGTCTCCCAAACCTGGAACCATTCTCATAAATCCTTTCTGTGCCCTCTCTAATGCCTTCACATCCTTCCTAAGGTGTGGGAGCATCTAGAATTGGTTGCATTGCTCCAGTCGAGGGCAAACCAGTGGTTTATAGAGGCTCAACATAGTTTCCTTGCTTTTGTAGTCTATGGGCGGAATTTTCTGAGCTCGCTGGCAGTGGGTGTGATAGGTGGCGTGCGCAGAAATTATGGCGGGACCCACTTCACGACAGCATGAGGGCAGGTCGCTATCTTCTGCTCAGCCCGCTAATGGTGGGCCGTATTTCCCACAATTGGTCGGTGGGGAGCTAATTGTAATACATCAGCACATAATTAAAAGGCCATCCTGCCAGGCTCTTGGAACCCCGCCATATTGTCCGTGCTTTCCCGCCAATGTGTTTCACAACAGCACTTCACTTTAGGGGAACTGAGGTGAATGAGCAGCAGCATTCTCCACAGCTCGCTGGTTGTTTAAAGGCCTCAGGGAGACATTCTTAGGAGTTTACTGACAATAGTGAACAGTATGTACAAGTGATCAACACCCATGCGCAGGCTGTGCAACTATCTTCACCTAACTTTCCTAACCCTGCCACTACGTCTTGGTACTCCCCGGACATCCACAGCGGAGGTGGAGACAGCCTGCTGACTGTGACGCCCTGTCTGTGATGACTTTGGTGGGCGTCCTCTGGAGGGCCAAGACTTGGTGGGCCCCAGCCTGCTTTCGGGTCCTGCTGTGTGGCAGCGGCACTCTCCTTGGCCAGTGAAGCTGGAGCTGCGGAGGTCACAGGAAGAGGAGATTCGGATGGGCCGGTAACTCCCAAAGTCACCAGGGTGGATGGCCCAGGTGTGTGCACCTGCTGACCCTCCTCCCTATGAGTGCCTGAGGGCCCCTGGCAGACTCCGTGAGGAGAAGGGGTAGCTGGAGTGAGATCGAGCTGCCCTGCAACCCTCTCACGTACACACTGTTGGAGGCCAATTATAGCATCAGCGATGGAGTTGAGCCCGTGCAGCAGTGCAGGAGTGACGTCCTGGACCAAGGCCTCCATGGCGGCTGCTATCCTGCCAGTGTTGACCTCGGTGCATTGACATGCTGGCGCTATCACCTCAGCCTGAAGACGGGCATACTCCTCCATCGTGCCTTGCAATCTGAGAAGTGCAGCAGACATCCCTTCCTGATGTTCCCTAGTTTGTCTTTGCAGCTCCAGCAACTGAGTCCAGAGGCTCGTCATCTGACTCAGACTCAGCAATATTCTGGCCTCCAGCAGTCCTCCAAGTGCTGGGGACCTGGGAAGTCCCTGCCGCCGCCTGCTGTGGATCAGAGATTTGCTCACCAGATTGTGATTCCAAGACTACTCTAAAGCTAGGTCCCACCGAGGTGTGTGTCTCTGCGCTGGTGGAGGGTGCCTCCAGATTTCTCTTCAGAGGTTTCTTCGGGGCTTGATTGGAGGCCGTGGGTCATGGAGTCTGTCGGCTGTTTGGCAGATGTGCCTGCGAAAGCAAGGGGAGATAATTAGTGCCTGGCAGTGGCCTGTGAAAGAGGACACACCACTGAAAGCATGGTTGTCCGATGGATGTTGTACTGCTGGATCCTCACTTGGTAGAGCAGCGCCGACCTCACCATCAGCACAGGACCGGTTGCAGTCATCACCAGGCAGCTGGATGGCTCTGTTCTTGTATTCTGTCAGAACTTCAATATCCAGCATCCCTCCACCTGCCTGTGACCTTTCCCTCCTGTTGTGAGCCAGTTTGTCCTGCATGGATAGAGGTGGGGAGAGTGTATCAGGACGCCTGCCAGGCCAGATGATAAGTATGCTCGTCTGTGTGGGTGGTGAGTAGTCCCATGGATGGGATGAGGACAATGACGGTGTGTGAGAGAGCCTGAATGGTGATGTTCCTTGCACTGGCAGTGAGTGAGGGCCCTGTGTATGTGTGATGGGTTTGTGAGTTGGGAGTGATGAAAAGAATGACTTACCCTAGCAGGACGGAGGAGATCATTCATCATTTTGCAGCACTGGATGGCTGCCTTCCTCTGCAGGGCGTTTGTACTGACCACTGCAGCCACCGCCTCCCAAGCCGGGTTGGTGACTTCGCTGCCCATCCTGCGGCCAGAGCGGGGGTAGAGCATATCCCGGCGGGCCTTCACGGCATCCAGCAGTCACTCCAGGGACCCGTCATTGAAGTGAGGGGCTGCGGTCTTTTTCCCTTTGCTGGCCATGTCTCCTGGGCAGCAGTGGTGAGCACTTTGCTGGCAGCTGCCTTTTAAAGATGGCAGCCAGCATGATGCACCAGCGGGGTGATGGTGGGAGGGCGAAGGAGAGCCCGCCTGCCATGGAAACAGCATGTTTCACGGGAGTGAATAAATAATGAGGCCGGCTCTGGACGATAACGGTGTGGAAACCCGCCATTTTCATCAGCGGGTAGGATTCCATTTTACCCGCCTGCCACCGCACTTAGTGCAATTCTGGGAAAGTTCGGCCCTATGACTCTTATTTATAAAGTCCAGAATTCTAAGCACCTTATTAACCACTTTCTCAGCCTCCAAGATTTGTGCACATATATCCCCAGGTCCCTCTGCTCCTTATATGTGCTGTTATGATACATTTGTACCATAAAAGACATAGTGGCCCCATAATGCAAGCATTTGCAATGTGATTTTCATGATTTAATTCTTAAAATAATTTTGCAGCACCAAAGTACTGTAAGCACATCATTGCACTCTATTTACCAAAGTTAAAAGGTCTTATGAGGGCTCGCTACTGTAAAATGTTGCCCCATTTAACCCAATAGTAACAAATTATCTAAAGCTAGTGCTACAACAGTCTTTGTTGAGCAGATTTCATGGTTCAGCAATTACCAAAACCACCAGATGTCTGGAATTCAACAAATGTGCACATTTGTTCAACCACCACTTTCTTTTAAAGGTGAATTTTAAGAAATTGCCCTATTCGTTCAAATATGAAATAAATCAATGAGAAGATGAAGTTCACAAATATGCAGAGAACTTAGCTGCCACATAAAAGGATATGCACGGGCAATTTAGATTCTTTATACAATGTGTGGGTATGAATTAGAAATACAGATGTAACAAAATGTGGTGAAATAGTTTTGTGCATTTAATTTTTAGAAAATTGAGAATTATGTTTTTTTTACATTAACTAATGCCTTTGATTATTTTTTAATGTAAATCAATGGTTACTCAAAATAGCAAAACAATAGGAAGTTCAGTCCAGTAAATTAGTCTGCAATAAATTAGGTTAATGATGCTGACCTACTTCTATAGATTTGTATTTTGACACAGTAGGTCTTGTGAGTTTAACTCTGTTACTTATCAGGGCCGAATCTTCCCAGGAGTGGCAATCCAATGGTGATCATCATTGGATTGCCACTCCGCTCCTATTTACTTACCTTGCACCAGAGCTCCACCTTTCTCGCCCGGACTTCCAAACTGGGCCTTCTCAGAAATGTGGAGCGTAGAGTCCTCCTTAGTGCAGGAGCATCGGGGAAGGCAAGCCACACCCCCTTTTAACAGCACTATCTGCCATGTTCCAGTGTGTTTAAATGTCCCAAAGTTGCATGTGAGAAGCTAGAGAGAAGGAAAATGTGTAAGGTAAGTGGGTGAGGGTATTGAGGGTGGGTGAGGGGGTAGGATGGGTCAGAGGGTAGTCAGAGTGTTGGGGTTATTCAGGTGGTTGGGGAGCAGTCAGGAGAGGTAGTTGGGGGTTCAGTGGGGGGTGGTCGGGTGGTTGTGGTGTAGTCGTGGGGTCAGGCAGGGTAGTCGGGTTGGGGGTGGTCGAGACAGGTAGTCGGGGGATCAGTGGGTAGTCAGGTGGTCGGGGTGGGGTGTAGTCGGGCTGGGAAGGTGGTTTGGGCATAGTCGGGGGTTGGGGGGGTAATCAGGTCAGGGGGATCAGGTTGTTGGGGGGTTCACTAGGGAAATCGGTGGGGGGGGTGGCGGAAAGTATTTACATGTGAGTTAGAACTGGTTTTTATCCTAACTTTTCCTGAATAACTATTCTGCTAAGTAAGTTGGAACCATCTGAAGTCCCCAACTTTAATTCAAAGTTTCGGAGGGTGCCAAGTGCAGGGTAATTGTCCATCGGAAGCCAAAACTTCTCGGGCAATTCCCACGTTGTCAGTGCATAGGGACTTCCCAGGAGTTCCCCCAGCGCATCTTCGGGAACCATCCGGAGACTGGAAGTTCTGAGTCCATAAGTATTAATGAGAAAGGAACATATTATGAATCAACTTAAACTCTTTTTCATTAATTAATGTGTTTTAGGTTTGTTCACTGCATAACAAACTTACAATAAAAAAGGTAAGCATCCTAGTAAAGGGAAAAGTCACCTCCCAATTATGTCTTTGTTTTAAATTTGTGAAGAGGGCTAATTCTTTTGAAAAATTGCTCATATGTTAAATTGTGCCCTGTAGTTATAGATTCCCCCACAGGAGGATGAATATCTTCAGTATATATAACACAAGATATTTTGATTTGGGAGTGGAGCCAAAAATAGAATAGAAAACTATAGAGCAGCTGTCAGTTTATAATTGTCACTCGAATCCTGAGGCAAGATTACAGTCTTGAAATACCTTATGCCATAAAATTGTGATCAGTTTTAAATCTTCCTTTTGGCAAAGGCAGCTATTATGCACATGCCAACAGTCAAGGGTGCTGTGCCAGTGTGTGATGACACCGATGCTAAAATTAATAACAATATAATCTGAGAGCATCTTCTTTTGCCCAAACTATTTGATTGCTCATCACTTCCATATTGCAATAGGAAAGTGCTGCGCATGTATGTATAATCCTACCCTACCAGGGTATAATCCTAAAACAAAAAATTCTGATGAAGCATCATTTTTTGGCTGCTGTCAGATAGATAATTCAAAGTATCACTTGCTAAGGTTTATAAGTCAGTCTCCTGTCTGACCTTAAAATGCATTTGTTAAATAGAGCCAGGTACAATGGCGGACGTTTACTCAGAAAGTACCTGATGTACATAAAAGTTTATTAGTTCTGCACAAGTTATCAAACCAATGTAGAGTATCCAACTTTGTAGGATTAACAAATCTCACAATTCCTGTGATAATGCTTCACCCCCAATAGTACCAAAACCCATTAACAGCAAAGATTTTCAACAAAGACATATCCTGTGACCTAACTTCGCACATAGACCTTTCTGTTATGAAAGGACTACAAACCCGTGACTAAGTTCAGCATCGGAGTCATGAGCAAATCTCATTAAGTAATAACACAAAGCTAACATTGAATGCTGTGCTTAAAAACCACAGTGGTACAAAATGCAAGCACTTGCCAACATTTGCTGAACAAGGCATCATAGCAAATAACAGTGTACAGGTTGCAATGGTCATGCAAAGTTCACTCACATCAGCGCATAAGCTACAACCCTGGATCACCATGCCACAAAAACCTGTAGAAGTTATAACATATGAATTTAATTATAAGTAGCCAACATTGCTTGTAATTCATAATTGTCCACTCTACCTTATACATTGAGTTTACCAATGTTTGTCAAGTCTACAATTCTAGAAATTGCACTTTTTCATTTAAAGAAGAAACATTGAGATAAAAACAAAAAGCTAAAAGCTACTGCGGATGCTGGAAATCCAAAACAAAAACAGAATTACCTGGAAAAACTCAGCAGGTCTGGCAGCATCGGTGGAGAAGAAATCAGTTAACATTTCGAGTCTTCATGACCCTTCGGCAGAACTGAGTATAGTTAGGAGAAAGGTGAAATATAAACTGGTCTAAGGATATTCTTAGAATCGAGGGAAAAAAAGGATACAAGCCTGGAATCAGATTTAAATTTATCGCAATTTCTAGATGGCAAATATGCTTAGAGGAATCCAAAGCAGTAATCTACAAGACAGATTTTGAAAAGCAAGAGCAATTTTAACCCATTTATAATCAAATTTTTAATCTATTACCTTCTACCTCTGCCATCCTTTTTATAATCACAGTAATTTTTTCCTTAAAAGATGAAAGGCTCCCTCATGTGTTAAATCAACTGGATTGAAGCTTATTGTTTACTCTGAAATTTGTAACCTTATCACTAACAAAAAGATCTAGAAAATGCTAAGCCACAGAACGTGAGAGACGGCTTTTGAGGGGGCACATGGGGGCAGGGAGAATGCATTCCTCAGTTTCCAGTCTTAGCTACATCACTATAGGGAAGAAAAAAACTAAAAGCTACTGCAGATGCTGGAAATCCAAAACAAAAACAGAATTACCTGGAAAAACTCAGCAGGTCTGGCAGCATCGGTGGAGCAGAAATCAGTTAACGTTTCGAGTCTTCATGACCCTTCGGCAGAACTAAGTATAGTTAGGAGAAAGGTGAAATATAAACTGGTCTAAGGTGGGGGGGTGGGGGGAGAGAGAAGTTGAGGGTGGGATGATTATGGAGATAAGCAAGCAGTGATAGGAGCAGATAATCAAAAGATGTCACAGCACCTCATCTTCCAACTAGGCACTTTACAGCCTTCCGGGCTGAATATTGAATTCAACAACTTTAGATCTTAAACTCCCCCTCCCCCCATCCCCACCCCGTTTCTCCCCCCTCCCTTTTTTTTCAATAATTTATATAGATTCTTCTTTTCCCACCTATTTCCATTATTTTTAAATCTAAAACTTTGTTAGTCTTTCCACCCCACCCCCACTAGAGCTGTACCTTGAGTATCCTGCCTTCCATTCTTAATTAGCACTTTTCTTAGACAATATCACCACCTTCAACATCTCTTTGATCCTTTTGTCTGTGACATCTTTTGATTATCTGCTCCTATCACTGCTTGCTTATCTCCACAATCATCCCACCCTCAACTTCTCTCTCCCCCCCGCCCCCCCCCACCCCCACCTTAGACCAGCTTATATTTCACCTTTCTCCCAACTATACTCAGTTCTGCCGAAGGGTCATGAAGACTCGAAACGTTAACTGATTTCTGCTCCACCGATGCTGCCAGACCTGCTGAGTTTTTCCAGGTAATTCTGTTTTTGTTTCACTATAGGGAAGCTTTGACTAGACACCAGGAACTTCCCTACAGGTGAGGAGCATGTGAAATACAAATCAATGACTGAGTTACCCGAGCTTTGCTTGTTCATTTTCTGTGAAGGGATCAAGAATGTCACTAGCTGACATCTGAGAACTGATTTTACCTGCTCTTCCCATAAAGGGGATGGTAGGGGTAGCAGGTAATAGATTAAAAATCTGGCCCAAACCTTTACTGATAAAGGCATCACCTGATAACACGAAGCTATGCTAACCAGATGATCTCAGATTTAATCCCTGCAGGAAGTTTTCATGTTATAATTGGACTTAGTAGAGTGGGACTTGAACTTAGGAGGTTCAAGTCCCACTCTAGAACTTGATGGCCAAGGTTGGTGCATTCATAACATGGCCAAACAGGTTGAGTGTCAATTTATAAATCTTTCCAACATACACCAATGGTAAGTGGCAAGAGTGGTAGTTTCCTGGTCAGCCATGATAGAGAGAAAATTGGAGGCTCTAACATCAATATTCATAGTTCCGCACTCCAGACTACAACATGCATGTAAAAGTGGATGTTACCACAGAAACCTGTGTCAACTTGGGAGGGGAGGGGTGAACAATGAGCTCAATAGCCAGTATGCATTAGATTGTTGCCAACAGCACAATGTTCGATCTTTGTTCCAGCTGGGGTGGATTTGGGATCAGCCTCCTTGCCCTACCTGTGGTGAATGTTGTGGCACTGTGGGTCAGACTTGCATTTCAGGCAGAGCGCTCAATACGAGGAGAATGGGCCTCAGCAATCTTGAGCTGGGGGGGGGGGGGGTGCGGGGGGGAGGGAGAGAAAGAAAGAAAAAACAGAATTTCAATTCCCAATTGCTACCAAGTGACCTATGCTGGAAAGTGTGTGAGAGAGCATCAGTTGTCTATAGGATCAGGCCTGCTGGTGAATCGCCTGCCAAGTAGAACTTTGAGATCCATGCCATCCATCAGAGTCTAGCACACAGTGGAAAAGCTCCCATCACATGCTGATAAGTTACTCGCACTCCTTCTCAGAAACTCAGGGCTTCAGAATAGTTTCACCCAGTAGTGTTAGTCTCACTCATGGAGATTGATCACTTGGTTATCTCCCAGCGCCCTTGCAAGTATAGGAAAGATCAAGATTCAAGAGAGGGTGGAAAAGACTGGATAGAAAAAAGGAAATTAAGACAAGAAGTGTGCACTGAGTGGCCCATTTTCAGGTGAATGGCTCTTCATCTGATGATCCACCTGAGTAAATTATAAGATGTAAAATTGATAGAATACCAATTTTTCTCTGCCTTACATCCACAGCTAGATAGATTTTTTGAATTGTGGAATTCTCATTAGAACAAATACTAATCATAAAGTTCCTACAATTTTGCAATAATAAGGCACATTTATGATTTTAAATCCCAAAACATTTCACCTTCAAGCAAGAAAGTTCAAACTAGCTTGAAGAGAATGAGTTACAAAAAGATCCTATTGCTACTGTCTCCTTACTTTGCAGTACTTGCCAAAGACTCTTGGCTCTTTCTTCCTCAGAGACCAACTCCTTATGCTTTTGAAATCAACTGTTTTCAACTAATTTTGAAATCAACTAATAAAGTCTCACACCCTACTGCAGCTCACTGATCCAGTCAAACTAGCTACACAGCTAGTATCCAGTAGGGCAAGCATAAATGATAAAGTCACAGGAAGAGGTAGGAGCTTGATCTTCTAGTTCATTTACACTAGCTTGTCTTTTTATGTTGGAGGTGATTAGAGTAATTGTATTTTGTAAGTGGAGTGTGATTTGGCATTTTAGTAAACTATGATCTTCAGCAACAGAAGAATCCAGCACAAACTGTCAATTTGTTTCTGCATCTCATTTTATACAATTTAAAAACGTAATCAAATACAGTCCCCCCAAAACAAAATTAAGGCTAAATATACATATATACACACAAACACACATACAGCAGTTTTTTTTCCAATATACAGCAGTCAGGAAAACCTTTCCATTTTCAAACATATATATAAGTTAATTAACTTTAGGGGCACAAGTTTACAAAGGTTGTCCAATTTATGGATTACAGTGATTTACAAAATGGTACTGCTTATGTACAAAACATTTATATTAGAAACATGTTTTCAGTAGAATATACATCACTTCAGCACAATCAATCCAGGGTCTGTTGAGACTTGAGGCCAACTTTTGGCATACTGCTGTCCAAATCCAAAATTCCATTATTTTTACTGTAATATCGTGAGGGTGTAACAATGTTGCAGTACAAAAGGGACATCAAACAAAGAAATCATCCTTGCATTCATGTAATATGTTATGCATAAAACTGTGGCAAAACATGGCTGCTCATGCCTTAAATCCAAAAGGGCACACTTTCTTTTTGTTTCAGCCATTTTTCTGACCAATGTTTACTGAGGAGCATTTGTTAAGTATTGGCAGCAGGGGAAAGAAAATTCCCAAAAACTTATGCAACATGTAGCACAATAATCACACAATTAATAACACACGCCAAGTATTGAGTAATTAATCTTGCCTCTCTTGCGTAGGATATTAACAAGCAGAGGCCAAGTACTTCCAGAGTGAAGAGGTATATATATTTATTTTATATGTATATATGCACAGGCGCTGGTATTCAGTTTAACAGAGGCTTTGATAACAATCTGAAACATGTCACCACCTTGGGCACATTGTGATGCACAGCTAACAGGAACCTAGATAAGAAGGGAGAGAAAAATAAAACAATGAAGTATGTATTTGGTGGTGGGGTGCTTTCCTGTGTGAATAGAATAACAAAAGTCTTGCTCAGCTAGTGGGAGCATTACAAAGGTCTCTGGAGCTGGGAGTAGGAGGGGGGTGGGGGGTGCAGTAGAAAAATCGCACAGTGCTCTTGATTGCTATCCAGAGGAAGTGCAAGTGAGAGGACAATAGGTAAGGGCAAGAAAAGGCATGGTAATGATAGTCTCTTCCCCACTCTGATTTATGTGTGGGCAACCACTCACCAACCTCACTTAGGCAAAGTACCAGGTGCTGCTAATGGCCAAACCCAGCAATAGTCATCAGTTTCAGGGTAGAGAAAGCATGACAGAGATTTTAAAAGGGAGTAGGAAATAAAATAGCTTCATATTCAAGAAAAATATCTTCTTCCACCACATCTCAATACTATGACATAGAACAAGGGTGTGTCTTCTGTTGGTGGTATTTTTTTTACCATAAACAAACACTTAGTTCTTGGATGCCAATGGAGGTACAGAATCCAGGTCCTTTAATACTGGCAGATGCTAGCAATGGTTGGGATGCCCTAAACATCCTGAGACAGCATAGTATTGATCTAAAACCACAAGATTGTTGTATGGAGAGTGGGTTTTATGGGTGAGGAAGTTCAGACTCTAGATTGTAATGCCCTGTAGTACAACCAACACACACCAACTCAATCACCTACATTGTACATTTTTAAATGAAAGTCAGACCACCCATAATTTTCTGCACCCTGACCTGAACAATCAGATTAATAAATTTCCAACTCAACCCAAAATACTTTGCTAAAGGGTGGGAAATCATCCCATAAAGGCACACTTGTATGTAGGATTAAAAAATTATAGTCAATTCCATCCCACAACATTTCTAATTCTGGTCATTCCTGGTGTAAGTACTAGTTAGATCACATTTCACTAGCCATTAACATAGGTTTTTTTTCCCCCCCAGGGAGTTCACAAGAAGTAGAAATTATCTTGCTACCATTTCCCAATTATCTCTTAAACTCAGAAAAGCAGCACTTAAATTTTATTGAAAATTGGCTGTCGCTAAACACAGCAGTTTAAGGATACCAATGGTCTTTGGCTGAAACAAAGGTTATTTGTACATGCATCCATGTGTTTCAGTACATAACTTGAGTAAAGGCCTGGATTTGTACCTCAGAGTTTCGCAAGTATAGACGGCAGAGAGAAGGGGTTTCACAGCTCCACTTCAGGCTATAATAGTGCACAGGCACTTAATTAGTAAAACTGTCAAGTACTCAATTTTAGATATGTGAAAGTGGGAATAAGTTAAATTGGTACATAAATAATGAATTATTCTTGAGAAGACTTCATATATATTCACAAATCTCCATTGGAATCATCACCCCGCCACCCCCCTCCTGAATAAGGAATAGCTAATGATCAATTTTCGTGAATGCTGTGCTATCATGTAAACTTAGAATCAAACCCTATCACTTCCTGGATCTAACTGGAGAGAAGGTAGCACAATACAAATACAACTATAATGTAAAAATGTCAAGGCTCATACTGAGCACCATAAAATTAGAAATGTAATTTTGGTATCTTGTATTTGCCCCTGGAGATTTTACTAGCAATTTATTCCAGCAATGTGCTAACAGAAGATGCCTGTTTACATTTCAAACTTCAATCCTTGTTTCGGCAAACTGGTTTAAACACAAAGATAAATCTCTTGGCATACTTCATGAGCTGCTCTCAACCTGGGCAAGCTTTTGTGTGGACGGAAGTTTAAATTTTCCTTCAAGGATTTTTGTTTTGAAAATATACAATATACCATGACTGCAAAGAAACATATGTACTAAAAACACACTATTGCGTTACCCCAGTGTTCAGATTGGATGGATTTGAATATCCATTCTGGTACAAGGTAACCATATTGCTCTGCTATATTGCAACATTACAGCATTTTGCATCACAATTTCCAAAATAGTTGTTTTATGAAGCCTGATAGGAAAAAAAAGTGATAACTGGAGACAGATTGCCAAAAATAGAAAAATGTAAACTGCAACCTGTGATTTATTTGAGATTTAAATGGAAACACAGATCAAGATTAATGGTAATTAACAGTCCACCATCATGTATCTATTTAGGCTATGCAATGTTCTTAATTATCACCACTAACTGATTTATTTTTTAAATAATGCAAAGTTAACTTTAGTCGTGGGTTCCTATTCCTGATTATTTCTGTGGAATATTGTTGACTTCTAGTAGTTCAGGCTCTCACTATATTCAAGAAGGGTTACTTTCATGACACACTTGCCTCACAGACATGATGTGCATAAAGTCTATTTCACTCAGAATGCTAAACCTGGTAGTAAGTGCATGAAAATCTAGTCAGCTGATTGGGAAGTGTTACCTTAAGCTTTTGGGAAGAGGGGGAGAGTTGGTCCAACTCCTTACCGATTCCAACTCCTGAGCTGGCTGTCAGAAAGTTTTTGACAAATCCAAGGCTTTCCCTCTGGGAAAGCAATGTGACCGTCACCAAATTGGAGTAGTTTCAGTTTGGGTCCAAACAGGTACAACATTGGTGATGCTCCTGCATTGTCCACCAAATGCAGCAGCTGGAAGGCTCGAACCACCTGAATAATCTTCCTGGCTTGGGTCTCAGTAACATTCTGTCAGTAAACTGTTGCTAACAGAGGGTCCACTTCAGCTCACTGTTTACTGTGGCAAAATATCATCTGAATGGCAAGTAAAATCTGCTGTCTTTGAAGGACAATGGGAGGGGTTGTGGTTGGCAGGGGTGGGGAAACAAGTCAGCAGCCAGCTGGCTACACTATATTTTTGTAAGAGCCAATGGCGCACTCCTGCTTCTCCTGGTCCACTACATTTTATATTAAATTACCTTTTTGGAAAGGGCTTTTTAAGGATAACAGTTAGGCCTCTCAAAGCATAGACAGGAACTTGCGCACTGTGTGAGCTCTGCCCATTTCTCTGAAAGTTAAGTTCTACAACAGGCGCAGGATCCCGATTTGAATATACAAACAACCTCCCACCTGCTTCGGGTAGTAGTGCTGGCACTCATTTAATGGCATGCCTGAAAAGATTATTCAGGCGGTGAAATGGGTGCACAAGATGCACTGTCAACAGCTAGTAGTCTGTTTTTCCGGTGAGAAATAGGCTGCCACTAATTGAAAGTTTTCCCCAAAATATTTCCTAACAGAGCAAGATCAAGATTAAAAATTTACCTCACTGGGGAGGTCCCTGGCATGAACCCACCATTCTACAATCATGCTACATAATATTGGCATACCAATGTTGTGCCACCATAATTACGGATATCAAGTAAAATAAGCTCCTGAATTTTTCACCAATTTAATTATTTAAATTGAAATTCAAGCTGCAGATTCCCCATCAGGTTATAGGCCACAAGCTTCACTCAGTACATAAAGTTGCTAAAAGATGCTCCCAGCATGGAGAATTAATGTTAGATTGTCACAGGGAGACTGAGAAACTGCCTCAGACAGTAACATTTTACTTTATTTAACTCCCTCAGAGGACTGCCCAACTTCCTATTAATAATGCTGCAGTTAAACTTTACTGACCATGTCTATACACAAACAAATTTTGGTTCTGTCAATATTTGCATGTATACAGATGACAAAATAAAAAGCAATATCATGTAGGGCATCTAAATCTGAAACTGCTCTGTTTTACAAGTTAATTCTTAACAATACCTCTCAGATCTACAACCTGCCCTACTGCACTTAGGGATCAATATAGAAGCAGTATGATGGCCTTTGAGAACTAGTATATAACCATTCTACCTAAAGCGTATGGATCAGAGTTTCCTAATCCAAATTGGTACACCCTTGACAAGTTGCTTTAGGACAACATTGTGACAGGAGGAACAGTCTACTAAATGCTTGTTAGTTCTTTGCTAATCTATTGCTGGGCTCATATAATGACACCCACCACTACTTGAATTTACTCTTATCCAACAGAATCACGTTGATTCTGTGTTTTCCTTCAGATAAGATCCATTTTCCACCACTGCTCTGAATCCTGAGGAGTCTTGAAAAGCCCAGCACATCTCTGTTCAAATGATCAACATTTTAGTTACTGGTACTTTTTAGCCAACACGTCAACATATACTTCCCCCGATACTCAGCAAAGTCTAAGAGTATTAGAAAATAAAAACAAATTAACGGCATTGAGTCACAATGGCACATTTCAAGTTATCAGGTGGCAACACTCAAAACTTTGAAGAGTCCAGCATCCAACACCAGTTCGAACATTCCAAGTTCACGACAACTTTACTCCACACAGCAAATCACCGCATGTCTCAGATGCAGAATTCACACATCTTCGTCACTCATTCTCTGTGACTTTTAATTGACTCGCCGCTGGGATTTTCCCTGTAGAAACAATTTAAAACATTTTAGGAGTCAAAATTGGTATAATTTCATTAGACTTGTTGACAACTACATTATGAAAAGTATAATAAGTCACTTGCTTCTCCTCATTCCAGAAATAGTATTCATGATTCCACCATCCAAATTCCACAGAGACATTTTCAAAGAGTGACCAGGAACAGAAATCCTGCCCAATTTTTCTCCCCTCAGCTGAATGACACTACAGTTACTTGTAGCAGCCCCACTGCAGCTTCTTCTGAACCAGCTACCTCATGACATATCAAGAAGCAAACCTTGGCACTTCTCAATTTAAGTCACTCAAAAACACTATCCTCGTATTTATCAAATGTGCCAATAAGGATGGTGTTTGGGTGAGCAAAAGGGGCTCCTGCAGTCATACCGCAGCAAGCAATGAATACCTTCAGGAAAGGCAGAGGATAAAAAGTTGCTGAGGAAAACAAATCAAAATATGAGATTGTTGCTCCACTGATGGTCCTTTGGTAACTTTACTATCGAGCTTGAAACTACGCCATAAATAGCATGAAGATTTCACATTTGATCGCTGGTTTGTGCTGATTTAGTTGATCTCAGGTGGTGGAACTACAGCTGGCCTCACCATCATTGGGGTAGTGTGGGGGGAACAAAACCACTCCTGACGCTGCAGAGTGACCCTGCTGTGAAGTGCGTCTGAGTTTGCTGGGGGAAATAACGCGATTGGACATCACTATGACATGCTCTTTGTTTTAATGCCTGCTATCATTTACCTGAACACTCACCAAAAGATAAATGGCAATTTGGACGAGACTAGAATACTTGTGGAATAGTAACCCACCAGGGCCAAACTTCTTTAATGGCCGTTAGTTAAGGCAGTGAGTACAGCTGAGGAAAGTCGATGATTCAATCTCTAGACTATGTTTAATTAGGTAATTTCAGCTCGGGAGGTAGTATAGGCAATACAATTGGGCTTAACATTACTGGTTTTGAAGGGGAGATAAAATAAATCAATGAGGGTTCACATTTGCGATTGTTTTCCAGGAATCTATAATGTGCCCCCTGATGAGCTCAAATAGACTCTCATAGGAAGAGAATAAAGAGAGACTAAAGACTAGGAAGAGTGCTAAAAATTAGCACTTTTCTTAGATAATATCACCACCTTCAACACCTCTTTGATCTTTTTATCTGTGACATCTTTTGATTATCTGCTCCTATCACTGCTTGCTTGTCCCTACAACCACCCAACCCTCAACTTCTCTCCCCCCGCCCCCCCACCTTAAACCAGCTTATATTTCATCCCTCTCCTAACTACACTCAGTTCTGTTGAAGGGTCATGTGGACTCAAAACGTCAACTCTTTTCTTCTCCACCGATGCTGCCAGATCTGCTGAGTTTTTCCAGGTAATTCTGTTTTTGTTTTGGATTTCCAGCTTCCGCAGTAGTTTTTTGTTTTTATCTCATAGGAAGAGGACCTTTTTGATAAAGTTCCTGAGTGTATTTGCACCTTGAGGCTAGCTGATCTATTTTAACTGTGTACCTGGATAGAAATTCTGAAAGAACATATTGGGATCTTTATTAAATTAGATATTTGTTTAATGCAAAAATTGAACAATAAAGTTATTTTGTAAAAGTTTCCATCTAATGATGTATTACATATCCAAAAACTTCTTTAAAAGGAAACATACCAACTAGTAAAGTTTGAAGAGCCATCTGGAGTGCCTCCATTCTGACCTCCACTACCTGTAAAACAAACTCAAATTCAAACAGCTTGCTTCATCTCACGCAGAAAAATAATAAATCACAACTCGCATTGTGTGTGGTCGGAATGCGCAAGATCTGCTCCAGGGGACTCTCCTCTAATTTTCCTCTTCACAGGAAGATATTATATTTCCAAAAAAAAATCATTCACAGGATGTGGGTGTCGCCTGTAAGGCCAGCATTTACAATATTGTCCAATTCTACACAATGGAAATGGTTTGCTAGCCGTTTCAGAGTGCAGTTCAGAGTCAACCACATCGCTGTGGGTTTGGAGTCACGCAGAAGCCAAAACGGGAAGGATGGCAGATTTCCTCCCCTAAAGAGCATTAGTGGGCCACTTCAAATAAGAATTCAATCTATTACTTTCGCAGTCGCCATTACTGGGACTAGCTTAGAGAGGCAGAGCAGCGGCACAGAAGGAAAGAAAAGGAAGCAAATCCTGCCCACCGGATCCGACTACCTCATTGGACATCCTGCCCCATGTGCCCAAAGGTCTCTAGGTTGAGAATCAGCCTGTTCGCTCACATGAAGACCCATGGCAGAAACTCATCACCCTGAGTAAGTGTCATCCTTGAATCGAGGGATAGCCAACAATGACGTGGAAAAGAGCAATAAAACATAAAAAAGCATTACACAAAAGAAACGCAAAGTTATCATGTTCAGGAGTTTGGAGAACATTCTCAATAGTGAGCATGAGTCTAATGAATTATTTCACATACAAAAATCAGTAATAGGTCAATGACAATGTCCTGTAATAATCCTTATTGTTTATTTTGTTAACGATTCATGGTGTGCAGCAAAAATTAAACGGACTAACATTTTGTGGTTCGATTCATTCACATGCGTGGATCTTTAAGGTAGCAGGACATATTGACATAATAGCAAAACACATGGGATCTTGGGTTTCATAAATAGGACTTTTGAGTACAAAAGCAAGGAAGTTATACTGAACACATAAAGCTCTCAGCAGGCCACAACTAGAGCACTGCATCCAGTTCTGTTCACCTGAGGGTGCAGAGACTATTCACCAGAATTATTCCAGGGATAATGGAATTTAACAAGTTTAGGTTTGAAAAGCTGTCTGTTGTTCTCCTTGGAACAAAACAAGGTTGAGAGCTATATAAGATTATGACAGGTTTAGATGGTGTAGATAAAGAAAAGCTGTTTCCCATTAGCTGATGTTAAAAGGAGTAGGGGAAACAGATTTAAGGTTTTGGGCAAGAGATATGGGGGTGGGGGGTGGTGGTATGTGAGTAAGAACTTTTTCTTTTACACAACAAATGGTCATGACCTCGAACATGCTCCCTACGAGGGTGGTGGAAGCAAAGACGATCAGTAATTTTGAAAGGAAATTGGATGGGAACTTGAAGGAAATAAGCTTGCAGGGTTACAGAGATAAAGCAGGAGAATGGAACTGACTGGGTTATTCTACAGACAGTTGGCTTGGACTTATGGGCAAACGGCCTCCTTCTGTGCTGCAAAGACTCAATGACTCCAAGACTGCTGCTGTCCACAGTCACACTGTTGTAAACAAAACAAAAAAAAACTCAAAATGGAATAAAGACATACCTCATCATTGCTTGCATTATTACTTCCACAGTCCCCAAAGATCTAAACTTGACCATCATCAATGCTTGGTGAGATTATCCACAGACATGGAGTCAGCTTCCAAATGTATATTGATGACACGCAGCTCTACCTCTCCACCACCTATCATGACCCCTCCACTACTTGTACTGACTGCTTTGTCTGACATCCAGCCTTGAATCATCCACAATTTTCTCCTACAGACATTGTGAAGACACTGATTCCATTTCTCTCCCCACCTTCTCCAATTATATTACTTCCTCACTCCCCAGCGCCCTGAACCCTTTTCCCCATTTCCCACTACTGTTGGCCATGTCTTCAGCTGACTAGTCCCATGCTCTGGAAATCTCATTCTCTCACTCTCAAACCCATGCCATCGACTAAGCTTTTCGTTACAGCCTCCTAATAGCTTCCCTTTCAGCCTGGCTCCATTTTCCGGTTGAAATTTCCAAATTGCAGTGGGACATTTTCTACGTTAAGGGCACTATATAAATGCAAGCTGTTGAAACACATATTAGTAGGAGCGCATTTCAAAGATGTAAAACAGAGTCCAGATTTTTTTTTATGGCATCATCTTAACCTTCTAATATAAATACATCAATCATAACATACACAATTGCTTCAAACAATCAGTGACCAATAAATTAGATAAACGGGGCATTCTGTGTCAGCAATTATCACATAAAAGCCAATGAGATGAATTATTCTGTTTTTTAATTGGTGGAGGTAAGGGAAAACGTTGGTTTGGACACCTCTCTGCTCTTCTTCAAATACTGCCACAGGATCTTTTCCCATCCACCTTGAACTGACAAAATGGTAAATGTGTTCCATAATATGTTGCGCATCAGCTTTGATTATAAGTCAAACACTGGTCTGTACTATTTAACTCTAATAGGCTCCAAGTTACTTCATTCTACACAGAATCCCCAATAGTTTCTGGGCACTTTTAGCGGTCTGTTAAATTAAAAGGAAAACTTCAAAAATATTACTACCTAGTCCCTATGTCACAATCAATTCTATAAACGTCATTGATATTACACCATCTCATACAGGTTCAATGACATACTGATAAGAAAAGTGAAAATTTAACTTTACATTACATATACCAAATGTTTGGCAATGAATTTTGATCAGTAGCTCTTTTTTTGTTTAGAGGAAGGCAAAGGAATTTGATGTTGATGACTGAAATATTGCTGTCAAAGAAATGAATGTACAAACTTGTCCCTCAAGTCATCAGAATGTCCCAAAGCTCTTTTCAGCTAATTACTTACTTTTTGAAGTATAGTCACTATTATGCACATTGGAACACAAGTAGGTGGCTCAGCCCCTCAAGTTTTCTCTCCCATTAGATCACGGCCTATCTGTACCTGCAGCTAAGTTGACCTTCCCATTGCTCCAAACACTTACGCAACAAAAACCTGTTTATCTCCGTCTCGAAAGCATGATTGGCCTAGTATCCCCAGCCTTTTCTATGCTTTCTATGAGATGATGGGGGAGAGGGGTAGTGGAGGGAGGTGGATAAAGCGGAGAGGAGGTGTTCTAGATTTCTATCATCTAGTTTGTAAAGAATTGCTTCCAGATTTCATTCCTAAATGACCAAAGCTCACCGCCCCCATTCTGGATACCCCAATCCGAGGAAATATTTGATTCAGTTACTTCTGCACAATTGTGTTTTGTACAAAAGGCAGGGGCAACCACAAAACCGTGGCAGCATTAATATCCACAGCCGTATTAAGTATTATAATGTACTAATTCTCACAATACAATATTCATAGCTATAGATCCCAGAGGCATATTCAGAACACATTCACCACATAATCAATGCAAACAACCTGAATCAAAGCTACACAGCTTTCAACGGCTTCAAATTTAACCTCCTAAGTTCATCCCTCCCACTTCTCACATAGTAATTCACAAAATCACAATGATTACAGTAGAGCAGAAGGCCATATGGCCCATTGTGTCTGCGCTGGCTCTCCAAAAGCAATTGACCTAGTGCCACTCCTCCGCCTTCTCCCCGCAGCTCTAAGCTTTCTTCCTTTTCAGACAATAATCTTGAATGCTTTGATTGAACTTGCCTCCACCACACTCTCAGGCAGTGTATTCCAGGTCCTAACCACTCACTGCATGAAATAGTTTTTCCCCGCGTCACCATTGCTTATGTCAATTCCCTTAATTTGTGCCCTCTTGTTCTCAATCCTTCCACCAATGGGAACAGATTTTCCCTATCTACTCTGTTCAGACCCTTCATGATTTTTAATAATAATCGCTCACCCTTTCCTCACTAGTTCAGTGTTGTTTCATGTTTGAACCAACATCAATTCAATACTCTCAATAGTCAAAGCTGTTGCATTATCCCCTTCCAACATTTAAATGTAATCAGTCCAATGAGGCCTGGGCTAAGTTAGCTGATCTCAGTCAGGGCAGCACTGGGAATACTGTGTTTAGCACATATGCCAATGCTTTTGGGGACAAACAAGAGGGAATTTATACAGCCTGAACTCCACTATTGATTATTCAGTAACCTTAAATTGCAACAGAAATTACACAATTTGCATTGATATAGTGCCTCTTCCAGAGTAAAATGTCCTACAGTACTTCTAAGGAGTGGTTGTCCAAACAAATTTGACACCAAGCCACAAAAGAAGTCATTAGAACAAAAAAACCAAAAGCTTTGTCAAAGAGATAGGTTTTAAGGAGCATCTTAAAGGACAGAGAGGGGCAGAGAGATTTAGGAGTGAATTACAGGGTTAGGGCCTGGGTAAGTGAGAGCCCACCACCAATGACAGAGTGTTTAGGGATCCACAAAAGGCCAGAATTGGAGAAGCATAAGAGATTGTGGAGGAGGATTTAAAACAAGGAGGGGAATTACAAAATGTAGGTGTTACTGAACCAGGAGCCAATGTAGGTCATCAAGCAAAGGGGGTGATGGTCTTGATGCGAGTTAGAATAGAGGCAGAGTTTTGAATGAGCTCAAGACTATGGATGGTGGAAGATGGAAGCCTGGCCACAAGAGTGTTGGAATAGTTATGTCTAGAGGTAACACTTCAGCAGTGCTTAATTGCTTGCAAAACACTTTAGGATGTCTCGATGTTGTGAACGTTATTATATAAATTCAAATCTTTTCTCCTTTCTTTAAAATACACGTGAACATTGGGCAAGGAATGGCATGAACTCACCTGTGATCCCTCACAAGGTGTAGCTCATCAACACTCAGTCTCACACATGAAGAGTGCCACTTGAGTAAAGCAATGAAGGGTTATTGGTGCCTATGGAACTGCACCTCAGCCCATCACCTTCAGAAGAGGATGTACGTGCAATTTCTTTCATGGTTCTTTTTGAACAATTTTCTCTGTTCCTCCTTTCCTGAAGATGCAGACTAATGCAGGGGTATAAGAGGTAAGGATAAATCTAGACTGAAAACTTTTCTAAACATTTGGTTTTATTGACATTAAGGGACAAGTTTTATAGATAGAGATGCTAGGAACCCTAGCTGGTAGTACAAGTTAAAACTCAATTCTGCTTCAAGTGACTGAGGGGTTAGTTCTTCACTGAAGTCTTCTTTGAACCATTCCTGGTTCAGTCTCCTTGAAAATGTGAAGAGAGTGTTTTTTAAGTCTCTTAACTAGCATATTTGTTTTTCTCTCTTATCACAGTTCGCGAAAACAGCTTTGCTATGTTTCTTTATCTCACCATGTCCTTCAAAAGTATGGAAGATCTTGAATGCTGCCCTTGCCTTGTAGCTTTAGCAAGGCTATAAACATGTGCTTTTTTCATGGACACTAAGCAAAAACCATTACCCATTCTGATTTTAACCAAGCTGAACTAAATTCTGCCCCCTTTCCAAGCCTTTATCCCTCTCACTGTTCCAGGGCGCCCCTCTCCCTGACGTTACCACTCCAAAGGCCTTATTTAACCTTTAATTGAAGACATCAAAAAGATCCATATCCAGGGTTTCAAGTGCATCCTTTAATTTTCCTTAAAAGCCATTCTTAAAAGTTTATAATAAGTCCAATATTTTTCAGCTGCCAAACTCCAAGTTGTGTTCCACATACATCCACTTTCCAGGAACAGGTCACTGGAAAACAATTAAGGATGGAAACCATAGTTGATTTTACCCACTCTCTCTGTTGGATCTAACATACAAGTTAGGAGGAGTAGGCCACTCGGCCCCTCAAGCCTGCTCCGCCATTCAATAAGATCATGGCTGATCTGATTTCAACCTCATATCCCCAATAACCTTTCACCCTTGCTTATCAAGAATCTATTTACCTCTGCCTTAAAGATATCCATGGACTCTGCCTTAACCAACTTTTGAGGAAGAGAATTCTAAAGTCTCACAACCCTCAGAGAAATAATTGTTAATCCCCTACTGTTGTCCTGGAGGAAAGCTAAACCACAACAACTCGAACATTGGTTTATTGTGGTTCAGTTACCAACTAAAAACATAAGAAATAGGAGTAGACCACATAGCCCATCGAGCCTGCTTCACCATTCAAAACAGCCACGTCCGATCTTGGGCTTCAGCTCCATTTTCCCACCCACTCCCCATCTCCCTCAATCCACTGAGACACCAAAAACCTGTCTATCCCAGCCTTAAATGTATTAACTGTTGGGACATCCACAACCCTCTAGGGTACAGAATTCCAGAGATTCAAAACCCTTTGAGTGAAGTAATTTCTCCACAATTCATTCCTAAATGATTGGTCCCTTATCCTGCAACAGTGCCCCCGTGTTTTAGATTCCTCGACCAATGGAAACAATCTCTCAGCATCTACCCTATCAAGCCCCTTCTGAATTTTGTAGGTTTCAATGAGATCGCCTCTCATTCTTCTAAACTCCATTGAGTATAAGCCCAATTTACTCAGCTTCTCATCATAGGACAACCCCCTTGTCCAGGGTACCAATTTAGTGAGCCTTTGCTGTACCGCCTCCAATGCAAGTATATCCTCTCTTAGATGTGGACACCAAAACTACACACAGTACTCCAGATGCGATCTCAGCAAACCATGTACAACTGTAGCAAGACTTCTTTATTCTTCTACTCCAATCCTCTTGTAACAAAGGCCAACATACCATTTGCCTTCCTAATTGCTTGTTGCACCTGCATGCTAACTGTCTGCGTTCCTTGTACAAGCACATCCAAGACTCTTTGAACATCACTACTTACAACCTTTTTAAAAATATTCTGCTTTTTTCTTACAGCCAAGGTGAATAACTTCACACTTCCCTATATTATACACCATCTGCCATTTTGTTGCCCACTCACTTAACCTGTATGTATCTCTTTGCAGCCTCTGTTTGAGATGAGAAATGGAGACTCGCTAAATATTAATTAATTGTGCCTAATTAGCATGAGAGAAATAGTTTCCTCTTATGTTTTATTTAAATTTATTAAAAGCTTTTCTGTGCTTTATTCAGAAAGAAAAAGGGCTAGACAGCCTGGCCCAACTTCTCAGTGCTACACAGAGACCTCTCACTGGATGTTACAATGAAGAAGTAAGGTCTCCTCCTGGTGAGTTCTCTCTCTCTTCAGTTATACTGTTCTTGCTTTCTTCTGATTCACGAAATTTCTTCCTTCACCCATTTATTTTTGAAAGGTAAAAAATAAGTGATTGTGCATTTTCTTTTCTGTTTGCATTCAAAGTGAATGATCTAATAGAATTCCTACTATACAACTTGACAGTGGTCAGTTAGGTTCTTTGAGATCATTAATGTGATAATTTATTTCATATGCATCACTGCTAAGCCAGAGAGTTGTAGATTCAAGTACAACTTTCAGGACCTATGCATCTAATCAGGCTGATTCTCAATGTGCGACTGAAAGACTATCGCATTGTTATACAAATTAGATCTTTTGGATTACACATTAAACCAATGCCTTCATTCAGGTGTTTGTAGAAAGATCCCATGACACTTCTTCGAAGAACAAAGACTTCTCTAGAATCCCAGTCAATATACAACCTCAACTTACACCAACAAAACAGGTTACATGGTCTTTACTCCCGTTGTCGTTTATGGGATCCTACTCTGTTCAAAATAGCTGCTGCATTTGCCTATAAAATGATTTTGCTCCAAAAACAATTCATTGTGAGCATTATGGGATATCCTGAGCACACAGTCATGCAAATGCAATTTTAAAAAATATATAATTAACAACCTGATGGCTCAATGCACGTGCACTAAATTCAAGATGAAAAGATCAAGATCTACAATTAAATTATAATTCCAAAAACAAATATTCTTGCAACCTGTGGGGACAAGAGAGCAGGGATTATATGAAGAAAGAGCAAACTGACTACAGCACCATGGGCCATTCAAGTTGGAGGCGGGAGGGGGAATAAAAATGAACGTAATAGTGGGTAACTAGGGATAGATAATAAATGCTGGCCCAGCCAGCAAATCCCACATCCCTTGAATAAATTAAAAGAAAGCAATGGGGACAATATAGTTAGAGGGAGAGACACTGTTCTCTGTAGCCGGGAGCATTGGTCCCAAAGGCTATGTTGCCTGCCCGGTGCCAGGGTTAAGAACATCTGGTCAAGGCTGGAGAGGAACATGGAGTTGGAGCGGGGGGGAGATCCAGTTATCATGGTCCACATGGGTATCAACGACATAGGTAGGACTAAGGAAGAAGCTCTTGACAAGTGCGAGCAGCTAGGGGTTAAATTAAAAAGCAGAACCACAAAAGTAGTAATCTCTGGATTACTACCTTAGCTGCAGGAAAACTGGCAGAATGTGGGAAAAAGTGATGTTACCTACTTTGGTAGGAAGAACAAAAAGGTTAAACATTATTTAATTGGAGAGAAACTACAGAATGCTGCAGTAGAGGGGTCTGAACGTCCTTGAACATGAAACACAAAATGTTAGCGTGCAGACATGCCAAATAATTAGGAAGGCAAATGGAGCGTGGCCTTTATTGCAAGAGGGATGGAGTATCAAAGTAGGGAGGTCTTGCTACAATTGCACAGGGTATTGGTGAGACAACACCTAAAGTACTGTGCACAATTTTGGTCTCCTTGTTTAAGGAGGGAAGTACTCGCATTGGTGACAGTTCGGAGAAGGTTCAATGGATTGCTTGGATGAAGGGGTTCTCTTATGAGGGAAGATGAGCAAGGTCAGCCTATTTTCATCAGAGCTTCAAAGAATAAAGGTTAAC
This sequence comes from Cetorhinus maximus, assembly GCF_964194155.1. Lineage (NCBI taxonomy): Eukaryota > Metazoa > Chordata > Chondrichthyes > Lamniformes > Cetorhinidae > Cetorhinus > Cetorhinus maximus. The sequence continues at coordinate 11,764,204 of NC_135884.1, read as the reverse complement.
TTATTGAAACATACAATAAATGCTGGCCTAGCCAGCAATTCCCACATCCCATGAACGAATAATAAAAAAAGATTCTTAGGGGCCTTAACAGCTATACGCTGCGAGGATGTTTCCTCTTTGGTGAAACCTAGAACTGGGGGCATAGTTTCAGAATATGGAATCATCTATTTAAGATTGAAAGAGGAGGCATTTCTTCTCTCAGAGCATCGTGAATCTTTGGAATTCTTTATCCCTGGGAACTGTGGAGGTTGAGTCATTGAATATATTCAAGGCTGAGATAAACAGAATTTTGAAGCACAGTTGAGTCAAGGTTTAAGGGGAACAGACAGGAAAATGGAGCTGAAGCCAAAATCAGATCAGCCATGATCTTACTGAATGGCAGAGCAGGCTCGAGGGGCCATTTGGCCAAACCTGATCCTCGTTCCTATGGCTACTGGCTTTTGTGAACATATCGGAGATCATTTCAAGAATATCTCACACACTGCTATTCTTCCTCAAAAGGAAAACCATGTAAACATGATTCCTAGCAGCAAATGGCGTGATCATCTCCAAATAAGGAAGTTAAAACAAAGAGAATATCCTTATCTAATTTAATTTGTCAACAACTTGATGTGAGTAAAGCTTAAGTGCATCAGCACAACAATAGAGCCATAGAAACAGATATCATGTTTGAATCTCAAAAACTTTTGCTGAGTTAGCTGAACGCCACAAAAATTAGGAAGTGACAGATTTTCCTGAACCTGAGAGACAATAGAAAATGTTGGGCTTAACCATTTGGCAGAAGGATTGGGACAAATCACCACTACTGACATTCCTGGTTGTCGAAAAGGACTCTTGCTCCATTAAATAACCTGCCACTATTATCCGATTATAGTTAACGTTTTGAGTCAAATATGACTCTTCTCCAGAACACAGAGATTAAACTAAAAGCAAAATACTGCAGATGTTGGAAATCTGAAATAAAAACAGAAAATGCTGGTAAAACTCAGCAGGTCTGGCAACATCTGTGGAGACAGAAACAGAGTCACACTGAATCAATGTGACTCTTCCTCGCAAAAATTAAGCAGTGTCTTGTCAATCTTTCCAGTCACCTGTTCTTCAAAGTGAACAAGCCCTGGGCTTCAATTTAGTAGCAGTAAGTTGATGCCAGGGACGCTGACTCAGACCACAGCACAGTAAAATTAGAAAGCACCCCTCATCCTCCTCAGACACCGGGGTTGCCAACTGTGATTAAATATATTTCTGGAGGTTTCATCGCATGACCTGCCCCCCCACCCCACTCCAGCCATCATTAGTCGGCCAAAACAAAATAAAAACAGAATTACCTGGAAAAACTCAGCAAGTCTGGCAGCATCGGTGGAGAAGAAATCAGTCAACGTTTCGAGTCCTCATGGCCCTTCAGCAGAAACTGCTGAAGGGCCATGAGGGCTCGAAACGTTGACTAATTTCTTCTCCACCGATGCTGCCAGACGTGCTGAGTTTTTCCAGGTAATTCTGTTTTTATTTTGTTTTGGATTTCCAGCATCCGCAGTAGCTTTTAGCTTTTTGTTTTTATCATTAGTCGGCCAACGCATTCATCCTTGTGACGTAAAGCCTTCCTAAGCCAATTGGAAAGTAAAAAGATTCATTACCCAATTGGATGATGCTTGACTTTGAAAACAGCCTTTTTCGCCCATTTTATATCTGGTAAACAGAAATGTCCAAAGAAAGTGGCAAAAAAAAAATTAATATTAATGTCCCAATAATTTTTCTTTTTTGTTTCCCCAGGGTTACACACAGCAGTGTGCTGGAGGTTGATCTTGAACTCCGGGAGACTCCAGGCCAATCCTGGAGGGTTGGCAACCCTACCCCACACAAACGTTCAGACAGACACACGCACACACACCTACCTTGCCTGTAGTACATGTCATTGACTGTGGCGCCGTAAAACTTCCAGGCCATGTGAATAGCCACCAAGCTGCCGAGCAGCCAGCCCAGCAGGATCTTGAAGATGGTCACCCTCATGTCGTTGCTGCTCCAGTCCTGGGCGAACTCGCCGCAGAAGGAGAAGAGGCGCTCCAGGAGGAACGAGAAGAGCCCGAGATCCCACGACGGCGCCTCCATCCCCGCTCCAGGTGCCGCATCACTCGGGAGCGGAACTTCTTCACGCCTCCCCCCCCCCCAACACACCCCGGCCGCCGCCGCCGCCGGACCAGCCCCGCGGTTCCCCACCCGCTGTCAAGAGGCTGCTTGGCGGCTCCGAGCGCCCCCCTCCACCCGCCCGGTGCCCTGGACCTGGACCTGGCCGCTCCGCTCACTACCCCCACCCCAACAACCGCACTTTCGCCATTCACCACCCCCCCCCCCCCCCCCCCCACTTCACTCCCGCCTCAACAAACCTACCCTCTTCCTTCAACGCAGGTTATTCTACCTTCGGAATTACAAACTAAAATCTTGCTTTTAAACACGCACCCACTTCTTTTTAAACCGCGACATAAACGGTCATGACCCTCGGCGAATCTGTCAACCCGAACGGCAAGGCGATGACTCCTACCTACGGGAGCCGAGATGGGACAAACCGACGTAACCCGGCAACGGGAACCCGCGATTCGTTTCGTTTCGTTTTCTTTCTTTTCAATTTACTACCAGGTCTGGGGCAGAAAGTAAACAAAAAATAATGCTCATGTTTTCTACCATTAGAGTTTGTTGTCAACTTCTAATATTGGATGTTAAAGTTATTTTTTTAAATGAACAAAGGAAAACAAGAAAGGTAAAAAAAAACTCAATTAATTTCTCATTGAATTTTGTTTCAAAAAAGCAAACATGGCCCATCCATACTTGTAAACTTAAAGCAGCTGAGCTGCTTCTTAAGATGTTGTTGATTTTCGAATAGTAATTGTTATGGCAAAGGCCCATTCATAAATATCAATTTGGAAAATTAGCAAAAGTTGATTTATTTAAGGGTCACCCTCTGGTTGAAAGCATTCCTCATCACATATGCCTGAGGGTGGCAAGAGGTGGGGCTGCCAATCAACACCCCCCTTCCCCACCCCCCCTAGGTTTGGCTCCTCTGTGAGTCAGGGCAAGAAGCTCAGGAGATTTTTATGCTTTAAATTTCTTGCCACTGTATTCTCTCACTGTATCATCAAACACCCCTCATGGTCCACCCATCCATAACTATCGAGAACGAATTGTAGGATTATTCCATGCTGTTGTAGCAGGAACAACTACAATTGTGCTTAGGAGTTGGAGATATGAAAGGGAAACTGGGGGTCAGGGGAAATGAGGGTGTAATGGAGATGAGGGAATGGGTGTTGGAGAGAGAGGGAGCATGGGGATGAGTGAGAATGGGTATTGGGGCAAAGAGGGATGGTAGGGGATGGAGGGGGCAGAGATAAAGGAGAGAGATGAGGATTGGTGAGAGAACAGGGTTTGGGGATGATTGCATGAGGAGGGTGGGAATGGAGTTTGGGCTCTAGGGTTGAACAGAGAGCAAGGAATAAGGGTTGGAGATAATGGGAGACAAGTGGTCAATGAGAGGGAGATGAGGAATGGAAGCATTATCTGCAGAGCTAGGAACCATAGCTTAAGTAACTTGGTGAGTATGAATTGGTGTCTCAGAGGAGTAGCCAGTAAAGGGTGTGCAAAATCTGGGGACCTTACTGTGGATAAGCAGCAAAAGATTGTTTCCACTGGTGGGTGAATGGGAAGCAAAAAGTATCTGATCTACAAGGGAGTCCAAGGATTATGGAGGCAGACAGGAAAGTGGAGTTAAGGCCACAATCAGATCAGCCATGATCTTATTCAATGGCACAGCAGGCTCAAGGGACTAAATGGCCTGCTCCTATTTCTTATGATCATATGACCTGGTTGCAATACAGAAAGGAGAATCAGATGGAAAGATTCCTCACTTATCACCCCACCAGCCTCCGCATTCAAAGGATCATCCTCCGCCATTTCCGCCAACTCCAGCATGATGCCACCACCAAACACATCTTCCCTTCACCCCCCCTGACGGCATTCCGTAGGGATCGTTCCCTCCGGGACACCCTGGTACACTCCTCCATCACCCCCTACTCCTCAACCCTCACTTATGGCACCTCCCCATGCCCACGCAGAAGATGCAACACCTGCCCCTTCACTTCCTCTCTCCTCACCGTCCAAGGGCCCACACACTCCTTTCAAGTGAAGCAGCATTTCACTTGCATTTCCCCTAACTTAGTCTACTGCATTCGTTGCTCCCAATGCGGTCTCCTCTACATTGGAGAGACCAAACGCAAACTGGGCGACCGCTTTGCGGAACACCTGCGGTCTGTCCTCAAGAAAGACCCAAACCTCCCTGTCGCTTGCCATTTTAACACTCCACCCTGTTCTCTTGCCCACATGTCTGTCCTTGGCTTGCTGCATTGTTCCAGTGAAGCCCAACGCAAACTGGAGGAACAGCACCTCACCTTCTGACTAGGCACTTTACAGCCTTCCGGGCTGAATATTGAATTCAACAACTTTAGATCTTAAACTCCCCCTCCCCCCATCCCCACCCCATTTCTTCCCCCTGCCCCCCCCCGCTTTTTTTTCAATAATTTATATAGATTCTTCTTTCCCCACCTATTTCCATTATTTTTAAATCTAAAACTAAAACCTTGTTAGTCTTTCCACCCCACCCCCACTAGAGCTGTACTTTGAATATCCTGTCTTCCATTCTTAATTAGCACTTTTCTCAGACAAATATCACCACCTTCAACACCTCTTTGACCCTTTTGTCTGTGACATCTTTTGATTATCTGCTCATCTCCACAATCACCACACCCTCAATGTCTCTCTCTCCCCCCACCACCCCCCCCCACCCACCTTAAACCAATTTATATTCCTCCCTTCTTCTAACTATGCTTCAGTTCTGCCGAAGGGCCATGAAGGCTCGAAACGTTAATTGATTTCTTCTCCGCCGATGCTGCCAGACCTGCTGAGTTTTTCCAGGTAATTCTGTTTTTGTTTTGGAAAGATTGCATGTTGTGTTTGTGCTTGTGAAGTTAAGATTTACTTGGATCTCACTAAGTGAGTCCCTTATTCTGTCCCCTGAGGTGATGCAGCAGGGTTCCATCTACTTATACTTGTTTCTGATTGAGTCAGTTCCAACTTTGCTTGGATCTCATGAAGCTTTGTGTTATTTGGCAGATCCTGCTTGTTGATGAAGATTAGGGTGACAGCAACCATAATCTCCTATTTTTTGGTAAATCAGTGCAACAATCTTGCCTTTAAAATGTACTTTTAATGTAATAAAATGTCATGGCACTTCACAGGAGTGTAATCTGGAAAGAACAATTGACAAGCCAAAGAAGATGGCATTCGAACGTGTGGCCAAATGCTTTCTTAGGCATAGGTTTTAAGGAGCATCTTAAAGGATGAGAAATACACTGAGATTTAGGGTGATAATTCAGAGGCCTAAACAGCAAAAGGCACAACTGCTAAATTGGGCAAAGGACAGACAAGACTTGAAGGAATGCTCAGCTCTTGGACGGTTGCAGGGCAGGAGAAGGTTAGAGATAGGGAGGAGCCATAGACAGATTTGAACACAAGGACGAGAATTTTGAAGTTGAGGTGTTGGTGTACCAGGAGTCAATGTACATCAGTGATCAGGATTTGGTGTGAGTAATGATAGGAGCAGTAGAGCTTTGGGTGAGCTCACGTTTATGGAAGGTGGAAGATGGGAGACTGGCCAAGAGAGCATTGAGATATTTGAGTCATACGGTAACAAAGGCATGGAAGAGAATTTCAGAAGTAGATGCATTGAGGCATGACTGAAGACAGGTGATTTCTATGGAGGTGGACATCACAGAATCACAGTGCAGAAGAGGCCCTTCGGCCCATTGAGTCTGCACCAACACATGAGAAACACCTGACCTACCTACTTAATCCCATTTACCAGCACTTGGCCCATAGCCTCGAATGTTATGACGTGCCAAGTGCTCATCCAGGTACTTTTTAAAGGATGTGAGGCAACCCGCCTCCACCACCCTCCAAGGCAGTCCATTCCAGACCGTCACCACCCTCTGGGTAAAAAAGTTTTTCCTCACATCCCCTCTAAACCTCCTGCCCCTCACCTTGAATTTATGCCCCCTTGTGACTGACCCTTCAGCTAAGGGGAACAGCTGCTCCCTATCCACCCCCCTCATAATCTTGTACACCTCGATCAGGTCACCCCTCAGTCTTCTCTGCTCCAACGAAAACAACCCAAGTCTATCCAACCTCTCTTCATGGTGACATGGCGGTCTTCATGAGAAACTTAGCTCAGGGTCAGTTAGGAAATCAAGATTTTAAAAAGTATCAGTTACTTAGATGAGGGGATCAAGTGTAATATATCTAATACAAAGCTAGGTGGGAAAGTAAGCTATGCAGAGGATGTAAAGTGGCATCAGAGAAATATAGACCGGTTAAGTGATTGGACAAGAAGGTGGCAGATGGAGTATAAAGTGACGAAGTGTGAAATTATCCAAAACAAAAACAGAATTATCTGGAAAAACTTAGCAGGTCTGGCAGCATCGGTGGAGAAGAAAAGAGTTGACGTTTCGAGTCCTCATGACCCTTCGGCAGAACTGAAGTATAGTTAGGAGAGAGGTGAAATATAAGCTGGTCTAAGGTGGGGGGCGGGGGGAGAGAGAATTTGAGGGTGGGGTGGTTGTGGGGACAAGCAAGCAGTGATAGGAGCAGATAATCAAAAGATGTCACAGACAAAAGGATCAAAGAGGTGTTGAAGGTGGTGATATTATCCAAGAAAAGTGCTAATTAAGAATGGATGGCAGGATACTCAAGGTACAGCTCTATTGGGGGTGGGGTGGAAAGACTAACAAGCTATTAGTTGTAGATTTAAAAATAATGGAAATAGGTGTGAAAAGAAGAATCTATATAAATTATTGAAAAAAAAGGGAGGGGGAAGAAACGGGGTGGGGAAGGGGGGAGGGGGAGTTTAAGATCTAAAGTTGTTGAATTCAATATTCAGCCCGGAAGGCTGTAAAGTGCCTAGTCGGAAGATGAGGTGCTGTTCCTCCAGTTTGCGTTGGGCTTCACTGGAACAATGCAGCAAGCCAAGGACAGACATGTGGGCAAGAGAGCAGGGTGGAGTGTTAAAATGGCAAGCGACAGGGAGGTTTGGGTCTTTCTTGCGGACAGACCGCAGGTGTTCCGCAAAGCGGTCGCCCAGTTTGCGTTTGGTCTCTCCAATGTAGAGGAGACCGCATTGGGAGCAACGAATGCAGTAGACTAAGTTAGGGGAAATGCAAGTGAAATGCTGCTTCACTTGAAAGGAGTGTTTGGGCCCTTGGACGGTGAGGAGAGAGGAAGTGAAGGGGCAGGTGTTGCATCTTCTGCGTGGGCATGGGGAGGTGCCATAGGTGGGGGTTGAGGAGTAGGGGGTGATGGAGGAGTGAATTATCCACTTTGCTAGGAAGAACGGAAGGGCAGAATATTCTCTAAACGATGGGAGATGAGTAAATTTTGGGATTCAGAAGGATTTGGGGATTCTCTTTGGCAAATTACAAAACGTTAACATGCAGGTAAAATTAAAGCGCATATAAAGCGATGGTGGGGGAGTCCAGAACCAGGGGTCACAGCCTGAGGATACGGGGTAGACCATTTAGGACTGAGATGAAGAGAAATTTCTTCACCCAGAGAGTGGTGAGCCTGTGGAATTCACTACCACAGAAAGTAATTGAGGCCAAAACATTGTATGTTTTCAAGAAGGAGTTAGATGTAGCTCTTGGGGCGAAAGGGATCAAAGGATATGGGGACAAAGTGAGAACAGGCTATTGAGTTGGATGATCAGCCAAGATCATAATGAATGGCGGAGCAGGCTCGAAGGGGCAAATGGCCTACTCCTGCTCCTATTTTCTATGTATGTTTCTAGGTAGGTACAGAAAGCAATTAGGAAGGGCAATGGTATGTTAGCCTTTATTGCAAGAAGAGTTGGAGTATAAGAGTGAGGAAGTCAGCTACAACAATTTGCATTTATGTAGTGCCTTTAATATAGTAAAACATCCCAAGAAGCTTCATAGGCGCGCTATCAAACAAAATTTGACAACAAGCCATTTAAGGAAATATGAGAGCAGATGCCCAAAAGCTTAGTCATAGAGGTATCACAGAATCTTTACAGTGCAGAAGGAGGCCATTCAGCCCATCAAGTCTGCACTGGCTCTCTGAAAGAGCATTCTACATAGTCCCACTCCCCTGCCTTATCCCTGTAACCTTACACATTCTCTCTTTTCAGATAGGAATCCAATTCCCTTTGAATACTTCGATTGAACCTGCCTCCACCACCCTCTCAGGAAGTTCGTTAAAGATTCTAACCATCCTCTGGGTGAAAAAACTTTTCCTCACATCACATTTACTCCTTTTCCCAATTATTTTGAATGTGCCCTCTAGTTCTTGGTGCTCCCTTGAGTGGGAACAGTTTCTCACTATTTACCCTGTCCATATCCCTCAGGAACTTGAATACCTCTATCAATTTTCCTCTCAGCCTTCTTTTCTCCAAGGAAAACAGTCTCTCCTCTCCAATCTATCACCATAGCTACCAGTTCTTTATCCCTAGATTCATTTTTGTGAATCTCCTCTGTACTCTCTCCAGTTCTTCACATCCTTCCTCAAGTATGGGGCCCAGAAGTGGACGCAGTACCCCAGATGAGGCTAGTGCCTTATAAATGTTCAACATGACCTCCTTACTCTTGTACTCAAGGCCTCTTTTAATAAAGCCTAAGATACTATATGTTTTATTAACTGCTCTCTTAACATGCCCTGCCATCTTCAATGACTTATGTACACATACTCCAAGGTTCCTCTGTTCCTGCGCCTCCATTAGAATTTCTCCCTTTATTTTATACAATCTCTCCATATTCTTCCTGCCAAAATGAATCACCTCACACTTCTCTGCATTGAACTTCATCTGCCACTTGTCTGCCCAATCCACCAACATGTCTATGTCCTTTTGAAGTTCAAGATTATCCTTATCACAGTTGACAGATCTTCCAGTCTTCGAATCATCTGTAAATTTTGAAATCATGCCCTGAACGCCACAGTCTAGGTCATTAATATATATCAGGAAGAGCTAGGGTCCCAGCGCTGACACCTGGGGAACTCCACTACAAACCTTCCTCCAGTCTAAAAAACAACCATTTATCACTACTCTCTATTTCCTGTCACTCAGCCAATTTCTTATCCAAGTGTCTACTTTCCCTTTTATTCCATGAGTTGGAATTTTGCTCACAAGTCTGTTGTGTGGCACTATATCAAATGCCTTTTGGAAATACACATATACCACATCAACAGTGTTAGCCTTATCAACATTCTCTGTTACCTCCTCAAAAAACTCCAGCAAGTTAGTTAAACATGATTTTCTTTTAATGATCTACATCCCAGGATACTAAAGGAGGTGGCCATATAGAAATAGTGGATGCATTGGTTGTCATCTTGCAAAATTCTGTAGATTCTGAATGGTCCCGGAAGATTGGAGAGTGGCAAGTGTAACCCCACTATTTAAAAAAGGAAGGGGGGTGGGAAAAACAGGGAATTACAGACCGGTTAGCGTAACATCAGTAGTAGGGAAAATACTAGAGGCTATAATAAAGGATGTTATAATAGGACATTTAGAAAATATCAACGGGTTTAGACAAAGTCAACATGGATTTATGAAAGGGAAATAGTGTTTGACAAACCTACTGGAATTTTTTGAGGACGTAACTAGCAGAATTAGGTAAGGGAGAACCAGTGGATGTGCTGTATTTGGATTTTCAGAAAGCTTCTGATAAAGTCTCACATAAAAGGTTAGTGTGAAAAATTAAAGCACATGGGATTGGGGGTAATATATTAGCATGGATTGAGAATTGGTTAGCAGACAGAAAACAGAGAGTAGGAATTAATGGGTCTTTTTCAGAGTGGCAGGCGGTGACTAGTGGGGTACCGCAGGGATCAGTGCTCACCATATATATGAATGATTTGGATGAGGGAACCAAATGTAATATTTCCAAATTTGCTGATGACACAAAACTAGGTGGGAATGTGAATGGTGAGGGGGATGTTAGGAGGCTTCAAGATGTTTTAGACAAGTTGAGTGAGTGGGCAAATACATGGCAGATGCAGTATAACATTGATAAGTATGATAAATAACATAGAGGGAGTGCCGCGAAGGTTCACCAGACTGATTCCTGAGATGGCAGGATTGTTGTATGAGGAGAGATTGGGCCGACTAGGTCTGTATTCACTGGAGTTTAGAAGAATGAGAGGGGTTCTCATTGAAATGTATAAAATTCTGACAGGGTTGGACAGACTGGATGCAGGGATGATGTTTCCTCTGGCTGTGGGCGTCTAGAACAAGGGGTCACAATCTCAGGATATGGGGTAGGCCCCACTCGAAGGGTGGTGAACCTGTGGAATTCTCTACCAGAGAGGGCTGTGGAGGCCAAGTCACTGAATATATTTAAGAAGGAAATAGATAGATTTCTAGATTCTAAAGGCGTCAAGGTGTATGGGGAGACAGTGGGAATATGGCGTTGAGATAGAGGATCAGGCATGATGATACTGAATGCGGAGCAGGTTCGAAGGGCCGAATGACCTACTCCTGCTTCTATGTTTCTATGAATCCATGCTGGCTTTCCTTAATTATCCTGCATTTGTCTAAGTGATTATTGATTTTGTCCCAAATTATAGTTTCCAAAAGTTTCCCTACCACTGAAGTCAAACTGACTGATCTGTATTTGCCAGCTTTATCCTTGCACCCCTTTTTGAACAAGGGTGTAACATTCACAATTCTCCAGTCCCCTGGCACCTACCCTGTGTCTAAAGAAGACTGGAAGATTATCACTAGTGCCTCTGCAATTTCAACTTTCACTTCCCTCAGTACCCTTGGATGCATCTCATCTGCTCTTGGTACCTTATCTATCTTAAGGTAAGCCAATGATGAGCAGATTGAGAAAGAGAGATGGGAGCAGACAGTTCAACAGATGCTTTTTAATTTGTTTGAACTACATGGATGGAACTGGAAGTCCAGGAGAGAAGTCTGAAGCAGGCGCAAAGACTGTGTTATGAGCCACAAACAAAATCAGCAGTGGACCCTCAAGCTATTGTATTTCTTAGATTGCAAGTTTAGCAAAACCTTCTGAAATAAAGACCACCCAGCACATACCATAGCACAAAATAAATAGTTATAACATTGTAATTGTGAAATGCATTGTATGGACATTATAATGAGGTGTTCACTCATTGTTCACAGTGTCAGGCGATAAAAGTATGAAATCTGATCATATACAAGTTAAAGTGTTAGTCTGGGTTTAAGTTAAGTTACGTTTCTCCCTATCATAAGTCTGGCCTCTGTCAGCACAAAATAGAATTAATTTACTTTCAAAGCACAAATTATTGAAAAGTCCACCAGCAGTAAGTGTCCAGACTATGACGGTAAATGCTTCTTTTTATGACTGCTTGAATACACAATAAATAGGCGTCTTTCACAAGTGAACTTTAGCTGATTTGTTCCTTGAGTAAACCTCTTGATTTTCTCATGTTAGCTGCAGTGTTTAAGCAAGAGGCTGGGATCAGGTTGAGCTATTTCATTGCTGAAGGGTGTGTGCGGCAGCATTGAGTCTGATTGCATGACCCTACACAGGTGCCCTGTGATACACCACTTCAGCAGAAAGTCATAAATGATTTCCTTCCATGGAACACTAGCTTTCTTTCACAATTGAGCACATTGGGAACCATATGTGAACAAATAGTGTGTCCATAAACACTGACTCAGTAACTAAAAAATTAGGTTTCTCGGAAGTGACTTAAACTCATGAGGCACCTGGGTGAGCAGCGACTGACTGTATGTTTGCAGTGCATCCAAAGATCACATTTCCTCTTTCATCATTTGCTAATTCATACCGGCTATTTCCCTCGGATTTTTAATCATCTTATAGATTTTATGTCATTTACCTAACTAAATCAATATGCAGACCATCAAGTAAATGACTTAAAACCTATAAGCTGATTAAAAACCTGAGCAAAATAGCCGATGAGAGTTAACAGATGTTCAAAGCAGGAATGTTGTCTTTGGAATACTGACCAACTGCAATAATTTGCATTTATATAGTGCCTGTATAATTCCAATGCACTATACAGGAGTGTTTTCAAACAGCAAGCCACAAAAGGAGATATTAGGACAGGAGGCCAAAAACGTGAAATAGGTTTAACTAAGCCAAATTGGCAGTGAAGCAAATAATTCTCTAATCATCTGCTTAATGCTTTTGTTAGAATCTATAGGTCTGCATGTGTCAAGATAAATAGGCAGGAGCAAGTACAGAACTAAAAGCGTTCAACCTTTCAAAGCTGGTGGAAGCAGACACAATCATTATTTCAAAAGAAATTTAAATAGGCACTTGAGGGAAATAAATTTACAGGGTTACACGGATAGAGTTGGAGAATGGGACTGACTGAATTGTTCTACAGAGAGCTGGCATGAGCTTGGTGGGCCGAATGGCTGTAATGACTCTATAGGTATAATCTTCCCAGATCCATGGAGGCAGATTTGAAGGCAGGACCAGGAGGAAGTTCACATTTCTGGGTATTGGGTCAGTGATCTGGCAGTGGTAGGTAGTCAATTTGAATAATTAACTCCACAATTATGGGCTGATTGGGGACACCACTGGGATCTAGCCAACAGCAGCAGATCCCCATGCCCCAGTCCCCAAGACCAAAACCTGGCAGGTTCCTGGAGGCGGTTCACCAGACCTGTGAGGTCTCCTGTTCTTATCCCTTAACGGAACAGCATTGATCAGTGGCCTAAAGCTGCAGCCACCAGCCATCCTGTGGAGGGTTTCCCCTCCATCTCTGAGATTTTCATGCTGGTAGGCATGTTGCCAGCATGCGCAGGGTTAGGACCCGGAATGGCCCTGCCACTCAATAAAAGGGACGTGAGTCCACGATATGACTCTAAATAACAGTTTGCCTGAAGCAGCGAAGTAGCTTTCCCATAGAGAAAACAGGCCTCTGTATTTCTTTACAGAGTGAACAACCTACAGGATGTCCATCCACGCATTTGGCCTGACCAATCTGTACGTTTGTAATGATGTCCTCCATCTGAATCAGAAAGCTTTCCAAGTTAATTTCTCCTTGCAAACTGTGGAGAGTTTATACCTTTAGAAAAGGCTTTCTCTCATCAGTTGTTTTCAAAGTATAGGCATGCTAGGAACTGCCTACATATCGAGCTTTTCACCTGAAGACACTGAATATTTTAGTAATGATCTAGTGAGACAAATAAAAACTGAAGTGTTAAGTAGCCCAATCCATTTGTGGGTGGAAAAGAATTTTCAGAGTTGGGTTTGAAGGATACCATAATGGTGCAAAATGCCACCAAAATGTTGTCAGTTGCTCCCATGACACTATATTCTGACTTCAGTGGGAAGGCACCTCTGTGCAATGGGCAAGGGAAAAATCATATGGCTCAGCCTTCAAGGTATCCAGACTGCTTCTTTGTATTTCCTTGCTGGTGTATGGCTTGGGGAGAAGGGGCATCAGCTCTGTGACATTGCCCACCTTTGTCTCTACCTCAGCTCATCAGCCGCTGAAACCACCACCCATGCCTTTGCTCACCTTGAGAATCCAATGTTCTTCTGCTGACCTCCCATCGCCCAAACTGCATAAAATTCATCCAACACAGTTGCCCATATTGTGCCCCAATCCAAGCTTTCACTTGCCCATCACCCATTACCACACTGACCAACACTGGCTCCTCCAATTTAAATTCTCTTCCTCGTGTTTAAATGCCACCATAGTCTCATCCCTCCCTATTGCACTAATTTTCCCCAGTCCCTTAATGTCCTCCGAATTCGCCATTCGACTCCAGTGTCTTGTACACCCGACACTTCCACCCAGCTTTGGCAGCTGTGCATTCAGCTAGGTCTTTTGAATTCTATCCCAAAACATCTCTGCCTTTCCACCTCCCTCTCCTCCTTAAAACCATCTTTGAAATTAACTTTTAGTAACCCACTTCTACAGCGGGATTTTCCGCACCCACCCACCACTGGGATCTTCCAGTCCCGCTGCAAGTCAATGGGCTGCTGGCTGGGGCGTCGCCTTGCCCGTGGTGGGTCCCACCCATGACGGGGCCAGAAAATCCCGGCCCTAGTCTCTCATTAATAAAATCAAAAGTGCGAGAAATACTCAAACAGATTTGGCATCTGTTGGGGAGTGGGACTGACTGGATTCCTTTTTGAAAGACTGAGGGCAGGTTCGATGCACTGAATAGCATCATTCAGCGCTGCACTTTTCCAAGGCATTCCAATTATATAGGACTTTACTGAGACTAGTACTGTGTACATTTTTGGTCTCAATACCAAACGTTATTCATGTTATGATGAAGATTTGAGAGGGGAAGGGTCCAAAGGAAGCTATTTGTAGGATCAGTTTAACGTTTCAGGTTGATGACCTTTCCTCCTCTTTGGCTTGGTCTGTTTTCTCCCCAGGTGCCTCTGTGCAGAGTATTTTGATGATTTTCCTATAAAGGTACCTTATAAATGCAAGTTATTATGTAGTCCACGTGGAAAATTTCAGGCTTGGTCTCTCTCTTCTTGCACTCCTTTTAAAATTGTACCATTTAGAATATATTGTCTCTCTTCATTCTTCCATCAAAAATGTATCATCTCACACTTTTCTGTGTTGAATTTCATCTTCCACGTGTCTGCCCATTCTAAGACAAGTATATCCTTCCTCAATAATAAAAGCAAAATACTGCGGAGGCTGGAGATTGAAATAAAAACAGAAAGCGCTGTAAAAACTCAGCAGGTCTGGCACCATCTGTGAAGAGAGAAACTGAGTTAACTTTGAGTCCAATATGACTCTTCTTTGGAACTTCGGTATGGAGACCAAAACCGGGCACAGTACTAGTCTCAGCAAAGTCCTATATAATTGGAATGCCTTAGAAAAGTGCAGCACTGAATGATGTTATTCAGTGCATCGAGCCTGCCCTCAGTCTTTCAAAAAGGAATCCAGTCAGTCCCACTCCCCAAAGGATAAAACAAAAAGATTTCACATTATGTAACAAAGAAACAAAAAGCACCATGACTAAGCACTACTTCAGTAGGCAACTTATACTTCAGCTACAGAACAGAATTGTCCCCTTTTACTTTTAACACAACCAAAAATCTCATTCCACAGTTATACTTTACGCTGTCCCTTAAGTAGACATTCAATTCTCCTGGAACCAGTCCAAAGTGATTCTCAACTCCCAAGGATTTACTTACATTCTTTTCCCCTCTCAGCCAGGTAAATGTTACTCCCAGAATTGTCTTTCACAGGGGGATTTTTCCTAGAGATTCTCCCTCTAAGTCAAGTTACGCAAATCTTCCAGCCTCATTCTAAATCCACACAAATTTTGTCTTTTCAATCTGAGCACAAGTTCCTACCCACATTTCTGCGAGATGAATCCCTCTAGCCTCTAGCTGCGCTCTCTCAGATCCTGGCAGACTGACTTGTTTGTGAGTTTGAGCGCTATCTTTTGGAAGGCCTATAACCTGATCCTACAAATAGCTTCCTTTGGACCCTTCCCCTCTCAAATCTCCATCATAACATGAATCATGTAGGTCTTGTACCCAGGCAGAAATGCTAATTGGCTATCCTTTAGCCTTCCAACTCCATTCTATCTTAAAACTAATAGACAGTTGAAGTATAACCATTTTTTTTTTATTCCTTCACAGGATGTGGGTTTTGCTGGCTAGGTCAGCATTTATTGCCCATCCCTAGTTGCCTTTGAGAAGGTGGTGGTGACCTGCCTTCTTGAACTGCTGCAGTCCCTGTAATGTAGATACACCCACAGTGCTGTTAACCATTTACAAAACCTGATTTTAAACAATTTCCTGGTATTTAGAAACTAACAGTCTATCCACTGTCAGCACAAATGCTTCTGTTGTTGTGTACGTGTAAAACCTTGCACTTTCTTCCCAGTTAACAATCTTAGTGACTGAGCCTTCAACTTAGGGGAACAGCTGCTCCCTATCCACCCTGTCCATGCCCCTCAATCTTGTACACCTTGATCAGGTTGCCCCTCAGACTTCTCTGCTCCAATGAAAACAACCCAAGTCTATCCAACCTCTCTTCATAACTTAAATGTTTCATCCCAGGCAACATCCTGGTGAATCTCCTCTGTACCCCCCCCAGTGCAATCACATCCTTCCTATAATGTGGCGACCAGAACTGCACACAGTACTCCAGCTGTGGCCTCACCAAGGTTCTATACAACTCCAACATGATCTCCCTACTTTTGTAATCTATGTCTCGATTGATAAAGGCATGCGTCCCATGTGCCTTTTTCACCACCCACTAACATGCCCCTCCGCCTTCAGAGATCTATGGACACACACGCCAGGGTCCCTTTGTTCCTCAGAACTTCCTAGTGTCATGCCATTCATTAAATACTTCCTTGTCAAATTACTCCTTCCAAAGTGTATCACCACACACTTTTCAGGGTTAAATTCCATCTGCCACTTATCTGTCCATTTGACCAAACCATCTATATCTTCCTGTAGCCCAAGACACTGAACCTCACTGTTAACCACCCGGCCAATCTTTGTGTCATCCGCAACTTACTAATCCTACCCCCCACATTGTCATCTATGTAGTTTATATAAATGACGAATAATAGGGGATCCAGCACAGATCCCTGTGGTACGCCACTGGACACTGGCTTCCAGTCACTAAAGCAGCCTTCTGTCATCACCCTCTGTCTCCTACAACTAAGCCAATTTTGAATCCACCTTATCAAATTACTCTGTATCCCATGTGCATTTGCCTTCTTTATAAGTCTCCCATGTGGGACCTTGTCAAAGGCTTTGCTGAAATCCATATAAACTACTAATCAACTGCACTACCCTCATCTACACATCTGGTCACCTCCTCAAAAAATTCAATCAAATTTGTTAGGCATGACATCCCTCTGACAAAGCCATGCTGAATATCCCTGATCAAACCTTGCCTCTCCAAGTGAAGATAGATTCTCTCCTTCAGAATGTTCTCCAATAGTTTCCCTACCACTGACGTGAGACTCACAGGTCTGTAGTTCCCTGGCTTATCTCTTCAACCCTTCTTAAATAGCAGAACCACATTAGCTGTTCTCCAGTCTTCTGGCACCTCCCCCGTAGCCAGAGAGAAATTAAAAATTTGGGTCAGAGCCCCTGCAATCTCCTCCCTTGCCTCCCTCAGCAGTCTGGGACACAAATCATCCGGACCTGGAGATTTGTCCACTTTTAAGCCTGCCAACACCTCCAATACCTTGTCACTCCCTATATCAATTTGCTCAAGAACCTCGCAGTCTCTCTCCCCAAGTTCCATACCTTCATCCTCATCCTCATTCTCATTCTCTTGGGTGAAGACGGATGTGAAGTATTCGTTCAACACTCTACCGATGTCCTCTGGCTCCACCCATAGATTGCCCCCTTGGTCCCTAATGGGCCCTACTCTTTCCCTGGTTATCCTCTTCCCATTGATATACTTATAGAATATCTTGTGATTTCCCTACTTTTACCAGCCAGAGCTTTCTCATTTCCCCTCTTTATTATCCTAATTGCTTTCTTAATTTCTCTGCAATGACTGGACATATTAGATATTGAGATCACAATCAGTCTCAGATTTCTAGACTCTGAGTCAGAAGGTTGTGGATCCAAGTCTTACTCCAGAGACTTGAGCACAAAAATATAGATTGATACAGTTTGAGGTGCTGTCTTTCAGATGTGAAGTTAAACTGTGGCCCCATCTGCCCTCAACAGATGAAACTAAAATATTTTGTGGCACTATTTCGATAAAAACTTGGGATTCCTCATCAATATTTACCCCGATCAACAACACTAAAAATAGATTATCTGGTCATTACCACATTGTTATTTGCGGGTGCTTGCTACACGTAGATTGGCTGCCACATTTCTTACATGACAATAGTGTCTATATTTCAAAAGTACTTAACAACATGGAAACATAAAAACAGGAGCAAGAGTAGGTCATTCAGCCCTTTGAGCCTGCTCCGCCATTCAATATCTCAACACCATACTCCCACTCTCTCCCCATACCCCTTGATGCCTTTAGAGTCCAGAAATCTATCTATTTTCTTCTTAAATATATTCAGTGACTTGGCCCCCACAACCCTCTGTGATTGAGAATTCCATAGGTTCACCACCCTCTAAATGAAGAAGTTTCTCCTCATCTCAATCCTAAATGGCCTACCCCGTATCCTGAGACTGTGACCCCTCGTTCTAGACCCACCAGTCAGAGGAAACATCATCCCTGCATCCAGTCTGTCCATCCCTGTCAGAATTTTATACGTTTTATACTTAACTAGCTGTCAAGCACTTTGGGATGTCCTGAGGTTTTGAAGCATGCTATATAAAAGCAAGTCTATTTTCATTAAGCACATCCTCCATTTTTCCCTTACAATTGCAACTATAATTCATCCTTCTGTAGTTCCTTGGTTGCTTGGTCCCTGTTACTTTGTATAATTTGCAACAATGACCAACTTGTATTGTTATTTATGGATAAATGTTTATCAGAAATAGTGGGGCCCAGCACTGGAATGTTCCACTTAGCAGATCTCCTCAGCATGACATTAACAAGAACAACTTTGCATTTATAGAGCACCTTTAAATAAAGAAAAATTCACAAGTAAGTGTTAACAAAATAGACACTGAGACAGCAAGCACAGATTAAGGAGAGATAACTCAAAGCTTGACCAAAAAGATGTGCTTTGGTGACATTTTTAAAAGTGGAGCAAGAGGTGCAGAGTCAGAGAAATTTAGGAAGGGAGTTAAGGAGACTGGGGCCAAGGAGACTGAAGGCTGTGTCACCAATGGTGAGAAAAGTTGGGGACCTAAAGAGGGAATTAGAGGAATGGGGCATTCAAGAGAGCATTTAGGAAATTACAGGGACAGAGTGAGACAAGGATATTGAGGGGATTATAGATGAGGATGATGATCTTTATTTTAATGCATTGGGGTATGAAGAGTCAGCATAGGTCAGTGAGGATGGGAGGTGGTGTGCTCCATGTAGGACAGGATGTGTGTGGCACTGTTTTGGGGTGTTTATAGAGGCTGGAAAATGTAAGGCCAGCAAGGAGAGCATTTGAAATATTGATTCTAGAGGTGAGACAGGTATGTGCAAGAGAGTGTCAAAGAGGTGGAAGTTGTGGCAGAGGGGCGGAGGTTGAGGCAGAGGGGCGGAGGTTGAGGCAGAGGGGCGGAGGTTGAGGCAGAGGGGCGGAGGTTGAGGCAGAGGGGTGGAGGTTGAGGCAGAGGGGCAGAGGTTGAGGCAGAGGGGTGGAGGTTGAGGCACAGACAGTCAGTGCTGCAAAGGTACAAGTATGTAAATGTGGTGATGGATCACATGTGGATTTAAAGCTCAATTCAGAGTCAAATATGATTGCACAATTGCAAATGGTATTGTTCAGCCTGACAATGTAGCTGGGGAATCAATGACAGGGTAAGAACTTTGTGAAGGTGAAGACAATTACTTTGATTTTCCAAAGATTGACCTGGATGAAGTGGAGGGAGAGCTAGGTATCATCAACACACAAGCAAAAGTTGTCATTGTGCCTGTGATGATGTCAAGGATGAGCAGCATATAAACAACAAAACCTACTTTTATATAGTGCCTTTAACATAGAAAAGATCCCAAGATGCTTCATAGAGGGTTAAAGGGAAAAAATGGACAAGTCTATTCTCAGTTCTGATCTCATTTGCATTGTTGAGAAGTGTATTCATCACATCAACAGTCAGGGGAGAAGCGATTTCACAAATGAAAGTTGTTTTGTGTAGCATGCAGATAAAGAACTGAAGAGAACTGGGAAAACAATCCCAAATAAAAAAAAATACATTTAATGTACCAGGGGATGTGAAATCCATTGGCATTGGTTAAATGCTGGCATCACCACAGCCACAATGTTCACTTTCCTCATTTCAATAATGCTTCAACTTCAATTTTCTCCTCCTACCTCTGTCCCGAAGATGTTGACTCCTTCACTGGGTTCTATGGCCTACAGTTAACTTGCTGGTACCAAGGTGGCTATTATTCACACATGATTCTTCACTGCCTATCCAAATACTGAAGCTATCAAGGGCAAACCCAAACCTGTTCTCACCTGTTGTCCACACATATGCACATGCAGCTAATTGTGGTGCCCGCATTATTGGGTCAGCTAATTTGTAGAGGAGAATAATGCTGGCGAGGCATGTACTGCCCAATCCTCATTGCCCTAAGAAGGTGATGGTGGGTCTTATCCTCAAACCGCTGCGACCCTTTTAGTGTTGATATTCTCAAAGAGGGGTTAGGAAGAGACTTCCATGATTTTCACCCAGCAGCAATGAAAGAAGTAAAAACAGAAAATGCTGGAAAACTCAGTAGGTCTGACAGCATCTGTGGAGAGAGAAACAGAGTTAACGTTTCAAGTCTGTTTGACTCTTCTTCAGCTCTGAAGAAGATATAATTGCAGCAATATTTCCTTATTGTTATTTTTTGACCCTTTTGAAATAAAAGCTAACATATCATTTACCTTTCCAATTGCTTGCTGTGCCTTGGGCCTCCTATATGTGTTTGGGCATGTCCTGTGATAGGGGTTATGCCCTTAATTTAGTAGTAGTTGAATTTATTGGAAAGGTGTTGGAAAGTGAGGTGATTGGGTTTGTTTTGTGCAGCAGCATGTTGTCTGCATATAGCAATGCTGCCATAGGGAATAACATAGAGTCGTTACGGTACAGGAGGAAGCTATTCGGCCCATAAGTCCATGCTGGCTCACTGTAGCATAATCCAGTCAGTCCCATTGCTCTGTTCTATTCCTGTGGCCCTGCACGTTTATTTCCCTCAAGTGCCCGTCCAATTTCCTTTCGAAATCATTGATCAACTCCATTTCATTCCACTAAGTCATTACTACTCACTACGTAAAAAAGTTCTTCCTCACATCTTCTCTACATCTTTTGCTGAAAACTTTAAATCTGTGTCCTCTAGTCCTAGTATATTCAGCTAATGGGGACAGCTTTTCTTTGTCTGACTTATCTAAACCTGTTATAATCTTGGGTTTTTATTTCCTGCACATGTGCTTCATGGATGTCTCAGTTTGCCCTGATCCATGTTGCCAAGGATAAAAAGTAGGTAAATGGCGAGCATCCCAATCTGATCCCCTCATGGGAACAGGGCATATTAGGGAAACTGATATAACTGGTGCACATAAGTGGCACATTTAAATCTAAATTAATCCAAATCTACTTCTAAAATGTATTTTTTTCTGGGTCTGCTGACAATATTATTTGTTCCTTTCACATTTTCCCTCATTCATTGTGTAGGCAAGATTCAGTCTAGGCACAATTTCATTCTACTTCCCATCCCTTGGCTCTCATTCAAGTGTGCATGACATCTCTATGGGCATCACATCATCAGAGCTATTATCTTTTGCTGAGTTCGAGGCTGGAAGTGGCGAGGCTTGGCACAGTGGGCAAGATCTTAGGACAACTGAAAGCAACAGCATGCGAAAAATAAACGGGCCACCAATACATGGATACTTTAATCAGTTGGAGAGCTGAACTTCACAAAGAAATTTGTAAGCAGCTGATTTCTGATGTGTTTCTTAAGGCAGAGCTGTCCTGCTACATGCCCCAACCTTGTTCCAGTGGTGAAAGGATGAATAAGCTGCAAAGAAAGAAGTGAGCCAGCACTCATTGAATTTAACAACTGCCACTTAGAGGGAAAACCTTTTTCTAAAATTAAATAAATTAAAACAGAACTTTCTACCCAGCTTTCAATTACAAAAATGACCAGTTGCCTATCATAAAACCAGTTTTGTTCTCCTCATCATTAACTGAAGGCCACACGCTATCATTTTGAACGTGCGTCAAATATGAGCAATGGGAACAGGGGTCTCTGGCTAAATTTGTTCCTTTCCCTAGCCTAGGGGCACTCAGGCCCCAAAACATCCCTTGGGAATCTTTGTCTCACAATTTGAGCTTTCTCTCAGCAACAACAACTTGTATTCATATAGCACCTTTAATTAAGGAGCTTCACAAGAGCATTATAAAACAAATCTTGACACTTAAACACTCGAGATGTTGTGGCAGATGACACAAGCTTGGTTTTAAGGAGTGTCTTAAACGAGGAAAGGGAGGCAGAGAAATTGAGGGAGGGAATTCCAGAGCTTAGGGCCTTGGCAGCTGAAGGCGCAGACATCAATGGTGCAGCAATTAAAACTGGAGATGCTCAAAGGGCAGAATTAGAGGAGCACAGATATCTCGGAGGATTAAGGAGGCATTGCCTAACTGGCAGCCAAAATAGGTCATTGAGAACAGGGATGATGGGTGGCTGGGACTTGTGCAAGTTAGGACATGAGCAGTAGAGTTTTGGATGATATTGAGTCTATAGAGGATAGAAAGTGAAAGGCTGCCATGGAGAGTGTTAGCATAATCAAGTTTAGATGTAACAAAGGCATGGATGAGAGTTTCAGCAGCAGATCAACTGAAGCAAGGCAGAGTCAAGTGATGTTATGGAGGTGGAAACAAGTAGTCTTAGTGATAACATGAATATATGATTGAAAACTCACCTCTTGATCAAAAAAGACACCTGTTACAGACATGGAAGGGAGGCAAAACTGAACTCCTTTATTTTCTCACCATCTATTCGTAAGCAAAGGTATTTTAATTTTTGAAATAGGCTGTGGCGTGTTTCCCCAAACCCTGTTTGTGGGTCAATTTTTAAAGTGACTTGCAGCAAACTCTCTTCAGAGTTAAATCAGAAGTATAGTTTATTCACACATTCAAACCCAGGGAATTGTCTCAACTTCATACAGACACACAAGCACACAGTAAGAAGATAGGAAAGAGGAGTTTACAACTATGTATAACTTAAAGGAAAAGCACCACTAATATGGATATCAGTTCATGTGATTGCCAGAGTCCAGAAAGTCAGAGTCCAGTGGGGGTTCCTTCATGGGCGAGCTACAGTTCAGGTTTCCTAAGGTAGCTGAACCAGGATTTTGCAGAGTTATTTTAAAGTTGATGGTGATGCAGTGAGATGAGGCTGGTATACAGAGACTTGGTCTGCTTGGCAGGCGATGGCGGGAATTTTCCAGAGAAACAGGGTTCAAGGAGGCTTAGACTTGATGCAGACTGTTAGTCAGTCTGGAGTCCTACTTTGATGTTTGCAGGCTGGAGTTTAAACAGCAGACTGAGTTGTGAGCCTAAAAATGTAATATTAAAACTTTCCAAAGGGCAGAAGCTTAAGTCATGTGATGTTGCCCATTAATTAGTCAGTTGCAGGCTAATAAGCAGTTTCTATGTCTTTGATCAAAATACATTGTTTGCCTTGGGAGATGAATGGTGGCTAAGTTTCAATGGCTTCCCCTTTGTTATAATACCAGGCTCAGGAGATGGATTGTCTGCTGATCCCTAGTTTTGTAATGTATCCTCACAATGAGAGGTATGAGATCCCACAAGGATGACGGTTCAACTTTTGTCCTATAATTGCTATTGGAAATTTCCAGAAGCTGTAGCCAACTTGTGAATCAGGTGACCCGTAGCAGCCATCTTTTGGTTCAGCAGAGTCCACTTTTTAAATAAGCAAAAAAATAAGGTTTGATTTAACAGTTTATGATCTCTTTCATGTCTTAGGGACATGACACACCAAAGTTGCAAACAGTCTGATTCAGCCTCAGAGAGTTGCCAGGGAGAGGGATGAAGTCAATGGCTAGGGAATGGCTCCAGTCTTCCTAATGTTTAATTTGAAGAAATTTCTACTCATCCAGTACCGGATGTCAGTCAAGCAGTCTGACAATGGAAGGGTCGAGAAAGGGGTAGTGAAGTAGAGCCATTATAGGTGATTGTCTGGCTACGATTAGATAGGTAAGAACGAAAGCACAATGAGAGCAGCCCCACCCAGCTGGATGTTAGTGGAGAGGCGTTGGAAGGACGATGGCGTGATCAACCATGTCAAACATTTCAGAAAGGTGGAGAAGGAAAAGGAGTATGGGTTTACCTTTGTCGCAGTCACACAGAATGTAATTTGTGAATTTGATAAGAGCCGTTTTGGTACTGTAATGGGATGGAAGCCTGATTGGAAAGAAATTCTCTTGACAATTTCATATGTGCCATTTCATTCTGCACAGTGGGGTTTTCTGTATAAGGTATGGTTGCACACTGTCTACTTCCTTGCTTAGTCTTCCATCTGGACATGCCTATTGTGATAACTTGCTGGCCAACAAAGGTGAGCATCCCTAGGTGAAGGATCCTCCCCTGAATCACCGAGGACCTAGGGTTGAAAGTGTTACATGGATTGCTGGCCTCCAATATCCATCTGACCTATATTACAGATACGAATGCCATATGTATATTTTGCAGCTTATATGAGCCCATCTTCCTCACATATATACAGTGACAAAGATTACAGCTCCTCTTCAATTATCTTGAAAAGCTGCTTGAATTTCAACCTCACATTCAACCGTAATCAGCTGGCATGCAGAGGACCAAACAACCCTGCTCCTCGGCCTGACTAAAATTACCATCCATCGGTCCAGGGTCCACTGGGAGGGTCACTCTGACTGTTTGCCACTTTTCTCTGGCCTTATGCAAACCCAGGTGACCCCGGAAAGAGATCACACAGTACCCAAAATCTCCTACGACCACTGAGCACTACAGGATACTGTTTGTATCATTAGCCAAGAGAAACTAATTTTAATTTAACCCGCATACAATTTTAGTTCATATAGACTATTCATATTAGTGGTGCTGTCCTCTTGAGAAGAGGACATTTCAAATGCATATTTTAGTTTTCTGGAACTGGGTTGGCACAGTGTCACCCTATTGGAGTATTTAAAACAGTTCTTTGAGCACTCAGCTGAATTTAATTGTCATGCCCCCAGATCAGGGATTGAATCTGAAACTTTTCAAGTGTCTATGGCTCATTGTACGCTATAGAATGCATTTTTACCACTGAGAGGGTTAATTTCGTCTGTTAGCATATTTGTGATTAATGCGTCGGCATAAAATTGCTTTTGTGATTTATGGCAATCTAGTCATTAAAGCAGGCACAGAGGAATTTTTCTGTAGATGTGTTAACTAGTGCAGTGCCAAAGCCTTATCATCAACAATCATAATTTGAGGAACACACACATCCCCACCCTAATCTAAATTCTTTCTTTCTCTCTCTCTGCAGGTCCTTCACATGATTCAGTACCAGTTTGTTGAGGAAATAGAGGCTTGTCTTTGAAGAAGGGCTGCCTGTATTGCTTTGAATTGTGGCTGCCACCCCCTCAGGCGTGGCCACGTTGATCTGGAGGGCGCGTTGTCTGAGCCTGGGCTGGTTGCAATCGAGAGAGAAGAAGAAAAAAAGGAAGCGGCGCCAGAGAGAGAGAGAGAGAAAAGGGACAACAAAACCTACCCCTACACACAGAGGCAGAGGCAAAAATAAAAACCCTGTGGGTAAGTCACCTTCCTTCAATCTTGCCTCTAACTGGGGGAAGATCCTTAAGAGCCTTTTTTAGAAATAGAAATTAACCAAAAAAAGCCTCTTTTATCGAGAATAAACACCCCCCCCCCCCCCCACCCACCGTCTTCTTTTGGGGAGGGGGTGTTTTTCTTGTTAACAGGAATTGGTTCTGACAGGACATGTTTTGTCTTCAACTGACAGGATTTTTTAAGGGAGGGGAGGGGAAGCAGTTTATTTTTAAATAAATATATTTTAGTATATCACTTGTGTGAGAATCTATGCGTGTCTGATGTGTTAGTCTCTTGATGTCTTGGGTTAGATTTCAATGTTTTTTTTTTGGCCTAATTTTCTCTCTTTAATCATCTGTTGCTGGCGGCCGCCATCTTGTGTTTGGAGGAGTTTTCAGGGGGTTTGGCCCAACCCAAGGAAAATATGAGCATCTTGAAGGGTGGTGGTTTTATATTTATAACCAAAAAAATATATATATAAATAAATAAACTTTAGTGGTTTTAGAAAGCACAGGTTAATTAACTCCGAACCCTTTCTTTCCCCACCCACCCAGTACAAAGTTGGTGTTTCTTTTGCAGGTCAGTATTGCTTTTCCTAACTGTGGAGGGAGAAAGTTTTCTTTTGACTTTTTTTTATTTGTTGTTGTGTTGTTTGTTTGTGTTTGTTTGTTAATTCCTGAAGTCAAATCGATTCCTGAACTTTCAGACTCTCCTTTAGTCTGGAATGCCAATTAAGGCCAAAAATATTGTAGGTTCATGGGTTTTCTCTCTCCTTTTTTTTGTTGTAATTCGAAGAGGAAACAATATAAATGGAGGCCTTTGTGTGTTTATGAAGGGGATTTATTTTTTTTTTATAAATTTAAAAACTGGAAGGTTTGAAGGGTTTTAATTTTTTTTTTGAAACCCTGAAAGCGCCACAAGGTGTCTTTGAAATGCTTGTCGCGCTTCGCGTGTATTTGGTGTTTGTTCTGAATTTGAAGCATAATCAACGTTTTCTTTTATATTTAAAAAAAAATTTCAACAAAAC
Organism: Cetorhinus maximus; assembly: GCF_964194155.1. Lineage (NCBI taxonomy): Eukaryota > Metazoa > Chordata > Chondrichthyes > Lamniformes > Cetorhinidae > Cetorhinus > Cetorhinus maximus. The sequence goes on along the minus strand of NC_135884.1, from coordinate 11,737,735 downwards.
GGAAATATCAGGACATCTAAAATGAGGTAATCTATTTTAAAATGGCAACCGCCCTAAATTTAGATTTTTTTCTTTGGCTTCAGTGTTTCTGTTCTTTAGGCACCTTGGCCATATTTTTGTTAAAAGATTTTTCGACCCTTTTTTAAAAAAAAAAGGGCGGGGGATAGAAAGTTTTGATTTTTTTTGTCCTTTTTTGTGTAAATGTGGCCCAGATTAGAATAGTTTTTTTTTAAATAAAGAATAAGATGCCTATCGTTTGATGTATTTGGTCTGTGCTGTTTTCATAGGTTTCCTCTTTTTATGTATAAAAAAATTTACGTGAACGTCCCTAATTAAAGGGAAATGTTAAGGCACTCGGACGTGGTGTCATTCCCCTATTTTTAAAAAAAAATCTGTTTTTTCCTCCCTCTCGATTTTGAGTAACTATTAATGCTATTTCAGAGCTGCAGTCTGTGAATATTCCCTCTTGTTTTGAAATGGTTATGGCGGCTTTTCTGTTTTCAAGCCACGTTGACTTTTTCATGACACAAATGGGAAGATTTTTGAATGTTAATTTTTATAGTTTACAAATCGACAGAAGGAAGGAAACAAAATAAAGCTCGTGAGATGCGTCCCAAACAGAACTGATGTCTTAGCTAACGCCACATCTCTGGGGATGACATTTTCTCAGTGAAGGAAGCTTTTATTGTTTCCCATAAGCAAAAAAAGGGGAACTGGTGCTGATCCTATTCAGACAGCAAAAAGCACAATTTCTTCCCTACATTAAAACTGAAAACATTTACAAAATGTATTTGGACTGGATTAATGGTTCTCCAACGTTTTAATTGTTATTGGTAAATTGAAATGCACTGTGTCATCCACCATTGCAAAATCTATTGTGCTACACTGTACCCTGACATTTGATCAGTCAGACATGATAAGTGAGTTGCAGTGAATTTCACCAAAACTATTTGTGTGGCAAGATTTTAAACCTGACCTCCTGTAAATCTCAAAATATGTGACATATACCAATTTTATTGAAGGGGGGGGGGTCCCTGTCTCAAGACAGTTGCCATCTCAAGAGCGTAGGAAAATCCATGTTTTGATCCCCTGTCTTTGAGTTAGCTGATCTCAGCTGAGATAGCAATGCACATACTATTGTCTGCTCTGTATCTGTGTTAGGGACCGGAGAATTGGCCATTGTTCTCGCACCTCCTCATCATGCGAAGAATCCTGCTAGGTGCGCATGGTGAGCTTGGTTGTGATGCCTTCCAGAGTCGGATAGTATGTTAATGCCAGTAGTCGAGGCCCACACGAATGAATAATGGCCATTTGAGTTGTTTTGATGTCAACTGGTGAGTGAGAAGCCAATGCTTGCAGCTTGGGAGAAATTTTTAAAATGGTTTACTGCAAGGAGGCCAGATGTCTGAGCCAGTTACCATGTTCGGTGTTCACATATCTTCCTGTCAAACTTTAGTGGGATGTAAATATGTCACATGGTTGTTTTGGCGAAGAAAATGGTGAGGAAAGACTAGGAAAGGAAAATGGTCAGCATAATGAGGAAATGCGTTGATCCTTCTAATGATAGAAAAATGTATGAGCAAGGCTTTTAGTCATCCCTTCTAATATCTCCTTTTTTTTTGGATTAGTGACAATTTGTCACTTTTAAAAAATTCCTTCATGGAATGTTGGCATCGCTGGCAAGACCAGTGCTTATTGCCTTGGAGTTGGTGGTGGCGTGCCCCTGCTTGAACTTCTGCAGTCCTTGCAATTATGTAGGGAGTTGTGGGATTTTGTCCGAGTGACAATAAAGGAACAGTGCTATATTTCCAAGTCAGGATGGTGTGTGACCTGAGGCGAATTAGAGAGATAGCTGCGACCCCTTGTGCCTGCTGCTCTTTTCCTTCTAGGTAGTTGAGGTCATGGGTTTGGGAAGTGCTGTTGGAGGAGCCTTGGTGAGTGGCTGCTTGCTTCTTGTAGATGGTACAGGCAGACTGCAGATATGGTGTGCCAGTGAATGTTTGAGATGATGGGTGATGTACCTATCAAGCGGGCTGCTTGTCCAGGTTGGTGTCAAGCTTCTTGAGTGTTAGAGCTGCGCTTATCCAGGCAAGTGGAGAGTAAGTTCCTTGGAATATTTGCCTACATTAAAGGCCTACATAAAAATTATTTTTATAACAAGTGCATAATCCAAGTGAGGAATTTCAGAGCCCCCCACACATACAACTTTCTGGTTTAAAAACTTGCATTTGGACATTATCTTGAATAAAGCTAATATTTAACCAGCATCCTGATGTAAAACAATTCATTTGTGAAAGGGCCTCATTATTGTACCTGGGTCCTGGAACATGCACAAAATCACCTACAAATCTGTGTAGTTATGGATTATGGTAGCATAGCAGTTATGTTATTGGACTAGGAATCCAGAGGCCTGGAATGATCATCCAGAGATAAACTAAAATCCCATTATGGCAGCTGGGGAACTTAAATGCTGCTAATTAGGTAAATCTGGAATTAAAAAGCGTAGCCTCAAGTAATAGTGACCATGAAACTACTGAATTGTCGGAAAAAAAACCATCAGGTTCACTAATGCCCTTCAGGCAAGGAAATCTGCCGCCTGATTGGGTCAAACCTGTATTTGACTCTAGACCCACGGTAATATGGTTGGTGCTTGTGGCCTGGTGAAATGGCCTAGCAAGCCACTCAGTTGCATTAGGATAAACAATAAATGCTGGCCTTGCCAGTGATGCCCACATCCTGTGAATGAATTTATATTTTAAAAAATTCTCACTAGACATAGCATATTGATACCAATACGCTACAAGTAAATTCGCAATTGACCCAGTAAGCTTTAATGTGTGATGTTCTTGGTTCACCTCAAGTTGTTACCACAGACCTGTCCCTACCAGTACTTAAGACCATAAGACATAGGAGCAGAAATTAGGCCATTTGGCCCATCAAGTCTGCTCTGCCATTCAATCATGGCTGATAAGTTTCTCAACCCCATTCTCCCGCCTTCTCCCCGTAACCTTTGATCCCCTTACCAATCAAGAACCTATCTATCTCGGTCTTAAATACACTCAGTGACCTGGCCTCCACAGCCTTCTGTGGCAATGAATTCCATAGATTCACCACTCCCTGGCTAAAGAAGTTTCTCCTCATCTCTGTTCTAAAAGGTCTTTCCTTTACTCTGAGGCTGTGCCCTCGGGTCCTAGTCTCTCCTACTAATGGAAACATCTTCCCCACCTCCACTCTATCCAGGCCTTTCAGTATTCTGTAAGTTTCAATCAGGTCCCCCCTCATCCTTTTAAACTCCATCGAGTATAGACCGAGTCCTCAAACATTCCTCATATGTTAAGCCTTTCATTCCTGGGATCATTCTCGTGAACCTCCTCTGGACCCTCTCCAGGGCCAGCACATCCTTCCTGAGATACGGGGCCCAAAATTGCTCACAATATTCTAAATGTGGTCTGACCAGAGCCTTATAAAGCCTCAGCAGCACATCCCTGCTTTTATATTCTAGTCCTCTCGAAATAAATGCCAACATTGCATTTGCCTTCCTATATTTATATACTTACTTATAATACTTACCCTAGACTTGTATAGCTTAAAGACACAGCTCAAGTTTGCAAATAACAAAATCTGTAGTTGTACTGCTGTTTTTCATAGTTCATGGATATAGCATGCTAATGAATAATTCTGCTTATTGAAGTCTTGCAGACAACTAGGTAGGTTATATAGAACCGTTGCGCTTAAAGTCAGAGAAGCGACAGCCTGGAGAACCTCGCCGTTCTAATTGTGATGTTTTTGTGAATAGTTGAAATGCAAATTGTAATCAGATTACACATATTGGAAAAGGAGTCAGTGCAGCAGTTTCCTTTGTTAACGACATTGTGCTAATCTGTATTGTAATTCCCTGGACTCTGGATATGCATCTATACTGTTTATACAAAAAGAACAGGCTAACTATTTTAAGCAGGCCAGGTGACCCAGTTGGAAAGAATGTCCCCCACATTTTAAAAATAAATGTAAGCAAAGTTATTTTTAAAGGATGCTGATGATCTAGAACTGTACAAGTAGAGCAGAACACATCATATTGTGCCTCTCTTAGTATTTAGCATCAGTCGAATCCCATTTCCCTGTATCCTTTTACTTTTTTTTTGTTTCAAATACCTATACAGATTACCTATACAGAAGGGTTTGAAATTGATAAGGAGATGGTTTTGGATAGGCTGCCTGTACTTAAAGTTGATAAGATACCAGGACCGGATGAGATGCAGCCAAGGATGCTGAAGGAAGCGAGAGTGGAAATTGTCGAGAGACTGGCCGTAATTTTTCGATGATTCTTAGACTCAGATGGTACCAGAAGATTGGAGAATTGCAAATGTTACACCCTCGTTCAAACAAGGGTATAAAGATAAGCCTAGCGATGACAGGCCAGTCAGTCTAACTTCGGTGGTGGGGAAACTTATAGAAACAATAATTTGGGACAAAATTCATAGTCACACGAACAAATGAGGGCTAATTAAGTCAGCACAGATTTCCTAAGGAAACATGAAATATTCCAACAGTGGTCTATGTGTTGTACCAACTCAATATTACTTTCCTATTGCGTGTCCCCGTGTTTAACTAACTTGCTTGAGATTTTTGAAGCAGTAATGGAGAGGGTTGATGTGGTCAATGTTGCTGATGTGGTGTATGTGGACTTCCAAAAGCCATTTGATACAGTACCACACAATAAACTTGTGAGCAAAGTTATAACTCATGGAATAAAAGGGACAGTAGCAACATGGGGACAAAATTGTTTCCTGTCGCTCAGTCAGAGAGTAGTGATTAATGGATGTTTATCAGGCTGGAGGAAGGTTTGTAGTGGAGTGTCCCAGGGGACAGTGTTGGGACCCTTGCTTTTCCTGATATTTATGAAGGCCTAGACCTTGGTGTACAGGGCACAATTTCAAAATTTGTGGTGATATGAAACTTGGAAGCGTTGTGAACTATGAGGAGGATAGTGTAGAACTTCAAAAGGGCATAGACAAGTTGGTGGAACGGGCAGACAAGTGGCAGATGAAGTTCAATGTGGAGAAATGTGAAGTGATTCATTTTGGTAGGAAGAACATGGAGAGACAATATAAAATGAAAGGGGTGCAGGAGCCTCCTCCAGTACTGTAACAATTCTGTGATTCAGTTTCATTTTCAGTGACAGTCTCCACCTTGTGATGAAGCATTCAAAGTTTGAATGACCCTCTGGGGGTTAATTATAACTTCTCTCACTCTTATAGCAACAATCCTCAGATTATGTTCCTTATTCCAATTTACCAACCAACAGAACAACCTTTCACTGTTTACCCACTCAAAATGTTTCATATTTTTGCAAATCACAATGAGATCCCCTTTAAACTTTAATTGAGAAAAGCCCCAAATTCCACGTGGTTTTTCAGAATGATGACCTCTTTTTGTTGATTCATTCTAATTGAAACTCGTTATTGCCTTTCCCAGGCTCCAATGCATGAAATATTCCAACAGTGGTCTAACCAATATGTTGTACCAACTCAGTATTACTTTCCTATTGAGTGCCTCTGTGTATAAAAGCCCGAATTACGTTTGCCATTCCTTGTGGCCTTTTTACCTGCATTCAAACCTTTAAAGATCTCTGGACTGTATCTACATCCCTAAATCCCTTCATTCTTTTGTTAAGAATTTTACCATTTAATTTTTTAAATTCTTTTATATAAAATATGGTACTTGATTGGATCTACTATATCTGCTCCTTGGACTAATTTAATGCAAGTCCTTTTTTGCATGCCTCCCTTTGATAAATGACTAATTTTGTACCAGTCTTTCACACCCTCCTTTTACTCTATGTATGTATTCAGTCTTTTTCCTATCCATTCCGAATTTAAATATCTCCCAATTGATCTGTTTCATTTGCCATTTTTCCAATTAGTTAATCTGTCTTGGGTCCCCTGTCATCTAACTGAAGTTAGCTAGTTTCCAATTGATCGCCTTTATCATTGGCTCTGTTGCTAATGTCACTTGAATCCGGTTATTGGTGCTGTTTACCAAAAATGTACTTTCTGCAGGGTCATGTGATGCAATGGGTAGCATCCATGCCTCTGAGCCTGAAGCTTATGGGTTCAAGACCCACCCCAGGACTTGACGGCCCAGGAAGATTTGTTTATAACCCAGCCAAACAGGTTGAGTTTTAACCTGCAAATCCTTCCAATGTATGCCAATGGCAGGCGGTAAGAGTGGGAGAGATTCCAGGTCAGCCATGTGATGGAAAGAAAGTTGGAGACTCTACCATCACTATCCATAGCATTGCAAAAAATGTGTGGTGCAATAACTACTGGGACTTCCTCAGTAAACTGTGACTCATCTGTAACGATCTGTAGGTTGCTTACTTCTCTGCATGTGAACTTGAACAAAAGTCTACAACTCATTGTATACAATCAACCCCCAAAACATCAATAGTAATCTGTATGCTTTAAGCTTTTCTTTCTGCTAAAATTTTAAAACTCCACCCATTTCCCCCCTAAATCACAATTGGAATTGTTTGGTTTTAGCAAAGTCAGAAGCTTGGTTGGCTTACTTGTGGCCGCAAGAGAAATTCTCATAGCCAAAAATTCAATTTTTGTGATTTGGGGCATGTAAAGTTTCTCTCAAACTAGAACTGTTCAACATTTCGAAACTGTATAATGGTTTTTTGACTTTCAAATTTCTGGGATAATTTCCATCCCTGAACAACGTTACAATTGTTTTTCAGAAGAATGCATTATATTAGAAGTTTTATTGTGCCATTTGAGTTCTTTTAATGCAAGGTTATTACTGGGTAGTTCTGATGTCAACATAGTGGGTCTGTGTAGGCTGAGAGGCAGGGGGAAGGAAAAAGTCATCTGAGTGAGAGAAATGCAAACTATTCATACTGAAGAGCAAAGTTTTTTTTAAAAAAAAGTAAGTTGAAAGGAGATTGGACAAAAGTAGAGCTTTGAGCACAAAAATGAACCCAGAGCCTGCTTGTTTTAGTACAGAAATCATGCACCAAAAACTTAAAATGGTGAAGCACAAAGTGTCCCAAAATCTATTTTGAAACTTAAGCCTGGGGTAATGGATGGGCTGAGGTTTGGGTGGTGGTGCAAGGAGAATAAGTAATTTTTTTTAAAAAAGTTCAAATAAACAACATTTTGCTGGCCATGGGTACAGGGAATGAGTAATTAAAAGGGCTGTCAAATACAGTGCACAGCTCTGTATTGGAGATGCATATCCCAACAACTACTGTGCTGTCTATATTCAAAATCCAAATGGGCAAGAGTTGTTTGTCAGTACAGTCCTGATTTGGTTATTGAGTTCTCAAGGTGACTCCTCATGGAAGCAATCTTCTTTAATATATTTTATTTGGATGTTGTTAAGCAGAAAATAACATAGTTTGGATTACTAGACAACAATGTGCAATGGTATTCCTCTACCCCTGTTTTCTTTAATAAAATACTCGATGTACAGTACAAATCTTTGCTCTGTGGAATCCAGTGGGCAACAACTTGAGCACATCCAGCGCAGACCTGGCTCAGCTATCCCTCACCAAACCTGACTGGATCACATTAAGCTTTGGCCTTGCTATCCTCTCTGCCAAAAGCACTCACTAGTTAATCTAGAATCAACCTGTAGAGCAAAGAGAACCTCTTTTCTCTAATATCAACTGTCCCCATAAAGCCCTCTCTCCTGTCCTTTCTGTCCTCAACTCTAACTCACAGATGTTGCTCTGCAAGATAGGGACCATCCTTGCTTGTTTTGTCAACGCCTCTGTGAAGTGCCTTGGAATGTTTTTCTTTGCCAAGTGTAGTATGTAATTGCAAATCATTATTCACCCCCCCTCCCCCATACCTCACTGTTGATGCCTCCGATCTTGCAAACGAATGCCCAATCTTGCTGCCCTTTTCTTCATCTACATGTTGCCTCATGGTGATATTTTCTATAGACTTGGGGCAGCTTCCATTTATATGTTGATGATATTGGAAAAGTAGCGGTGGACATAATTTCTCTCAACCTTTTCACCATCTTTTGTGGTGTTAGACTACATCTCCAACATTCAGTTTTGATGAACTTCAATTTCCTAAACTTCAGGAAGATCAAATCCCTCATCTTTAACCTTTGCCACCAACAAACTCTCTGCTCTCTAGCTCTTTCTCAAGCTGAACCAGACAGTTCATAACCTCGGTGTACTAATCAAACCAAATGAAGCTTCTGAACTCTCCTCACCTACAAGAAGATCACTTCTAACACCAGCTTCCTTCACTCCAACCTAGCTCATTTAAAGTGAAAACTTTCCCAATGCTGTGAACAGATTTGTCTATTTCATTCTCTTCTGACTGGCCTCCCATCCTCGCCTTCCTTAAGATTCAGCTATATAAAATTCTACTGCCCATATCCCGTCCTGTGTTAAGTTCTGCTCACCTATCACCCCTGCACTCATTCATCTAAATATCGCTCCTGCACCCTATCCCCTTGACCCCTCCACCACTACCACCACCACCAGCCATCCTTGTTTATCTGTACCTCAAATTTAAATTTCTCAGAATTCTCATCCTTGTGTTTGAATCTGTGTATGGCTTCACCCTTCTCTGTTCTTGACCTATGCCAGAAATACAAGCCCTACCTCTCCTGCAAATTCGTCACTCATCTGACTTGGTCTTCTGTGCTTCCTCTCTTCTGTCTTGCCCAACATTACTGGTTCTGCTTTAGCTGCCTAGGCCCCACACCTTTTGGCATTTCCTCCTTAAAACCCTGCCTCCTCTCCAAGCCCCTTTCCTCCTGTAAGGCCTTCCTTTAAACCCATCCCTTTGACCAAGGTTTAGATCTAATCTCCTGATATCATTTTTTCAGGGTTCTTGGGCGCCGCTGTGATGAGTTTAGCACCTTTAATGCAGAAAATACCCTATGTAAGAACCTGTTATTACAGATCGGCCAACGATTTAAGGTGTCCAATGTTTATTTGCAGCTGACTGTATTATTTCTTTCTTCCTGTTATTGACTGCTCTAAGATAGCACTGACGTTTTTTTGGCAGCCATGAAGGCAAATGACAGATCTGGATTTCAAAAATTTGTTGAAATTAGTTGTGCATATCTCGTGTCACCTGTCTAATGGCTCATAGGCATCTCTACATTGCCTTTGTACCTATATATTTAGCTCTGATAATTAGAAATTCAAATCTGTTTCTGTTGAGCAACTAATGAAACAAAAATAAAACTTCTGATGTTCATATGATGGATTAAACTCATTGAAAAGAATAAATCTTAATCCTAGACATGCAAAAGTGAGGCAAATTTGGAATTAAGTTTAGCTATTACTTTTCCTTGTGTAACTTCTTTTGTAATAGAATCACTATTGCAGTGATAGTTATTACTGAAATTAAGATTTCAACGGTAACCATACTGCATAGTACATACTATACTGAAAGTCGTCAAAACATTATATAAAATTGTTTTCAAGTACTACAGTTGGTGAGGCATTGTGAGTTATAACTTCGTGATATCAGTAGAACCCAAGGCTATGGTATTAGTGATGTTTCACATACCTGATTGTCATTGGAATGCACAGATGGTCCAAAGTTGACTAGTGTTGGACAATCCATTACATTTACCTTTTATGTTTGTCTAGCAGTGCAGATAAAAGGGTGGATTATGACCTTTTTAAAAAAAACACAGGTGTGATGCACCCATCACAAGTTTAATCTTGATGAAGACCCTGCTGTGCCTTATAGTACAAATAATCGCACCTTTTGAAGTGTTGCTATGAATGTTTCGTGAGAAGATCCATTTTTAATTTTGTTTAAAAAGGTGTTATGTTTAAATCTCACAACTGTTTTATTGCTTCACTGCTTCTGTGGAAAAGCTTGAGATGTGAAAGTGTTCAGTGGGGGTAGTAGCGTACTCTGACGTTATTATAATGTCAGATATTTTATTAGCAAGCTTAAATTTTCACAAGTTTCAACTTTTGTTGGGTGAGAAAGATGTTTAGGTTTTTTATTTGTAATTTTTGCTAGAACACTGGATTTTAAGTTTGACTTTTGCTTTGGAAGAAGATCACGCAGTTAAATATCAATAAATAAAGTTTCAATGTATTGCAGTTCTAGCATGACCCCATTTCCTAGACACCAAATTGTATTGAATTTAACTTGCAAATGTATTATGTAAGGTCTTGATACATCAAAGTATTTTGTGGTTTCACAGCCTGTTTGCTGTTAACCGATCAGAGGGCAAATCAACATTTATGTATTCACAGTTGCATCCTAGCAGTGTTTTGCTTCATTTTTCAGCCATTCTATTTCTCAACATCCTTCAGTTTCTTGAATGTTCTATTATGAACCTTGCTGCTAAGGTGTAACGTACAGCCAGTCTGACTTTTGGCCAGTCTAATTTGAATTGTTTCACTGGTGCGTGAGTCTCTGTGAGCATGTAAGACATACCAAAGCAAAGGCAAGTGGATGAAAACTCAAACAAAACTAACTGCCATGGGCAAGGTTCAGAGCAGTATCCCCCAAAAAATGTAAATTGCTCAAAAGTATTGTGTGCTGCCAAATAATTGTGCTGCTGACATGACAGCATAATTAGGCAAAACTGAGCTAGAATACAAAGTCTATGTTAAGTGCAAACACAAAAAAGCAGAAATTATTTTCTGCACTGCAAGTGGCACTGGTAAAATAGATCGACCAAGTGCAAAATAAACTGCTTCATTTTTTTTTTGTGGAAAATTCAAGATTGTTTGCTGACTCTTTCCAAGGTAGTTTTGTGGCTTCACAATTTTAACTGTGGCATGAAGAAGTTAAGTCCAAGGCTGTCAGATTTGAAATGCCATCATTGATTACCTTGCAGAGGATATTTTTTAATACACATGTTGGAGCATTTTCGCCAAATACTTGCGTTCAATGGGGAGGAATGTTTACTGGGGAAAACCACCTTTCTGCTGTGTGCCAATATAAGGGAAAAGCTTGTGTGAGTGGGGAGACAAGTTCTTACCATGTCAATCCACAAACAAGCAAATTCTGTCACATGGCTATATACATGCTACCAGGCAGCTACGCGCAAAAGTAACAAAAAGATTTGTCACGACCTTTTTCAGTGTGGATCTGGTACTTCAAGAGGCAAGATGAAAGAGAAAAGTGACTGTAATCATTGATAATTCCCTGACTCATCTTAAATTTGCTCATGATTTCAGCGCCACCAAGGTCACCTACCTGCCTGTGGATCAAGGCATATGAAACCGCAACAGTGTTGACTAGCTGTAACTGATGGGCAGTGTGATTGAATGTGTGGAGAAAGGTTAAAGTGAATAACGGTCACATACTATAGGCCATGCAGTTCATTTGTTCTGTATAGAATCGGGTGAAGGAGCAGATGAGTCCCACTGGCTTGAGGGAGCTGGGGAGAAAGGTAAAAGACTTGCAATTTTATAGTAATTTCAAGATTTCAGGACATCTCAAAACCCTTTACCGCCAAATTAAGTCCTTTTGAAACATTACTGTTTTAAATGTAGGAATACAGTTATTAGAAGCTGTTGCTTTCTTGCATAGAAACAATATAGTCCACCTTGATTTAAAACGAGCCAGCTTCCACAAACAGTAATGTGATCAAGTTTAGATAATTTATTTTGGTGATTGGCGGGATTAATATTGGCCTGGACACGAGGACCAGCTGCCACCCCTCCCCCCACCATCTCCCCATCTTTGAAATAATACCATAGGATCTACCAAAGGGTAGATGAAGTCTCAGTTTAACATCTCATCCAAGAAATGGCAGCTCTGACAGTGCAGCACTCCCTCAGTACTGCACTGTGAGTGTTGTCTTAAGTCATGTGCCCAAGTCTCTGGAGTGGGACTTAAACCCATGACCTTCTGACTCAGGTGAGAATACTACCACTGAGCCGCAGCTGACTTGAGGGAGCAATGGGGAAAATCTTTGCTGTCACTTAAGTCCAATGCAGTGAGGGATTATTTCTAAACCAGGAAATATAAACATATATTCAGAATCTTTCACAAAGTAACTTCAGTGGTTTTACAGTATAATTGAACAATCTGGAAGTCACTGCGCCAGCATTTTATTCAATCTTTCATCAGTTTGGGGAAACAAATCATAACTAGTCCAAAATTTATAGAGCTTCTCTTGATCATTATTCATCTATAAATCTAATTGTAAGAATCTAAAAAGGAAAACATAAAACTAGGCTAGATGAACACTGTTAATGCAACTCTTATCTACTACTGTGTGCCTTGAACTAGAAGCAACCCTTTGGGAAGGTGATCTATACATCGAGCTCAAGTAGTGGCTATAATGTGGGTGATGGATATGTTTGTTGAATGTTGCTATATTACGTTACTATTTGGGAATAAATAAACTTCCAGGTTATGTTCCGTAAGTTCGAAATAAATATGGCTACCCAAACAGTAATGTCAGAACGCCAGTCATTTTTTTTTTGTGGTAAAGATCTTGAAAGTCCATGTTGGGTCGCAATTGTAAATATGTTGTTTCAGTTTTCTGAGCAATCCGCGAGTAATGAGGGATTTAACCCAAGATGGGCTTTGAGTTAATTTGAAATTCTCTGTCCATCTGAAAATTACATGCTAAGTATTAATAGTATATTGTTTATGTTTAATTATATGTAGGTGAAGGACATTAATTGGGACCTCACTTGAGCACATTTAAAGATACACTTTGGCCATCAACAGGCCCAGGCAGCGGGCAGCCAAGTGGGTTGTTCAGCCCAACTGTCTGCCTCTCTTCTGCTGCTGTGTCTCCACTGTGGTGTCCCTGGAGAGGGATCACGTGGTGGGTGGGCTGGGATTGGAGTGCATCATCAGCCCTGGGAATGTCACTTTAATCTGATTAACTAAGTTTCCATTAAAATTTTTGGGGATTTCTTTCTGTTACAGTACATTAGTGGTGCCCATTTCAGAAGAGGCATCTTTATTGACAACTTCTGGTTGGATCAGAAGTATAAAGAGACATTTAGCCATCAACAGTTCCAAGCAGTTGAGTGTTTGTCTTCTGCGCCCAGGTGTGCCTGGAGAGGGAATATGTGGCTTCGTCCAGTTTGCTTCAGGCCTTCTGCAACCAGGGGGATGGGGGTGCATCATCAACCCTAGGAATGTCACTTTAATCTGATTTAGCTAAGTTTCCTTAAAAGCTTTTTATGTTTTTTGGTTAGAGTATATCAATAGTGCCTCTTTCAGAAAGGGAACTTGGTTCTTTTTTGGCAACCTTCTGGTTGGATCAAATTAGGTATAAAGAGACAATTACTGAAACTGTGGCATGATTGAGTTAGGAGATATATGCTTGTAATGTTTAACTCTGTAAATAAATGTAAGACTGAGTTAAAATTGGCTATAGCATCATCCTTCAATTGCCTTTCTGGAATATAATACAAAGAACAAAAGTCTGCCATTTAGAGATGTATTTGAGGAACCTGCTCCCACTACCACAAAAATATAGATTGAAGATTTGCATAATTTTATGATGGGGTTGAAATTGTGGATAAGCTACTTTAGTGTCAGTCTTGCAATTTTACATTATTTGAACCGCTAAAATTTGAACTGCTTTTATATTGCACTTTTAACCTCTGTTTTCCTGTCTTATCTGGTACTGTCTTTCCCACTATTTTAGCCGTTGCAAATTCTTATGTTCACACTCCTGCCTCTCAATATGGGTAGAGTTTCAGGTTTGGGTACAATAGGGAAATTGTACCCAAAATGTTTTAAACTGCCCTGGTTAGTTTACAGTTCAAGTTTCCATTAAAAGTCATATGCATAATCATAGACATAAAATCTTACACGGCACTGGTCCATGGAGTAGAATAATGCTTTTTTTTATCTCCATACCCCCTCCCGCACTAACAAGTACTCCTTGATATGTTTAAAAGTAGTATCATGGACCACTTCCCTTATTACAGCTGAAAAAGGGTTTATCACAATAAGCATTTTTAATTAGCGTGCAATCTCCCACCTGTGAGTAACCGGATTTTGAAATCACTGTGAAAGATACTAACCTGAACAATTTACCATTTCATTAGTGTACGCTAGTCAATTTCTTCCAGTTTCTGAGTAAATAAAGCATTTTTTTAAAACAATGTACCTGCTGGTACCTGTATGTCCAAGAAAATTAGCACAATTCAAAGAGCCTTCCTGAACTGGTTCAATTGGCACAAACTCACAGTGGTGACATGGTCAGTTTTGTGTGGGGTGCCTTATTCTGGTAAATTGAATTTTGAAACAGTGTAAAAGATTGCAGAAACCTTGGTGTTTTGGGGCATAATTCACTTGCATTTTAAATTCCTCCATCTTTTGAACTGGTTCAGCTTATTCCGCCAATATTACTGGCATTAACCAACAGAAACTCAACAGCCCCAGTGTTTATTTTTACACTTTACTCCCCTATCTTTTCTCTTCTTTTCTCCCATCCTTTCTGTCCTGAAGACTTGTCTTTTGCTGGGGCTCTGTTGCCCCATGAGTGTTAATGTTGAACTTCAGAGGATAGCATAGCTTAAGCTGATTTCTGCCTTCATCCAACATGGCATGCGCACTTCCAGCAGAGCTTGTTTCTCAGCCCTTAATTGTTGGGACTTTAGTTGCTAATTGTAACGGCATTGACACTGTCCGATTTGAGATTAGCAAACTCTGTACTTTTTGAAGTCTGTATAGAGTAGAAATGAAGAATTTACATTTGAATCAAAAGTGGGCAACATTGTAAATATGATTAGTATGTTGAATGTTATAGACTACTTGGTGGCTGGACAGGGCAAGGTCAATGGGGTAGTAGTGTTGTTGAGTTGGGACAGAGGAAGAGATGTGTTGAGTTCAGTCAGAATTGTGGCAAGTATGTATTAGCCTGCAGAACTTGTCTAGCCCTAAGTTCCACCTAGAAGCACAAGGGCAGCAAATGCATGGGAGCCACCACCACCTGCAAGTTCCCCTCCAAGCCACACACCATCCTGACTTGAAACTATACCACCATTTCGTCGCTGTCACTGGGTCAATCCTGGACCTCCCTCCTTAACAGCACTGTGGGTGTACCTACGCCACATGGACTGCAGTGGTTCAAGAAGGCTGCTCACCACCACCTCCTCAAGGACAGTTATGGTTGGGCAACAAGTGCTGCCTAGCCTGCAACACCCACGTCTTGTGAAAGAATAAAAAAAAGTAACCAAGACACAAGTTAATTTCAGTTTCTGTTAATTGCTTACATTATCGGCTCCATTTACATATTAATACTTAAGTACCTAGGATGATATGACAGAAGATAGCTTTAAAACAAGACCAGTATAAACACTGAAGAAAGGAGCTGGGTGTCACCTAAGGAAACCATCCTACTAACCCCATATTTGAAGTTGAAAGCAGACTAGTTACAAAGTGTAAAAGCAAAAAACTGCAGATGCTGGAAATCCAAAACAAAAATAAAAATACAAATATAAAAATACCTGGAAAAACTCAGCAGGCCTGGCAGCATCTGCAGAGAGGATCACAGTTAACGTTTCGAGTCTATATGACTCTTCAACAGAACTAAGTAAAAATAGAAAAGAGATTTTCTATTTTTTCTATTTTCTATTTTTACTTAGTTCTGTTGAAGAGTCATAATGACTCGAAACGTTAACTGTGTTCCTCTCTGCAGATGCTGCCAGACCTGCTGAGTTTTTCCAGGTATTTTTATAGTTACAAAGTGTCCTCCTTTAAGGAAAGTTGAGATTGTGGATATTTATAATTCATGGTTATTTTCCCTGATCTTGCCCTAAGCTCCATCTGGAAATATCTGTAAGCAGCCATATTTGAGCAGCCTTCACCTCATCAAAAGGCATACAGATGTTTCTTATAAACCGTTTTTTAAAAACCTCACAACTGCAGTACTGGATCGCCAATAGCAAATGCATTAAACATAAGCATTTAGTTAGTTGAGTACTGTTGACTGTTTTGTCATGAGTGGTTATTCAGTTTATTAAACAGATGAAGTATTGTTAATACCATTGAATAATGTCTTCCATTGCCAGATAGTATCCATCTAAGTGAATGGATTTAATTTACACCCAGTGAAAATGTGACGATCACTTGAGTTAATGCTCAAACTTAATTCTGAAGCATTTACAGGGGGTGCTATTGTTAACGTGGAATAGCATGTTACTGTTGTGCATCAGAAATGTGTAAAATTCTGCTGTGGAACTATTTTCATTAAGATTCTGCTATGTGGGCTGTTACCACTTTTCTGAAAAATTAAATTTTGAAAGGCTGATCAGTTTTCAGAATGCTGACCCTAGTAAAACTTAACCTCAGTGTTGAATCTTAATGCTTTGAAAGAATGCTTTAAATTTCATGGTCACTGAAATTTTGTTCAAGATGAGTGCATCGCTCCTGGTAAAACTTTTTTAATAGGCATGTTTATGAATGAAAATTACTTGCCCGTTTATGATTCCAAGGTAATATGATTTTTCATTTATGCCCATTTGCCGATTGGAAAGCTTTTTAGAACTCTAGAACCTCTTAGCAGCATGATACATGTGCTAGAATGGTAGCGGTCTGGGGTTCCCATCATTGTTATAGGAACATAGGAGTTAGGAGCAGAAGAAGGCCATTCAGCCCTTCGAACCTGCTCCACCATTCGACAAGATCATGGCTGATCTGGCTGTGGTCTCCATTCAACCTTCCTGTCTGCCCCCATAACCCTTGACTCCACGAGACTGACCTCCTGCTCCCTCAACCCTATTCTCACCAACCTGCTGACTGCCCAACTTCCTTTCCTGTTCCAAAGAAGAGTCATTTCACTTGAAGAGTGAACTCTGTCTCTCTCTCTCCACAGATGCTGCCAGACCTGCTGCATTTTTCCAGCTCTTTGGTTTTTATTTCAGATTTGCAATGGTTTGCTTTTATTCCTTTCCTGACTCCCTGGTTAGCTGATGTCATGAATGATTCTCTCTCTTCGGGTACTGTCCCTCTCTCCTTCAAATTTGTCATTATCTGCCTCAAAGAAACAACCTTTGGCCACTCCATCCTTGCAAACTACTGGCCCATCTCCACCCTCTTTCCTCTCCAAAGCCCTTGAATGTGCTGTCGCCTCCTAAATTAGTGCCCCAGAACTCTATGCTTGAATCCCTCCAATCCTGCAACAGTACTGGAATGCCTTTAATATTAATGAAGTCACAAATGACAGCCTATGTGACTATTACAAAGGTAAACTATTCCTCCTGGCCCTTCTCAACCAATCTCCAGCTTTTGACACAATTGACCACGCCTTTCTCCTCCAATGACTTTCCATCCATCGCCCAGCTGGGTGGGAGTGCCTGGTCCTTATCTATCCAGTTATAGCTAGGGAAACACCAGCAATAACCTCTCTATATATTGTTTTATAGTTAGGAATTGGTGGACCTTAGTTTTCAACTTCCTGGTGATTATTTTGTTAAACATAACAGCTACTGACAGAAGTATTTGTAGTTAGTTTTTAAAGGCAAATATTTACCTATACATTGAAGTTAACTTCTGAAGGTTGAATTTAAAGAGGTAGATGACCAAGTAAGGTGTCTTAAACAATATTTTACCTAGTCTGTAAACATAAGCTTGATCTATAATATAATTTTACTGAATTGTTGGTATCAAGTTTTTTTTCCCCAAAAAAATCCTGGAGTGAACACCCACCGACAGTGATAGCGTCTGCTACTGATCAAATTTAGTGTCTGCTTGACTTAGTTGTTAGCATCTCCCCTCTGAGTCAGAAGGTTGTGGGCTCAAGTCCATGTCGAGGGTGTTAACACACAATCTAGGCTGACGTTTCACTATTATTAAGTGGTGTTGTGTTGTCGAAGGCATTGGATGTAACAGACTCCATGACACTTTTTAAAGATGAGGAGGAACTTCTTTGTTGTCCTGACCAATATTGTTTCCTGAAAAAAGAGCTCCCTGAAACAGATTATCTAGTCATTCATCTTGTTTGCTGTTGTTGGATCTTGCTGTGTACTTGGTTGTCAGCGTAACAATATTCTTCACAAATTAACAGTAATTTGTTAGTTTTGGGATATACTGAGCATAACATGTGGCACAATATAGATTCAGTATATTTCATTGTTTTTTTCTTACTGCAGCCAACATGCAGGTTTTCAGTAGTTTTACAGAACCACATTTAAAATCAGTAGCTTAGTGTTCAGTCATGCTACATTTTTCTAGTATCTTTTGTATGAAATACTGCTCCCACAAGCAGTGACATTCAGTTGCACTTGGAGTTGAGTATAATTTGCTCCTATTTTAATTTTAAAAATGAGGCTGTTTAACTTTTCAATTTCTCTCCTTTCTCCTCTGCTGAAGACAATAGCTTTTACTAGGTGCAGCATACCTCTCTGATATTCCAGCTAAGCGGATGCTTTTTTTTGTCCATGTGAAGTTGGACTCTATATGTCAGATTATTAAGCCCATCACATCCAATCTCAATTTCATCCTTACACAATGAGTACATACACATTTCCAGCAAGGCTTGATGAACTGGAATAGAAATGCTTCCCTGCTCTCTCTCTCTCTTCCCACCACCCCCCCCCCCCCCCCCCCCCCCCCCACCCCCCACCCCCACCCCCCGCCCCACACTCACCAAACCTTCTGGCCTGGGGTGAAAGACAATTCAAAAGGCAATAGCATGAATTCTTTTTTGTAAAAGTTAGGTTAGAATATATGCTGGAACATGTTTGCTGCTGTCTCTAAATGAATTAAAATAGCTGAAAATCATATTGAGCTAAACAAAAATGTGCTACATCTTGCACATATGTCAGTGTATAAAAGGCACCCTGGTGTAGAGTTTAATATGCAAAGCTAACATATGTAACGATGGTTGTCCTTACGCATTTAAAATATGTATTTAAAAGTAACTTTGAGTTCATATCAAATTCTAATTATAGTTTGTGATGATTGATATAAATATCCCAACACACTGTTCAATTTTATTTTGTGACTGCACTGTGTGCGTCTTAAATACACATTCCCTGTCATAGGAATACTATCAAGTGAAAGCAAAATGCTTTGTTGTAAATTTGCACGATTTACCCAACAAAAACAAATAATCTGGTCATTATCTCATTGCTATAAATAGGAATTTGCTGTGTGCTTTAGCTGCTGCATTTCCTCCATACAACAGTACACTTCAAAAGTACTTCATTGGCTCTAAAGCACTTTGAGGTGTCTGGTGGTCATAAAAAGCGCTATATAAATGCAAGCTTTTTCTTTCTATGTTTGTTTTAAATAGCATTTTAAAACAAAAATTTAAATAGACATGTTGCTGGATTGGGCAGACAAGTGGCAGATGAAGCTCAAGGCAGAGAAGTGTGAGGTGATTCATTTTGGCAGTAAAGATATGGTGAGACAGTATAAAATAAAGGGAGAGCCTCTAAAGGAGGTGCAGGAACAGAGGGACTTCGGTGTATGGGTACATAGGTCATTGATGATGGCAGGGCATGTTGAGAGAGCAGTTAAAAACGCATATAGTATCTTAGGCTTTATTAATAGGGGCATTGAGTACAAGAGTAAGGAGGTCATGTTGAACTTGTGAAAGAGACTAGTTAGGCCTCATCTGGAGTACTGCGTCCAGTTCTGGGCACTATAGTTGAAGAAAGATATGAAGGCATTGGCGAGAGTACAGAGGAGATTCACAAGAATGGTTCCAGGGATGAAGAAATGTAGCTATGAGGATAGATTGGAGAAGTTGGGACTGTTTTCCTTGGAGAAAAGGCTGAGAGGAGACTTGATAGAGGTATTCAAGTTCCTGAGGGGTATGGACAGGGTAAATGGTGAGAAGCTGTTCCCAATGAAGAGAACATCAAGAACCAGAGGGCACAGATTCAAAATAATTGGCATAAGGAGTAAATGTGATGTGATATGAGGGAAAAAAATTTTCACTCAGAGGGTGGTTGGAATCTGGAACAAACTTCTTGAAAGGGTGGTGGAGGCAGATTCGATGGAGGTATTCAAAAGGGAATTGGATTGCTATCTGAAAAGGGAAAATGTGCAAGGTTACAGGGATAAAGCAGGGGAGTGGGACTAGGTGGAATGCTCTTTCTGAGAGCCAGTGCAGACTTGATGGGCTGAATGACCTCCTTCTGCCCTGTAAAGATACTGTAAAATAAGACCTTGAATGGATGAAAATACCCCCAAGGTGTTCCCTAGGCGTAAGGAAAAAAATGGATCCAAAACCAAAGGAGATCTTGGGATGTGTGACCAAAAGCTTTTTCAAAGAAATGGGGCTTTACAGAGGATCTTAAAAGAAGATAGGGAAGTTGAAGAGGCGGTGTGATTTCAGGATGGAATTCCATAGTGCAGGTTGAGGTGGCTGAAGGCTCTGTTGACAATAGTGGGGTGAAGGTAGGGGAACAATGTCAGTATTAGTGAATTTAATTTAGCATTGCTGGTATGTCAGTTCCACAAATCTTGTTTGGTTTCTTTTTTTTCTCTCCACTTGTCATGGTCAAGATCCATCCCTCAACCAACACCTCAAACAGATTAACTGGTCGTCACTGCTATTTGTGGGAACTTGCTGTGTGCAATTTGACTGCTGCATTGCCTACATTAGAACAGTGACTACTCTGCAAAAGCACTTCATTGGCTGTAAAGTGCTTTGCGACACCCTGAGATTGTGAAAGGTGCTATATAAATGGAAATCTGTCTTTCTCTTCACATTCCTCCTCCCTCTACAATGTTAGCTCAATCATGTTATCAGCCTGCTAACCATATGGAGTGGGGGTGAGGGACTCTGCATGTCAGTTCAGACTAGGGTTTTAAAGCTCTTTTTGTCCTTGAGTTTTTCTGGAGGAATCAATTGTAATTTCAAGCTGCTGTAATTCTATTTTTCTTAATTTGTGTTTTTGTGGAACTTTAACTTCCCATGGATACCGGATGAAGTTTTTAAAACATACAGAAGAGAATATAAAAGAACAAATCTCAATTTATAGGATGTCTTTCTTGAGCTATACTCTTTGTAGTTTCAACACATATGAGAAACAGATCTAGAAACATCTTTCTCTGCTGTTTTGTACACGGACAAAATGAAATTAGCAAAGAAGTCTGGAGAAAAATGAGCATAAAGCAGATCAAAATCTTTTAACATTCTTAATAGGAAGTGTACTTTATTGAATTATTACATAACTTTAATTTTACATATAAACATGCATTCCAGCACATACCAGCATTTCTCAGTCACCTTTCATACTGTTTAGTGCTTTAAAAGTAGTGATGAGAGGCACTGCAGTGCTAGGCAGATAATTGCCTGATGTGAGGACATAACTGGAAATGACAGGACTCCCTATTCATAACATGGAATGGAGGAAATTGCTGGATACATCAGTCCATGGCACTGCTTTTGGCCTATACTTCTAAAGCAGAGTACAGAATGACAAATACAGAGGTGACGTAGATGTATGTTGCTCCATTTGTAATCTGGATTAATGATTGTTTTGATTGCACATTGGAGACCATGTTTCAGGCAAAATATTAATGCAGGAGCTTGACTATAAGTTTACGCATTGGATTCATTAAATGCAGTATATTCAACTTGGGTAAAAATATGGATATTTTGGAAATCCAATGTAAGATAACTTTTGTGCCACATTACTGAAGTTTGGAACAACTTTGCAGTCAATGCATTATATTGAGTATTTGCTGCAAACAATGAAAAAAATGCATTACTATTGGAATCTTATTTAAAGTAGCAGCTCGTGTTATATATTAATTATTTTCTAACAGGCAAATTTCCTATGTTTTGGAGAAGGACTTAATCAGGAGTGGGGAAATTAAAGTAGGTTGATTTGCTTAGGCGGCAAGGTCTGGGATACAAACTGGAACTTGGATATGGGAATCTGAACCTTGGGTTTGCCTGTAAACATTCACTTTTTCTAGAAACTGGGTCAGACTTCAAGAATATGGGACATCCCATGGATTAATAGTTTTACGTAGAACTGAACTACTTGTGTCTGCAGCTTGAATAGTATTTACCTTTTGAAACCATGGAATGTTAAGTTTGCATTACGACAAGGATTTCGGTTTGTTTACTTGAAAGATTCTTAAGACATTTATCAGAGTCTAAATTCTAATCTGAAATGTGACGCACTTCTATATTTTGTGTTCTGTCCTACAAAAGGCTAGTAATAATTACAGTCACATTATTTTTAGTGTGGTTGGAAAATATAATTATTTTGAAGGTAATGTTACAATACCATAAATATACACATTTAAACTTTCAGTTTGTTTTCTCTCTGTTTACATTTATCCTGAATGCACACTGAGGTCAAGTAATGGCTGTATTTTCCAGGGCTGTACCAGTGTTCTTCTTGAGCTGATCATTGTGTGTACAAGTTGGTTCAGGTGACATCCCATTGCGTTTTTATTTTGATGTTTTTCTGATCTAAATAATTTCCTCTGACTGGAAACTTGAAGTTCTCCTAACATTCCAGTGCACTACTAAGGGAGTGCTGCACTGTCGGAGGTGTCATCCTTCTGATGGGGCATTAAACCAAGCCTCTATCTGCCTTTTTTCAGGTGAACATAAAAGACTCGTGGAATTATTTTGATGAAAGGCAGAGTAATACTCCCCACCTTTACCAGAGTGTCCTCGCCAGCATCAATAGTTCCTTCAACCAAAATCACTTAAAATGAATTATCTGGTCATTGTCACATTCCTGTTTGTAGGACTTTACTGTGTGCAAGTTGGATGTCATGCTTCCTACGTTACAATGATTATACTTCACAGGTGCTTGGAGTATTGTGAGGTCATGAAAGGCGCTGTATAAATGCAAATCTTTCTTTCTAAAAATGCCACTGTGAAATTGGTTGCTAAGTATGCAAGTTAGCTATGATGACTTGCCCCATGAATTTCCTCTTTTCCCTGTATTACCTGTAATTTGCTAGCTCCAATGCTGCTTTCCAGCTCGCATTTGAAATGATAAATTGTCATTCAACATTAGAACTTGTTGCTGAAATTTGGTTGTCAGCAGCTATAGATGTTGTGGCTTTTGATCATGAAGATTTAATTTGTATTAACAGGAATCCTGCTTGCTGCTCAACCTTACCTTAAGGGAACTATAGCCAGAAGTAAAGTTGGAATTTGTGAAGTTGGAATGATAAAACAAAATGGTGATGCAAATCGTTATACTGTGACCAGTGACTTTCTATTCCAGGTTAGCCATAGAGTTTTCACTTGGCAAAGTCAACAGCAGAACTAGGCAAGTTATTTCTTATCTACGTCATGCTAAGAACATTTTAAAATAGTTTTTGTTGTTTGAGGAGGATTTATTTTTAAATTCCTTGTAGAAGAAATGTTCTTCATGTGAAACTTGACATAGAAATACCTCAAAAGGTGTTGCACCTAAATCAGCAGCCAATGTGATTTATTAACTCAACACCAGCCCTGTATATTTTGATGGCCAATTCCGTTCTCTAGTTTGGTGTTCTGATTTTTTTTTTTAGCTTGCTGCGTTATGTGCCAGATGCTGATTTTCAGTGTTTCCCTACTTTTGCTGCTTTTATCTTGTATGATCTTGTATGCTTTTTTAGCTGGCTGCACACCTCCCACAATCTGCAACAACCCCAAACTAAATGGGAAATGGTGCAGGAGACATTTAACTGGGACAATCCAGACTGCGTGAATGCATGCCCCTGATTCCTGCACAGAATCATGGCATTGGCACATAGATGTATGTAGCTACTGGGAAACATGCATACTGCCTTTGTGACATTGCCAATTCTCAGTTCATATATTTAAAAGAAGCACTTAGTTGTCAACAGGTCTGACAGCATCTTTGGAGAGAAAGACAGAGTTAACGTTTCGACTCCGTATGACTCTTCATCAGAACTAAAGTAAAATAGACATGGTGAAATATAAGCTGTTTAAGGGGGGGTTGGGCAGGTGAAGCTGGATAGAGGGCCAGTGATAGGTGGAGGCAAAGGAGAGATTGCAAAAGATGTCATAAACAAAAGGTGAAAGGGGTGTTGATGGTGGTGATATCAGCTAAAGGATGTGCTAATGGTGACATTAAAGGTAGAAAGCAGGATGAGCAAGTGACAGATAGCCCTAGTGGGGGGAGGAGATCGAAATAGGCTAAAAGGTGGGGATAAAACAATAAATGGAAATATATTTTTAAAATAATAATCGAAATAGGTGGTAAAAGAAAAATATATAAAAGAAATAAAAATAAAATAAAATTTTAAAAATTATAATTTTTGGAAAAAAGCGGATCAAAAAGGGGTGAGGATGGGGGAGAGAGTTCATGATCTGAAGTTGTTGAACTCAAAGTTAAGTGCAGAAGGCTGTAAAGCGCCTAACCGGAAGATGAGGTGCTGTTCCTCCAGTATGCGTTGAGCTTCACTGGAACATTGCAGCAGGCCAAGGACTGACATGTGGGCATGAGAGCAGGGTGGCGTGTTGAAATGGCAAGCAACAGGAAAGTCTGGGTCATGCTTGTGGACAGACCAAAGGTGTTCCGCAAAGCGGTCACCCAGTCTGCGTTTGGCCTGTCTAATGTAGAGGAAACCGCATTGGGAGCAGCAGACTAAATTGAGGAAAGTGCAAGTGAAGTGCTGCTTCACTTGAAAGGAGTGTTTGGGCCCTTGGACGGTGAGGAGGGAGGAAGTAAAGGGGCAGGTGTTGCACCTTCTGCGGTTGCATGGGAAGGTGCCGTGGGAGGGGGTGATGGAGGAGTGGACCAGGGTGTCCCAGAGGGAACGGTCCCTACGGAATGCCAACGGGGGGAAGGGAAGATGTGTTTGGTGGTGGCATCATGCTGGGGTTGGCGGAAATGGCGGAGGATGATCCTTTTGAATGCGGAGGCTGGTGGGTTGGTAAGTGAGGGCAAAGGGGACCCTATCAAGGCTCTGGGAGCGAGAGGAAGGTGTGAGGGCAAAGGCACAGGAGATGGTTCGGACACGGTTGAGGGCCCTGTCAACCGCCGTGGGTGGAAAACCTCGGTGAAGGAAGACATGTCAGAAGAACTGTTTTGGAAAGTGGCATCACTGGAACAGATGCAACGGAGGCGAAGGAACGGAGAGAATCCTGCTTTCTACCCTTAATGTCACCATTAGCACATCCTGTAGCTAATATCACCACTGTCAACACCCCTTTGACCTTTTGTTTATGACATCTTTTGCAATCTCCCCCTTGCCTCCACCTATCACTGGCCCTCTATCCAGCTTCACCTGTCCAAACCCCCTTAAACGGCTTATATTTCACCCCACGTCTATTTGTCTTTAGTTCTGATGAAGAGTCAAATGGACTCGAAACGTTAACTGTCTTTCTCTCCACAGATGCTGTCAAACCTGCTGAGTTTTTCCAGCAATTTTTGTTTTTGTTTCAGATTTCCAGCATCCGCAGTATTTTGCTTTTTTTTCACTTAGTTGTCAACTTCCACAAACTCGGTGGACAAAACGTACCAATCAAAATGGCAGCAGAAGGAAACCACTTGTATTATACATTGCCTTTCATGACTTCAGAACATCCCAAAGAGCTTCACCAGCTAATGAAGCACTTTTAAAGTGCATTTTGTTCAGTGCTTCTATGTCCTTTTTTCAGTATGGATAGCAGAACAGTGCACAATACTTTTAACTGCAGCCTGGCCAGGGCCCTATACAATTAACATAATCATTAATTTTCAATTTTATATCCTGAGAAATCAGTCCCAGTGCTTTGCTAACCTTTTCAATTGCTCTGCTGACTTGTGATTCTGCTTTTAATTATGTGCTCACCAGTATCCCTAGATCCCTATGTTCTTTTAGTTTCCCAATTACTAAGGTGTAGGTGATGTTTCCAATTTTGTTGTCAAATTGTATCACCTCACATTATATCTTTGTTCAAACTCATTTGCCACTTAACTGCCCAGTCTGTGCTTTTTCTGATCTTTTTGTATTATGTTGCATTCTTCCTTAGTGATAGCTAAGCCACACGCCCTTGTTCCGCCAAGTTTGATGTATCATCTGTAGCAGTGCACAAGCTCTTATTGATCTGTCTGCGTGGGCACATAAATCCCTTTGCTCCTCTGCAGCTCCTGTCTCTCGCCATAAAGAAAATATTCTGATGTGTTTCTCAGATCCAAAGTGGATTTTCTCATGCTGAATGCCATCTGCCATAGTTTTGCCCATTTACTTTGTCTCTCTCTATAACTTTCTATTCTTATCTAAACAGCTTGCTGTGCTTCGATGAGAGCAGTGCTGCTCATCGTGTGGTTTATTTCAAAATGGTTGTTATTTAGAGCCTAATCCAATTCCTGGTGGTTATTTAGAGCCTAACCCAATTCCAGTAGATAAGCCTGGAGAATTTTCATTTTCCAAGTGTAATTTTGATACTTTTGGAAGAAAAATCTGCATTCTCTCCGAGTATGTACTTTATTTCTATAAAACCCTTCCGTCACAGCCTTTTATATTGACTTGTTAGCCAGCATTCGTTCAGACAGACCTTCATGGAATGTAGCAACGTTTTGAAGATTGCTGGTGTCCACAGTAAACAGTGTTCCTGGGCAGGTCAAAACAATTACTGTACTGCCTTCTCTTCGTCATAGTCTACGACATAGCCACAGGCGAAGCCATAAAGATTATTGCGTGTCTAAGCAGTTGGATCAAAATTTAAATTGATTTCTTCACAGTAAATGCACTGAGGTTTTATATCGCTTTTAGAAGCTGTAGAGTTGCGAGTTGACGTATCATCTGGTAATACATGTATAGAAAATGTAGGCACCTGCAGTTCAGCTACCTATGCTCAGTAAGGGAGGCGATGCCTCCGTATGCTTCTTGTACCCAGGAAACTGATGGCGATTTCCTTAATCGTGTAGTCTGTGTCGCCTCAGCTCAATGTCTGAAATGTCTGATATTGGAAGCCAGCATCTATTTCCACTGCACATGGTCAGTTTATTCAACCAGCAGATCTTACAGCCTATGTTTTCTTTACCTTTTTTATTACTTGATTTTCCACATGGTATCATGGAGGTTAGTGGCTAGTTAGCTCAGTTGGCTGGATGGCTAGAGTGTGGTGTAGTACTAAGCCTATGGCATGCGTTCAGTCTCCTTACCAGCTAAGGAAGATTTTGGGGCCTGCCTCCTCACCTTGCCCCATAATGATATCATGACATGAGCCATGATTAGCAACACAAGAAATAGAAGTAAGAGTAAACCATATGGCCCATTGAGCCTGCTGCACCATTCAATGTGATCATGGCTGACCTTAGCCTTCAACTCCACTTTCCTGTCTGCTCCCCATTTCCCTTGATCCCCTGAAAGATCAAAAATCTGTTTGAGAGAGAAGAGAGAGTGATGAGTTGCAATTGAAGACCTAAGTGACAATTCTTGAGACCCATGAATAGGAGACTCCAGTGCCAGAGGCAGAGTTGTTTTTTTTATTAATAGACAGCATGTTGGTGGGAACACTGCAACTCAGCATTGACCCACACCCATTTCTCCCTGTACAGGTCTAATGAGAGCTGAAAACAATAAATGAATAGCAATCCTTGCATTTATGCAGTTAGTTCTGTTGTTAGAATACCACAAAGCATTTCACACATTAGACTGATATTTAAATGTTCAAATTGTCATTTAGACAGATACATGGAATTATGATTTACATTCAGTCCTATTGCACAGACGCAGGTCTAGTGGGTGGTACCACTAGCAGCAGAAGTGCCTGGAGGAGGCTACTTTATTTTAATATTTATGGCTCTGTAGGTTCCGCATGCCATTTCCTTCTGGTTCTGACATGCAATCCACCCATTGGAACAGGTATTCAGGGTTGCTTGGCAGTAACAGGGATCCTGGAGGTTGTCGAAATACATAGTAATATAAATAGTAAGTATATTTCAGCCATTTCTAAGTTTTTCTTCAGTTTCTTGTTTTCTTTAATGTTAGAACTTGCATTCTTATGAGTTTTTGAGCCTATTTTTTTGTCCCCAGCGCCACCAATGCCGGCTTGAATAGGCTACGCAATGGAACTATTCCCCCGCGCCCCCCATCTGACATGTCTGGAGTGAAGAGGGCCTTCTGCAAGGATGCCAGGCAGGTTAGGCTGCACAAGGTGCCACATATGGGAGAAAACACCTTGCTTTAGCAGACCAAAAGAAGCTGCAACAGTAGATCCCAATGATAATGCCAAAACAATGGGCAGCATTCTGCAAGTTTTCAGACATTTTGCAGTGCAACCCACGAGTTAAGGTTATATGGAGAAAAAGAAATGAATAAAACATTAAAAGAAATCAAGTTCTGAAATCAATTTTGAACACTTCATTTTCAAAATGATGCTGACTTGTTGAGGGTTCAAGGCAGAATGACAAGGGGTTTTGAGCATTTAAGTATTGGAAACCAGGTTAAATGTGTTTGAACTCTTTTGGAAGGAATGGCTTGCAGGGACTAGATGGAAAGGATTTTTTTTAGCAAGTTTCAGTAAACATATTTGCATAGAAATCTGTGGTATGGAAAGAACTTTGTTTGCTATACTGTCATCTTCTCTGAATTTTCAATCAGCAGTCGCCTGGTTTGCCTTTAGGGTGGATGATTTGTGCTCTACTAGTGAAGCAGAAAGATATGAAGAAAAATTTTAAAAATCAGTTTTGGAAAGTATTGTTTATATTTCTAGAGTTAACACAAAATCAAATCACAGAATCTTAAGAAATAGAAGGGAAGTGTTGTCCAAGTTTACTATAAAAATAATTACCACTGCCCCATTTTTGTGGAATGCTAACAATATTTCTCATACATAATACTTCTGCATTTTGTTTGCAGTTCCTGCTTCTGTTTCTAAGTAACAACAGCTGAAAATTTTGCCTTGTACATGCATTCATTTAACAATTCTGTTTACTACGGTTTCTTTTATTTTTTTCTAATCTTGTGCAATAATCTTGGCTTACATTATTAATTCCCTTGAGTGAGCAGAGAATACATTTGCATGAAACTTGGATATCTAAATTCATTCTGACAAAGGTTTTGAATCAGAAATTTGTTTGCAAGAAACAATTCTTTAAAAGCATGTGAATAAGATAATATTTTTATATCAACTAACTTCTGTGAAGTGCTGGAGAAGCATTTTTTAAATCTGGGTTTGGCCTGAATACTCCTCACCATATTATTCTTGTTGAGAACTTGGACGTTTCTTTTTAATCTAAAGATTGTGTTTCAAGGTAAGGCTTCTAGACTGATTATTAGATCAACATGCAAGAATGCTATTCTCTACCCTGTACAAAAGCATAGTAATAATAATGATGTAATCTCCATTTACAAAGTTTAAAAGTTTGTACTGTAAGGATTGATTGAGTGAGATCTGGGAATTGTGGTAACATTCTGTATTTTATTCTCTCCCCCACACCCCCCACCCTTGCCATTTTAAAAAAACTGAATATTTCACAATATTGGATTGACTCTCATTAGCCTTCATATTACTACCCACTTGAGAGGAGCAACTGAAGGCTTCCTTTAGGACCTCACAAGCTGGCAGAAACCCATTTTCTGTCCTTCACCAATGCCTGGCCTTCATACACTAATTCTCATACAATTATGCTGTCGTAATTGGCAACCTCACAGATAGAGAATCTGCAGAAACCTGTATGCTCCACCACAGTATACTAGAGCTCTGACGCACTGAGCTATTGTGCCACCCACATTTTTCAAAGACATTACATCAGTTAACTTACTGATGCACCCATTGTGCTTGCTGAGAATTGTCTAAACCTATAAAATAGGACTTATTATTGGTAAGAAATAAATGTGTGCCTGAACAAATGACGCTTCTAATTTGTATTTAAACATATTGGCAACTGTCTGATTTGTGCTGTATTCCAAAATATTGGCTCATCTAAAAGTTATTCATACTTTTCAGAGCTTCTGTATTAAGCCAGAGAATTGCATTACTGGGAGCGGAAATAAGCTGTATGGGACACTAGAAGCCCTAGGTTCATTTTCCAGTCTGTACTAAATTTGTTGTTTTCAGTCATTTGACCAACTACAATTGACCTTGGTGTTCCTAGCAAGAGGTCCCATTGGTACTCTCAAGATCCAACTGCATTTTGAACTTCTCAAATTTTTTAATGAATTTGAATGAATGAGATCTTAAATATCTGCAGCGTTTTAAAAGAAAAATCTCCTGACATTTAGAATGGCACATAGCTGAAAAAAAAAATTGATTTGTCCTATAGTGGTTATGTAATTGTAATTTTGTCCTTTTGCAGTGATGGCTGCCATACGCAAAAAACTGGTTATAGTTGGTGATGGTGCCTGTGGGAAGACATGTCTACTAATCGTCTTCAGTAAAGATCAGTTTCCCGAGGTGTATGTTCCAACAGTTTTTGAAAATTATGTAGCAGATATTGAAGTGGATGGAAAACAGGTTGGTAGTAAACAATAGAAGGTTCCATTGTTTGGTGCATTATAGATGTAACATCATTTACAAGATTTTAATGACCATATTCTGTTGCCTGACATTCTCTATAAGGCCAAAATCCATCTTATATTTACAGTTTACCCTTTCCTCATTTACTTGTGTACATTAATATAGGTACCTTCTCAAATTTGGGGTGGGAGAAGAAGGGGCTGGTGGATGGAGCATTGATCGGAGTGCCACATAAGTTGTTTCTCATCTAAACTACTCGTGGAAACCATTGCTCCTAAACTGAATAAATACTGTAGGCCAAACCTCTTTCTCTTCATGATGAAGTGATTTTTTAAAAACCATTCTCAAAAGTTCTTTTGCACCAGTTTAAGTTTTTTTTTTGAATTAGTAGCCACAATATGTTTCTCCTCTCACGTGCATGAGTTGAGTAGCAGAATGGTTTTTGAAATTGATGTCAAGATCCAGATATTATTTAGACTTGCAAACAACTTTCCGTGCATAAACTGGACCCCCGGCCCAACTGATCTTTTTATGCTCCATCCCACTTCTCTTCATCCAACCCTATCAGCACATCTTCTATTCCTTTGTCCCTTGTGCTTATCTACTACTTGAATGCATCTGTACTTTTTGTCTCAGCTACTCTTTGTGGTAGCAAGTTCCTCAACTGAACCACTCTTTGGTTAAAGTATATCTCCTGTATAACCTGTTAGATGTATTGTTGATTATCTTATATTTATGGTCTCTAGTTTTGATACTGGAATTATATAAAGAAATGTGAAGTTGGTGGGTTGAGGCACACGAAATAAAGGAAGACTGTATCTTTTTTGTGCTCCATCGGACTTGAGAAGTCTTGATCCTAACACACAATGCAAAATGAAAATGTGTTTCAGCCTTCAAATATCCTTCTTGCTGAGCTTAATTTTTCAACGGCGTCAACTAATTAGTAGCTCATTGATTCTTGAGTAGAACATTCACCCACTGTTTTGAGTTCCTAACAATGTTCACCTTCTCTGGAAAATTGTGCTTAGCAGACCCTTTAGAAGAGATTGCTGGAATATGGGCAAGTTTGTTTTCTTGAATGGATAAAGACTAGTTTGACCTTCTGTCCAGTGTATATTACCACAGTGCATGGAGAGAATTTTAAGTATTCCACATTTAAGATTCTGAAAATTGATTACTTTCTTCTCCAGGTTGAACTGGCACTTTGGGACACAGCAGGACAGGAAGATTATGATCGACTTAGGCCTCTCTCCTATCCAGATACAGATGTTATTCTAATGTGTTTTTCTATTGATAGCCCTGACAGTTTAGGTAAGAATGTGCCTTTTTTATACTGGGTGGCATGAGCATTTAATCTCTCTCTTATCCATTGGTTACATATATCAGGGTTTTTATTTTGTTCGTTTTAAGACATCATTCAGGTTTGCTTAATTATAAATTATTTCCTTTTTAATGAAGGTTAATCATTTTAATACAAGAGAATTTTAAAGTAGTTAAAGCCTGTTAAATAGAAAATCAAAGTGAATTGTGATGCCACATTTTTGAGAAGAATATATAGCCATAATTTTAATTATTTGAGGATTTTACAAATGAAAATTGCGCAACTTACCAATGATAACTTTTTTTTAAAGGTCTGTCTCCAGACTCTATTGTTCATTACCTTGTAAAGTAATATCTATAAGATGGTGTGCCAACTAAAATCTTGTTCTACAGTCGCATTACAGTTAGCCTGTCATGTCTTTGGCTTTAATCCTACTACCGCATTCCTTGCAGAGGGTCTTTTAGCTCTTCTCAGCTTTTTACGTACCATTGCTATTTAAATGTCCTCTGAAATGGCTTAGCAAGCCACTCAGTTTATAAAACCATTAAAAAGCCTAAAAGGAATGAAACTGGACGGACCACCCAGCATCAACTTAGACACCGGAAGCGACAGCGGCAAACTGAGCCCTGTTGACCCTGCAAGGTCCTCTTTTAATAACATCTGGGGGTTTGTGCCAAAATTGGGAGAGCTGTCCCAGACTAGTCGAGCAACAGCCTAACATAGACTTACAAAAGATGCCCCAGACACCACCATCACCATCCCTGGGTATGTCCTGTCCCACCGCCAGAACAGACCCAGAAAAGGAAGGTGGCACAGTGTATACAGTCAGGGAGTTGCCGTGGGAGTCCTCAACATCAACTCCAGACCACACGATGTCTCATGGCATCAGGTCAAACATGGGCTAGGAAACCACCTGATTACCACATATTGTCCCCCCTCAGCTGATGAATCAGTGCTCCTCCATGTTGAACACCAATTGGAGGAAGCACTGAGGTTGGCAAGGGTGCAGAATGTACTCTTGAGTGGGGGACTTCAATGTCTATCCCCAAGCGTGGCTCGGTAGCACCACTACTAACCAAGCTGGCCGAGTCCTAAAGGACATAGTTGCTATTCTGGGTCTGCGGCAAGTGATGAGGGAACCAACAAGAGGGAAAAACATACTTGACCTCACCAACCTGCATGCTGCAAATGCATCTGCCCATGACAGTATTAGTAGGAGTGACCACCGCACAGTCCTTGTGGAGACAGTGGAGTCTACTACCACTACCGCTGTGCTAAATGGGATAAATTTCAAACACATTTAACAACTCAAGACAGCGCATCCAAGGGGCGCTGTTGGCCATCAGCAGCAGAATTGCACTCGACCACAATCTGTAACCTCATGGCCTGGCATATCCCCCACTCTACCATTACCACCAAGCCAGGGATCAACCCTGATTCAATGAAGAGTACAGCAGGGCATGCCAGGAACAGCACCAGGCATACTTAAAAATTAGATGTCAACCTGGTGAAGCTATAACACAGGACTACTTTGTGCCAAACAGCTTAAGCAGCAAGCGATGGACGGAGCTAAGCAATTCCTCAACCAATGGATCAGATCCAAGCTCAGTCCTGCCACATTCAGTCATGAATGGTGGCAGACAATTAAACAGCTCACTGGAGGAGGAGGCTCCACAAATATCCCCATCCTCAATGATGGGGGAGCTCAGCACATTAGTACAAAAGATGAAGCTGAAGCATTTGCAACAATCTTCAGCCAGAAGTGCCAAGTGGGTGATCCATCTTGGCCTCCTCCAGAGGTCCTCAGCATCACAGATGCCAGTCTTCAGCCAATTCGATTCACTCCACATGATATCAAGAAACAGTTGAGGGGACTGGATACTGCAAAGGCTATGGGCCCTGACAATATTCCTGCAATACTACTGAAGACTTGTGCTCCAGAACTTGGCCTGACCCTAGCCAAGCTGTTCCAGTACAGCTACAACACGTTGCCCAGGCATGTCCTGTCCACAAAAAGCAGGACAAATCCAACCCAGCCAACTAACCATCAGTCTACTCTCGATCATCAGTAAAGTGATGAAAGGGGTCATCAACAATGCTATCAAGTGGCACTTGCTTAGCAATAACCTGCTCACTGATGCTGCCAGGGCCATTCAGCTCCTGACCTCATTACAGTCTTGGTTCAAGCATGCACAAAAGAGTTGAACTCTGGAGGTGAGGTGAGACATCAAGGCAGCATTTGACCAAGTGTGGCATCAAGGAGCTCTAGCAAAACTGGGGTCAATGGGAGTCTTGGGGGGGAAGTCTCTGCTGGTTGGAGTCATGCCTAGCAAAAGGAAGATGGTTGTTGGAGGTCAGTCACCTCAGCTCCAGGGCATCACTGCAGGAGTTCCTCAGGGTAGTGTCCTAGGCCCAGCCGTCTTCAGCTGCTTCATCAATGACCTTCCTTCCATCATAAGGTCAGAAGTGGGGATGTTCACTGATGATTGCACAATGCTTAACACCATTTACGACAACTCATACTGAAGCAACCCATGTCCATAAGCAGCAAAACCTGGACAATATCCAGGCTTGGGCAGACATGTGGCAAGTAACATTCACGCCACACAAGTGCCAGGCAATGACCATCTCCAACAAGAGAGAATCCAACCATCGCCCTTTGATCTTCAATGGCATTACCATCACTGAATCCTCCACTATCAACATCCTAGGGGTTACCATTGACCAGAAACAGAACTGGACTAACCATATAAATACTGTAGCTACAAGAGCAGGTCAGAGGCTAGGAATTCTGTGGTGAGTAACTCACCTCCTGACTCCCCAAAGCCTGTCCATCATTTACAAGGCACAAGTCAGGAGTGTGATGGAATACTCCCCAATTGCCTGGATGAGTGTGCTCCAACAACACTCAAGAAGCTAGACACCATCCAGGACAAAGCAGCCCTCTTGATTGGCACCCCATTCACAAACATTCACTCCCTCCACCACCGGTACACGGTGAAAGCAGTGTGTACCATCCACAAGATGCACTGCAGGAACTCACTAAGGCTTCTTAGACAGCACCTTTCAAACCCATGACCACTACCATCTAGAAGGACAGGGCAGCAGACACATGGGAACACTACCACCTGGAAGAGACTCACCATCCTGACTTGGAAATATATCGCCGTTCCTTCACTGTTACTGGATCAAAATCCTGGAACACCTTCACTAACAGCACTGTGGGTGTACCTACACCACATGGACTGCAGCGGTTCAAGAAGGCAGCTCACCTCCACCTTCTCGAGCAATTAGGGATGGGCAATAAATGCTGATCTAGCCAATGATGCCCGCATCCCATGAATGAATTTTTAAAAAAAAAACTCCTTTCAAAATAATACTGAGAATACTGATATCTTGGGGACAAACCATCATGAAAGTCCAGGTCCTTAAAAAATAAATTTTTCTGAGCAGGGTGGTGCTTTAAAATCTGTTTGAAGTTGGCAGGATAGCTTAAAAGAGTTATTAAACCATATGGAATCCTGGGCTTAATAGATAGAGGCATAGGGTACAAAAGCCAGGAAGTTAAGCTAAACCAAAACACTAGTTTATCTGCAGCTGGAGTAATGTATCCAATTCTGGATACTGCACTTTGAGAGGATGTGAAGGCTTTAGAGCAGTTTCAGAAGAGATTTACTCAAATGGTTCCAAGGATGAGGGATTATACTAAAACAGATAGATAGACTGGAGAAGCTGGGGTTGTTCTGTTTAGAGCAGAGAAGGCTAAAATGAGATTTGATAGAGGTATTTAAAATCAGTAAGGATTAAGATAGTTTTACTTTATTTACTCCATCTCCAATGGCTGAGGGGTCGATAACTAGAGGGACAGATTTCAGTTGATTGAATAAAGAATCAGAGGCGACATGAGGAAAAACCTTTTTTACATGATGGTTAGGAATTGGAGTGCACAGCCTGATATGGATATATATCCAGATTCAATAGTAACCTTCAGGAGGGAAATGGATAAATACCTGAAGGAGAAAAAATTGCATGGATGAATGGAAAGAGCTTGGGAGTGAGACTAACTGGAAGGCTCTTCGAAAGCGCTGATACAGACTTGATGGACCAATTGACTGCCTCCTGTGCTCTAGCATTCTATGATTTTATTTCATAACATAAAATCATATCTATTTTATTATTTCTCTCTCTCCGAATTAGAAAATATCCCAGAGAAGTGGACTCCAGAAGTGAAACATTTTTGCCCTAGCGTGCCTATTATCCTTGTTGGGAACAAAAAAGACCTGAGGAACGATGATCACACACGGAGGGAACTGGCAAAGATGAAGCAGGTTAGTGGAGAAGTATAGGAAGAAAGAGATGAGGCTCATCAATACCAGCTTTTAAAAACAATTGATTGAATTTTCCCAGCCCATTGGTGATGGGTTAGAAGGTAGAGGGGCTGGCAAATGACGACAGGAGGGGAGCCTGACATCTTGTTGCCAGCATGCTATATTGCCAGTGCTTGGAAACTGAAGTGGCCAATTAAAGGCCACTTATTGCCTCCACTGGTATTATGCCTGCATCAGGTGGCCATCTGCTACATGGGGAGACAACCAGGTTCTTTGGGAGTAGGGGAGCCCTTGACAGGAACTCCAAGGCCCTTGGAGGAGCCTCATAGCAACAGCACTGCCAGTGCTCCACAACTTTCCCCAGCCACTGGACCCCTGCTACCAGGCTCCCAGCTTCCCCCGACTATGCTGACCTTCCTTCGAGGATGCCTTTTTACCAGTGATGCAGCCTCAGCAAGCGGTGGTGCTGCTGAGCTGCTGGTCCTTTGATTGGCCTGGTAGCTCTTGAAGGTGGGCCGCCATCTTTGTTTGGATATGGCAGCCCCAGCAGCAGAGGCTTATGATGCCCTAGGGTTCCAGTCACCCAAAGTGGGGTTGGCTTCCGCTTTCAGCTCTGGTGGTAGGACTTAACCATCATGAATAAAATTCAGCTCAATGAGTTAATGCTTCAGATTGAGAGTCATATCAGTAAAGGGTACCCACACAAAGTGTCAACTTATTTTTTACCACTTCAGCTATAAGTTTCTTATATCCCACATTCTCTGCTTTAATTTTGATCTAGGGCTCCCTGTTATTTTTTTGTTCAATTTGATGTAAATATAACTCTGAAGTTTTGTTTTTTCACAATACAAATTTTTGGGAGATGCTAAAATAAGCACCAAAAAAAAAGCTTTTAAGGTTGTCAGTCCAGTGTGTATTTTTCACTTTTTTTCTGTGGGATGATTTTTCAAAGAGGGGGACTACCTATAGGAAAGTTGATCTTGATGCACCAGACACTTTCACTGTAGTTCTGGTAACTGATTGCCTATCCATTGTCTTGTCCCAGCAGATACAGTGGGACTCTCCATGTTGACAGAATTTTCAGCATGCAAAACTTGGAGAACTTGAATAAGTTCTTTTGGACCTTTTTTTAAAAATAAAAATCTACCCTTCTAATGACTAAATTTGATGACCCTCACCTGTAGTAAGTTGGGAATGTGTAGATATGCCTAGAACTAATATCAATTTTCCTTTTGTAGGCTAGCAAATTTGGATATGAATTCTACATTTCTGTATAATATTTTTGAAGTAATCCTTTCTTTCTCTCTCTCTCTTTTGCTCACGCGCTCTTCCTCCTCGCTTATACAGGAACCTGTGAAACCTGAAGAAGGCAAAGAGATGGTCACCAAGATTTGTGCATATGGGTACATGGAATGCTCAGCAAAAACTAAAGATGGAGTGAGAGAAGTCTTTGAAATGGCCACACGGGCTGCCTTGCAAGCTAAGCGCCCTAGGCATAAGGCTTTTTGCAGTGTTCTATAAAGCAAAAATGCAAACCAAGTGCACCCTACCACACATTTACAGTCACTTGATTTTTAAAAATATCTTGAATTGATGTTTGTTAAACTTAGTATGATAGTGTCTTGATTATACTGGCCTTTCATTTATCTGTAATACCGTTCCTGACAGCTCCGTTTGCTATCAATATTTAAAAGCCAATCAAGGTTTTTCTTTCCTAGCTCATTGGTGTGCTGATGTATAGCTATGGTCAATTTTACAATATGCATGTATGCACCTAAACTTTGGTTAGCCATTACTGTTAAGTTTTTTTTGACCTATCTACATGATCAACAGGTGCTGCCTTACTGGTAGGAAATAGCATTCTGTCAGCCTGTATTGCTCCACATAAAACCAAACCAAGAAGTGAATTTGCCACAATTGTTTATAGATGTAGCTTAATTCAACTTTTGTATAATTGGATTTCATAACGCTAATACTGTAGCCTCAACTGAAATTTTTAAGTGTATTGGAAATATAAAAGTTGAATTCCTTTGTATAAAAGCTTGGTAACTTTCTGAAACGGATCAGTGATGTAAACCAAATTGGGCTCTAACATACTTAGGTACAGCATGACGATTTTAATCAGGGAAGGCTAAGAGTTGGGGAAAGGCAAGGGGTTTCTTTTGGCTCTCAGACAGCTTGCTGATTAAATGTGTTTAGTTTGTGAGGAGTAAAGCTGGGCAGCAGCTCAATAAACGGATTGGCGTGGTCAACACCACCATGCATTTGATGCCTTCTATTTATCATATGTTAGTATATGTACTGCCTGCCTTTATGATTTGTTTTTAACATTGGAGACGTTTTCTGAGGTTCTGAATGTACCTCACTTGCAGTTTACTAGGTGTGTTGTTATTTTTTTTGGCTGTATCAGTAAATAGTTACCAGCAATACTAATAGCAAAATAAAAGCCAGTTTTTTAAAAAAAAAACAAACAGTGGGTCTATTCTTTTACACTTCCTGTCAATGTTGTGGTTGTATTCTTAATAAAAAAAAATAAAGCACTAGTATACCACTTTCTTTGCACTGTTCAAATAATTTTTAACCCTTAAAACTACCAGAAAAAGATCTGAGTTGATTGCTTTGTAAACTGTTAGCTAATGCACAACACTGAAATGCAAGTTACAGTAATGACACTACTCAAACGCCAGTAGCTATACTGCTCTAAAATATTTAAGCACTTAATATGCAGTTTGAAGAATGTTTTAAAACACAATTCTGCCCACCATTTTTTAAATTTAACTTGAATCCTACATTTTTTTTTTCACTTCCTTCTTAGAACTTACAGTACCAAAACAGGCCATTTAACCCAACTAGCCAATGTCAGTGTTCATGCTCCACACCGCCCTCTACCCATGCTGGTTTATCTATGCATATTCTTCTATTCCTTGCTCAGGTAGTTATCTAGCTTTCCCTTAAATGCTTCCCCTACTTGAATATGCTTTCAATACTATATTTTCCTATTTTAAAAAAAAATCTTAAAACTCTTTATTTTCCACATTTTTCCCATCTGGCTCTCGTTCTTCATTTCTGGAGGCAGAAGCCTCTTTTTAAGAAAAAAGTTGCTGTGATTTGCACCCTGTCTAGCTAGATTGTATGTTTTCAGTCAATTGAATTGCAGAATTTAAAGATTGATGTGTTTAAATCATAGACGCCATTGAGCCTTTTGACTGAAGGAGTATACTTGTCAGAGTCGCTGGAATTTTATGGTGCGCAGATAAATTAACTGTTTTGAGGTTGACATTCAAGCAGCCAAAATTCTTCAGTCTGCTTAGTTTAGCTAAAAAATAAAAATTGTATTTCATCATGTCAATGTAGTTTTGGGGTAAAGAAAGAACAGCTCTATCCAAGTTGTATTGCAATGTGCATGACATTGAGTTTGCTTGAAAGTTCCATTTTATATAAGGTATACACACCCCTTCGAAGGCGAAGGGAGGTAGCGACTCTTTTCCTCTGCAATGATAACACCATCTGCTTTAGTATTATCAACACTTAGATTGGGAACTGGGCAGATGGAAGCGCAAAAGTGTAGCATTAGTATGGCATGTCGGTTTGAGGCAGTAACAAATCACGTTGCCTTAAAAGTATGTTTTTAAACAATACAGGGAAACTTAGGATGTGCTTCCCCCTCATCTTTATTTAATTCTTGATCGTGTTAGTAAAGGAGAAAGAGAGAAATGGAATATAGAACTACGTAAAATTGTAATTTTAAGAATTGGTAATTATTAACTTGCTCTGAGGCCCTGAGCTCTCGAGGTGAGAGTTACTTCCCTTGACTTCAAGGCAGCATTTGACAGTGTGGCATCTAGTAAAATTAAAGTCAGTTGGAATTGGGGTGGGGTGGTGGGGGGAACTCTCCACATAACCAGCACAAAGGAAGATGGTTGTGTTTGTTGGAGGCCAATAATCTTAGCCCTAGGACATTGTTGCAGGAATTCCTCATGGTAGGCCCAATCATTATCAGCTGCTTCATTAATGACTTTCCCTCCATCATAAGGTCAGAAGTGGGGAGGTTCATTGATTGCGCAGTGTTCAATACCATTCCTCAGATACTGAAACTGTCAGTGTCAATATGCAGCAAGACCTGGAAAACATTTAGGCTTGAGCTGATATGTGGCAGGTAATATACCACACAAGTGCCAGACAATGACCATCTCCAACAAGAGAGAATCTAACTATCTCCCCTTGGCATTCAATAGCATTACCATCACTGAATCCCCCACTATTAACACCCTGGGGGTTACCATTGACCAGAAACTGAACTGGACTAGCTGTATAAATACTGTGGCTATAAGAGCAGGTCAGAGGTTGGGAATTCCACAGTGAGTAAGTCATCTGACACCCCCCCCCCCCCCCCCCCAGAACCTGTCCACCATCTATGCGGCACAGGTCAGGAATGTGATGGAATACTCTCCACTTGCCTGGATGAATGCAGCTTCAACAATACTCAAGAAGCTCAATACCATCTAGGACAAAGCAGTCTGAGTTTGCCATCCCACCCACCACCTTAAACAGTAGCAGCAGTGTGTAACATATAGAAGTTGCACTTCAGCAACTTGCCAAGCTGCCTCCGACAGTACCTTCCTAACCTACCAGCTCTGCACCTAGAAGGACGAGGGTGGCAGACGCATGGGTACACCATCAGCAAGTTCCCTTCCAAGGTACTCACCATCCTGATTTGGAACCATATCACCATTCCTTCAATGTCACACAATCAAAATCCTGGAACTTCCTAATAGCACTGTTTTGAGGAGTGTCTCAAAGGAGGTAAAGGGCGGAGGGAATTCCAGAACTTCAAGCCTCAGTATTGAAGGCATAGCCACCAATAATAGAACAAATAAAATCAGAATTGGAGGAGTGTAGATATCTAGGAGGGTTGTATAACTAGAGGAATTAGAGAGATAGGGAGGGGTGAGGCTATGAAGGGATTTGATGATGAGTGCACAATTTAAAAAAAAACTTAGTTTTGGTCATAATATACTTGAAGCAAACATAATTGGGAGAAAATTACAACATGTTGTAGAGGCAAGGCAGGCTATTCGTGAGTGTGTAGCAAAGGACTACTGAAGATGTTTTGAAGGAGATGTATCTTTACCTAAACAAAAACAGAATTACCTGGAAAAACTCAGCAGGTCTGGCAGCATCGGTGGAGAAGAAAACAGTTGACGTTTCGAGTCCTCATGACCCTTCGGCAGAACTGAAGTATAGTTAGGAGAGAGGTGAAATATAAGCTGGTCTAAGGTGGGGGGCGGGGGGGAGAAAGAAGTTGAGGGTGGGGTGGTTGTAGGGATAAGCAAGCAGTGATAGGAGCAGATAATCAAAAGACGTCACAGACAAAAGGATCAAAGAGGTGTTGAAGGTGATGATATCTAAGAAAAGTGCTAATTAAGAATGGATGGCAGGATACTCAAGATACAGCTCTAGTGGGAGTGGGGTGGAAAGACTAAAGTATTCATTGTAGATTTAAAAAAAATGGAAATAGGTGGGAAAAGAAGAATCTATATAAATTATTGGAAAAAAAGGGAGGGGGAAGAAACGGGGTGGGGAAGGGGGGAGGGGGAGTTTAAGATCTAAAGTTGTTGAATTCAATATTCAGCCCGGAAGGCTGTAAAGTGCCTAGTCGGAAGATGAGGTGCTGTTCCTCCAGTTTGCGTTGGGCTTCACTGGAACAATGCAGCAAGCCAAGGACAGACATGTGGGCAAGAGAACAGGGTGGAGTGTTAAAATGGCAAGCGACAGGGAGGTTGGGTCTTTCTTGCGGACAGACCGCAGGTGTTCTGCAAAGCGGTCGCCCAGTTTGCGTTTGGTCACTCCAATGTAGAGGAGACCGCATTAGGAGCAACGAATGCAGTAGACTAAGTTAGGGGAAATGCAAGTGAAATGCTGCTTCACTTGAAAGGAGTGTTTGGGCCCTTGGACGGTGAGGAGAGAGGAAGTGAAGGGGCAGGTGTTGCATCTTCTGCGTGGGCATGGGGAGGTGCCATAGGTGGGGGTTGAGGAGTAGGGGGTGATGGAGGAGTGGACCAGGGTGTCCCGGAGGGAACGATCCCTACGGAATGCCGCCAGGGGGGGTGAAGGGAAGATGTGT
The DNA here is from genome assembly GCF_964194155.1 of Cetorhinus maximus. NCBI lineage: Eukaryota > Metazoa > Chordata > Chondrichthyes > Lamniformes > Cetorhinidae > Cetorhinus > Cetorhinus maximus. The sequence goes on along the minus strand of NC_135884.1, from coordinate 11,695,641 downwards.
TTGGTGGTGGCATCATGCTGGAGTTGGCGGAAATGGCGGAGGATGATCCTTTGAATGCGGAGGCTGGTGGGGTGATAAGTGAGGACAAGGGGGACCCTATCATGTTTCTGGGAGGGAGGAGAAGGCGTGAGGGCGGATGCGCGGGATATGGGCCGGACACGGTTGAGGGCCCTGTCAACGACTGTGGGTGGAAAACCTCGGTTAAGGAAGAAGGAGGACATGTCAGAGGAGTTGTTTTTGAAGGTAGCGTCATCAGAACAGATGCGACGGAGGCGAAGGAACTGAGAGAATGGGAGGGAGTCCTTACAGGAAGCGGATGGTGAGGAGCTGTAGTCGAGGTAGCTGTGGGAGTCGGTAGGCTTGTAATAGATATTGGTGGACAGTCTATCATCAGAAATTGAGACAGAGAGGTCAAGGAAGGGAAGAGAAATGTCAGAGATGGACCATGTGAAAATGATGGAGGGGTGGAGATTGGAAGCAAAATTAATAAAATTTTCCAGGTCCCGACGAGAGCATGAAGCAGCACCGAAGTAATCATCGATGTACCAGAGAAAGACTTGTGGGAGGGGGCCGGAGTAGGACTGGAACAAGGAATGTTCCACATACCCCATAAAGAGACAGGCATAGCTGGGGCCCATGCGGGTACCCATAGCCACACCTTTTATTTGGAGGAAGTGAGAGGAGTTAAAGGAGAAATTGTTGAGTGTGAGAACAAGTTCAGCCAGACGGAGGAGAGTAGTGGTGGATGGGGATTGTTTGGGCCTCTGTTCAAGAAAGAAGCTAAGAATGCCACCACCAAACACATCTTCCCTTCACCCCCCCTGGCGGCATTCCGTAGGGATCGTTCCCTCCGGGACACCCTGGTCCACTCCTCCATCACCCCCTACTCCTCAACCCCCACCTATGGCACCTCCCCATGCCCACGCAGAAGATGCAACACCTGCCCCTTCATTTCCTCTCTCCTCACCATCCAAGGGCCCAAACACTCCTTTCAAGTGAAGCAGCATTTCACTTGCATTTCCCCTAACTTAGTCTACTGCATTCGTTGCTCCCAATGCGGTCTCCTCTACACTGGAGAGACCAAACGCAAACTGGGCCACCGCTTTGCAGAACTCCTACGGTCTGTCCGCAAGAAAGACCCAAACCTCCTTGTCGCTTGCCATTTTAACACTCCACCCTGCTCTCTTGCCCACATGTCTGTCCTTGGCTTGCTGCATTGTTCCAGTGAAGCCCAACGCAAACTGGAGGAACAGCACCTCATCCTCCGACTAGGCACTTTACAGCCTTCCGGGCTGAATATTGAATTCAACAACTTTAGATCTTAAACTCCCCCTCCCCCCTTCCCCACCCCGTTTCTTCCCCTTCCCTTTTTTTTTCAATAATTTATATAGATTCTTCTTTTCCCACCTATTTCCATTATTTTTAAATCTACAACTAATACTTTTTTAGTCTTTCCACCCCACCCCCACTAGAGCTGTACCTTGAGTATCCTGCCATCCATTCTTAATTAGCACTTTTCTTAGACAATATCACCACCTTCAACACCTCTTTGATCCTTTTGTCTGTGACATCTTTTGATTATCTGCTCCTATTACTGCTTGCTTATCCCTACAACCACCCCACCCTCAACTTCTCTCTCCCCCCGCCCCCCACCTTAGACCAGCTTATATTTCACCTCTCTCCTAACTATACTTCAGTTCTGCCGAAGGGTCACGAGGACTCGAAACGTCAACTGTTTTCTTCTCCACCGATGCTGCCAGACCTGCTGAGTTTTTCCAGGTAATTCTGTTTTTGTTTTGGATTTCCAGCATCCGCAGTAGCTTTTAGCTTTTTGTTTTTATCTCTGTATCTTTACCTACTCTGGGCAAGTGTTGATGGATTCAAATCTTTAGGTGTGGTGAGTAGCAAATGAAGGAGGATGCCGATCATTTTTACTTAAAACCAGAGATTCAAGTTCATCAAGTCCTTTTAAAACAAACAAATAAGACATGCCAATTATAGAATCGGAGAATGTTATAGCACAGAAAAAGGCCATTTGGCCTCTCGCGCCGATGGAAATCAAACTAATTGTATTTGATTGAAGTGTAACTATATGTGAATCACTAGGTTGATATGAAACATCTGCATATAATTAATTTTCCTCCCTCGTAAAGCTAAGTAGATGCAGCTAATGAAGGCCCTTCATCATGAAACATAGCATTAGCTCTCTTGTGTAACCACATAACAGAGGTTATTAAATGATTATAAAACTAAATTACAAAGTGATTCCCCCCCCGGCCCCACTAAGGACTACTGAAGATGTTTTGAAGATGGAGGAGACGTGTCTTTACCTACTCTGGGCAGGTGTTGATGGATTCAAATCCTTAGGCATGATGAGTAGCAAATGAAGGAGGATGCCTATCATTTTTACTTAAAACCAGAGCATTCCACTTCATGAGTGGAAATTGCATCAACCTATTAAGGGACATTCTTATTCACTATAAATGGAACTTTCTGTTTATCTTTTTAAGTTGTCTCTCCAGAGTTTTCCAAATCAATGATGTGAGACTAGAATAGTTCAGAGAAAGCTAAACCTGGGACTGGGTAAATGTAGCAGTTCAGTATTATTGCTAAGGGCAGAAAATGCTGGAAATCTACAGGAGGTAGACCAGCATTGGAGAAGTTAACGTGTTCAGTGTAACCCATGGAAATTCCCAGTGAAAATGAAGGAAGCAACACAATGTAAGGATTAAACTGACCCAACCATTGATGGTCAGCAATAGTTTTAGCGGTGCAGAGGAAAATGCAACCTGCAAATGTTTGGAACAAAATAAAACTGATATAATGGATATCGTTACCAGAAACTAACCTGAATTTGTTGGCTATCTGATCAAAGGATGGGGTTTGCTGGCCAAATGGAGATTCATAATATAAGGATCTGACTCAGTTTAAAAGAAAGCTTTAAAATATTGGAATTGACCATCCAATTTGCCTTTTACCACCATCCTACTCTACTGGTGAAGAGTAGTAGCACCTCAAATCTAGCATTTCTAACAATGCATTTAATTTTTTAATAGCAAATTGTAGAGCTGTTTTTATATTTCTAGCATTGTAAAGCTGATCTTGTAAAAGTACTAAGACCAGCTAACTCTTTATTGACCAGACGCTGAACCTGGGCCTGAATTTATATGGTTTAATACCACATCATATAATACTGTGGATCAGACAGTGTTAGGGTTCTGATTAACCTGGCCAACTGTTGGCCCCAAGCCTTTATACGCGGCACTTATTGAGGTTCTGTGAAAGGCACTATTGGTATGTGCAGGTGCTGTACGAGAACTCATTTTTCTTTCCTGTGGAAAACTTTCTTGTACGATATTGCAGGGATAGCCCACCAGTTTGAGGTGGGTGTTAGAGCACCAGTTTCTGCCTTTAGCTATACCATACGCAAACTGCAAAATTGAGATTTCCTTCCTGTTCTGAGTAAGGAAGTGCAAATAAGATGATTTGCATAAATAGGTATTCTATTTTGCAAAACCTATTTTATGGAAGTGAAAGGCAGATACCCTATCCATTAGTTTTCTCCTCAATCATGATGTCTCAGCTGAACCCTATTTTATCTGCTTACTTTCAGACGTTCACATGCATCAATCCCCAAACAGTGAATTCACAAGTTTAACTCATAAACAGGAAGTTCTTAGCAGCACCTCTATCAGATTTTTCTCTCACTTCTCCTCCCATTTACTTCTAGCAAAAAAATGTTTCCTTGGAGTAGCCTTTCCCTAGCTGGTACAACTCAGATTATGAAATATAGGCAGTAGCAGATCAAACCTACACCCTCCCACTCCTTGTGGCTAAGCATTAGTACTCCAGCATACTATGCAGTCTTTGAATTCCTACTCAATCTAATCACAACCTGAGTTTAAAAACATAAAGTTGTGATTGTAACTAACTACGTAATAAGTATGAATCAACACTCAAGATTTCTCACTACAGTCAGTCATAACATTCTTTGCAGCCGATTAGAAACATAGCACATTGGCAGAGTTTTGGTGAGTGGCAGGAAACAACTAAGAGCAGAGCAGGGCTTAAAACAACACGAAGAATGAGACCTCACTGGGTGTGTACAGGAATCAGTGAGAGCGGAGCAGGGCTTTAGCCCAGAGAGAGACTTTACTTAATGAGCATGGATTTTAAGGGAGGGATAAAATAGTTCAATAGCATCAATACCAGATTACGGGATTTGATGGATTGATTTTGATCGGTGTCTCCCAAATTCCTTTCAGTTCTTGTTGATGACACGAGTTGGTCTTACAGTATTTAGTTCACTGGCTGAGCACTTGCCTTTCAATGCCTCTAACAGCGATTTTTCCCTTTTGCCCCTTGACAGGGATTTTCAATGAGAGAGCAGGGTATAGAGATATGAGAAGAAAAAACCGGCTAGCTATTATTGTGGAATTACTGGAATCTTCCAAACACAGGAGATAGAGGTTTTAGGTCTTGTTCCTTTTAGGCTAGGAGCTATTGTGCTGCACTGCTTTCACACAAAACCTGCTCACCTGGTCCGGAGCCAATTAAAACTTTGTTGCCAGGCAGCTCCCTTGGTCCAGGAATCTTTCCGGCACCAACCTGTCTTTCACAGCACACTCTGTTCCAGGACTGCAACATTGTATATATCTCTCATCCTGTTCCAGTGGACATATCTTTCAAAATGCAGCCATTGTAATTTTAATCCACAGTCCAACAGAAATAAAAAGATATGTTCCTTACATGCCTCCACTCTTAAAAGAGATGAAATGCCGTTTCAAAAATGTGTTTCATCACAAGGTATGTGACACATGGACAAAAAAACGTAAGACTTTAATTCATCTTTCCTCCCCCTTACACAATCTTATACAATCTTCAGCATTTCTTACCCCTTTAACTTATTTTAGTATCTTACACCTGGGACAATGCGTCTGCAATCACATTATCTTTGCCGGCAATGTGAACAATCTTTACATTGAACAGTTGAAACAATAGACTCCATCTAAACAGTCTCGCATTTCGAGTTTTAAACTTTTCAATGAACACCAGTGGATTATGGTCAGTGTAAATTAGTGTTTCTTTGTTATCGTGTCAGACGTAAACTTCAAAGTGTTGAACAGACAACAGCAATGCTGGAGTTTCTTTTTCTACTGTAGACCACTTCCTTTGACATTGATTTAGTTTCTTGGAAAAGAACCCCATTGGCTTCTCTGTCCCTAATTTATCATCTTGGAATAGGACTGCACCTACCCCCAAGTCGCTAGCATCAATTACCATTTCAAAAGGTTTGATAAAGTCAGGGGCAGCCAACACTGGTTCATTTATTAAGATTGCCTTCAGCTTTTCAAAGGCTGCTTGGCATTCAGCTGACCTTGCCACTTTTGTCTGTTTTCTTAACAAATTGGTGACATAGATTTTAAGACCCAGGCAAAGTAACACACAATATCCTGAACAGTCAAATTCAAAGTGAGTTTTTCTCAGGTTCAGTTCTTTGTAGACAGCAGCTTGAGACTTAGATGCTGGGGGCTTTCACACTTGTGTTAAATGTTAGAATGCCTGCCCTTACACACAGCCTTCTCTCCTTTATACATATTTTACCCTTTGAATGCAAATTCCCATTATTTCATTATGTTTTTGGACTTTACCTCTCTAATAATAAAAAATCTATCATAGTACCAATTTTACCAGTAATCTTTGGGAAATATAAACACACTGTTTCTTAACTTCTCCTGGTTAGGTGAAACATTTTACCCCCTCCTTTAAATTCAAGCTAGTATGGTTTATTTAAAAATGCAAATGTTCCCTTTACACCTCACATTCTAAAACTTCACCAAGTTTACCTACTTAACATTTCAAACCTAGTTTCTCTTCTGATACATCAAAGCCTTCAGATCAGCTGCCTTTAATTCAATTAAGTCACATGCACACACACACAGACAGACATAGACACAGACCCAATTATTACTCTACAATAAATTCCAATAGCATTATGAAAATTACTATATCTTCCCACCAAATAGCATGTTTATAGGTAAAAACAAAAAACTACTGCGGATGCTGGAAATCCAAAACAAAAACAGAATTACCTGGAAAAACTCAGCAGGTCTGGCAGCATCGGCAGAGAAGAAAAGAGTTGACGTTTCGCGTTCTCATTTCGAGTCCTCATGACCCTTCGGCAGAACTGAGTATAGTTAGGAGAGGGGTGAAATATAAGCCGGTTTAAGGGTGGGGGTGGGGTGGAGAGAAGTTGGGGGGGGGGTGGTTGTAGGGACAAGCAAGCAGTAATAGGAGCAGATAATCAAAAGATGTCACAGACAAAAGGAACAAAGAGGTGATGAAGGTGGTGATATTATCTAAGAAAAGTGCTAATTAAGAATGGATGGCAGGACACTCAAGGTACAGCTCTAGTGGGGGTGGGGTGGAAAGAGTGACAGGGTATTACAGTTATAGATTTAAAAATAATGGAAATAGGTGGGAAAAGAAAAATCTATATAAATTATTGAAAAAAACAAAAGGGAGGGGGAAGAAACGGGAAGGGGGGTGGGGATGAGGGGAGGGAGTTTAAGATCTAAAGTTGTTGAATTCAGTATTCAGCCCGGAAGGCTGTAAAGTGCCTAGTCGGAAGATGAGGTGCTGTTCCTCCAGTTTGCGTTGGGCTTCACTGGAACAATGCAGCAAGCCAAGGACAGGCATATTTATAGGTGTGGTCACCACGCAGCTTAAGAGCATGCAGGGAGAGGGGGAATGGGTGGCCACCAGACAATCAAGTAGAAACACGCTGGTAGTGCAGGATTCCCCAGAGTGCTTGATACTTATGAAAGTAGTCGTTCATCTGGTGAGTGCAGCCACAGCCAAGTCCATGATGCCATGAGTGGCTCAGCTGTGCAGAAGGGGGATGGGAACGTAGAAGGAAGACTGGAAGAGCAATAATGATAGATGATTCAATAGGGGAACAGATAGGCCTTTCTGTGGCTGCAGAAATTAATCCAGGATAGTGTGCTTCCTCCCTGGTGCCACTTATTGACTACAAAGCACCCTGAGCGGGGAGGGTGAATAGCAGCCCTGATGCACAATGGCGCAAACAACATAGGCAGGAAGAAGAATGTGATCCTGCAATCAGAATTTAGGAAGCAAGGTAGGAAATTAGCAAGCAGGACCTCAAAAGTAGTAATCTCTGGATTACTCCCAATACCACGTGCAAGTGAGTATAAAAGTAGGAAGATAAAGCAGATGAATGCATCGCTGGAAAGATGGTGCAGCGGAGAGGGCTTTAGATTATTGGGACAGGACCTTGGGGAGATGGGACCTGTACAGGCCGGATGGGTTGTATCTAAACAGAGTCAGGACTGAGTTCCTTGCAGGGCGATTTACTAGTGCTATTGGGAGGGTTTAAACTAACTTGGTCAGGACGTGGAAACCAGGAGGAATTATTAGAGAAGGAATTCCAAGATACATAGAGACAGATAGCACTAGAGTAGGTATGAGTAAGTTATTAGGTGGGGTCAGCATAAGGGAGAAAGTAAGGTTTAAATCAGGGTCGATGTGCATTTATGTGAATGCATGGAGTAGTTAATAAGATTGGTGAGTTACAGGTGCAGAATGCCATGTGGAAATGTGATATTGTGGTTATGACAGAGACATGGCTCAAAGAAGGGCAGGGCTGGGTGTTAAATATTCCTGGATACAAGATGTTCAGGAAAGATAGGAAAGGAAGAAAAGGGGAAGGGTTGGCAATATTGATTAAGGAGAGCATTACAGTACTGGAGAGAGGATATCTCAAAGGGGTCAAGGATAGGATCTATTTGGCTAGAGCTAAGGAACAAAAAAGGTGCAATAACATTGCTTGGTGCAGATTACAGGCCACCAATTAGTGGAAAGTATGAAGAAGAACAAATTTGCGAGGAACTTACAGAGGTGCAAGAATTATAGAGTAGTTATAATGGGGGTTTTAATTATCCGTATATAGACTGGGATAGTAGTAGTGTAGAGGGCAGAAAGGGGAAAGAGTTCCTAGAATGTGTTCAGAAAACTTTTCTACAGCAGTATGTTTCCAGCCCAATGTGAGGGGAGGCACTGCTAAACCTGGTTCTTGGGAATGAGGTGGGCTAAGTGGATGAAATATCTGTAGGAGAACATTTGGGGAACAGTGGTAATTGTATCATAAGGTTTAGATTGGCTAAGGAAAAGTACAAAGAACAACATAGAGTAAGAATAGTTAACTGGGGAAAAGCCAACTTTAATGGGGTAAGAATGGACCTGGGCAGAATAAATTTGAATCAAAGGTTTGCAAGAAAAACGATAGCTGAACAATGGGCTACCTTCAAAAAAGAGAGAGTTTGGATACGGTTAAGGTACATTCCCTTGAAATTGAAAGGTAGGGCAAACAAATCCAGGCCTCCCTGAATGACAAAAGAGATAGAGATTAAGATGAAGAAGAAAAAGTCTGCTTATGATAGATGTCAGTAGATAATACAATGGAGAACCAGGTTGAATACACAAGGTTCAGAGGGGAAGTGAAAAAGCAAATAAGAGAAGCAAAAAGAGAAAAGAGACTGGCAGCTAACATAAAAGGGAATCCCAAAGTCTTCCAAAGGCATAAAAATAGTAAAATGGGTGGTAAAAGGTAAAGTAAGGCCAATTAAGGACCAAAAAGGGGTTTTACACATGGAGGAATTGGGAATAGCTGAGGTATTAAATGAATACTTTTCATCTGTCTTTACCAAGGAAGAAGATACTACCCAGGATATGGTGAAAGAGGAAGTAATTAATACACTAGAAAGGTTTAAAATTGATAAGGAGGAGGTATTAGATAGGCTTTCTATACTTAAAGTTGATAAGACACCAGGACCAGATGAGATGCATCCAAGGATACTGAAGGAAGTGAGAGTGGAAATTGCGGAGGCACTGGCCATAATTTTTCCTGTCTTCCTTAGACTCAGGGGTGGTGCCAGAGGACATTGACAAATGTTATACCCTTGTTTAAAAGGGGTGTGAAGATAAACCCAGTAACCACAGGCCAATTAGTTTAACTTCAGTGGTGAGGAAACTTCTAGAAACAATAATTCGGGGCAAAATTAATAGTCACAGGGACAAATACAGGTTAATTAAGGAATGCCAGCACTGATTCGTTAAATAAAAATCATGCTTAATTAACTTGCTGGAGATTTTTGAAGAGGTAACAGAGAGGGTTTATGAGGGCAATGCTGTTGATGTTGTGTACATGAACTTCTAAAAGGCCTTTGATACAGTGTCGCACAACAGACTTGTGGGCAACGTATAGCTCATAGAATAAAAGAGACAGTAGCAATATGGATTTGAAATTTGCTGAGTTTCAGGAAACAGAGTAGTGGTTAATGGATGTTTTTCAGACTGGAGGAAAATTTGTAGTGGAGTTCCCCAGGGTCAGTTCTGGGGCCCTTTCCCTTCTTGATATATATTAATGACCTAGACCTTGGCGAATAGGGAACAATTTCAATATTTGTGGATGATACAAAACTTGGAAGCATTGTGAACTATGAAGAGGATAGTGTAAAACTTCAAAAGGACACGAACGCCCATTCCACCAACTTGTTTAAGTGGCAGGTGGAGATCAATGTGGAGAAATATGAAGTGATTTATTTTGGTAGGAAGAATATGGGGAGACAAAAGGGTACAACTCTGAAGGGGGTGCAGGAGCAGAGGGATCTGGGTGTACATGCGCATATGTCATTGAAGGTGGCAGGACAGGTTGAGAGAGCAGTTATTAAAGCACCCAGGATCCTAGGCTTTATTAATAGAGGCATAGAATACAAGATCAAGGAGGTTATGTTGAACTTGTATAAGACATTAGTTCAGCTGGAGTATCTGTCCAGTTCTGGGTGCTGCACTTCAGGAAAGATGTGAAGGCATTTGGAGAGAAAGTGAATAAAAGATTCATGAGGATGGTTCTAGGGATGAGGAACTTCGGTTATGAAGATAGATTTGAGAAGTTGGGGCTGTTTTCCGTGGAGAAGGTTAGGCTGAGAGGAGATTTAATACCATGAAGGGTCAGGACAGAGTAGAAACTGTTCCCACTCACAAAAGGGTCGAGAACGAGAGAGCACAGATTTTAAGTAATTGGCATTAGAAGCAAAAGTGACATGAAGAAAAACTTTTTCATGCAGTGAGTGGTTAGGGTTTGGAATGTGCTGCCTGAAAGTGTGGTGGAGACAGGTTCAATCGAGGAATTCTGAAGGGAATTAGATTGCTATCTGAAAAGGATGTACGTGCAGGGCTACGGGGAGAAGGTGGGGGTATGGCACTAGGCGGGTTGCTCATTTGGAGAGCTGGTGCAGACAAAATGGGTCAAATGGCTGCCTTCTGCACTGTAATGAATCTGTGATTCTGGATCAGTGGAAACCTAATGTGGATGACATATTTGGAAGTTTTCACTGAAATGTAAAGGCTTTCATATATTAACAAAAAACAGATGAAAAAGATTTGCCACTTTAGACTTTGGTCTAGTTTTCATATCTACTGGGCAAGCTTGAAACAGACATTGTCCCTAGCATCAGGTTCAAATGAATGAAAGGCAAATCTAGAAATGGTATCAGAAATTTATTCTTCACAATGTGTACTTCAGGATAGGATAGTAGAGGCAAAAGCCCAGAAACCATTTCAGAAATGGCTGGGTGCTGTGACGGGGGGGACGTTAGTTCCTTTTTGGGTACAGGAGCTGATAGAGACTTTCTTCAACTGTGTGCTCCCAGTCATGAAACAATTGTAAACACAGCACATAACAAATTATGCTCCAATTCTACGACAGGATTAATTAACAGTCTGTTTTCAAGTTACTGTATTGGTTCTGGTGATTAATAGATAAATGTCAATTTTGCTTTCACAGCTATATCTCGTCTAATAATTTACTATTTTGTCTTGATTCCATATGGGGCAGTATTTAATAGAGGCAGTGGGGGCCTTGCCTGTCTACTGGAGAGTAAGCAAGAGCTTCATGTCGCCTTTTAGGGAAGGCCTGCCGAAATGAGTTCCAGTTGGGTGCTTAGCCAGGCAACAGTGGGCCTTTCCCAGGATCAAGGACCTCAGGGTGAATCCCGCCCCCTGAAAGCTGCCAGCCAATCAGAGGCCAGAAGCTGTGCATTGCTCGGCACGGCATTGGGGGGTTTGGGAGTGATGGCAGAAGGGGGGTTGTGGGGTGGGGGCCATAGGAGAAGGGGTGATGAGGGACGGCAGCAAGGGCAGGTGTGTGGCTCTCAGGGGGCCTGATTTCCCTGATGTTGGATCCTTGATCAAGCACTGAATGCCTTTGTAGTAAGGTCCCTCACCACCATCACCAATCTCCCCCTGCCCCCCCCCAAAGGCCTCAAGCAACGCCAACAGGGTTTGCTTTTTGGGCTTCCCACATGGCGAGCCTCCATCTGCTGCTGGATGAATACCAGCATTGGTTGGGGTGAGGCACTTGTGGGTATTAATTGACTATTTAAAGGCCTCAATTGACATCTGGGCAGGAAGGCCGTGAGGTGACCAACCGTCACCGACCCGCCCAATTAAATGCCCCTTTGCCACCAAATTCACCTTGGGAGGGCATTAAATTCTGCCCGTGCTTTCTTTGGTTGGCAGAAGAGAATACATCAGGTTAACTGATACAAATGAGGCTTGGCCCTTGAAATAGGCCAGGCCTTCTGTCGCAACTATTAGGTGACCAGCCACTCAAAGCCCATTCATTGGAGGAGAGACAAATATCCTCCTGGTTGACTAGCCTGTGCATGATTCTTTAACCAGCTCACTGAACCAATTAATCAGCTTGGATCATTTTTGTTTTTGAGTTCCAAAGTTGTAGCTCAAATTCTTACAGCAGGACTTGAGCAAGTAATCAAAGTTAACACTTAGAAACATAAAATGATTACAGCACAGAAGGAGGCTATTTGGCCTGAAGTGTTCATGCTGGCTATCTGCAAGAACAACTCACCCAGTCCCCCACTCCCCTGCTTTACCCATATGCATAGCTTTGCAATTTCTTTTCCCTTCAGATCATTATCCAATTCTCTTTTGAAGGCCTTGATTGAATCTGCCTTCACCACTCTCAGGCAGAGCATTCCAAACCCTAACCACTTGCTGCACCCACTGAGGAAGTGCCATGTTGCTGGATGTGCTGCTTTTCAGTAAGATATTAGAGTGAGGTCCTGTATTTTGGTTCAAGTGGTCTATTTACAGATGAACAGGAAGTTGTCCTGACCAATATTCCTCCCTCAATCATTATCACCAAGAGCAACGAGCTTCAGCAGCCTTGGTGCCATTCCTGGTTTCATGTCGTTATTTTGGCAAATTTACTCAGAGAAGCCACAAGTTAATTTATGGAAGATGCTCAGTACTGTAAACTTCTTTGTTAACCTGATATTCTCTTCTGCTCAATCAAAGCTGTTTATTCAGGCTAAATGTGGTCACCTTCAGTATCTTCCCCATGTGACATCTCCTTCTGTTTTGGCTTAGACAAAGAAAGACTTAAAAAAAGGCTGGCATTTATATAGCATTTTTCACAACCTCTTGGCATCCCAACTAATGAAATATGTACTTTTGCAGTGTAGTCACTGCTGTAATGCCGGAGCATTGGCAGTCTATTGAATTGTGGAAGCCATTACAACTAACTACTTCTTCTGTTGTTCAACACACACAGTCACTCATTTTCAGCAGGGGTCACTAGAGATCTGTTAAAAAAAATCTAAAAGGAGGAAGCTCAATTAAGTTTCCTCAGTTTTAGCCCTGGATTTACACAATGAGGGACTGTCAGTCCTCGGGTCACCAATGTACAACTCTGTGACTGTATGAAGCAAGTGGGATTTTGTAATAAGAAGCACAGACTAGAACCATCTCAGTTTCAATTTCTGTCTTATGCTAATTTAGCTGATCTTTGCCAGCAGGGTGAAATGGTTTAGCAAATGATCTCTGTATCTGCTCAAAACCTAATCATTTTGAGGATGGCGAAGTGAGCAATGTGAGCTTTGGCACTCCAAGGTACCCATCCCACAATACTGCATCATGCCTGCAAAGTGTAGAAGTTAAAGGAAGAAGTGACCTGTCTGTGCTGCAGTGTGGATGTAAATTTTATTATAGCAGGCTGTACAACTTTGGTGCTCCCTCGCAGATAAATCAGGCTTCAATCTGAATCTTTTTTAAAAATTCATTCTCTGGACTATGGATATCACTAGCAAGACCAGCATTTATTGCTCATCCTTAGCTGCCCTTGAACAAGTGGTGGTGAGTCATCTTCTTGCTCTGCAAGATGAAAATACTCCTGCAGTCTGGTTGGTTAAGGAATTCAGGATTTTCATCCAATGATGATGAAGGATCATGTTGGGATGGTGTGTGGAACTTAAGAGGTGATGGTGTCACCATGCATCAGCTGCTGCTGTATAGGTAATGGCACATTTGATGGTTTTTGAAGGTGGGAGGGTAACAGAGGACAGAGTGTGGACACAGTGTTGATGCTAAAATGTCAGATCCCTGGCTTTGCTTCCTTGCTCTTCTTGAAAACATCAAAACCATGTGATTCCTAAAAGGAAACTCGTCATTTTCCCACAACTAATACAAAATATGCCAGTAGCAGAACATGTGGCCAAAATGCCATTTGGATCTGCAACCAAGTGGTTAAAAAAAACTGAACAAAAGTGTAAAGCAATATGTATAACCGTTTCCAATGCCTCCTTCAGCTGCTGCCAAGCACTTGGGAACTGTCATCATACATTGGCATTGTTAAAAATCCATTTGGAACCAGAGCAAAGAAGGAAATTTGGAAGGAGAAAGCACAGCTCTGGGAATTCTCCATAGCCTATACTGATGATTACTTTTTAACGTTGTTAGAAATAGTTCTCAGTGACAGTAGACTCCTAGAATATTAGTGTGATGTAGTCAACAGGCTTCCCAGTAGGTAGTATCCTTGACTTAACTCTAATATATGGCAATAAACGAAATGGTGTGCCTTACAGTTTTTATTACAGTTTTATTACAGTTTTTTTGTTAATATTTCACCAGGGTTGGTAACTTGTCTGTAACTTAATTCATGATCTCTGGGACCATTATTTTGTGGCTCTTGATTCTCTCAAGGAGAAAGATCAGATTTTAAAAAAATAGTTTCTTCATTCATGCAACCTCTACAAATACTATATCAGATTATCAAACCCTTTAAAAAAACCTTAGCCCAGCCAGTCTTTCCTCTCTACTTCAGATAAGATCTCATTCTCTCAACATATTTCTCAAATTATCTTCCAGCCCTAAAACATCACTTAGTGTTCAAACTGGTACCCATTGGATTTATATAAAAGCAAATTACTGCGGATGCTGGAAATCTGAAACAAAAACAGAAAATGCTGGAAAAACTTAGCTGTCTAACAGCATCTGTGGAGAGATAAAAAACAGAGTTAGCGTTTCGAGTCCTTATGACTTCTTCAGAGCGTACTGACGTAGGTGTACTGGATGTACTGACCTCTACCTCGCAGAGGCTGAGCGCCAACTCTCAGACACTTCCTCCTACCTCCCCCAGGACCATGACCCCACCACCGAACATCAAGCCATTGTTTCCAGGACTGTCACTGACCTCATCTCCTCTGGAGATCTTCCCTCCACAACTTCCAACCTCATAGTCTCCCAACCCCAGACAGCCCACTTCTACCTCCTCCTCAAAATCCACAAACAGGACTGTCCTGGTAGACCAATTGTGTCAGCCTGTTCCTCCCCCATGAAACTCATTTCTTCCTACCTTGACTCCGTTCTCTCTCCCCTTGTCCAGTCTCTTCCCACCTACATCCGCGATTCCTCTATGCCCTATGTCATATCAACAATTTCCAGTTCCCTGGCCCTAACCGCCTCCTCTTCTTGGATGTCCAATTTCTCTACATCTCCATCCCCCACCAGGATGGTCTGAGGGCTCTCCGCTTCTTCCTTGAACAGAGGCCTGAACAGAGGCCCCACCCACCACCACTCCTCCATCTGGTTGAACTTGTTCTCTCACTGAACAATTTCTCCTTTAACTTGTCTCACTTCCTCCAAATAAAAGGTGTGGCTATGGGTACCCGCATGGGCCCCTGTTATGCCTGTCTCTTTATGGGGTATGTGGAACATTCCTTGTTCCAGTCCTACTCCGGCCCCCTCCCACAATTCTTTTTTCGATACATCGACGACTGTTTCAGTGCTGCTTCATGCTCTTGCCTGGACCTGGAAAAAATATCAATTTTGCTTCCAATTTCCATCCCTCCATCATCTTCACATGGTCCATCACTGACACTTCCCTTCCCTTCCTTGATCTCTCTGTCTCACCACCACTGTCCACCAATGTTCACTACAAGCCCACCGACTCCCACAGCTACCTCGACTACAGCTCCTCACAACCTGCTTCCTGTAAGGACTCCATCCCATTTTCTCAGTACCTTTGCCTCCGTCGCATCTGTTCCGATGATGCCACTTTCCAAAATGGTGCTTCTGAGATGTTATCCTTCTTCCTTAACCAAGGTTTCCCACCCTCTGTGATTGACAGGGCCCTCAACCGTGTCCAACCCATCTCTCATGCCTCTGCCTTCACACATGCCTCTCCCTCCCAGGACCATGAAAGGGTCCCCCTTGTCCTCACTTTTCACCCCACGCATCCTCCGCCATTTCCATCAACTTCAGCATGACGCCACCACCAAACACATCTTCCCTTCACCCCTCTGTCGGCATTCCATAGGGACCGTTCCCTCTGGGACTCCCTGGTCCACTCCTCCATCACCCCCAACACCTCATCTCCCTCCAAAAGCACCTTCCCATGCAATCGCAGAAGGTGCAACACCTGTCCCTTTACCTCCTGCCTCCTCACCGTCCAAAGGTCCAAACGCTCCTATCAGGTGAAGCAGCACTTCACTTGCACCTCCTTCAATTTGGTCTACCCCATTGGATTTATGTCTGTTTCAGGTAAGGCATACATGATCCATCAGTATAGTATGCCTGATTCGCAGTATCTCAAGAGTTCTGCATTTTTAAAGTTTGTTGGCTTCTTGAACATTATTTCTGATATTTTGCACTAATATTAAAAAATATTTTCTATAATGAAAGCAATGTTTTCCTTTTGGGAATTGGCACTGTTTTCCAGAGATCATAGCAGGAAATCCCTGAGATCACATCAGTATTTGCAGGTGATCACCAGAAGTATGATATATTTTCAGGGCACAGAAGAGCACGTATATTTGCAGGGATTCCCTGATACAGCAAGATTTGAAGAGTCACCTATTCAATCATTGCTGATTTGCACAATGTAAAGCCTCCCTTCATACAAAAGTGGAATACTGTGGATGCTGGAAATCTAAAGTAAAAGGAGAAAATGCGAGAAATGCTCAGCAGATCAGACACATCTGTGGAGAGAAACAGAATTAATGTTTCACGTTGATGACTGTTCATCAGAACAGTTCGATTCTGATGAATGGTCAGAGATCTGAAAGGTTAACTCTGTTTCTCTCCACCAATGCTGCCTGACCTGCTGAGTATTTCCAGCATTTTCTGTTTCTAAGTCTTCTCCTTTTGGTTGCTGGCTTGTACAGAATAAATTTATTTAAAGCTGATCATGTTTCCTTAAATATTTTAAGCAAAGTCCTTGCAATGTTCATTGAAATAATTTTAAATTCAGCACTATCTATCTCAGTTGGACCAACTCTGGTCAGGTCCCACTGCAACCCATGAGATATCTCTTTGCGTCCTTCTCACAGCCCACATTCCCATCTAACTATGTATCATCAGCAAACTTAGATACATTACTTTTGGTTTCCCTCTCTAAGTCATTAATATAGATGTAAATAGCTGAAGCCCCAGCACTGATCCTTGTGGCACTCCACCAGTCACAACCTGTCAACTTGAAAAGGCCCCACCTTCAACACCTCTTTGTTCTTTTGTCTGTGACATCTTTTGGTTATTTGCTCCTATCACTGCTTGCTTCTTCCTACAACCACCACCACCCCCCCAACCCACTTCTCCCCCCACCCACCCCCACCCCCCACCTTAAATCAGCTTATATTTCACCCCTCTCCTATTTTTACTTAATTCTGTTGAAGGGTCATGAGGACTCGAAACATCAACTTTGTTCTTCTCCACCGATGCTGCCAGACCTGCTGAGTTTTTCCAGGTATTTCTGTTTTTGTTTTGGACCACAAACATCTTCCTTTGTGCAAGGTATGACACCAACCATTGGAGAGTTTTCCCCCTGATTCCCATTGACTCCACTTTAGCTAGGGCTCCTTGATGCCACACTCAGTCAAACGTTGCCTTGAAGTCAAGGGCAGTCACTCTCACCTCACCTCTGGAGTTCAGCTTTTTTGTCCACGTTTGAACCAAGGCTGTAATGAGGTCAGAAGCTGAGCGACCCTGGCAGAGCCCAAACTGAACATCAGTGAGTAAGTTATTGCTAAGTGAGTGCTGCTTGATATCACTGTTGATGACCTCTTCCATTACTTTACTGATAATCAAGAGTAGGCTGATGGGGTGGTAATTGGCCGGATTGAATTTGTCCTGCTTTTTGTGTACAGGGCATACCTGTGCAATTTTCCATATTGCCAGGTGGATGCCAGTATTGTAGCTATACCAGAACACCTTGGCTGGGGAGGGGGGGGCAGCAAGTTCTGGAGCGCAAGTCTTCAGCCCTATTGCCGAAATATTGTCAGGGCCCATAGCCTTTGCATTATCCAATGCCTTCAGCCATTTCTTGATATCACGTAGAGTGAACCAAATTGGCTGAAGACTAGTGTCTCTGGTGCTGGGAACCTCCAGAGGAGGCCAAGATGGAGTTTAATTTAAAATGGTGTAGCCTGATGACTGTGTTGGTGAAGGCACTCAATCCGTGTGAATCATATTGAACTGAAGCAGCCAGATTTTATTCCTGCTCTGTGTTGAATGAGGACATTTCAAGCACCTAAATCAGTTATGTATTTAGGCTAATGCTTTTAGCGCAACTGTTTAATGTTTTTGCTTTTTCTAAATATTTACTAGAACATGGGGGCACAGTCTCAGGATAAGGAGCTGATAATTAAGATTGAGATGAGGAGAAATTACTTCACACAAAGGGTTGTAAATCTTTGGAATTCTCTACTCCAGAGGGTTGTGGATGCTCCATCATTGAATACATTTAAAACTGAGATAGACATATTTTTGGTCTCGTAGCAAATTAAGCAGTATGGGGAATGGGCAGGAAAATGGAATTGAAGCCCAAGATCAGCCATGATTGTATTGAATGGCGGAGCAGGCTTGATGGTCCATATGGTCGACTCCTGCTCTTATTTCTTATGTCCTTATACAGTTCCGGCATAACCTCCCTGCTCTTCTATTCTATTCCTTGGCTAATAAATGAAAGGATTCCATATGCCTTCTCAACCACCTTATCCACCTGTCCTGCTACCTTCAGTGATCTGTGGACATTCACTCCAAGGTCCTTCACTTCCTCTACACCTCTCAGTATTCTCCCATTAATTATTCCTTTGCCTTGTTTGACCTCCCCAAATGCATCACTTCCCACTTCTGCGGGTTGAATTCCATTTGCCACTTTCTGCCCATCTGACCAGTCCATTGATATCTTCCTGAAGTCTACAGCTATCCTCCTTATCATCAACCACACAGTCACTTTCTGTGTCATCTGCAAACATCTTGATCATGCCCACGACATTTACATCCAAATTGTTAATATGTACCACCTTTTTGAATGCCTTTTGGAAACCCAAGTATACTACATCTATTGGTTCCCTTTTATCTACCCTACCAGTTACATCCTCAAAAAACTCTAATAAATATGTCAAACATGATTTCCCTTCCATAAAATCATGTTGACTCTGTCTGATCATACTGTGATTTTATAAGTGCATTGATAAAACTTTCTTAATAATAGATTTTCCTCATGAATGATGTCAGGCTAACTGGCCCATTGTTCCCTGTTTACTTTTTCTCTCCTTTGCTGAATAGCGATGGAAGTTAGCAAATGTAACAATCTGCCGGGACTGTTCTAGAATGTAGGGAATTTAGGAAAATCACAACCAGTGTATCCTCTATCTCTGCAGGTGCTTCTTTTAGAACTCTTGGATGTAGGCCATTGGGTCCTGGGGATTTGTCGGCTTTTAGTCCCTTATGCTTCTCCAATGATATGTGACAAGCAAAGTGGATAATGGGGATTCTGTAGATGTAGTATATCTGGACTTCCAGAAGGCCTTTGATAAGGTGCCTCACAAAAGATTAATACACAAGATAAGATCACATGGAGTTAGGCGTAATATATTAGCTTGGATAGAGGATTGGCTAACCAACAGAAAGCAGAGAGTCGGAATAAATAGGTCTTTTTCTAGATGGCAAGCTGTAACCAGTGGGATGCCACAAGGTTCGGTCCTTGGGCCCCTACTATTTACAATCTATATTAATGACTTGGATTCAGGGATAGAAGGTATTTTAGCTAAATTTGCAGAAGACACCAAAATAGGTGGGAAAGTAAGTTGCAAGAAGAAATAAGAAATTTACAAATGGATCTGGACAGGTTAGGTGAATGGGCCAAAATTTGGCAGAAGGAGTTTAACGTGGATAAATGTGAGGTTATCCATTTTGGTCAGAGGAATAAAAAGGCGACTTATTATTTAAATGGAGAGAAACTTCAGAACGCTTCAGTGCAGAGGGATCTGGGTGTCCTCGTGTATGAATCGCTGAAAGCTAGTATGCAGGTACAGCAGGTAATAAGGAAGGCAAATGGAATTTTGGCATTTATTGCTAAAGGAATAGAGTATAAAAATAGGGAAGTGTTGTTGCAACTGTACAAGGCATTGGTGAGACTGCACCTGGGGCACTGTGCACAGTTTTGGTCCCCTTACTTGAGGAAGGATGTAATTGCATTGGAGGTGGTTCAGAGGAGGTTCACTAGATTGATTCCAGAGATGTGGGTCTTGTCTTATGAGGAGAGATTGAACAGTTTAGACCTATACTCACTAGAGTTTAGAAGGATGAGAGGAGATCTAATTGAGGTATATAAGACGCTAAAGGGGATTGACAAAGTAGACGTGGAGCCGATGTTTCCCCTTGTGAGGCATTCTAGAATGAGAGGCCATAGTTTTAGGCTAAGGAGTGATAAATTTAAATCAGAGATGAGGAGTAATTACTTTTCTCAAAGGATCGTGAGTCTCTGGAATTCACTACCTCAGAGTGCAGTGGATGCCGGGATGCTGAATAAATTTAAGGAGGAGATAGATTTTTAATTAGTAACGGGTTGAAATGTTATGGGGAGAGGTCAGGAAATTGGAGTTGAGGCCAAAATGAGATCAACCATGATTGTATTGAATAATGGGGCAAGCTCAAGGGGCTGAATTGCTCCTGCTCCTAGTTCTTATGTTGTTATATTTCTCACACTTACTAGCCACTTGTTTCCCCTATGTTTCTGGAGTGTAATGTATGTCTTCTATTGTGAAGACAGATACAAAATATTTCCTCAATGTTTCTTCTCTTTCCACATTCCCAAGATAATTTCTCCTGTCTCTGCCTCTAAGGAACTAAAGTTTACTTTAGCTATTCTTCCTTTTATATACTTGTAAAAGCTCATATAATCTGTTTTTCTAATCCTGGCTAGTTTACTCTGATTGCACTTTTTCCCTTTTTAGCAGCTTTTTTGGTTGTCTTTTGCTGGTTCCTAAAATTCCCAACCTCAGGCTTTTCTTTGCAACATCATAAGCCTTTTCATCTAATATTACTTTAACTTCCCTAGTAAGCCATAGATGGATTTTTCTTGCTGAGGTTTTGTTTTCTAATGGAACATATTTTTGTTGAACATTTTGAATTATTTCTTTAAATGTTTCCCACTGTTTATTTACCATTTTATGGTTTAGAGTATTTATCTAATTAACCCTAGCCAACTTTCCTCGCATACCTATGTAATTGGCTTTGTCTAAGTTTAAAATTTTTGGTTGGAATTAGATTATGTCACTTTCAAACTTAATATGGAATTCAATTGTCTTGTGATCATTTTTTTCCCCAGAGGATCTTTTACTGTTAAATTATTAATTAAACCTGCCTCATTGCACAATTCTAGATCTAAGGTGGGTTTATCCCCAATGAAGAAGTCATATGGATTCAAAACGTTAACTCTCTCCACAGATGCTGCCAGACCTGCTGAGTTTTCTGTTTTTATTTCAGATTTCCAGCATTTGCAGTATTTTGCTTTTATCTTAAGTTTATCCCCAATTGGTTCCTCCACTTATTCTTCCAGGAAACTGTCGTGAAAGTATTCTATCACCTCTTCTTCCAGACAATCTTTGCCGATTTGATTTGTCCAGCCTATGTGAAGATTAAAGTCTCCTATGATTGTTAAATTGTCTTTGTTATAAACTCTAATTATTGCTTGCTTACAATATCATACTATTTGTGGGTTAAAGATCTAAACTCAGTCCAGGATTCAAAGCTGCCAACCTTTCTGCAAAGTGATTCTGGCTATAAGATTATTTTCAGCCCAGAAAGATTTTGTGATCCAGCCATGGATTTTCCTACTCCTGGGTCAGGTAGGCCCTCCCTCGGAACCTAAAACTCACAAATTGAGCTGTCTCTCAGAAATTTCCCCTGTGCACCAAAGGGTTTCCTGTATAGGCTGCTCCTGCACTCCACTCAAATGTTATCGTCTACATCCAGACCACCATCTTGTCTTCTGGCAGAGGGCCCCAATGGAGAGTGGCTGTCCATACTTGAGTCCTTCCCTGCACCATTGCAGATCTGGAGTGGAGTGTGTTGCATGAAGCAGCCATGTGCAACAGATTTTTAAGCACCTTTATGCACTTCCAGGCTCAGTGTGATTTTTGCAGCTCAAAGAAGACCGCAGCCAAAGTCTACGTGGAGTGAGAGGTAGCAGCCTAGTTACCTGAAGAGGCTGCTCCTCAACCTTTGGCTACATTTTATCTCCATTCTGTTCATCACCCAGTGCAGAGGGAAGGTGGCTATGGGTTTCTCATGGAAACGCTTCTGGGCCTGGCTAAAACCCG
This sequence comes from Cetorhinus maximus, assembly GCF_964194155.1. Lineage (NCBI taxonomy): Eukaryota > Metazoa > Chordata > Chondrichthyes > Lamniformes > Cetorhinidae > Cetorhinus > Cetorhinus maximus. The sequence continues at coordinate 11,673,658 of NC_135884.1, read as the reverse complement.
CAATTTGTAGTTTTAGGGCTGGCAGGGTCCATGGTGATGAAGTGGGGTGGTCGCCCTGTCTTCCTGTATCTCTTCCATCTTCTTGTCCATGCCTGGCTGGCCCTAGAGAGGAAGCATGCAGTGTCCATTGGTGTGCTTGATAACGCATTTACAACCAGTGGACACAGCAGTCTGTAGTGTTATGGACATCAATAATAGAATCCTGATTTGGCTGGCAAAGTGGTGGTTGATGCTAATTTTGTTATCTTTTTCATTTGATTTGAACATTGTAACAGTCCCTGAAAGGAGCACCTGTTTTTTTTTTAATTCATTCACAAGAAGTGGGCATCACTGGCAAGGTCAGAATTTGTTGCCCATTTCTCTTTGCCCTTGGGGTGGCTTGCTATTTCACAGGGTAGTAGAGAGTCAACCAACCACATTGCTGTGGGTTTGGACTCATATAGGCCAGACCAGGTAAGGACAGCAGATTCACTTCTGGAAAGGAAATCAGTGAACCAGTTGGGTTAACGACAAATCCAATAGTTACTTGTTATCATTATACTAATACTAGCGTTTTATTCCAGATTTATTTATTAAAGGAATTTTCAATTTCTCAGCTGAACTGTGGAATCTGAACTCGTCTCTGGATCGATTATTTCACACCTTTGCATTGCTACTCCAGCAACATAACCACTATGCTGCCGTTATCTATTATTTCTCCCATTTTATTTGGTGACCCTGGGACAACCCAGTGCAAACCCTAATTGATCTGTCAAAATGGTCCAGGTCATGTAGGGAATTATAAGTATGGAACGGAACATTCACAAGAAAATTCCCTTGAAACTACATCGGCAAACCCCTAGTTTGGAAGACGTTTCTGCGATTTCCCCTGCATTTATCTCTGATGGGAGGTTTAAGCCCACTTATAAAACTGCCTACGCAAACAATTGATGTGACATTTCCTGAATATTGCTTTGACGTACCTTGACACTAAACAATCACAAATGAACTATTTACCAACGTCTAGTTTACTCGGGGTGTGAATATTTCAAAGCATACGGTTTATTAGTCCACATCAGGACTTTCGGCGGAGGGTTTTGTTTGCTACGTTGGGACACGTGGTTCCACTTGCCCGATAGTTAATTACTCGACTGGGAGCAAGAGCTCAGAAGAGGACTTCAGAGCATGGCGGGCTGTGTAAAGAGATTTTATGGGTTTTCCGCTAAGCTTCTCAGTGGCGAAGTCCTAAACTTCTCCCAACTCAAAGGAAAGGTGGTACTGATCGTAAACGTCGCCTCTCTCTGAAACGCGACCAACAGGGATTATCACCAATTGAACGAGCTCCAGAAATGCTTTGGCAATCAGGGGTTTGTGGTGATCGGCTTTCCCTGCAACCAGTTCGGTTACCAAGTAAATTTGTCTTTAATGTTTTTCTTCAATGTCTTTTAGAGCTAGATACCTCTCCACCCCGCCTTATTTTAATCGATTTGTGTTGTCTTGATAAATCTAAAACTTTTTTTAAAAAAGCTAATTATTTATAGTTGTAGTCGCCCTTATTAATTTGGTTATCCAACGTTTGCAAGTTTTAAGGCTATGTTAAGTTTTAACACTGATTTATATAGACTATTAGATGCATTAGTTTTCAATTTATGTGGTTTAGAAATACGATTTAATTTGGTATTTTCTTTTGGCGGCTATTTCATTTCGAAGAGTTTATCTTCATTCTCAATTTGCTTTTATCCAATCTGTGACTGTTGATAACTCGAAAGAGTTTCCTTCTAATTGGCGCAGACATGGCTGACCGAGACTGATCTTATGCCAGCGTTGCAACGAGTCAAGATCCTCGCGAAGACGTGCTTATATAGATAGCTTTATTGCGTGTCTCAAAAGCCTGTTATGTGTAATTAATTACTCTAGTGACTTGCAAATTATCTAAATCGAGAGAGTGATTTACATGGTAGTGTCACTTTCTCTAAATGGTTATCGGTTTCTAGAACTCTAGTTTTGACAGTTTTAGGGGTTATTGGGTTTTCTACAAGCTTCCAACTCTTGGGAGGCGCGTTTGTCCGGCAACAATTATTGAAAAGGATTTTGGAATTATCCTGGAAAAAATGGTGTAATAAATCGTGCCTAAAATGGAAATGAACAATTTAGTTGCTTGTCAAAATGCTGCAGATCTAGGAACATAGGAGCAAGAGTGGACCATTGGACCCTTTGAGCCTGCTGGCCATTCAATTAGATCATGGCTGATCAGCTACCTCAATGCCATTTTCCTGTGCAATCCCCATATCCCTTGATGTCATTAGTATCCAAAAATCTATCCATTTCTGTCATGAATATGCTCAATGATTGAGCTACCACAGCCCTCTGGAGTAGAGAATGCCAAAGATCACCACCCTCTGAGTGAAGAAATTCCTCCTCAACTCAGTCCTAAATGGCCAGCCCCTTATTCTGAGACACTGCCCTCTGGTTCTAGACCAGCCAGGGGAAACATCCTATCTACATCTCCCCTGTCATGCCGTGTAAGAATTTTGTAATTTTCAAAGAGATCACCTCTCATTCTTCGAAACTCTAGAGTATACAGGCCCGGTTTCCTCAACCTTCACAAGACAATCCTGATCAGCCACGTGATTTTCCAACCATTTAAAGAATGGGTGAATGATGGGGCTAACATGCCAAGTATTTTTGTTATTGACATTGTTTTCCCAATGGTTTTGTAGGAGAACAACGAAAATCATGAGATTCTCAATGCCTTGAAGTATGTCCGTCCAGGTAATGGCTTTGAGCCGACTTTCATCATGACTGAAAAGATCCTGGTGAATGGAACAAATGCGAATCCAATCTTCACTTTTCTGAAAGAGAGGTTACCTGCACCTCACGACGAACCACGCATCTTAATAAGCGATCCCAAATACATTGTTTGGAGTCCAGTCCTTCGGAATGATATCTCCTGGAACTTTGAGAAATTTCTCGTTGGGGCGGATGGGGAGCCATACAAGCGCTACAGTAAACGTTTCATTGTCACTGACATTGCAGAAGACATCAAAACTCTTCTGCAAAAGGTCCAATAATAATGAAGTTTAAAACCGTATAAAAATGTATCTGAACTATGTTAAATTGTGGTGGTATGTTAACATTAAGCATTTTGCTATGATGATCATATAGGTTTAGTCAAGCCTGCGTAATTGTAAAGTGTAGAATCATAATGCCATACAACTATCACATAAAAGATAAATGGGCAGAATTTTGAAGAGTTGGCAGGGCGTGCAACCCTGCCAATCAGGGCCCCACAGCCATTTAATGTCTTATGGAATCTGATTGGCCAGTAGGTCTGTAGACCCAGCAGTGCTGGTAGCAGTGGTGGCCAGGATTGGGACTACAAGCAATTTCCAGATTCTAAATCCCTGAGGTAAGTGTAAGGGCTCTGAAGGCGGGGAGGAGAGGTGAGTTGTTGATGGAGAGGCCGGAGCATCAACTGGGGGTGCTCGATGTTGAATGAAGACTCTTGAGGGAGATGCCTCCCTGCGTCATGCCTGAGGCTTAACCCCCCACCCTTGAACTCCTCCCACCAGCCTCAAAATTGAAGCTGGTTGGGAAGAGGCCTTAAGTGACCACTTAAGGGCCTCAATTGTGGTGAAGGCAGGCAGGCTGCCCCAGGGCCCTCCTACCAGCAAATTCGCCAGCAGCGGACAGAAATTCTGCCCATTAGATCCCCTGCATTGTTTTTGTGCTAATCTAATAGGTTTGTTCCTTGTTTTAGAAATGCATCGTTGGCAAACGAAAAAGACGCAGATGTTCTCCATATGACTAAAAGAAGATCCCTTGCTGATCCTAAGGAACCAAACTACCATGCTGTTAGGCATTTTACTATATGAAGGTGCTTTTTGAAAGGCTAACTGAAGAGCACTTGATGCATCTTGTAAAAGACTAACATGTTGCAACAACACAATTTAACAGAAAGGGCGTTCTGCAAATAAACCTGCTTTGATTTAAAAAAGCTACCTCTGGCACATGTTTACTTGATAAGTAGGCAGTATGTAACTGGCAGAGGTTTTTTTCCTTGCGTTAGTGCAAAGTCTCGGTATCTCAACTGAATGTGCATGTTTTCAGGCTGGGAATTAATCCTGTGCTTGGGAAATAATGTCATAAGATCCTACATGTTTAACCAACGCTGTTTATTCCATAAAACTATTCATTCAGCTGTTTTACATATCTGCAATATGACATGACCTTTAATAATAGTGTATTGAATACATTTGTCTGTGTTTTTTGAATGTAGGGGAGTGTCCATTGTCATACTGAGCATGGACTACTTAAATTGAAAATTGGACCTTCTCACTTACCTCATGTAGTGGGCCATCATACTAAGTTTAATAGTAAGGGACTACTGAATAACTTGTGATAATCCCTAGTTTTTCTTCCAAAGTTGTGCAAATCATCAATGAGGGTTGACAGTGACCTTCTGTACATAAAACAGGAGATCAAGCCTCTCACTTCATAGAGGGATCAGAACCAAATGCATGTATTCTGTTTCATCCTGAATGCTAAACACAGAATGGAATTGCAACTGTACTTAGTTTTTTGTTTGGTTCCAACAGGCAGAGCATTAGTCAAGAGCAGAACAATAATCATCTATAATATCCTCACTCAAGCATTCTCCAGGCCAGTGGTCTAAAAAAAAATTTAAAAGTAATTGCTCCTGCAATTTATTTAGCTCTTTCAGTAGATGCTCGTGCTCTTGTAAAAGGTTGAGAAAGAATTCCAGCTGGAAGACAATTTTAAATAGTCTGTCCTCTCAACTTCCAGACCAGTCGGATGCAGTATCAGGGTATGTTCAGCATTTGGTGTTCCTTTTAACCAGTCACTTAACATCTCTCAATCTATAACTTTTTCAACAAGTTGTAATCCTCCTCCATGTCCAAGACAATATTAATCAGGTTGTCATCATCTGAGACTCTGTATTTCCCAATGTGTGGTTCTTTCTTTATTGGGCTATAGGGTGGATCCGCAAAGAATAGAGCCAGAGTGTCTTCTGCAGATACTGACCCAACAGATTGAGAGGGAGATAGACATGATTCACTTAAAGGTTCCAGCTTTCCTGCCAAGGCTTCAAGCGTGCGAATACTGGTGCTTTCTTAAAATATAAGGCATTAGTTAAATGTGGCAGAGCAATTGGAAAACAAGTCATTAAAGCAGCCTATCTAAACATCTGTAAACTAATATATGTTTTCAATCATAACTTGAAAATAGTCTTTTGATTAAAATGTATGATTCAAACTTAAGGTGAATATCCAATGTTTTCACTGTTTATTTGTTAATGCAGATTAGTATGGATAGAACAATTAAATGTAAACTAAGGTGATTATTAGAAACTTAGGGAAGGGTGGAAAAGTAGTTTTAATGGAATAGAGGTAAGACTGGATATACTGTTCCCAAGACAAAACACTAAGGGTAGAATTTTCCCGGAATTTCACTAAGTACAGTAGTGGATGGGTAAAATGAAATCCTACCTGCTGATGAAAATGGTGGGTTTTCATGCCGAGCCCGCCTCATTATATATTCACTCCCGTGAAACATGCCGTTGCCTTGGCGGGTGGGCTCTCATTCGCCCACTCACCACCACCCTGCTGTACCATCATGCCGACCGCCATCTTTAAAAGGCAGCCGCCAGCAAAGCGCTCATCACCACCAGCTCATCGCTGCTGCCTGGGAGACATGGCCAGCAAAGGCAAAAAGACTGGAGCCCTCCGCATCAACGACAGGTCCCTCGAGCGACTGCTGGATGCCGTGGAGGCCCGTCAGGATGTGCTCTACCCCCCACTCTGGCCGCAGGCTGGGTAGCAATGTCACCAACCCGGCTTGGGAAGCAGTGGCAGCGGTGGTCAGCGCCAACGCCCTTCAGAAGAGAACAACCACCCAGTGCCGCAAAAGGATGAATGATTTCCTCTGTTCTGTCAGGGTAAGTCACTCTTTTCATCACTCCCAACTCACACTCACAGACCCATCACACACCCACAGGGCTCTCACTCACTGCCAGTGCAAGGGACATCAGACTCTTTTACATACACGATCATTGTCCTCATCCTGTCTATGGCACCACTCACACAGGCCAGGCATACTTATCATCTGGCCTGCAGGCATCCTGATACACTCTCCCCATCTCTATCCATGCAGGACAAACTGGCTCACAACAGGAGAGAGAGGTCTCACACAGGTGGAGGGATGCTGGAATTCAAAGTTCTCACAGAATTTGAAAACAGCCATCCAGCTGGCCACTGATGACCAGGACCAGTCCTGTGCTGACGGTGAGGTCAGCGCTGCTCTACCAAGTGAGGATCCAGCAGTGCAACATCCATCAGACAACCATGTCGTGTGTGATGTGTCCCCTTTCACAGGCCACTGCCATGCACTCATTATCTCACCTTGTTTTCATAAGCACATCTGGGAAGCAGCAGATGGAGTCCATGACCTAGAGCCTCCAAGCAAGCTCCAAAGAAACCTCCAAAGAGGAATCTGAAGTTACCCTCCCTGAAGTCCCATCACAGCACTTACGCACACCCTTCATCAGTGCAGAGACACACATCTCGGTGGGGCCTAGCTTTATAGTAGCCTCGGGACCACATTCTGGTGAGCTCATTGCACTTTCTGATCCACAGCAGGCAGAGGCAGGGACTTCCCAGGTCCTTGGCACTCGGATGACTGCTGGAGGCCAGAATGTTGCTGAGTCTGAGTCAGATGACGAGCCTCTGGACTCGGTCATGGCACAATTGCTGGAGCTGCAAAGGCAAGCTTGGGAACATCAGGAAGATTTAGCCGCTGCAGTCCTCAGATTGCAAGGCACGATGGAGGAGTCCATCCATCTTCAGACTGAGCTGATAGCGCTGGCATTGCAATGCACCAAGGTCAACACTGGTAGGATGGTGGCTGCCATGGAGACCTTGCTCCAGGATGTCACACCTGCACTGCTGCATGGGCTTAACTCCATCACTGATGCCATAGTTGACCTCCAACAGTGTGTACGCTGGGCAGCTCGATCTCACTCCAGCTACCCCTTCTGTTCACAGAGTCAGCCAGGGGCCCTCAGGCACCCATAGGGGAGGAGGATCAGCGGGTGCACGCTCTGAGACCATCCACCCAGGTGACTCTGGCAGTGACCGGCCCCACCTGACTCCCTTCTTCCTGTGACCTCCATAGATCCAGCTTCACAGGCCGAGGAGGGTGCCACTGCCACACAGGACCCCGAAAGCAGGCTGGGGCCCTCCAAGTCTTGGCCCTCAAGAGGACGCCTGCCAAAGTCATCACAGACAGGGCATCACAGTCAGCAGGCTGTCTCCACCTCTGCTGTGGATGTCCAGGGAGCACCAAGACATAGCGGCAGGGTTAGGACAGTTAAGGAGAATTAGCTGCACAGCGTGGGCATGGGTGTTAATCACTTGTATATAATGTTCACTCTTGTCAATAAACTCCCAAGAATGTCTCCCTGCCTGTGGCTCCTTATTCTGATGAGCGGTGTTCTTGTCACTCAGATGTGAAACCATTCTGCACAAGATAAAAGGCAGGTGTCTCAGTCCAGGACCTCTTCCCTGTGCTTGGAGCAGCCTTCAGACCACAATGATGTTCCAGCCTTACATTCCTCGGAAACATTACTGATGCCTGCACCTCGGCAGTGCTGGTCATTGCTGCCAGAATGTAGTGGGCAGATGCCACAGATTTCTGTCATACTCTCTGTGTGCTCTCAGCACTTTTTAAGGTGGGGCTGGGCCCCATCACACCAGCATCTGCAACCAGTGATGCTGTGCACCAGCTCCTGAAGGGCTGAGGTGCTGAAGGCGGACACAGCATCAGATGCGTCTAAAGTTTCATGGCTGCGTCTCTGTGATGGCCCTGATCATGGAGCGCAAGCAAGCTGCCCTCAGCCAGACAGGAGTCAGACATTCTCAGAAGCTATGTGAAGATCTATGGAGTGTCCTCGCTGCATGTTGTCATCATCTTCCTGCGATCAAGTGACTTTTAGGGCCTCCACTACATCTCCATGACAGGAGCATTCTCTCAGAGGGTATTGGCGCTGAGATAAGCCAGACTGGAGTCAAACGTTCACAACTGCGAAATGAGGATCTACAGGGACACCTCACTGGATGTCGTCATCATCCTCCACAAATCTGGCAGCTATGAGGGCCTCCCTAGTGTGCCTGCCTCATCTAGCCAGTGCGAGAGACTCATCCGCGTCGTCATCACCACCGAGGACCCCCTCACCCTCATCCCTGTCAGCGTCCTCATTGGAGGAGACATGCAGCTCCTCCATCTCCTCCTCTGCCAGCTCCTCACCCTGTTGCAGCACCAGGTTGTAAAGGGCACAGCAGACGATGACGATGTGAGACACCCTCTGTGGACTGTATTGCAGGGCTCCATCAGACACCAGGCACCGGAACCACATCTTCAGCATCCTGATGGTCTGCTCCATCAAACTGCAAGCTGCTGCTTGAGCCTTATTATAGCGTTGCTCTGCTGCAGCCTGAGGCCACCATACGGGTGTCATCAGCCACGGCCTCTGCGGGTAGCCCTTGTTCCCAAGGAGCCAACCCTGCAGCCTCTGTGGACCCTGGAAGACTGTAAGGATCTGCAAGTGACTCAGGATGTAGGCGTTGTGCACATTCCCTGGAAACTGTGTGCATACTGCAGGATGTGTTTCTGGTGGTCGCATACCAGCTGCACGTTCAGTGAGTGGAAGCCCTTGCGGTTGATGAAATCCACCGAGTGTAGCAATGGAGACCTGAGCACCACATGAGTGCAGTCAATTGCACCCTGCACCTGTGGGAATCCTGAGAATGGGCGAATCCAATGGCCCTTGCATCCTGGCTGTCCCGTTCCCAGGCGAAATGCACAAAGTTGTGTGCGACGGAGAAGATGGCATCCGTGACCTCATGGATGCATTTGTGAGTGGTGGATTGTGAAATCCCACAGAAGTCACCTGTAGAGCCCTGAAAGGAGCCACTGGCTTAGAAATTGAGCGCTACAGTAACTTTCACAGCCACTGGCAATGGATGCCCTCCATGTCTCCTTGGCGCCAAGTCCTGCAGTAAGTGGCAGGTGTGAGCCACCAGGTCCCTAGATATGTGCAGTTGTTGGCAACACTGGTTCTCAGTCATCTGCAGGAATGGCAGGCAGCGTCGATAGACCCTGGCTGTCACTAGGCGCCAACCAGCCACGGCTCGTTGTCACTTCTGGGCAGGGTGCTCAGGAGCCCCTGCTGCCCCTTCTTCATGAGGTTGCTGCTCCTGCATTCATCCATCCATCTTTCTACAAAAGATATAGAATGTTAGATGAAGCAGAAAAAAGATTGGATTTGATGGATACGAAAGCAAAATATTGCAGATACATACGGTGGAATTTTGTCACCAGTGAGGAAGTTCCAATATTGGGATGCAAAGTGGGTAGCGTGGCTGCGTGGATGGAAGATGAAAGGGAATTTCATTGAGGCCATCCAGTTAATGGCCGGCAGATGTGGGGCCCTGCCAATAATGAGAAGTGGATGGGGGAAGTCCTAGCTCCTGAGAAGCAGACACGATATTTAAAGGGGAGGCAGCAGTCTACTGCAGCAAAAGCAGTGGAGATGAAAAGAAAGGCCAGACAAGAGTGCTGATAGCATAATGTCAATTATTAGAGACTGACATTAGTCAGTTATTAGAGACTGACTCACCTTCAGGAAGAGTAATCGGGGAGGCGGAGCTATCAGCAGCTCAGATCCGGCCCACGCTGTTCAAAAGGAGAGTGAAGAAAACAAATTGTGATGTCACAGGAAAGATGCAATTTGATTGGTTGGAGAAGAAGCTAGAAGTTTGGAGAGTATCTAATAAGTGTTTAAGGTTTATTCTATTCCTAAGGTTTAAAATAAAGTATGAGCTGTACATTTGGTAAGGTTTATTCAGTAGGACCAAGTAATATAAAGTTAATAGAAGTAAACCAAAGTAAAATAAAGTAAACATAAAAGAAGTAAATTGAAGCCATGACAGGATAGCTCGACCGTGTGGAATACGTGTGCTGTAATATGTGGGAAGTCGTGATTGCTCCCGATGTTCTAGACGACCACATGTGCCAGAAGTGTCACCAGCTGCAGAACCTTGAGCTCTGGGTTTCAGAGCTCGAGCGGCGGCTGGAGTCACTGTGGCGCATCCGCGAGGCTGAGAGCTACCATGGATAGCACGTTCAGAGAGGTGGCCACACTGCAGCTTAGCAGCCTGGAGATAGAAAGGGAATGGGTGACTAACAGGCAGGCCAAGAAAACTAGGCAGGTCATGCAGGAGTACCCTCAGTCAGAGCCAAGTTTGTGGCAACACGAATGGCTCAGCTGTACTGGAGGGGAAGAAGAAGAAAGGAAGAGCTATAGTTAGGGGAACAGACAGGCGTTTCTGTGGCCGTAGGCATAACTCCAGGATGGTATGTTGCCTCCCTGGTGCCAGGGTCAGGGATGTCACTGAGTGGCTGCAGGACATTCTTCTGGGGGAGGGTGATCAGCCAGAGGTCTTGGTCTGTATTGGTACCAATTACTTAAGTAGGAAAGGGGATAAGATCCTGAAAGCAGACTGTAGGGAGCTAGGAAGGAGATTGAAAAGGAGGACCTCTAAAGCAATAATCTCAGGATTACTCCCAGTCCCACATGTAAGTGAGTATAGAAATAGGAGAATTGAGCGATTAAACACATGGCTGGAAAGCTGGTGTAGGAGGGAAGGCACCAAATTTCTGAGGCATTGGGACTAGTTCTGGGAAGGTGGGACCTGTACAAGCTGGATGGTCTACACCTGATAAGGACTGGGATGAATATCCTCACAAGGAGATTTGCTAGTGCTGTTGCTAGTTTAAACTATATTGGCAGGGGGATGGGAACCTGAGGGAAAATTCAGAGCAGAGAACAGGAAATGGAGAATTAGTGAGTGACTCTGAAAGACAGAAGAAGCACAGGTTAAAAAGTACAGCACAGGAATTTGGCAGTGTTAAAAGGTATATATGTAAATACAAGGAGTATAGCAAATAAAGCCGATGAGCTGAGGGCACACATAGACACATGGCAACATGATATCATTACTGTAACGGAAACTTGGCTTAAGGAGGGGCAAAAATAGCAGCTCAACATCCCTGGATGTAGTTTTCAGACAGGAGAGCGAGGGGGATAAAAAAGGTGGGGGTGTAGAATTATTAGTTAAAGAATCAATTACAGCTGTGAGGAGGGATGATATCATAAATGAGGCATCAAATGAGGCCATATGGGTTGAGCTGAGAAATAAAAAAGGGCAGCCACACTGCTAGAAGTGTACTATAGACCCCCAAATAGTAGAAGAGAGTTAGAAGAGCAAATAATGTAGGCAGATTTCTGAGTGCAAAAAAAAAGGACAGTAATAGTTGAGGACGTCAACTACCCTAATATCAATTGGGATACGAACAGCATGAAGGGCACAGTGGGTGCAAAATTCTTGATCTGCTTTCAAGAGAACATTTTTTAGCCAGTACATAACAAGCCCAACAAGAGTGGGGTGCAATTCTAAATTTAGTCTTAGGAACTTAAGCTGGGCAAGTGGATGAAGTAGCAGTGGGGGACCATTTTGGAGATAGTGACCATAATACAGTTAGATTTAGCATCATTATGGAAAAGGACAAACATAGAACAGGAGTGAAAGTTCTAAATTGGGGGAAGACAAATTTTACGAAGCTCAGAGGTGAGCTGGTGAGAGTGGACTGGATACAGCCAATAGAAGGTAAAACAGTGTCAAATCAGTGGGAGGAATTCAAAAGTGAGATTCTATGGGTGCAGTGTAGACATGTCCCCACAAAAAAAGGATGGTCCTGCCAAATCTAGAACCCCCTGGTTATCCAGAAGCATACTGGCCAAGATAAAGCAGAAAAGGAAAGCTTATGACAGTCACAAAAGACTTAATACTGTAGAAAGCCAAGAGGAGTATAGAAAGTACAGGGGCGAAGTAAAATTGGAAATTAGGAAAGCAGAGAGGATACGAAAAGACATTAGCAGGTAAAATCAAAGAAAACCCAAAGATGTTTTACCAGTACACCAAGAGCAAGAGAATAACTAAGGAAAAGGTAGGGTCTATCAGATATGTACATGATAACTTGTGTGTTGATGCTCAAGATGTGGGCAGGGTTCTGAATTACTACTTTGCTCCTTCTTCACTAAGGAGAGGGATGATGCAGACATTCTAGTTAAAGAGAAGGATTGTGAAACATTAGATACAATAAGCATAGTGAGAGAGGAAGTACTGGAGTGACTGACATCCTTGAAGATGGATAAGTCACCAGGGCTGGATGGATTGTATCCCAGGCTTTCAAAGGAAGCCAAGGAGGAAATAGTGAACACTCTGAGGATCATTTTCCAATCCTCACTAGATATAGGCGAGGTACCAAAGGATCGGAGGTTTGCAAATGTTGTACCATTATTTAAAAAGGGTGCAAGGGATAGTCCAGAAAATTATAGACCAGTCAGTCTGACTTCAGTGGTGGGCAAATTACTGGAATCAATTCAGAGACAGGATAAACTGTCACTTAGAAAGGTACAGGTTGATCAGGGACAGTCAGCATGGTGTTGTTAGGGAAAGATTGTGTCTTACTAACTTGATAGAATTTTTTGAGGAAGTAACAGGGAGAATTGATGAGGGTAGTGCAGTGGACGTTGTCTACATGGATTTTAGTAAGGCATTTGACAAGGTCCCACATGGCAGACTGGTCAGAAAGTGAGATTCCATGGGATACAGGGGAAGGCGGAAAGTTGGATCTAAAATTAGCTCAGCTGTTTTTGTGAATGGAAAATGGTTTACAGTGGTGTTCCACAGGGCTCAGTGTTGGGGCCCTTGCTGTTGTGAATATATTAATGATTTGGACATAAATGTGGGAGGTATGATTGGGAAATTTACGGGTGACACAGAAATTGGCTGTGCAGTTGATAGTGAAGAGGATAGCTGTGGTCTCCAGAATGATACCAATGGTTTGGTTGAGTGGGCAGAAAAGTGGCGAATGGAATTCAATCCAGAACAGTGAGAGGTAATGCATTTGGGGAGGACAAACAAAGCAAGGGAATACTCAATAAATGGGAGGATATTGAGAGGGGTTGAGGAAGTGAGAGACCTTGGACTGCATGTCCACAGGTCCCTGAAGGTGGCAGGACAAGTGGATAAGATGGTAAAGAAAGCATATGGAATGCTTTCCTTTATTGGACAAGGTATTGGATACCAAAGCAGGGATGTAATGATGAAACTGTATAAAATGCTGGTAAGGCAACAGCTGGAATTTTGTTTACAGTTCTGGTCAGGAAGGGCATAATTGCTCTGTAGAGAGTACAGAGAAGATTTACAAGAATGCTGCCAGGGCTTGAAAATTGCAGCTATGAGGAAAGATTGGATAGGCTAGGGTTGTTTTCCTTAGAACAGAGGAGGCTGAGGGGTGACTTAATTGAGGTGTACAAAATTATGAGAGGCATAGATAGGGTACAGTAAAGACTTGTTTCCCCTAGCTGAAGGGTCAATTACCAGGGAGCATAGATTTAAGGTGATTGGTAGAAGGATTACAGGGGAATGAGGAAAATCTTTTTTGTGCAGAGGATGGAATCCACTGCCTAAATCGGTGGTTGAGGCTGAAACACTCAATTCATTTAAAAGGTACTTTGACCTGCATCTGAAGTGCTGTAACCTGCAAGGCTATGAACCAGGTGCTGGAAAGTGGGATTAAAATGAGCTAGTTTCTTTTTCATCTTTTTCTGGCTGGCACAGACATGATGGGCTGAATGGCCTCTTTCTACGCGGTAACTTTTCTATGGTTCTAGAGCATTGATGGTTCCCAGGTTCAGTGATGCTTCTCTGGAGATTCTCATTCAGATGCAAGGGCACGGGAGGAGGTCCTCTTTCTATGTGAAGGTAGGAGGAGGCCAGCAAGGCAGACCAAGAGGGTTAGGCTGGAAGTCACAGAGATGGTTAGCAGCTGAGGGACGATCCCATGAATGTGGTTCCTTTGATGGAAGTGAATCAATGACCTGATGTGATCTGGTAAAGTGAGTGGAAAACTTAACATTAAGCTGGCAGCCTTGAATGTCCAAAAAGTGCATCTGAAATGTGAGAAGATGGTGCCCTGATTGGCCATGACCAGGCACCAGTGTTCACTGTCAGATGCATAACAACCTCAGTGGAGGACCCTGGTCTGTCAGAGTATTCCACTGCATTGCCAATACTGAATGACTGAATGCAGCAGGCATCCCTTTGGCACAGTGATGGACATCGAGGGTAGTACCAACATGGTGACTGGCGTGGCTGTGAGAGACAAGTGACAATATGAATTTCTGTGTTTGCAGAAAAAGAGAGCTCACTGTTACAGAGAAAGGCAACGGATTGGAGGAGATATGCCATTTCTTGCTATACTGACTCTGCCAGAAGATGAGGCATTGGAGTGAGATGGCCAGGAAGCAGGGCAGCCTTGTTGCTGATGGTAAGGTAGCCGTGGAGCCCAAGACAGTGAATAACCTAATGGAAGAGGCCATTAAACCTTCTAGTGAGCAATAACTAGCGCACCTGTGCTCATCACTGAACACTGGGAGCTCCAGTTCAAGGGCAGTCAGAAGGAGATGTTGGAATGTGCAGTGCCCTCATACTGCTCTTTTTCACAGGTCAATTAGAAGATAAAGTAGCAGCTATGCCTGTGAAAACATTTGACATCTCAGAAGAGGAGGAAACATCTGAGGAGGCAGCATCACATCATCCCAGTGCACCCTCCATCAGCGGAGATACTCTAATGTCAACAGGCATTGAAGTGGGCGTAGGAATGACGGCAACATCTGGTGAGCACAGAACAGATGTGCCCGGACGGCTGATGGAGGCAGTGACAGTTGCGGCCAATCCCACTCAGAGAACTGTGGAACAGCACAGCGATGCTCAACTTTAGGCATGCTTTTGGATTTGTCAACAGGGTGGCTGATGCTGGAGCTGCAGCGTAATGTATCTGCATCTGTACAAATAAAAAAGTTCAAACATATCTTTGACGACTGCTGCTTTGATTGCCAAGCATTTAAAGAAACTGATTGCAGCATGCTTATGCAATTGAATATTGCAAAGGTCGTCTCAAAACAGACAACTTCTTATTTGAATATGCAAGAGACCTGGATGCCTACGGAGGAGCCTTTACAAAGAAGATGAGTGGCAAGCTTGTAATATAAGATATGCTGCTCACCATCTTGGACCTGTAAGTGTACATTTTATGTAAGGTGGGCACACAGAATTCAATTTCTAGGCCTAGTTTAGCTTTTTCCCCAGTAATTACATTTCCAAACAAATGTGTAATCTTACAAACATGGTATTAGTCAGAAAAATGTCCTCTACATTTCCTATATTTAACTATTTTATAAGTGAATTTGGTAAATTCAATATAATCTATTTCTCAAATTTTTTATGGATGTACTACAAAACATGGAAGAGAAGTATTTCACTTTGCACCACCTCAAATATGGTAATACAAGAATGCCAATACACCTTCCCAGTATCATCATAGAAGAGTAAAAATTGTGAGGGTGTTATTTATTGTGAGGTCTGTACAAGGCACCCAAGGTTCATAATCATGGATATTATATTAGAATCATAGAATCATAGAAAGTTTGTGGCACAGAAAGAGGCTATTTGGCCCATCATGTCTGTGCCAGCTGAGAAAAGTCACCCAACCTAATTCCACTTTCCAGCATTTGATCTGTAGCCCTGCACATCCAGACATCTTTTAATCAGTTGAGGATTTCTGACTCTAGTACTCTTTCAGGCAGTGAGTTCCAGACCACCACAACCCTCTAGGTGAGAACGTTTTTCCTTACCTCTCCCCTAATCTTTCTACTAATCACTGTAAATCTATGCCCCTAGTCGCTGACATCCCTGCTAACGTAAATAGACCCTTCCCATACACTCTATCCAGGCCCCTCACAACTTTGTATATCTCAATCAAATCTCTCCTTAGCATCCTCTATTCCCAGGGGAACAACTACAATCTATCTAATCTTTCCTCATAGCTGTAATTTTCCAGTCCTGGCAACATCCTTGTGAATCTCCTCTGTACCCTCTCTAATGCAATTACATCCTTTCTGTAATGAGGTCGCCAGAACTGCGCACAGTACTCAAGTTGTGGCCTAACTAATGATCTATAGAGTTCCACCATAACCTCCCTGCTCTTCTATTCTATGTCTCAGCTAATAAATGAAAGGATCCCATATGCATTCTTAACCACTTTATCAACCTGTCCTGCTACCTTCAGGGATCTGTGGATATTCACTCCAAGATCCCACACTTCCTCTACATCTCTCAGTATCCTCCCATTTATTGTGAAATCCTTTGCCTTGTCAAAATGCATTAAATGTTTGGCACTCATGTAACAAGCTCTCACCAATCTTTTGTTTTCTTATGCGTTGAAATGAGACTCTTCTTCATGTATTGTATGTCCTTTAGGGAAGGAAATCTGCAATTCTTACTTGGTCTGGCCTACATGTGACTCCAGACCCACAGCAATGTGGTTGACTCTTAAATGTCCTCTGAACAAGAGCAATTAGGGAGGGGCAATAAATGCTGGCCTAGCCAATGATGCCCACATCCCATGAACAAATACAAAAACAATTGCCTTGGTTTGATATTTTAACAGTTGCTAATCCATGTATTAATGCCTCAATTAAAATAGTGTACAAAGGACTTTCATAGGAATAGTTTTTGTATACCAATATTCAAATAACCTAATTTCAGTGCGTATTACTTAAAAAAGGGAGCAGTTCAGCAATAAACAACTATTACCTATAACTTCCAGAAGATTCTTTGTCAATTCTTCACATGAATTGCTTGGAGAACTATTTCCCTGTGCTTCCAGACAGGCATAATTGTTGGTTTCTTGTGAAGGACTTTTGTAAAAAGGGAAATGTATTTTTATAAATTTCAAATAAGTATGAGAAAAATAATTATTTGAGTTCCTCAGATTTGGTTTTTGCCCTGCTCACAGTACTGAGACTCCAACAATTAAAATCACAAATAGCAGACTGAATTTTCCCAGCTCTTTGGAGACAGGCTGTGAGGTGGAAGGGCTGGCAATATAGCAGTGGGAAGGCTTCAGGAGGAGAGCCTGGTGTTTTCCTCCCACCATGGCAAATTACCAATAGTGGGAACATTGGTGGCATAGCCACTACTGGGTGGTCACTTAAAGGCCCAATTAAGAGGCACTTCCCACCCCCAAGGGCATATTGCCTACATCAGAAGGACCTGCTGCCATGTGGGAAGACTTCCAGGTAAACCCGGTGAACTCTCAGCTGGTCCCCGGGAGCAGAGGAGTGACCTCCTGGATGAATGCTACTTGGCCTATGGAGGGGCCCCCCTGGTGGCAGTGACTGTCCCCGTGCCTGAGTTTCTGCCACTGCAATAACCACCACCCCCGTGCCACCACCCAACCCCACCCACCCCCTTCCCCTGCCCCGGCACCACCCCAACCCTGATCGCCAGGGGCTGCTTGACTGGCCCCAGCTTGGATGGGTAATTGGTTTATTGAAAATAATCATCATGGCAGCAGGGAATGAATTGTGATAATATTACAAATAAAACAAGTAATCATAACATAGTTACAGACAATCATTAAAATTAAAATAAAGTATAAAATAATAAAAAGATTTCACAATTCTGAACATTTAGATAAACAAATAATTACAATACATTGCAAAATGCAGGTCTCCTTAATTTACAGAATAAAAATTAAAGGTCTATTGCACTCTGCTTTTTGTATTAAAGTCCATTACTCATATGTTCTCATTCTCAGGAAATCTTACATGTCTCTGAAGTGCCCTGTCTCTTGTTCTGCAGACTCAGCAGTGGCCATTGCTAGCTGCATTGCTACTAAGATTGCTGTGTTGCCAATCCTCTGGTTGGGCCAGGAGCTCTGGACGAAATGGTGGGGGCAGACGGGGGTGGGGGTGTGGGGGTGGTGGGGGGTTTGGGGGTGGTGGTGTTGCTCACATCCTCAATTGGATGGCAGCACCAGCAAAATGCTGCCTACGGGGTCCTTTTGCTTGCCGGAGTGGATCACTCTTATCAAACGTAGGTTCTACATTGTCGTCAATGCCTTTCGGCCTGGTGATGGGACCTTTTCCCAAATCGTTGTGTGACAAAGATCGTTGTGTGACTCTTCTTTATCCCCTTGATGCTCCGCTGCTTTTGACACCATTGCCAGTCAATCCTCTTTGACTGTCTCTCCTCAGTCCACCACCAAGGCATTGCTCTTTTCTGGTTTCACTCTTATCTAACATAGGCTTGCCAATGGCTTTGCCTCCTTTGCTTACAGTGAACACTGGTGTGTTCTAGTGCTCTTTCCTCTTTTTTTACTATCTACATGCCACTCTTCAGAGATATTATCTAGAAATATGGATTAAGCTTTCACATGTAAGCTGATGATTACCAGCTCTACTTCACTGTTTCCTCCATTGACCTAAGAGTCATTGCCATACTTCCAAACTGCCAGTCTGATATCAGGACTTCCATGAGCCAAAATCTCCTCTTTCTGAGTGTCAGCATAATCAAGTACATTCTATTAGTTTCTTGGCACCACTTCCGTGCTTCTTGGCCTTGACTCAATCAACCTTTCTAAGTACCATTTCAACCTTCAACTTTCAGAAGGTGTGGAACCTTGCCACAATGCTTGACTCTGCACTAAGCTCCCTTCAGTCATCTGTTCTCTATCTCAGTGACATTGCCCACATCTTCCCCTTCCATTGCAAAAACCCCGGTTCACACCTTTATCACTTCAAGGTTTGAAACCCCTAATGTTTTACTAGCTCGCTTCCCACCTCAATTTTTTGAGAAGCTGAACTGCTGCATAGCATTATACCCTGCGTTCTTATGAACAGAAAAGTCCCACATTCATAGAATCTTTGTACTTTCCAAGCTCTGTAAGACTCCTCATGCCTCAGCATGTTAATTTCAAAATTACCATTGTTTCCAATCGCTTCATGGCGCTGCCCCACCTAACTCTTACAATCTCCTCTTGCTGCATACACCGGCTGGTTATTTAATACAGGACTTCAAATCCCTTGTCTCTTCAGTCTATCCTTATTTACTACAGCCATGTGTGCTGGAACTCTCTACCCTAGTATATTCAGTTCCTTCCACATTGCTGTCCTCCTCCTTGTTTTCAAAGACCTTCTTTTAGTGGTACTTGCCATTTCCTATCCTAGCCTCTCCATTGCTGCCCTTTCCCCATTGTATCCCATTCCTCTGTATTGTAAAGTTATTTGAGACATCTTCCTGCATGTGAGGACTATTTGAAGGGAAGATGTATAATCAAAGTTGGAAACTTACACAATTCCTAGCATAGTTATTCAGTACCTGATGTATTCTCGTGTAAAGTTATCTGTGTTCTCACAACCATTCTCAAAGGGACCATCAGGCACTGGAACATTAGCATTCACAACAAAGCTTTCCGCATTTCCAAAAACAAGCCGCTTTACTTTAAATGAAATATTATTGCAATCCATCAAGGCAAGTTCTGCAGGCACACAGTAATATGGTCCTCTCTCAGACAACACTTGCAGAACTGGCTGTGTGAGATGTGGCGAATTGAAAGATGGATACATTCTAGCGATGGGATGGTTAATGAATGCACCAGCGTTTGGTTGCAGTAACCTTCCTGAGTCAAGCCACTCGGGGTCTGAAGGGAACACGGGAGATACAATGTTGTCCTCCAGAGCTCGGTCCAGAGCTGCTGCTAGGTCCTCCCTGCACTGTTTCAGTTTCTCAGACATTTTATTTCACTGCATGGAAAAGCATAACAACAAAATCTAGTTTACTACTTAGCATTAGAAACACATACAAGAGCAATGTGAAGCTACAGCAAAATAGTAACAACATTTATATTGATTAATAATATTTTAACTGGTGTAAACAAAAACTATCAACATAGCTTCACATAAGAACTGTTGTAAATTTGATACTTTCACAACTTCATTGAATTGCATAAACTTTTATTGTTCTGCATTAAGTTGTGGTTTTAAAGTCAAGAGGATCACAGACAATAAAAGTCAATAATAATCTCTAAAACTGAAACAGTGATTCTCATTGGTCAAGATAATATTTACCTCTTTTCTTGTCACCCTTTCCCCACAGAAACACTCTCTCTGTCTCTTTTGTAGTTACACAAAGTACAGAAGGAATAGAAATAATATAACATGGTCATAACTATTAAGTTATCTTTGTCATGGCACAAATATTTGAAGTAGTGAGAAATACGAATGAGGGGCCAGAGTGATCATGGAACAAGGGAGCATGGTGCTTGAAACTATCCTTGAACACAAGTATAATCCAGTACCACATTTGCTTTATACTGCTGAGTCAACTTTTGTAGTAGTAGCACAGTAAATTAAACAAATCTGCTCCCTCTTGAGAGTTCAATATAGATTTTAAAAAGGTGGTTACTGTGAGTACCTCTCGAAGCAGGGCTGACTAAATGACAACATACCTATTACAACCAGAAGCAGAAAAGTCCTGAAAATTCATAGGATCATTTAAATTAGTGCTGGGTTACAGAGGAGGAATTCCATCCAGTGCTGATCCTGCCAGAGACCACAGGACAGCTAATTTAAATACCCATTGGCATTTCAGTAGGGCAACTCTTGTGTAACATCTGAGTCCTCTGCTAGAATGTGTGGAAGTTTGTTTGGAAAGCCTTTAATAAAGCTAGAAATGATGAAATTGTCTGGGGATGTAGCCATAAGTACGCAATATATTAAAGGATTGAGGTATATGTCATAGGTAGCTGAGCTAAGATTTTATTGCACTTTTAAACAAGGCCCTGGCGGACACTTCCAAAGACGCAAACAGGGCATGCAAAAGCAAAAGTGGCTTGGTACCACCACCACTGACAGAGCTGGTCGACTCATAAAGGACATAACTGCCAGACTGGGTCTGTTGCAGGTGGTGAGGGAACCAACAAGTGGGAAAATCCTACTTGATCTAGTTCTTACCAATTACCTGTCACAGATGCACCTGTCTATAACAGTATCAGTAGGAGTGACAACCATACAGTCCTTGTGGAAACTAAGTCCTGTTTTCAGGATATCCTCCATTATGTTGTGTGGCACTATCAACGTGCTAAATGATATAGATTTCAACAGATCCAGCAACTCAAAATTGGGCATTCATGAGGCGCTGTGGGCCATCACTAGCAGCAGAATTACACACAACCTCATATTCACCAGTTCAATGAAGAGTGCAGGAGGGATTGCCAGGATTTGCACCAGGTAGACAAAAAATGAGCTGTTAACCTGGTGAAGCCCCTTGAGCCTGCTCTGCCATTCAATAAGATCATGGCTGATGTGTTTGTGTTTCAAGTTCTACATTCCCATCTACTCCAATAACCTTTTATTCCCTTGCCTAACAAGAATCTATCTACCTCTGCCTTAAAAATATTCAACGACCCCGCTTCCACTGCCTTCTGAGGCAGAGTTCCAAAGTCGCACAATCCTCTGAGAGAAAAAAGTTCTCCTCATCTATGTCCTACAAGGGTGACCCCTAATTTTAAAACAGTGCCCCCTAGATGTGGACTCACCTACAAGAGGAAATGTCTTTTCCACGTCCACCTACAGGACTACTTACATGACAAACAGCAGAAGCAGCATGCAGTAGACAGAGCTAAGTGATTCCCCCAACCAACGGATCAGATCTAAGCCCCGCAGTCTTGCCATGCCTAGATGTGAATAGTGACAGACAATTAAACAGCTAACTGGAGGAGGAGGTTCCACAAATATCCCCATCCTCAATGATGATGGAGCCCAGTACATCAGTGTAAAAGGGAAGTGTGAAGCATTTGCAGCCATCTTCAGCCAAAAGTGCTGAGTAGATGATCCATCTCAACCCCCTCCTGAGGTCTCCAGCATCATAGATGCCAGACTTCGGCTAATTCAATTCACTCCACATGATATTAAGAAATGGCTAAAGGCCTTAGATGCTGCAAAGGCTATGGGCTCTGAAAACATCTCAGCAATAGTACTGACTTCTTGTGCTCCAGAACTAGCCACACCCCTAGCTAAGCATTTCCAGCACAACTACAACACTGGCATCCACCCAGCAATGTGGAAAATTACCCTGGTATCTCCTGTCCACAAAAAACAGAACAAATCCAAACCAGACAATAACGGCTCCATAAGTCTACTTTTGATCATCAGCAAAGTGATGGAAAGTGTTGTTGACAGTACTATTAAATGGCACTTACTCAACAATAACATGCTCACTGACACGCAGCTTGGGTTCCACTAGAGCCACTCAGCCCCTGAACTCCTTGGTCCAAACACCGACAAAAGAGATTAACTCAAGAGATGAGGTGAGGCAAGAATGACTGCCCTTGACATCAAAGCAGTACTTGACTGAGTGTGGCATCAAGGGAACCTAGCAAAACTGGAGTCAATGGGAACATACGAAATAGGAGAAGAAGTAGGCCATTTGGCCCCTTGAGCCTGCTCTGCCATTCAATAAGATCATGGCTGATGTGTTTGTGTTTCAAGTTCTACATTCCCATCTACTCCAAAAACCTTTTATTCCCTTGCCTAACAAGAATCTATCTACCTCTGCCTTAAAAATATTCAATGACCCCGCTTCCACTGCCTTCTGAGGCAGAGTTCCAAAGTCGCACAACCCTCTGAGAGAAAAAAGTTCTCCTCATCTGTGTCCTACAAGGGTGACCCCTAATTTTAAAACAGTGCCCCCTAGATGTGGACTCACCTACAAGAGGAAATGTCTTTTCCACGTCCACCTTGTCAAGACCATTCAGGATCTTATATACTTCAATCAAGTCACCCCTTACTCTTCTAAATTCCAGTGAAAATAAGCCCAGCCTGTGCAACCTTTCCTCATAAGACAACCCATTCATTCCAGGTATCAATCCAGTAAACGTCCTCTGACCACCTTCAATGCATTTACATCTTTCCTTAAATAAGGAGACCAAAATTGCACACAGTGTTCAAGTGCGGTCTCACCAATGTCCTGTATAACTGAAGCAGAACATCCTTATATTTATGTTCAGTTCCTCTGGTAATCAAAGCAACAGGGGCCAAAACTCTCCACTGGTTGGTGTCATACCTAGCACAATGGAAAATGATTGTGGTTGTTGAAGGTCAATCATCTCAGTCCCAGGACATCAGTGCGGGAGTTTGTCAGATTAGTGTCCTCAGCCCAACCATTTCAGCTGCTTCATCATTGACCTTCCCCCCCATCATAAGGTCACAAGTGGGGATGTTCGCACAACGCTCAGAACCATTTGCGACTCAGGTATTGAAGCAGTCCGTATCCATACGCAGCAAGACCTGGATAACATTCAGACTTAGGCTGACATGTGGCAAGCAACATTTGCACCACACAAGTGCCAGGCACGTACCATCTCCAACAAGAGTGTATCCAACCGTTTCCCCTTGACATTCAATTATTGACATTACCTTTGCTGAATACTCCACTATCAACATCCTGGGAGTTGCCATTGAACGGAAACTGAACTGGATTAGCCATATAAATACTAAGGCTACAAGAGCAGATCAGAGACTGGGAATTCTGTAGTGAGTAACTCACCTCCTGACTCCCCAAAGCCTGTCCACCATCTACAATGCACAACTCAGGAGTGTGATGGAATACTCTCCCCTTGCCTGGATGAGTGCAGCTCTAACAACACTCACGAAGCTCAACGTCATCCAGGACAAAGCAGTCAGCTTGATTGGTACCCTATCCACTACCTTCACCATTCAGCCCCTCCACCATTGACGCACAGCAGCAGCAGCAGGGTGTATCATATACAAGATGCACTGCAACAACTCACCAAGGCTCCTTCGATAGCACCTTCCAAACCCATGACCTTTACCACCTAGAAGGACAAGGGAGGAGATTCATTGGAGCACCACCATCAGCAAGTTCCCTTCCAAGCTTGACTTGGAACTATATTGCCTTCACGGTTGCTGGGTCAAAATCCTGGAATTCCTTCCTAGCAGCACTCTGGGTGTTCTTACACCACATGGGCTGCAGAATTCAAGAAGGTGGCTCACTACCACTTTCTCAAGGGCAATTAGGGAAAGACAATAAATGGCGCAATAAACAGCACTGTGGGTGTACCTACGCAACATGGACTGCAGCAGTTCAAGAAGGCAGTTCACCACCACCTTCTCAAGCACAACTAGGATGGGCAATAAATGCTGGCCCAGCCAGTGAAGCCCACATTCTGTGAATGAATTTTAAAAAAGATACCCTTATTCCATGAAAGAATAAAAAACATGATTTTACAGACTGACCTACGTATAATCCTGTACTAAATGCAGCAAAAGAAAAATTGCTGGGTATTCTTGGGAGGAAGCCTTAAAAAAAAGTTTTCTGTGCCATATGAACATATGGCAATGACACTGAATGACACCTCTCACCACACACTGCAGAGCAGCACTGGTAAACGTTCTGACGAAGAGTCATACGAACTCGAAACGTTAACTGTATTCCTCTCCGCAGATGCTGTCAGACCTGCTGAGTTTTTCCAGCTATTTTTGTTTTTGTTTCTGGTAACCATTCAATGGCTTGGTGAAGGTAAGCAAAGTAACACGTTGGCTGCTGTCTCTTTCTGCCTTTACTACTGACATTCTGAAATTAATAGCTGTACAAGTCACCCTTCTTACTCCACTGGAGATGTTCACTAGCTCACTATCTTACAATATTTTTTGTTAACACCTAACAGCAATTACTCGTACAGTATATAAAACCTGAAAATTCCTTCCACTACTTCAACATGAATGTACCACCAGATGTATAACTTTGGACCTGTGATGTCACCTTGCTGGTATTTCTCAAATGCTAGCCAAAACTAAAGTTTGTTACAAGAAACCTGTGTGCAATATTTATAAAAGATGAGGGACAGAAGGGGAGTTCCTAGATATCAGAGAGTTCATCCCTTAGGAGGAGCAACCATAGAGATGCTGGGTTAGAAGTCTTCTCTAGCATTGATTGATGATGAAACCGGTGGGACAGCGTAGGTTGCATGTTAATAGAGCAGTCATTCACACAGGAGCTTCCAAACCCTTCTTTTTCTCCCTAGTCCAAATGATTGACCCTTACCCATTCATTGCTCATACTATTCTTCTGCAGAATCATTTTAGCAATGGACAGCCAGGAATTGTGAAGAGAAAGATGGTAATGAGGAGGAAGAACAATGAAAGCGATGATGAGAGGATAACAACAAGAAATAGAATCATGTGGATTAGACTATAAAGGGGTACCACCTTGTTTCATGTTCCCCTGCCTGAACAAACTTGAAGTCCTTCCGAGTTACTTGCTTCCTCATTCCCAAGCATCAGCTCACCTGGAATTAGATCATGTTACTGAGGATGTGATATTGCGAAATTCAAAGCATGTGGGAGCTGGAGGAGTAGGTGAAGATGTTCTGCCTTTCCAGTGGAGGCTTTGGATAAAACTACCCATGGCTTTTGAGTTTTAGGACTGTTACAATCCTTGGCCAGACCCCGGGACTTGGGAGAAGATCTGGTTAGGGACCAATAATGTTTTGTTTAAAGTAGATAAATGTTGAGATTCAAGACACCTGCTTTTGAACTAAAGCCACAAGATTTCACAGGTTTTGAACAGAGAAACAAACTTTACTATACAAGTTTACAAAGATAAAACAATTTACAATATGCATCTCATACTCTAACATTCAGGGTAAGTATGAAGTACACGTGAATTAACAGATGATCTGTGGTCGAACATACCACACTACAGAGTTAATGACAAGTGGAACCAAAACAGAGTCCATGGATTTCTCAAGAACTCACCCAGTCATCAGTAGACACCAAGCCAAACAATCTCATTGAAACTCTGTCTCACAAGGAATTCCCAGTTTTACCTTCCAAGGTCTCTCCTTGGAATTCTCTCCAAAAGTTGCTCCTACAACTGGCTTTAACAATGGCCCAACTCACAGGGTTTCAATCTTGCCTTCTGAGATTCCTTCTCCCTGCATTCTTGAGTCACTTAACACTAGATTACAAGCACACTTTCAGATCTATGGCCATGCCATGCAGAACACCACTACTGCAAAGGGGTACCTTTGCTCCAATGGCCCTCTTTACTTAAAGTCTGCTCCCCGCAGCTCTTTCTTTAACTTAACTTAATCGGACCTGTTACTGTCCCTTT
Source organism: Cetorhinus maximus (assembly GCF_964194155.1). Classification (NCBI taxonomy): domain Eukaryota; kingdom Metazoa; phylum Chordata; class Chondrichthyes; order Lamniformes; family Cetorhinidae; genus Cetorhinus; species Cetorhinus maximus. Next base: position 11,647,493 of record NC_135884.1, on the reverse strand, counting down.
TTGTCTTTGTTTCACCTGTTGGCTGGCAGACTGCCTCAAACTGACTGCCTCAAGAGGAGTTGTTCACTGACCCTCGAACTGATCTGGGGAACCCTCAAAATACTCCCAGAAGATCCCACCCTTGTTACTAGGCAGGAACCAATGGAACAAGCATTGGAACATCCTGTGTCTTAAATGTTACAATCTCCACAGACTGCCAATTTAATGCCCAGGGACAGACAGATCAATGGATTTCATGACAAGTCCCATAATTCTTGTGTACTCAACTGAAAAAAAAGATGTTCAAAGAACATCATGGCTGTATCAGTCTGCAAGAATGTGTGATGACTGATACCTGCAGCCCAGGATTCCACAGTCCTTGTTTGTGGTAACATCATGGAAGGTTTTTCTTTTGTTCTGGAATCAACACAGCAATTTGCAAGATCTCCTCACCATGGGAGTAGCCAGGAACGAGTCGATGACTCTGCCTGTGCAGGAAACAGAATAGGCAGCACTTTCAAACTTTTAGATAATGAGGGCCAGCATAAAGGCTACTGCTTTTCAGAACCTCCTTGCTGTCATTAGAGCAAAAAGCCTACTAATTAGTGGACAGCCATTTTTGGTGCTCAGTAGAATGGTGAAGGTTGGAGATGATATGCATGAGGTTGTTGTTTCTCAGGATAGTGCACTTTGCAGGCATTTAGCCTTACCCCTCAGATGCAGTGGCATACGTGAGGTGAGACTAAGCTGCCCAGTAGAAGTTCCAGAGATGCAGCTAGCATTGCCTCCATTGCAGGAGCAACTGATATCCTGGTCCCATGAGCCTTTTTTGAACACAGGAGTAGGCAATCACCTCCCATGACACTGGTCCTCAGACTGCACCTAATAAGAGAACTATAACAGGAGAAAGCAAGACATGTTTTGACACCTAGGATAAGTAAAGCATGATGGAGGAGTAGAACGGCTTATGTTCACTTTTGAATTGCTCTGAATAAAATATGTATACCTGTTTTGGGCTCATTGACTTAAACTTGCACTGCCACATAGGGCCAATGGGGACTGTTGTGTTGTTCTAGGATGGGTTGAAAGAGATGTGATTTTTTTGCGAGGGTGGGGGAAAAGGAGTAATGGTAATGGTAAAAATGCTAAACTTTGTTTAAACAGGTGAAAATGTTTCACTGATAAATTGAGTTCAAATGTTTCTTGCAGCTGTCACTGAGGAGTCCTCTGAATTACATTACTCTGGGTGCTCTGTTCCATGCTGTTCTGTTTCTAAAGCAGATAGGGAGACTTCCCCAAGATTCTCAAAGTCTAGGCATTTTTGGATGGCAAAGTTGTGAAGGCCATAACTAGCTACAGGATGACTGATTTGGAACATATTGCAAAACTCGTCCTCATATATTAATGCAGGAAAAGCACCTTTTAAAACCAAATGATCTTCTCAAAGATCACTCTGTGAGACTCATGTGACAAGTTGTAATGCTCCACAGCTACTGTTATTGCAACTCTTCAAGGGAGCATTATCCATAGTAACAAGATTATGCTTTGTCATCCATAAACCATTCTCTCATTTTATTATTTTCTTTGATGAGCGCACAGCAGGCAGAATTCCTGAGGATGAATGCATTGTGATAACTTCCAGAAATGTGCCATTCACATAAAGGTTTCTATGAATCTAGTCATACATAATCTGGGCGTTCAGCAAATTATATTCACTTTGTGAAGAAACATGAAAGGGACAATGGTAAGAACATGCAACGATATGTGGGTGCCTCTATTACACCTTGAAATTTGGCTCATCCAATAACATGATAAAACTGAATGGTCCCATCATGCTGTCGCCTTGCTCTCATGTCAAGCTGCATCAATTCCTCAGCTCCCTTAAAAAGGACATCAGTTACCTGATTGCAGGCACCATAGGTGTAATTGTACAGACGCCCTGTGGCTGCTTGAAATGAGCTGCTGGCAGAGAATTTCCCCAGCAGGTTCATGGCCAGCTGCTTCTTGGGGATGAATTATGTGGGGGTGTCCCCTCCTGTGTCCTGCTTCCCATAAGCACCCTGCACAAGTTTCTCTATCAAGGTTAAGTGAATCAGGTAAAGACAAAGATAAAAACAAAATACTGCGGATGCTGGAAATCTGAAACAAAAACAAAAATAGCTGGAAAAACTCAGCAGGTCTGACAGCATCTGCGGAGAGGAACACAGTTAACGTTTCGAGTCCGTATGACTCTTCATCAGAACTAAGGAAATATAGAAATGTGGTGAACTATAAGCTGGTTGAGGGGGGTGGGACAGGTAGAGCTGGATAGAGGGCCAGTGATAGGTGGAGGCAAAGAAGAGATTGCCAAATATGTCATAGACAAAAGGACAAAGGAGTGTTGACGGTGGTGATATTATCTAAGGAATGTGCTAATGGTGACATAAAGGGTGGAAAGCAGGACAAGCAAGTGACAGATGGCCCTAGTGGGGGTGGGGTGGGGGGAAGGGATCGAAATGGGCTAAAAGGTGGAGATAAAATGATGGATCAAAATAAATTTTTAAATAGGTGGGAAAAGAAAAATATATTTAAAAAATGATAAATTATTGGAAAAAAGGGGGATCGGAGAGGAGGTGGAGATGGAGGAGAGAGTTCATGATCTGAAGTTGTTGAACTCAATGTTAAGTCCGGAAGGCTGTAGAGTGCCTAGTCGGAAGACGAGGTGCTGTTCCTCAAGTTTGCGTTGAGCCTCACTGGAACATTGCAGCAGGCCAAGGACTGACATGTGGGCATGAGAGCAGGGTGGTGTGTTGAAATGGCAAGCGACAGGGAGGTCTGGGTCATGCTTGCGGACAGACCAAAGGTGTTCCGCAAAGCAGTCACCCAGTCTGCGTTTGGTCTCTCCAATGTATAGGAGACCGCATTGGGAGGAGCGAATGCAGTAGACTAAATTGAGGGAAGTGCAAGTGAAGTGCTGCTTCACTTGAAAGGAGTGTTCGGGCCCTTGAACGGTGAGGAGGGGGGAAGTAAAGGGGCAGGTGTTACACCTTCTGCGGTTGCATGGGAAGGTGCTGTGGGAGGGGGTTGAGGTGTAGGGGGTGATGGAGGAGTGGACCAGGGTGTTCCAGAGGGAATGATCCCTGCGGAATGCCGCCAGGGGGGGTGAAGGGAAGATGAGTTTGGTAGTGGCATCATGCTGAAGTTGGCGGAAATGGCGGAGGATGATCCTTTGAAGGCTGGTGGGGTGATAAGTGAGGACAAGGGGGACCCTATCATGGTTCTGGGAGGGAGAGGAAGGTGTAAGAGCGGATGTGCGAGTGATGGGCCGGACACAGTTGTGGGCCCTGTCAACCACCGTGGGTGGAAAACCTCAGTTAAGGGAGGAGGAAGACATGTCAGAGGAACTGTTTTGGAATGTGGTATTATCAGAGCAGATGCGACGGAGGCGAAGGAACTGAGAGAATGGGATGGAGTCCTTACAGGAAGTGGAGTGTGAGGAGCTGTAGTCGAGGTAGCTGTGGGAGTTGGTAGGCTTGTAATGAATATTGGTGGACAGTCTATCACCAGAAATTGAGACAGAGAGGTCAAGGAAGGGGAGGGAAGTGTCAGTGATGGACCACGTGAAAATGATGGAGGGGTGGAAATTGGAAGCAAAGTTAATAAATTTTTCCAGGTCCAGACGAGAGCAAGAAGCGGCACCGAAGCAGTCATCGATGTACCAGAGAAAGAGTTGTGGGAGGGGGCCTGAGTAGGACTGGAACAAGGAATGTTCCACATACCCCATAAAGAGACAGGCATAACTGGGGCCCATACGGGTACCCATAGCCACACTTTTTATTTGGAGGAAGTGAGGTGAGTTTAAAGAGAAATTGTTCAGTGAGAGAACAAGTTCAGCCAGATGGAGGAGAGTCGTGGTGGATGGGGAATGTTCAGGCCTCTGTTCAAGGAAGAAGCGGAGAGCCCTCAGACCATCCCGGTGGGGGATATCCACCAGATGGCAACAGAGAGATAATGTGAGATCTAGTGGTATCATTCGGTTAATGTGAAAGAGGTATCATAGCTCTGCATGCAAGTAATTGCTCGTCAGCGAAATGGCAAATGCAGTGTGAAGTTTTAGCTGTTCAATTTGGTTTTCGATGGTAAAAAGTGTGCTGGTGCCCAAGGAAGTAAAGGGAGAGTAGCCAATGTGTTGCCTTGCCCATCTTCATCCCATAGAATCTTACAGCACAAGAGAACAAGGCATATTGTGCCTGTACTAGCTCTTTGATAGAGCCTTTTAGTCCCACTTTCCTCTTCTTTCCCAGAGCCCTAGAATTCTTTTCTTTTACTGCTATATAACCCAAATCCTTTTTGAAAGTTACGATTGAAACTGTTTCCACCGCCCTTTCAGGCAGCATATTCCAGATCATAGTAAGTAGGCGTGTTAAAATAAATCTCCTAATCTACCCATCGGTTCAATTATTTTAAATCTGTGTCTGGTTGCTTACTCTCTTGCCTATGATAACATCTTTTCCCCCCAATGGAAACATAATTTAACTTTTTTCTAGCATTGACCTGCAGCTACAGGGTTGAGAGTTGACAATCAATGCCAGTACCAGCTCCCCCCATGTGGAGTAAAATATATTTTTCTTTCACAGACTCTTCCTGTGGAGACCCAACAGTCTTTCTCTGCTGAATCCCTCCTCTAGAAGGGATTGAAAGTGGCTCTCATTCAAATTGGGTGCTCCTCTTTTCCAGTATTCTTGTTCCTTCTTTGATTGCTAGGTCTTCCAGTAGAAGGCATTCTTGAAAAGTGAGACAAAAATCTCAGGAGCCATCCGATGCAGTTACCTGACAGCGAACTCAGTGACCCAAACACTTAACCAATTCACCTGTTGACCTCCCTCATACCCATCTGCTGCTGCTGCAATCTTGAGTCAGACTTGACATTTGAATGTCTGCTCTCTAATTTCCAAACACAGCAATAATAATATCATCTTGCATTGAATGTGGCAGAGTGCTACCAATGAATAGTTAAATGAGTTGACCTTGTAAATTATTACTGATTCAGCATTGGTGGACACAAGTCCTGATTCATTAGTGAAGTCCTGATACAATCGGCCATGTGGGATTTTAGGGGTCCATGTATAAGACCATAAGGCATAGGAGCAGAAATTAGGCCATTCGGCCCATCGAGTCTGCTCCGCCATTCAATCATGGCTGATAAGTAAAGAATAAGTAATAGGCATTTGAGCCACCAAACTACTTTCAAACCATTCATACTTAAGAGTTGAAGTTGATTAAAACATTACCACCGGCACAGAAAAAAAGTTCAACTTGCATTTACGTTTGTAGCGCCTTTCACGACCCCAGGGCGTCTCAAAGCGCTTTACAGGCAATGAAGTACTTTTGGAGTGTAGTCAACGTTGCAATGTAGGAAACGGGAACCAATTTGTCGACAGCAAGCTCCCAGGGATGTGATAACACCAGATCATCTGCTGAGGGGTAAATATTATCCAATGAACTGACACCACAAGGTGCGAAGGCTCAGGTTTTTGAAAAGCAATAGTGACCATTCTAGGTGAAAAGAAAAATATTTAATATAAATACAAATTTTAAAGAAAACATCGAGTGGGGTGGGGGGGGAGGGTAATAGTTTGTTTGCACTCCCTCAGATAGGGGACCAGTTACTCACCGGCCCCTTGGTAGGGTGGATTCGCTCGAGCATCTGAAGCTCGCGCCCGCTCGCGGGGAGGGGGGGTAACCGTCACCGGCTCGCGGGAGTTGGGGGGTGGAAATAACCGTCACCGGCTCGCGGGATTGGAGGGGGGGTGGGCTGGGGGGGATATAACCGTCACCGGCTCGCGGGAGCGGAGCGGAGTAGAGGGGGAGGGGGATAACCGTCACCGGCTCGCGGGAGGGGGAAATAACCATCACCGACTCGCGGGGCTGGGGGAACAACCGTCACCGGCTCGCGGGGCTGGGGGGAATAACCGTCACCGGCTCGCGGGGCTGGGGGGAACAACCGTCACCGGCTCGCGGGGGTGGGGGATGGGGAAATAACCGTCACCGGCTCGCGGTCGGCGGGAAGGGTGAGGGGATAACGGTCACCGGCTCGAGCGGACGGGAGACCCATCCCCATAAATAGTGAGCTCCCCACCCTAACCACCGAATTTAACGGTTGAACGGGGGGGGGGGTAAACATTTTCCCTGGGGAACCAGGTTCACATGGTCGTCCGTCGGTATTAGGGAAGCAAACTGAAGGGATGGGTGAGTGCATTTATCATTATTCTTCTGGGAAAAAAAAACGTGTTGGTAGACAGAAGATCTAAAGCCCAATACACCAACAAGCCTTAAGAGAATAGATCACAGTGCTCACTGAGCTGAAACATTAATTCTCTCTCTACAGATGCTGCCTGAACATTTTCTTTTTCATACCAACGAAGATAAAGAGAATAGATCATACAAGTCAATGGTCATTGCACTGAAACATGACTTCTCCCTCCACAGATGCTGCCTGAATATTTCCCAATACTTTCTGTTCTTCCATACCAATCTACCAGTTGTAATTTGGAAGTCTGTAGGTTGAGGGAGGAAGAAGGGAAAACTAAAGAGATTTTGGTGCCCTAGGAGAGGAGATTAGATTAGGAAACAGCCACAAACTCCATTTCTATAGGGAGGTGGGTGAACTCTGAAGAAGAGTCATATCGACTCAAGACATGAACTCGGTTTCTCTCTCCGCAGATGCTGCCAGGCCTGCTGAGTTTTTCCAGCATTTTCTGTTTTTCTTTCTGTAACCCCATGGCCCAGCATATCTCTCACTGTAGCATTACTATCAAGTCATTGACTAACCCTGGTTCAATGAAGAGTGTAGAAGAGCATGCCAGCTGCAGGCATGCTTAAAAATGAGGTGCCAACCTGATGAAGCTACAGTGCAGTACAAAACACCGGACACTGAAATGCTCACCTAAGCTAGCATTCCAAACATCCACACCATATTGATACCGTCGCAACTGAGTTGGGCTGGTCATGTAGCCAGAATGCCCGACACTTGTTTACCAAAGCAACTCTTCTCACAGAGTCATGATGAAAGTGATGATTGTGGGTGTTGAAGGCTAATCATCTCAGCTCCAGGACATGGCTTCAGGAGTTCTGCAAGTCAATGTCCTAAGCCCAACCACCTTCGGCTTTCCATCAATAACCTACCCTTCAAGAGATAAGTCAGAAGTGGGAATGTTCACTGAAAAAGTGCACATTGTTCAGTACTATTCACAGCTCTTTAGAAACAGAAGCAATTTGTGCCTGCATGTAACATGGACAACATTTGATCTTGGGCTGAACTGTGACAAGTATTATTCATGCCACACAAGTACCAGGCAAAGACCATCTCCAATAAGAGAGAATTTAATCATCTCTCCTTAACATTCAGTGGCATAACCATTGCTGAATCTTCAACCATCAACATCAATGGGCTTATCATTGATCGGGATTTAACTGGACCAGCCATATATATACATTATGGCTACAAGAGTAGGTCAGAGGCAAGGAATTCAATCGTGAATCAACTGCCTGTCATCATCCCATCTGGGATGCCAATTTGTTATGTTTTGATAGACATGACATTTATTGATTTGATGTTGACCTGTATTGATGGCTATGATTGAACATAATTCAGCACAGGCAAGACCTGATACATTACAGTATTGAGCAGGAGTTTTCATAGAGAGCTACATTTACTTTATTTATACCCTGGTTGGAAGCAATGATTATATGCATCTGCACCCTCTGGCTTGGTCCCTGGTTTGTCCTCTGAATGTCTCTTGAGTTCCCTCTTCAGTGTTCTATACCACTAGCCCATTTGTACCTCCTTCTTATACTTGTTTCTATAATTTAAAATCCCTGAATTTCACTAGACTAATTAGTGGCTTATGCCCATCATGTTATTGTCCAGTTAAGGGATGACATGTCCACAAAACCCCCATTTGCTTAGATTCCAGCTTTGTTGGCCCTCTTACATCACATATTTTGACTGTTCAGGATGTTATGTGGTGCAGCTGTGGCAATGCACATGGGCTTGTTTTTATACTGGAGATACTTATCCTTGATGGTTAATTGGCCCTGTGAAGCACTCATTATAACAGCCTTTAGCAACTTAATGTTGCTAATATAATAGCTGCTGCAGTTGTTAATGTAACAAAGTAACTTTAGGGGTTTGTTGTAGTGGATGGGTCTGGTGGCTGGTGTCAACAAAGGATAAGTAATAGAAATTTAAAATTTTGGAAATCCTGAACTAATTTTAAATTTCAAGTGAGATTCATACTCAATTCTGAGAAATTAAATTATACTTCTTAAAAATATACTTTCCCTGCTGATATAGTTTTAAAAAATAGCATGAGCTATGCATATCATATTCACCACATTAGTAAAATCTGAGATGTGAAAATACCTCTTTGCTATATGATCACTGTTTGGTGAAATCATGTATTATGACATGTACTTATACTTTTGCTTGGTATTTTATTTTCATTTCTTGTGAAATGTGTTTTAATGTCTTCCCCCCACCTTCTCTTCCTATTCCTGGATATATTGATAACTTAGAAGTACAGAAGTTGAATATTGCTGAAAAAAGAGACAGGTTGCTGAAACTTTTCATCTTGCACTCATCAGGACAAGCCCAAGAATGCCAAATTTCAAATGATCACAACAATTTATACTACAGGGCAAAAAAAGGTGCTGATTGAACAACAGGTTAAGCAAGCCATTTCATGCTGTTACTATTCAGTGGCTTTGTGAGTGCTATTTTCCACTAACAGGACAGTACCGTCAGTCCAAAAAGACATTCTGCCTACCACATAATTGAACGATGTGTATGAATTTCAGTGCTGGTGTGATACCAGGTGCAGTACATTAGGCTGTACATCCCCATGATTGAATCAAACAGCATGTTCCTTTGGTTGTAATAGGCAGAGTGTAGCCCACACTTGCAAAACTCAAAACAAAATGTTTACTATTATATGTGATTGTGATTGGGCAGCAATTGCTGAACAATCCTGAGTGCATTAATAGCTATATTAACAACCAATTTAAGATAATCAGTCAAGCTTGTAATGGGGCTTATTTACACTTGCTAGAAGTGACATACATTCATACGCGACAAGGACCCGTTCTCTGCAAACAAAAGGAATTTTTTTGATTTACTTGGGAGCTTGGGGAACCTATTGTTCCCTGTTGCTTTCTTCACGGCAACGTCTCGACTGATCAGTCGACTTGCCAACAAATCAGCACCCTTTTGTCCTGTAATATAAATTGTTGTGATTGTTTGAAATTTGGCATTCTTGTGGTTATTCTGATGAATGCAAGGTAAAAAGCTTCGGTTGTGTATCTCTCTTTTCAGCAATATACATTGATTATTTTCTTGACAAGGGAACTATGCTTCTCCAAGTGTCAATGCTCTTTGATATGTTATCTAGGCTGTCATTATTCATGTGTGAGCTTTGACGATGAATGATGGCAAGCCATTTTTGTGGGAGGAAATTATAGCCAAGCCCCATTTTGTCCTCATCAGACATCAACACAGTTGCTATTCCAGTGGCGGTAACTGGATAGCAATCAGGTATGAGAATCCTCACTGATTTTACCATCCCTAATCCAGGAGTTCTTACACATTGTAGCCCCAATTTTAATCTAACCACCCTGTTCGAATGGGGCAGGTTGGGGTTGAACATCTGTTTACATCCTGTTCAATTTTACTCTCGTTTTCAATAGAGACTAAAGTCATATGAGGGTACAAAATGGATGTCATATCTGAATCAACCTTATTGTTACTGGGTGAGTTAGTTTATAATTGAGGTTAGAAAGCAGATCTTGAAATGAACAAACTAAGCACAGTCTTGCAACTACTACATACCTGCTGTTATGAGTTTTTTGTATATTTTGTTTTGGTTTAACTTGCTAGAAAAAGACATTTGTTTCTAAATACAAAGGTATTCTGTGGCATTGCACATGGGGAGTTGAGACCATGTGTAGTCTTTAGGTGAAGTAGGGTTAGATAGCAAAAGATAATAGACTAGGGGTAGCAGACATCAATCACAGTTTTAAAGTCATGGGAAGAATCTTTGAACTGTTTATTTTTTACTTTTGCCTTTTCTCAAAAATGGGTGATTGTCAGTTATGAATCTTGTGTTTTTCCTGATTTGAATCAACTTTTGGGCAAGCTTTTAAATGGTTGCCAACATTAATCACTGCTAAAAAGAGACTGGATGCTTTTGAATATGCAAATAGGGTCATATACTGTTGTAAGGCCTAATTTGCTACTTCCAAGAAGAAATGGGCAAAGCAGCACAGCACGTGCCAGTGCTACTTTCTCCAACCATTGAGTGGCTGATCCAGCTGTCCTTAAAGTAAATATAGTTGGGCTGGAGCAAAGGAGTTTCTATGCAATCTACGCTGTTGAGCTGGGAGCTGCATAATTGAGATGCTGCAGCATCACTTCTGGCAAGGAGTGACCATTAAACACAGCAATAAAAACAAAAAACTACTGCGGATGCTGGAAATCCAAAACAAAAACAGAATTACCTGGAAAAACTCAGCAGGTCTGGCAGCATCGGTGGAGAAGAAGAGTTGGCGTTTCGAGTCCACATGACCCTTCAACAGAACTGAGTGTAGTTAGGAGAGGGGTGAAATATAAACTGGTTTAAGGTAGGGGGCAGGGGGAGAGAAGTTGAGGGTGGGGTGGTTGTAGGGACAAGCAAGCAGTGATAGGAGCAGATAATCAAAAGATGTCACAGACAAAAGGATCAAAGAGGTGTTGAAGGTGGTGATATTATCTAAGAAAAGTGCTAATTAAGAATGGATGGCAGGACACTTTTCTTTTCCCACCTATTTCCATTATTTTTAAATTTACAACTAATACCTTGTCAGTCTTTCCACCCCACCCCCACTAGAGCTGTACCTTGAGTGTCCTGCCATCCATTCTTAATTAGCACTTTTCTTAGATAATATCACCACCTTCAACACCTCTTTGATCCTTTTGTCTGTGACATCTTTTGATTATCTGCTCCTATCACTGCTTGCTTGTCCCTACAACCACCCCACCCTCAACTTCTCTCCCCCCCGCCCCCCACCTTAAACCAGTTTATATTTCACTCCTCTCCTAACTACACTCAGTTCTGTTGAAGGGTCATGTGGACTCGAAACGTCAACTCTTTTCTTCTCCACCGATGCTGCCAGACCTGCTGAGTTTTTCCAGGTAATTCTGTTTTTGTTTTGTTATTAAACACAGCAGGTAAGTTTACATAGGCAGATTCCATTGAAATATGTAAATAGATACTTATAATGGGAAAAACTTAATATGTGTGACAAAAACACAACAGGATATAGCATGCAGGCGTAAGATTTTAAATTCCTAGAATTTTAAGGATATTCATATGTAACTTATGCTCTCCATATTTTATCTAGAGCCGTGATGCTTTGTTGCTACCTTCCTTTGATCAGAGTAACACAAATTTCAGTCAAAGGATTGTTACTGATTTAATACCTTGAGCACGTGTTTCCACTTACTCGATAGTACAGACACATCTGTATGTAAGAGTAGGGTTGAGGCAACAGTGCAGAAGACTAGCAAGGAAGATGGCGAATACTGGAATGAGATTTTATGAATTGTCTGCAGAACTTCTCAATGGTGAAATCTTCAGTTTCTCCAACCTCGTAGGAAAGGTGGTGTTGATTGAAAACGTTGCATCCTTATGAGGCACAACTATCAGGGATTACCAACAGATGAATGAGCTCCAGAGTCGCTACGGCAACCAGGAGTTTGTGATTCTGGGTTTTCCCTGCAACCAGTTTGGTTACCAGGTAAATCTAATATTTTTTCAGGAAAAACAATACTTTGATGTCTTTTTCCATGGAGCAAGTCACCACTTAGTTTAATTGACTCAATTTCTCTTACAGAAGCCCTAAACTGTTGTAAATAAATTAGCAGCTTAAGTTATAGCAACCCTGACTAACTTGCTATATTTAGTAATATTTTGACATTTTCCAACTTCAGTAACTTAATAAACTTTTGATAAAATTAATCATTAAAATATTATCATGGTTTATATAGCAATTTAAACACAAACATTTTTGAGTTCTGCATTTGATTTTCAGATTTTTAAGGCAACAATTTTAAGGAGCTTCTCTTCCAGTGTCCTTATTCATTCATCTTATCATATTTTGTAATAACAGTTGTTAACCTTAGATAAATTCAGAGTTTAGTTTGTTACCATTTGAGTAAAAAGGTGCAATGTAGTAAGATGGGATGTCTGCTTATTTTAATCCCAACAGGTATATGCAAACTAGTTAAGCTTAAAGAAAAACCATGACCAGTTGGGAGTGAGTTACAGTACTGTGACAAATTCAACATTTGATACTTTGAAAGAAGTAACTTGCATCTAACATCTTACCATGTTTCTCAGAAACATCTCAAAGCATGTCACATACAGGGTACTCAGAAGTGCTGATACTATTGCAGCAACTACAGTGGTTTTTAAAAGATTATTTAAATTTGAAAAGTAATTTGCATCCTACAGGTCAATCACCATCTGTAGAGAGAATAGACAATGGAGGTTTCAGGTTGGTCCTGTTTAAGATCTGAAGAAGGGTGCAAATCAGAAACGGATGATGATTGGCCTGCTCTGTGTTTCCATAAAATAGGTGTATAACTTGTCCAAAAAATAGCTGCAAATCAACGATTCATGTATTTCATCTTTCTTTACATTGATTTTGTAGGAAAATATGTACAATGAGGAGATCCTTAATTCCTTGAAATATGTCCGTCCAGGCAATGGCTTTGAACCAAATTTCTTTTTGTCAAAAAAGATTGATGTCAATGGAGAAGACGAGAATCCAGTCTTCACTTTTCTGAAGAAGAAGTTGCCTGAGACTTATGATGATCCTGATACCTTAATAAGTGATCCCAAGTTCATAGACTGGAAGCCAGTCCGTCGGAATGATATTGGCTGGAATTTCGAAAAATTCCTTATTGGGTCAAACGGTGAGCCATATAGGCGATATAGCAAAAACTTCCTCACCATTGAGATTGAAGATGACATCAAAGCTCTTCTTCCAAAGGATGAATGACTTGGTGATGCTACGGATGAATAAGTTAAAATTTAGTGTCTTAAATATAGAAGATAGGTGTTATATTACAGATGGTGCTTTTTTAAAGTTTAGTTAAGAGTATGTGTTGAGCTGTAAAATTTTAAGGAAATACAGCAACCACCAAATGTATGCAAATTAGATTCGCTACATTATCTATAGTGACATTCTAATAGGCTTGTTAGCTCTGTTTAGAATTTCTCTTGTTGTAAATGGAAAATATACAGAAACCTGTCCTTGTCCCAAAAGACGTTTCTCAGTCAGTGAGATCCTAAATTCTCTACTGAATGCGGCAAACTAGTTTCTGGTGTTAGGCATTTTACTATATGATGGTACTTTTTTAAAGGTCTACTGAAAAGTACTTAATGTAGTCTGTAAAAGTCTAACTGGACATAGGAACTAACTTGTTACAACCTAATATAAAGGAGGCTCTTCTAATAAATGTATTTTGATGAAAAACTGTGTTTCACTCCAGTTTCATTATAGAGACTTAAACCACGTGTAAGTGACAGGTAGTTTTTCATGAGATTTCCCACCAAATTCCATCTCCTGCATTATCCTTCTCCTATGACAGTGCATGAATTAATCCTCTGTAATCTCAGTCTGGTTATAGGTATTAACTCCATTACTGGGAAACAATTTCACATAAATGCCCACATCTTCAGCTAACTCCATTCTGCCAAGAAAATAAGTCTCAGAGTTCTCTATTATGTTTTATAATTCTGTACTACTTTTTGAATGGATCTCATGGCCTGCAATGTAAACAATGAGTACATGCTGTACAGGAAACATGCCGTCTTACTTAAATTGAAAATTGCATTTTCTTACGTCATAGACCTATCATACAAAATTTGATATCAGGCTGCAGCTTGGCTTGAATCATTGGGAGTTGACATTGGTCAAATTGTTAAAAAAAAGGTTTAGAGTTTTTTGCTGATAAATTGCCAGATTTGGTTTTTTGAGTGGTGAATCAGTGAAAGCTGATTTTCTCCTGCATTTGAGAAATAAACATAAGATTTTTCTATATTTTATTATCAGGTTGGGAGATGTCTGCCTATTGTGTCTATGACAACATTATCCACACTTACAGCTGAATGTGTTGCGCTGACCACAAATGTGATCTGGCACTTCTCTGGTCCTGATTTTTCAGCAGAAAAGTTGCTGAAAAGAGATGTTGCTGAATCTTTTCATCTTGCACTCATCAGGACAAACTCAAGAATGCCAAATTTCGATCACAACAATTTATACTACAGGAGAAAAGGGTGACGATCGGTTGGCAAGTCAATTCTGATGAACTGAGGCGTTGTCATTGAGAATACAATGGGGAACCATAGACTCCCCAAGCTCCAGTGTAATTCAAGAAAGGCACAAAGCTTCTTCAACAAGTGCTGCCCAATCGCAGAATCACATTTAACAGTTGACGTTTTTGTTTTGGGTTTTGCAAGCGTGGGCTGGTTGAGTACGGTCTGTACTCTGCTTATTACGGACAACTGAAGGAACGTGCTGTTTGATTTTTTGCAGCCAATCACTGGGACATATGGCCTACATGCCTGGCTTCACACTGGCATTGAAATTCATATACGATGTTGTTCAGTTATGTGGCAGGCAGAACGTCTTTTGGATTGATGATCTGTTGGACTGTTCCCTGTTGCTTTCTACATGACAACACCTCGGCCAATCAGAGTTGACTTGCCAACCAATCATCACTCTTTTCTCCTATATGTTGTAATTGTTTGAAATTTGGCATTCTTGGGTTTGTCCTGATGAGTGGAAGATGAAAAACTTTGGAACATGTCTCTCTTTTCAGCAATAAAAAGAAAGTTGCTTAATTTGTGTCTTAAGTGGATCTGAATCTTCTTTAGGTATATTTTTCACATTGCAGTCAATGTAAGTCTTAATGGCGCCAAGACACTGTTACTAAATTCAAGTAGTTAGGCACTTATTTGACCAGCGCAGACTCGATGGGCTGAAGGGCCTTTTTCTGTGCTGTAGACCTCTATGACTCTATTTCAACTATTGCCCTGTGCATAATCTCATAGGATCATAGCAGTACAGCACTGAAACAGGTCACTTAGTGCAAGGAATCTGACTCTTTTGAAGTGTGATCCAGTTAGTTCCACTCCTTGGCTCTTTCCCCATATCGTGTTTTTTCTCCTTGAAATATTTATTCAATCTGCTTTTGAAAGGTACTGTTACTGTTACACCAATTTCCACCACCCTAATCAGGCAATGCATCCCAAATCCTAACTGCTCATTGCTTAAAAGTTTCTTCTCAGGTTGTCTCAGGTTCCTTTGCCAATCACCCTATAGCTGTGCCCCTTGTACTTTTGCCTGAAAGGATGGCGGTAGCAAATTCAATAGTGACATTCAAAAGGAAATCTGGAAAAATACTTCAAGAGAATGGATCGTAAGGAACTTCAACTATCAAATTAATACCACAAAAACTTGGATTTAATGGAGAGAAACTGAATTAACGTTTTCAGGCCAATGACGTTTTGTAAGTTTGAAAGGTCACCGAGTTGAAAACTTAACTCTGTTTCTCTCTCCATCAATATCAGCAGAAACTGTGATGGAAAACTTGGGCCCTTTTTTGTTTATAGTGTTTTTACTTCCTGAGGTAGTTACAGTTGGACCTGGAGTGTGCTGCCCAAAAGGGTGGTGGAAAAAGAGAATTGGATAAATACTTGAATGAGGTGGTTTTGCAGCACTATGGGAATGGGCAGGGGGCAGTGGCAGCCGTCATTCTATTGGTAGTGGTTGCTGATTAGTCAGAAGATTGTGGGTTTGAGTCGCGTTCCAGGATTTAAGCACAAAAATCAAAGCTGACACTCCACTCTCAGTACTGAAGGAGTACTGCACTGTTGGAGATGCTTTTGCATGAGATTAACATCTCAGATGAACATAAATGATTCCAGGGCATTGTTCTGAATAGCTGGGGAGTTCTAAAATTAAAACAGAAAATGCTGGAAAAACTTAGCAGGTCTGGTAGCATCTTTGGAGAGAAAAATAGAGTTAACATTTCGAGTACGTATGACCATTCTTCAGAGCCCACTCATCTCCGCAGATTCTGCCAGACCTGCTGAGTTTTTCCAGTATTTTCTGTTTTAATTTCAGATTTCCAGCATCTACACTATTTTGCTTTTAGCAGGGGAGTTCTCTCTGGTGTCCTGGCCAATATTTATCCCTCAATATCACCCAAAACAGATTATTTGATCATTATCATGAGAGGGGGTTTGCTGTGTGCAAATTGGTGGCTACATTAAAACAGTGATTACATGTCAAAAAAGTATTGCATTGACTATAAAGCATTTCGTGACATCCTGTGGTTATTAAAGTCATGATATAAATCAAGTTTTTCTAACTGGATAGCATTTCCTTCTGTGCTCTGTGGCACCCTACAACATACATGTCCATGTTCATTACTTAGGATGAACTCTGAGTGTTCAAAGCTCGCCTTTGTGAGAGTTTATTGGGCTCCAAACTTGGAGCAACAGTCATGCGCAGGAATAATGATTGCAGGCTCAAGAGGCTGTGCGAGACTAATCTGACTAAAAATATGATGACTCTCACTCAAGCATGGCATGCTACTGGTGGTGCAAGCTGGCAGGGAAACACATCCCATACTGGATGTTGAACAGATGAATAAAGATAGAGGCCAATCTTCCCCATAATGCTAGTGCATCAAGTTTACCAATTGAGTAGCGGAGGAAACAATTTTAAAACTGTTGAGACACAGAAGGTTAAAGCTCAATATGCTGGCAAGGCTGAAAAGAATAGGAACCACATCAATGTCAAGCTTTAGAAGCCTCTAGATTGGGCAAAGATTTTGGCGTAGATCAGAAAGAACCGAGGTATTGGATGCCAGCACTGATGAAATGTAAACAGTAGATACTACACAGCTATTAACTTCCTGCTGCTTGCCCAGTTCAAATCACTTTATTCACTGGGACATTAGGCCCCTGGAATAATTGTAGCTAATTGTAAACCATGTCAGGTATTTCTTTGTGCCCCATAGGACCTTTACATATGATCCATGTCAGTATACATCTAAATTTCCTTAGCTTTGTCAGCCGCTTTACGTGAATAACTTAGTTTTGCTTGTAGCTCACACCTTTTCTTGGCATATATAGGTTTTTTGATGTTGATGACCTGTCTTTCAACCATGGTAGCTGAAGGGTGCGTTTCTCACAGAACAATTCAGCAACCTCCATATCATTCTATCATACCAATCTTTGAGGTTTCTGATTTTGGTCCTTGGGTTTTACTGGCTGCAGCATATAAGCCATTTCACTGTTCCCAGATGCTGTGTTGACAGTGGAAAGATTCAGTCCTGCTGCTCTAAGTTTGGCAACATTTATTCTGGCAGAGGTTTCACCTTGTGGACTTAAAAATGGATCTTTCCTGAGATTAAAGTTTTGATTGGATGAGTTTGTGGTCCACCCAACACATAGCTTGCGATCACAATGTTTGACATCCTTTAGGCAGTTAGGTGCCAATGATAGTAAAGTGCCTTCAAAGTTTTGCATATGCTTGGAAGCCTTAAGTATGTTGTTAAGTAACACAACCTAATGAGCTGTATTTCATGACTGTTCGATTTCCCTAAGCCATGTCTAACCTTTTTCTTTAAATTGAAGGCATAACCAAGTCTGTTTATTTATGGTTACCGTGGACTTTTTTGGGGGGCCCAGGAGGGCAGTGGAAAAGGCACAATTAACTTTAATTTATGACATTGTTACTTGACATTAGAACCAGGTAGCACAAAGTTACTGATACAAATATGTTGGACATTGAACAGCCCATCGTGTCGGCGCAGGCTGAAAAAAACTAGCTGCCCATTCTAATCCCACCTTCCAGCATCCAGTCTGTAGCCTTGCAGGTTACAGCATGTCAGGTAGATCCAGGTGCCCTTTAAATGAGTTGAGGGTTTCTGCCTCAACTACCAATCCAGCAGAGAATTCCAGACACCTACCATTGTTTGGGTGAAAAAGTTTTCCCCAATATTCCCTCTAATCCTTCTACCAATCACCTTAAACCTGTGCCCCTGATAACTGACTGCAAGTCTTCTGTGTCTGCTCTATCCAGGTCCCCCATAATTTTGTACACCTCAATCAAGTCACCTCTCAGCCTCCTCTGTTCTAAGGAAAACAACCCCTGCCTACCTAATTTTTCCTCATAGCTGTAATTTTCCAGCTCTGGCAACAGTGTTGTAAATTTCTTCTGGACTCTCTCCAGAGCGAGTATGTCCTTCCTGTAATGCGATCAAAACTGTACGCAAAACTCCAGCTGTAGCCTAACCAGCATTTTATACAGTTCCAGCATTACATTCTTGCTTTTGTATTCTATACTCTGTACAATAAAGGAAAGCATTCTATATACTTTCTTCACCACCACCTCTACCTGTCCTGCCACCTTCAGGGACCTGTGGATATGCACTGCAAGGTCCCTCACTTCCTCTACCCCTCTCAATATCCTCCCTTTTATTGTGTATTCCCTTGCTTTGTTTGCCCTCCCAAAATGCATAACCTCACACTTCTCTGGATTGAATTCCATTTGCCACTTTTCTGCCCACTCAACCAAACTATTGATATCATTCTAGAGTCCACAGCTATCCTCTTTACTATCATTTAAGTCCATATCATTAATATATACCACAAACAGCAAGGGACCCAACACTGAGTCCTGTGGAACGCCACTGGAAACCTCTTTCCATTTGCTAAAATATCATTTTGTGAATCATAATCATTACCCTGTTTCCTGTCGCTGAACCAATTTTGGATCCAACTCTCATTCCCCTGTATCCCATGGGCTTTTACTTTTCTGATCAGTCTGCATATGGGACTTTGTCAAATGCTTAAAATCCATGTAGGCCACATCCACTGCATTACTCTCATCAATCTCCCTTGTTACTTTCTCAAAAAATTCAATTAAATTAGTAAGATATGATTTTGCCTTAACAAAACCATGTTGGCTATCCCTGATTAACCCATGCCCAAGTGACAGTTTATCCTGGCTCTCAGAATTGTTTCTAATAATTTGTCCACCACTAAAGTCAGACTGACCAGCCTATAATTATTTGGCCTATCCCTTGCAACCTTTTTAAATAATGGTAAAACTTTCGCAGGCCTCCAAACCTCTGGAAACTCACCTGTATCTATTGAAAAATTATCCTCAGGGCATCCACTATTTCCTCCTTGGCTTCCTTTAACAGCCTAGGATACAATCCATCTGGCCCTGGTGATTTATCTGCCATCAAGAATGTCAGTCCCTCCAGTACTTCCTCTCTCATTATGCTGATTGTAACAGTATCTACTGTTTCACACTCATTAACTAGAATGTCTGCATCATCCCTCTCCTTTGTGAAGATAAAGACAAAGTACTCATTAAAAACCCTACCCACATCTTCTGCATCAACATGAGCTACCTTGCACATTCTTGATAGACCCTACTCTTTCCTTCGTTATCCTCTTGTTCTTAATGTACCGATGAAATATCTTTGGGTTTTCCTCGATTTTACTTGTCAATATTTTTTTTTGCTTTCCTGATTTCATTATTTACTTCATCCCTGTATTTTCTATGCTCATCTAGGCTTTCTAGCATATTTATTTTTTGTGACTGTCATAAGCTTTCTTTTTCTGCTTTACCTTACCCTGTATGCTTCTAACCAGGGGGCTCTAGATATAGCACCACCCTTTTTCTTTGTGGGGACATGTCTACACTTTGCCTGCAGAATCTCACTTTTGAATGCCTCCCACTCGTTTCCCTTCAAGTAGCTGTAACTAGCCCACTTCCACCAGATCATACCTCAGCTTCGTAAAATTTATCTTTCCGCGATTTAGAACTTTCACTTGTTCTTTCTTTATTCTTTTCCATAATTACGCTAAATCTAACTGCATTATGGTCACTATCTCCAAAATGGTCACTCATTTTGCTACTTCATCCACTTGCCCAGCTTCATTTCCTAAGACTAAATATAAAATTGCACTCCCTCTTCTTGGACTTATGTGCTGGCTAAAAAAGTTTTCAGTTCATTCAGCAAGGAACTGGATAGAGCTTTACAATTTTTAAATACTAGCCAAAATCTGTGGTTTTGCACATCAAGAAGCATAATTGTGCACTATTCAGATTGAGCCAGGTTAGAGGTGAAGGGAAGAGTGGTAAAAGGGCAGGCGGGTTTGGGAGCAAGGGCAGCAGGCCATTTCGGTTTAATTTCAGTGTGACTGACCGGTTTGAAAGGAGTGAATGCTTAGGGATGAAGGGGACAGATAGATCTGGACTGGCTTGGGGAGGGCGAAAATCAGCTGTCACATTCCAGGAACATTTTAGCTCCAAGGCAACAAACTGGGGGCATGGAAAAGTGCCTCTCAGCAAGGGAAGAGGATGGTTCTCAGTGTCTCAAAGTTAGATTATTGGACTTCAACAGATCAGAATACTGTGGATCAGCCAGAGTGCAGGAGAAGTGTACAGGCCAAAGACATTGGTACAAAAAGTAATCTCAGCATTTTCTAAGGCAAGTATTGATGTTTATACTTTTGCCAGAGACAGTGGCTGTCAAGTGTTTTAAGTGCATTTTGAAATTGAATATTTGGACACACTCAGTAACTTTAATATACAACAAATTGGTAGACTTAGGGTAGTAGAGAATTGATGAACTTCAGAAAAACTGAGTAATTTTCTCAATGTACGATAGAGGTTACAAAAGACTGTAAAATCAGTGTTTTCTGTAAAAGTTCTTGCTTGAAGTGTGTAGCGCTTTATTACATTATTTCCCATCTGCTTTCCAATTTTTTTGCTAGAAACCAAAAGGAGATCATAGAATAAAAGTTATAACAGTTCTAATTCATTTTTATCAAAACTTGGTGTTCAAAAAACAGAACTATTCCCACTAGAGTTACACAGTGAGCCCACATGACAGATAAAGTCATAGCTCCAATCAGCGGTCTTTATTTATTTAGAGATACGTATTAAAACCAGCCACTTACAAAGTGCCAGTTTGGGCAAAAAGACTAGAAGAAACTGATGCGAAATTTACATTACAATACATACCAGCAAACTTATGCTGGTTTGGATCAGTTATCTCACCTGGGGGTTGGAAACCTCTGTTCCTGTGCTGCCTATAATACAATATAATATTACAAATTTTAATATCGGAGTCACAGTAGCCAAACCACAAATAAACCAGTGCCCTGCTACAAATTTATAATGCAAGATTTCCAGGTTAAGATGCAAGGTGTCATTCATGCAAAGAAATACCATTATACCGATAAGAAGAAACAATACAAGCAATACAAGTTTGTGACATAACTTAAAAATCCAAATTGGGCAGAAAATTAATCTGGGAAGGAACTGAGTAGAAACTGCAACCTTTTTCAAAAATAAACCAAACCAAAAACCCTGATCTCAAATTGATGAGAAAAAACCTCACTTAAAAATTTCCAAAGCAGTTTATTTTACAGTACAGTGACATTCGTTAATTGTCATCAGAAATCAGTAGATTCTGAAACAGAGCATGACTGAACAAAGGTTAAGCAACTGTTATTTTTCTTCACCCAGTCATCCAGATCTGACCAATTTTGTTTTTAAAAAAGTTGCTGTTATCAAGAGGGTTCTTGTCCCCTACCCTGAAGGCAGCTGGTGCTGATGATATAGAGCAGCATAGTCCAAAAACAGTTGATCTAATTTCTTGTTGGCAAATCATGCACTTTCATCTTAGTTGGTATCCATTTTGTCGTCTTCATTTTTTCTATTCTCACCATTCTCTGCAGCAGGAGTGCTCAAGGAAGCAGATGAACTGTTGTAATGGCTATTGGGGTCTCTACGTTGGTAGAAAAGAACATAAGCTGCTTTTGTCTAGGAAAAATAGAAATCACAGTATCATGTTTAGATGGTGGGGCAATGCAATGTACGGCATCATGATAAAACAATATTACATTTGATGTTTCTTCAAGATCCTTTCCTAATTCATTTCTTGACCTGACTCAAGTCATGCAAGGTTATTAAAGGTAAAGTGAGTGGGCAACAAGGTAGCATATGGAGTATAATGTGGGCAAGCATGTGGTTACTCACTTTGGTAGTTTTTTAAAAATTCATTCACAGGATGTGGGCTTCACTCACTGGGCCAGCATTTATCCCTAGTTGCCCTTGAGAAGGTGATGGTGAATGACCTTCTTGAACCGCTGCAGTGCATGTGGTGTTAGGAAGGGCGTTCCAGGATTTTGACCCAACAACAGTGAAGGAACGGCAATATGTATATATTTTAATTTATTCATTCATGGGATGTGGGCGTCGCTGGCTAGACCAGCGTTTATTGCCCAACCCTAATGGCCCTTGTTCAGAGGGCATTTTAAGAGTCAACCAAATTGCTGTGGGTCTGCAGTCACATGTAGGCCAGACCAAGTAGGGATGGCAGATTTCCTTCCCTAAAGGACATTAGTGAACCAAGTCAGGATAGTGAGTGGCTTGGAGGGGTATTTCCAGGTGGTGGTGTTCCTATCTATCTGCTGCCCTTGTTCTTTCTAGATGGTAGGGGTTGTGGGGTGCTGTCTAAGGAGCCGTCTTGAAGATGGTACACACTACTGCTACTGTGCGTCAGTGGTGGAGGGAGTGAATGTTTGTGGATGTAGTGCTAATCAAGTGGGCTGCTTCGCCCTGGACAGTGTCAAGCTTCTTGACTGTTGTGGAAGCTGCACTCATCCAGGCAAGGGGAGAGTATTCCATCATACGCCTGACTTGTGCATTATAGATGGCGGACAGGCTTTGGGGAGTCAGGTGGTGAGTTACTCGTTGCAGGATTCCTAGCCTCTGACCTGCTCCTATAGCCACTGTATTTATATGGCTAGTCCAGTTCAGTTTCTGGTCAACGGTAACCCCCGGGATGTCGATAATGGGGGATTCAATGATGATAATGCTTTTGAATGTCTTGGGGCGATGGTTAGATTCTTTCTTGTTGGAGATGGTCATTGCCTGGCACTTGTGTGGCACGAATGTTACTTGCCACTTATCAGCCCAAGTCTGGATATTATTCAGGTCTTGCTGCATTTGGACATGGACTGCTTCAGTATGAGTCGTCGCAGGTGGTGCTGAACATTGAGCAATCATCAGTGAACATCCCCACTTTTGACCTTATGATGGAAGGAAGGTCATTGATGAAGCAGCAAAATTCCTGCAGTGATGTCCCGGAGCTGAGATGACTGACCACCAACAACCGCAACCATCTTCCTTTGTGCTAGGTATGACTCCAACCAGTGGAGAGTTTTCCCCCCCGATTCCCATTCATTCCAGTTTTGCTAGGGCTCCTTGAAGCCACACTTGGTCAAATGTGGCCTTGATGTCCAGGGCAGTCACTCTCACCTTAACACGGGAGTTCCGCTCTTTTGTCCATGTTTGAAGCAAGACTGTAATAAGGTTAGGAGCTGAGTGGCCATGGTGGAACCCAAACTGGGTGTCAGTGAGCAGGTTATTGCTAAGCAGGTTATTGCTAAGCAAGTGCCTCTTGATAGCACTGACCCCTTCCACTACTTTACTGATAATCAAAAGTAGACTGGTGGGGTGGTAATTGGCTGGGTTAGATTTGCTTTGCTTTTTGTGTACCAGACATGCCTGGGCAATTTACCACATAGCTGGTAGATACCAGTGTTGTAGCTGTACCGGAACAGCTTGGCTAGGGGCAGGGCAAGTTCTGGAGCACAAGTCTTCAGTGCTATTGTCGGGATATTGTCAGGACCCATAGACTTTGTATTATCCAGTGCCTTCAGCGGTTTCTTGATATCACGTGGAGTGAATTGAATTGGCTGGAGACTGGCAACTGTGATGCTGGGGACCTCCGGAGGCCGAGATTGATTACCCACTGGACACTTCTGGCTGAAGATTGTAGCAAATGCTTCAGCCTTCTCTTTTGCACTGATGTGCTGGGCTGCCCCATCATTGAGGATGGGGATACTAGTGGAGCCTTCTCCTGTGAGTTGTTTAATTGTCCACCACCATTCACGATGCGATGTGGCAGGACTGCAGATCTTAGATCTGATCTGTTGGTTGTGGGATCACTTAGCGTTGTCTATCACTTGCTGCTTATGCGTTTGGCATGCAAGTAGTTCTGTGTTAATAGCTTCACTAGGGTGACACCTCATTTTTAGGTATGCCTTGTGCTGCTCCTGGTATGCCCTCCTGCACTCTTTATTGAACCAGGGTTGATCCCCTGACTTGATAGCAATGAGAGTACAGAGAGAGATATGAGGTTAGATTGTGTTCGAGTACGATTCTGCTGCTGCCAATGGCTCAGAGCATCTCATGGATGCCCAGTCTTGAGTTGCTAGACCTGTTTGAAATCTATCCCATTTAGCACGGTGGTAGTGTCACACAGCACAATGGAAGGTATCCTCAATGTGAAGGTGGGACTTCCGTCTCGACAATGACTGTGCGGTGGTCACTCCTGCCGATACTGTCAAGGACAGATGCACAGATGCATCTGTGGTAGGCTGGTTGATGAGGATGAGGTCAAGTATGTTTTCCCCTCTTGTTGGATCCCTCACCACCTGCCGCAGACCCAGTCTAGCAACTATGTCATTTAGGACTCAGCCTGCTCGGTCAGTAGTGGTGCTACCGAGCCACTCTTGGTGATGGACTTTGAAGTCCCCCACCCAGACTACACCCTGCACCCTTGCTGCCCTCAGTGCTTCCTCCAAGTGGTGTTCAACATGGAGGAGCACTGATTCATCAGCTGAGGGAGGGCAGTACGTGGTAATCAGCAGGAGGTTTTCTTGCCCATGTTTGACCAGATGCCATGAGACTTCATGGGGTCTGGAGTCAACGTTGAAGACTCCCAGGGCAATTCCCTCTCAGCTGTATGCCACTGTGCCGCCACCTCTGCTGGGTCTGTCCTGCTGGTGGGACATGACATACCCGGGGATGGTGATGATGGTGTCTGGGACATTATCTGTAAGCTGAGATTCCATGAGGATGACTGTGTCAGGCTTTTGCTTGACTATTCTGAGAGAGACTGACTCGTCCATGACAGTAATAGTAGAAAAACAGAAAAAAAGTGTGAAACCTCTAAATGCTGATGTTCAAACAGACTTGGGTATACTCAAGGTTAGTACACCTGTACAGGAGGGGATCAGGAGGCAAGTAGCATGTTGGCTTTTATTGCAAGGGGATTACAGTATAAGAATAAATAGCCTTGTTCCAAACGTATAGGATTTTGGTAAGACCATACCCGGTGTACTGTGCTCAGTTTTGGTCTTCATATCTAAAAGGAGGATATACTTGCATTGCAGGCAGTAGAGAAAAGGTTCACTATATTAGTTCTTAGGGTGAGAAGGTTGGCCTATGGTTAGAGGCTGAGAACAGTGGGCATATATTCTCTGGAGTTCAAAAGAATGAGAGAAGTTCTCATCAAAACATACAGGATTCTGAAGGGACTTGGCAGGGTAGACACCAATGCAGTTTCCGCTAGCTGGGGAATCTAGAACCTGAAGGCACAGTGTTAGGATAAGGGGTTGATCATTTAGGACCAAGATGAGAAGAAATCTTTTCACTCAGATTGTGAATCTTTGGAATTGTGAATGCTCCATCATTGAGTTTCTTTGAGGATAGACAGATTTTTTGGTATCTCAGGGAATCAAGGGATGGGGAGTGAGTAGGAAAGTGAAGTTGAGCAGATGATGAGTCATGATTATATTGAATGGTGGAGCAGGTTCTAGGGCTGTATGGTCTACTTCCATTCCTATTTATGTTCCATCCCTCTCTCTGGCAACAGTCTGAGAATCAGCTAGTCTGTTTGGAACCTTGGGGTCATATATGATCCCGAGATGAGCTTCTGACCTCAGTCATGTCATCATTAAGGCCACCTATTTCTACCTCTGTAACATTGCCCAACTTTGCCCATCTCAGCTCATCTGCTGTCAAAACCCTCATTCATTCCATTATTACTTGCAGCTAAAAAAACATGAACCTGCCATACAAGGGACTGTGGTTCTTTATATTTACCCAACTGCATTCGCAAACTAATATATAAACTTACAAAAAAATCATATTTGGAAGCCAGTGTGCAGAACAAGTATTTAAAATAAAAGCATTCCCTTTTGTCTCAGACAGTGCAATCTCAGCAGGGGCAGCATGTGCTTCTGTGCCTTTGGGCTTGTGGACAAGAGTTCCCGTTTCTGATTACTATCCAGTGACTCTTGACAGAAAGTACAGTTGTGGATGTTAGGCAAGGAAAGGATCAGGCTCAGGTATGATTGCCTTTCTAAAAAGAAAGACTTGCATTTATATAGCTTTTTGCACAACCACAAGATATCCCAAACTGCTTTCAGCCAAGTACTTTTGTAATGTAGGTAATCTGGCAGAGTTGACTGATGGATAAATATTGATACCATGGGACCTCTCACATCCACCCGAGGGGGCCTGGTTTAAAGGCAACTCCAACAGTGCATCAGTCTCTTAGTGGAGTGTCAGCTTTGATTTTTGTGCTCAAGCCCTGGAATGGGACTTGAACCCACAACCTTCTGACTCAGGAGGCGAGGGTGTCACCAACTGAGCCACAGCAGACACTAGTAACAGTCCAACAGTATGCAGACACAGGAAAAATGGGCACTTGGGTAAGGTACCAGAGGATTCACAGAGCTGGAATGGAACACCAGCTAAAAAAAAAAGCACCATCCTGAAAAGAGAAAGTTGGGATGAGCAGAGGGAAAAAAATGGCATCCCCTTCCAATTTTGCTTTTTTTTAAACCTGCTCTGCTAATGCTGATTTATTAGTACTAGAAATGCACTGAACACAACAGGCTCACTCATTGTCAGATTTTTCCTTTGAGGAAAACATCTTTCACTAGATTGATTGGGTGGAAATTCAATGTTGAGAACCATTGGTTTGAACTCAGGTGCTACCCTCTAAAGATTAATGCATTGCACCAACTACTTATTTTGCAAGGAACCAAAGGATAGGCAGGACCAAGAGTTAATGTCACAGAAATTCTTTACCACCAAGCATAAATCTGGGCAGGGTAGTGAAGGCGAGGTTAATTTTAAGGAGGCTTTTGAAGATGCGCAAAGTTAAACCTAGACAAAGGAGCTTTAAAGGAAGGTTATAAAGTGAGATAATCCAAATGTTTGAAATTATGAAAGAATGGGATACCTTAGATAGTACACTGTTTCCAGAAGTTGAAGGATCAAGAATGAGCGCACACAAATTCAAGATTAAATGCAAGAGATTTTGAACAGAGTGAATTGATGGTGGATGCGGTGCCAATGGAACTGGGAAAGGCCAGGGCAATGCAGATGGGCCTCCGTTCAGTAGGTAGTAGGACTCTGTATGAAATTGAGTTTCTGTAGGATGGGACTCAGGAGGTCAGCAAGGAGACAGCTTTGGAAGAAATTGAGGTAACAAAGACGAATGAAAGCTTCGGCAGCAAATATTAAGTGGTGGAAGTAGGTGGTTGATGTTGGACTAGATGTGGGATTTGAAGCCCTGCTCAGGTTAAACAGGACATCAAAGCGAGTACTGTGGAAGGGGATGGAATTGATGCAGATCTAAACTGTGCAGCTTCAGTCTTACCATTGTTTAGTTGGAGGCTGTTGTTGTTAGGTAGGTAGCTGCACAGCAGCGAGTACTATGGATAATGGTGGAGAGATACAGCTAAATGTTGTCAGCATACATATGGAAGTTGACCCTGCACTTACATGTGTATGTGAGGAATAGGAAAGTAGAGGATGGAATCTTGAGATGACTATGTTTGAATGGAAGTGGAAATCATGCAAGCACCTGGAGAAATTGAATTATTAATGGGCAGTGACCAAAGGTTGACAATGGAGGACTAGCAGTAGAGGAAGATAGAAAGGTTGTTCGAAACAAAGGATGAAGTGGAGGGCCAATTTGTTGCAGTCGCAACCAATATAGTGATTTTCACTAGGATCGTCTGGGTGTTATGATTGGGACACAAACTGGGTTGAAGGGAAGCAAACAGGAAATAATGTTCGAAATATGAGATTAAAAGTAAAAAAGGTGAAAGCTATAATAGCTCACCAAATGAGGTCAGCAAGGAGCTCTGACTTTGATTTTTTTTATTCATTCACGGGATGTGGGCAGCGCTGGCTAGGCCATTATTTATTGCCTATTTCTAATTGCCCTTGTGAAGATGGTAGTGAGCTGCATTCTTAAACTACTGCAGTCCATGTGGTGCAGATGCAACGCAGTGCAGTTAGGGAGGGAGTTCCAGGATTTTCACCCCACAACAGTGAAGGAATGGCGATATATTTCCAAGTCAGGATGGTGAGTGGCTTGGAGGGGAACTTCCAGGGGGCGGTGTTCCCATGTATCTGGTGCCCTTGGGGAGTTCCTCAGTGCATCTTGTAGATGTTATACTCTGCTGCCACTGTGCGCCAGTGGTGGAGGGAGTGAATGTTGTAGATGGGGTGCCAATCAAACGGGCTGCTTTGTCCTGGATGGTGTTGAGCTCCTTGAGTTATTGGAGCTGCATTCATCCAGACAAGTGGGGAGTATTCCATCACACTCCTGACTTGTGCCTTGTAGGTTGTGGACAGGCTCTGGAGAGTCAGGAGGCGAGTTACTCACTGCAGGATTCCCAGCCTCTGACCTGCTCTTGTAGTCACAGTATTTATATGGCTAGTCCAGTTCAGTTTCTGGTCAATGGTCACCCCCAGGATGTTGATAGTGGGGGATTCAGCGATGATAATGCCATGGAATGACAAGGGGCGATGGGTAGATTTTCTCTTGTTGGAGATGGTCATTGCCTGGCGCAACATGTTACTTGCCACTAGTCAGCCCAAGCCTGGATATTGTCCAGGTCTTGCTGCATCTGCACACAGACTGCTTCAGTATCTGAGGAGTCACGAATGGTGCTGAACATTGTGCAATCATCAGCAAACATCCCCATTTCTGACCTTATGATGGAAGGAAGGTCATTGATGAAGCAGCTGAAGATGGTTGGGCCTAGGACACTACACTGAGGGACTCCTGCAGTGACGTCCTGGGGCTGAGATGATTGACTTCCAACAGCCACAACCCTCTTCCTTTGGGCTAGGTATGACTCCAACCAACAGAGTTTTCCCCGATTCCCATTGACTCTAGTTTTGCTAGTTTGGCACACTCGGTCAAATGCTGCCTTGATGTCAAGGGCAGTCACTCTCGCCTCAGCTCTGGGGTTCAGCTCTTGTGGCCATGTTTGGATCAAGGCTGGAATAAAATCAGGAGCTGAGTGATCCTGACAGAACCCAAACTGAGCATTAGTGAGCAGGTTATTGCTAAGCAAATGCAGCTTGATAGCACTGTTGATGACCTATTCCATCACTTTACTGATGATCGAGAGTAGACTGATGGGATGGTAATTGGCTGGGTTGGATTTGTTCTCCTTTTTGTGGACAGGACATACCTGGGTGATTTTCCACATTGCTGGGTAATTCCGGTGTTGCAGTTTGACTGGAACAGTCTGGCTCAGGGCATGGCAAGTTCTGGGGCAGTCTTCAGTGTTATTGCCAGAATATTGTCAGGGCCCATAGCCTTTGCAGTATCCTGTGCCTTCAGCAGTTTCTTGGCGTCACGTGGAGTGAATCAAACTGGCTGAAGACTGGCATGTGATGCTAAGGACGTCCGGATGAGGTTAAGATAGGTCACCCCCTTGGAACTTCTGGCTGAAGATTATTGCAGATGCATCAGCCTCATCTTTTGCACTAATATGCTGGGCTCCCTCATCGTTAAGGATGGGGATATTTGTGGAGCCGCCTCTTCCAGGGAGTTGTTTAATCGGCCCCACCATTCATGACTTTATGTGGCAGGACTGCAGAGCTTATGTCTGATCTGTTGGTTGTGGAAATGCTTAGTTCAGTCAATCACATGCTGCTTACGCTGTTTGGCACACAAGTGTGTATTGTAGTTTCGCCAGGTTGACGCCTCATTGTAGGTATGCCTGGTGCTGCTCCTGCCATGCCCTCCTGCAGTCTTTATTGAATCAGGGTTGATCCCCTGGCTTGGTGGCAATGGTAGAGTGAGTGATATGCCAGGCCATGAGGCTACAGATTGTGGTCAAGTACAATTCTGCTGCTGATGGCCCACAGCGCCTCATGGTTGTCCAGTCTTGAGTTACTAGATCTGTTTGAAATCAATCTCATTTAGCATGTTGGTAGTGTTACACAATACGATGGAGGGTATCTTCAATGTGAAGACGGGACATTGTCCCTGCAAGGATTGTGGAGTGGTCACTCCTACCAATACTGTCATGGACAGATGTATCTCTGGCAGGCAGATTAAATAAGGATGAGGTCAAGTATGTTTTTCCCTCTTATTGGTTCCCTCATCACCTGCCATAGACCCAGTTTAGCAACTACATCCTTTGGATTCAGCCAGCACAGTCAGTAGAGGTGCTACCAGGCCACTTTTGGTGATGGACAATGAAGACCCCATCCATAGTATCTTCTGCACCCTTGCTGCCCTCAGAGTCGATGCTGAGGATTCCCAGGGCACCTCCCACCTGGCTGTATACCTCTGCTGGGATGGTGATGGGGGTGTCTGGGACATTGTCTGTGAGGCTGCTGCTTGACTAGTCTGTGAGACAGCTCTCCTAATTTTGGCTCAAAAGCCCCAGATGTTTGTAAGGAAGACTCTGCAGGGTCAACAGGGCTGAGTTTGCTGTTGTCATTTTTGGTGCCTAAGTTGATGCCAGGTGGTCCATCTGGTTTCATTCCTTATAGACCCTCTAGCAATTTGATACAACCGAGTGGCTTGCTAGGCCATTTCAGAGGGCATTTAAGAGTCACATTGGAGTCACAAGTTAGGTCACATGTAGGGCTAATGTCCTTCCCCTATAGGACATTAGTAAACCAGATGGTTCTTACAATAGTCAACAATGGTTTCATGGTCATTATTAGGCTTTTAATTCCAGATTTTTATTGAATTCAAATTCCGCCATCTGTTGCGGTGGGATTTGAACCCTGGTCCCCAAGCATTACCCCGGGTCTCTGGACTACACCACCACCTCCCCAATGTGCTCTTGCTGAAACTTAGGAGTGAAAACCCTTTAAAGAGAAAAAGTCACGCTGCTGCTGATAGCACTATTTATGCAGGACACATTGGCAGCAACAATGACAAGGTGAATTTATAGTGTATGTAATGTATCAGCTAGTGATGGACACTAAATGTGACCGTGCCAGCATCATCTACACCCAGAGAACAATTTTTAAAAATCAAAACAATCTAAGGCGTTTCACAGATACTGGTCAGAAGGAGGAAGGGGACTAGACGATATTGGTATTCTGAATGTGGGGGAATATGTGTTAACACGAGTTTAGGAAAGAAATTTCAGAGTATATGATAATCCCATATGCAAAACAGACTCTCTACACCTGTCAGATTGGTTTGCCCCCAGATTGTGGAACTGGACATACCGTTGTTGTATGCAAACATTTAATTAATTTTATTCATTTATAAATGAGAAATTCCCAAATACAACCATAATATTTTCCATACTGTAGTTAATGTAACTTACTACAATCTGATCTTCTGACGCTCCTGATACACTACTGTCATCAAAGTAATACCATTGTCCATCAATTTTATTTTTAGCATATGCAGTATCTGTTGGCAGAAAGACATACCAAGTTATAGCTGTACATTCACAAATAATTAGTTGTTAACGTCCTTCAAGTTTCAGTAAATAAAATGTAAATGTAAGTTACTTACAATGGCCTCCTCCCATTCCTCCATAGTGGTTAGTTACTGCAACAAGGTCATAGATACAAGGGCCGGCTTTGGGGTTGTAGACAAACTCAGTCATGTTCAAATCCCTACAGGCCCATTAAAAAAAAACTATTTAACATTAATGTTTCAAAGAATATAGAATATGCATTTAAAAAGACTCACCAATGCATTTCTTCACTGGACCCATGCAATTGCTACAACTATAGTACTTCACCAGGGCTAACTGACAACCCCCTTTTGCAAAACAGAGACCTTGAAGCAAACTAACTGATACTCATACCTCAATAACCTCATTCTATTTCAGTGAGATAAGGGATCTGGCAAAAATTGAATAGGCAGAAAAGTTAGCAAACAGGATGATAGATCAACAACGGAGCATTTTGAAACAACATTATAATGCAAACTGAGTCAAAAACTGTACAATCTTGAAGTTTAATTTTTATGTTCCCTAAGGATTTAATGATAATCCAACCAAAAACAGAAGCTGCCACTAAAATGGATATTGAAAATTAACCGAATTACCTGAAGAACTTAAATTAGAAAGTGAACTAGTGGTTTTGCTTTATACTCTATATCCACAATAGGAAAATTCAACCCTAACACAGTGAAAGGAACAAATACCACATACAAGGCTACTGAGGCCCAGTGAAATGAGAGAGTATTAGATATTTCTGAATCAATTAATTTAGAGAGGGGACACCAAAATGAAAAGAGTTATTAATTTACAAATGCATAATATTAATTGAGTGTTGGCACAGCAACAAATCTATGAAGCATTGGATGAGCAGGCATGCCAAATATTTAAAGAGGATGTAGTAAACACCAGAAGACCAAGTCAATAAAATGGGGTAATAGTGAATCAACAAATTAATGGAACAGTGGGTAGACAAATAAAGGAGTTAGTGGGTACCATGAAGTAATAAATTCAGAGAGATTAGCTTTAACTTAAAGAGCCTTTTAAGCTTATTATTTTAGTTATAACAGTTAGTACTATATAAATACTATATATTGATATAGTGTAGCGAGATCACATCAACCTAAGCAGTTCAAAACTGTATAACTGGCTTAGTCATTACAAAGACCCATTGCTATGAGGAAAGTGACCATGGAAGTGGTGAGGGGTGCAGATAAGTAGGGAAACTGCAGAAGGTAATGGGGGCTAGTACAAGGCCTGAGGTGGTAAGCCAGTAAAGTAACTACAACACCAGGGAAAGCAGGATTTGGTAGGGTGATGGTAAGAGGAAGCCCTGGGTGCCTTGTTTAAACCAAGTAAAAGCATACACATAGACACACATATATAAATTGGAACTAGGCCTGTTCTTTTTAATTTAATATTCAAGTTTCATCTTGAGTTTATGTTGCAAAACTAGACCAAGGGGCAGTAAATGTAATGGAATCTGTTCCATTTCTGCAATACTTTTTTAATTCCCAATGATGAACACGTGTGTGTATACATGCCAGAAAATAGGAAGCTGCATTAGTGGCCTGCTCAAACAGGCTAAAATGATGGCTATTAAAAAACATATTCTGCTGACGGGGGAGAGATCAGGTAAGTATCAAGCAGCAGCTCCAAAGGTAAATGCACCAACGAGGCTATTCCATTAAACAGAAGGCTCTCCAAAAATCAGTTTCCTCCTGTTAATCATTTTTAGTTCAATACCATTCCATATTAATAGATCAGGAAGTATACAGGTGATTGTTAATGATTATACGTGAGAACCCACAACCTGATACTCCTATGCATCATACATTGGTGTGGAAAACATGTGGCCCAGGTTCTCAGTACAGCAATTTTAATTATTTTTGTTGTAAAAACACAGTAAATTAAAATAAATGCTCCAGTACACCATAGAACAGACCAACCAATAATCAGTCAATGTCTCACCTTATAGGAAACTCCACTAAAGTGTCAAGTTTATCTCTCCAATATCTATTATATGAGAAACGCTTCAGATGTACCACGAGGATCTTTGGTAGTGACCACAAGTCAAACTTCTTAGTGGCTTGCTGGTGCTTTTTACAAGTGGGGCAGTACCTGTGGAAACAAGATACTAACATATAATTTCTGGAAAGATACATTTAATTTGAAATGAAAACTGATTACTAGATATTACATTAAATTTAACTGAATTTTTTTGCCTCCCTTCCCCCTTTTTTTTTTGTCCTTCAGTGCTCCTCTCCTGATGATGTGGACCCCTTGCTGAGATATTTCCATTACTGTACAAATAGTGTCTATCAAGTATCTATTTTATCCTTGGAGGCACTGCATTCAAGCTCAATCCTGTACTCGCCCAAATTCTCACAAATGCCCTTCTACCAAGAGTCACTGGGTAGTGATCTGGAACATGAATGTAGAGCAATTTTACCCTTGTTGACCTAGGGAACTGCTAATTGTTCCTTACTACTGTCCTGACTGCAACCAGTTAACTTAGCACTAACTGGGATACACTGCCATTCCACATTTGGTGCTTGGACTAGCAAATCCATCATAAGAACTTGTTTGTAGTTTGATGACTTCAGTACAGTAAAATTCTCTTTCACCATCCTCCCCGCAACTCCTCCTGTGCTAAAGAGTAGTTTTTTTTGCTGCCTTTATTCGCCAGCTGAAGTGCAGACAAACAACTTCAAATACAATTTTCTCCAGCAATGGCTCATTAATTTACTTTTTGGGTTTCCTTTTGTGAGGAGGGTTTTTTTTTCATGTAATACATTTTTTTCTATGGGAAACTACAGGCATTAACCAATGTCCAAACATTCTTTTATTTCCAGCCAAGAGAGTAATATGTTTTGATTTTTGACAGTCTCTGAAGCTTGCATGGAAAGTTGGACATTGCAGGATTCTCATCCCTTGGAGAGAGAAAAAAATAATTTCTGCCAAAAATTCAATAACTCTGATGATAATTAATGAAACTCAACTGAGGTGAACAATGCCAGCTTTCCATAATTCCACATTTAAACAATTGTGGAAATGAAATGCTGAGCATTAAGTAACTATCTCAGACACACAGTAGGACATCTCCCATTGGTAGATGAAGAGAACGACCTTGCACAATAACAACTGAATGATGTCCTAAATGACTGCCTTTTGCTAGCAGGGGAATCTATCAATCTAACTCAAAATATCTGACCAAGACACTCTAGAATCCCCACTACCCTGAACTGTGTGTTAGTGTTTCCACAACAAATGACTGCCTTGATAAAATTGTTCTCTGATTAAGACATCATAGCAGGTTGCCAACAGTCAATGTCTGTATAAATTAAATACTAGAACTACATTGCTATTAGTTTTATTTTTTTTTAGTTTACTCAAGCTCCCCTGCTTCCCACAAAAATAACCAGTTCAAACGCCAACCAAAATTAGGTTTTGAACTTTCAACATCTTGAATCAGAAGACAGTAACTTTCCTTAGTTTCTTAGAAATTCTCTCATTTCAAAATTGCATTTTTATGAACTTTTTTACAAAGTTCTGCATTTACAATATATTCTCTACATTTCTAAAATGGTTGTACTGAAGCTGAATACATGGAATGCTGCCAAAGGCATTACTTTTGAAAGTTTCTATTTGTACTATTTAGAAGGACTGTTTCTTCTGCTTTAAACAAACAAGATAAAAAAGATATAGGTATTTAAAGACCCAGAAAACAGTGATTGGCATACTGGCTTTTCATCTCTGGGGCCAGGAGTCTAATTTAGCCCAGACTGATGGGATGCTTCCTGTAAGGACTCCATCCCATTCTCTCAGTTCCTTCGCTTCGTCGCATCTGTTCCGACAATGCCACCTTCCAAAATGGCGCTTCTGACATGTTTTCCTTCTTCCTTAACCGAGTTTTCACACCCAATTTGGTTGACAGAGCCCTCAACTGTGTCTGACCCATCTCCTGCGCCTCTACCCTCACACCTTCCCCTCCCTTCCAGAACCATGATAGGATTCCCCCTTGGCCTCACTTTTCACCCCACCAGCCTCTGCATTTAAATGATCACCCTCCGGCATTTCCGCCAACTCCAGCATGATGCCACCACCAAATACATCTTCCCCTCACCTGCCTTGTCAGTATTCCGTAGGTACTGTTCCCTCCAGGACACCCTGGTCTACTCCTCCATCACCCCTTCCCCTTCCCTCGGTACCTTCCCATGCAATCGCAGAAGATGCAACACCTGCCCCTTTACCTCCTCACTGTTCAAGGGCCCAAATACTCCTTTCAGATGAAGCAGTGCTTCACTTGCACTTCCTTCAATTTGGTCTACTGCATTCGCTGCTCCCAACGCAGTTTCCTCTGCATCGGGGAGGCCAAACGCAGACTGGATGACTGTTATGCGGAACGCCTTTGGTCTGTCTGTAAGCATGACCCAGACCTTCCTGTCGCTTGTCATTTCAACACACCATCCTGCTCTCATGCCCACATGTCCGTCCTTGGCCTGCTGCAAAATTCCAATGAAGCCCAACAAAAACTGGAGGAACAGTACCTCATCTTTCAATTAGGCACTTTACAGCCTTCCAGACTTAACATTGAGTTCAACTTCAGGCCATTAACTCTCTACTCTATCTTCACCCCTTTTTTAATCCCTCTTTTAAAATTATTTTTATTTTTTATTCAGTTATTTTTATTTATTGTTTTATCCCCTTTAACCCTTTTTCTATCCCTTTTCCCCAACCATCGGCCCCTCTCCCCACCCCACCCCCAGAACTTGTTCATGTTGTTCTTTCACAGGGTGCTGACCCTTGTTCTGCTATTCACACATTCTGCTTTCTTACCTTTATGCCATTATCAGCACCTCCTTTCGCCCTTACCACTACCATTAATACTCTCTTTGTCTTGTGTCCATGACAGCTTTGTCAATCTCTCCTTAGCCCCCACCTATTGCTGACCTTCTATCCAGCTTCACCCACTCCATCCCCTTAAACAGTATAAATATCACATTTCTACTCCTCTTTAGCTCTGAAGGAGAGTCATATGGACTTGAAACGTTAACTCTGTTTCTCTCTCCACAGATGCCGTCAGACTTGCTGACTTTTTCCAGCATTTTCTATTTTTATTTCAGATTTCCAGCATCCGCAGTATTTTGCTTTTATCTGATAGGATGGAAGTCTTTTTCATCTATTGGTTGCAAGGGTCCTTCCTCTACGAAGTGAGTTTCGGCAGTCTTGAGCAAGTTCCTAATTGGCAAACTCATGCGAGGACTACTGGGTGGGTGGCAGATTTGCAAAATTAAACAAAAGTAAGTTACACTGATGTAAGAGAAGGTGCTCTTCAGAGATTGGGGCTGAGGCAAGGTGGGTCAGAACAGAATAAGCTTTCCTCAATCTGTTTGCTCTATACCTGATGTGGGGCACTAGCTGGCAGAGATGGGAAATATACCATTCCCTTGCACCAACATCCCTCACCTTGATGAGCAGAAAAATGACAACAGCAAAAGGCTAGTAAAACCAAGTTAATTTTTTAACAAGTTACGTAATGCAGTTATCTTAAATTTTTTATGTGAAAAACAATAAACCTTCCCCAAGATGCATAAATGCATTAAAGCTTTCAGTATACTGTAAACTTGCATCCATATGACAGCTTGCATATGGATTAAATTAATTATGATGGTCTCGTATGCCACTGATTGTTCATTGGGTGATAGGTTGAAGTCACTCTGCTGTACTTATTTGAAACTGCCTTTCTGCCAAGCTACAAAATCTTGCTCCCTCAGCTGATTACAAGCTGCACTTCAACTCAGATTTGAACCACCCCACTCTAACAGCAGCGGAAAGGTCACAGAACTCCTAGGAAAACAGTGGGAAAGACTAAAAATAAATGAGTGGGGCGGGGGGGGGAATCAGCTGTATTGTGTACTAACCAAAGATCATGCTCTCCCAAGGTTTCCATTGTTGTAAACAAGTCTATACACTCTCTCAATGCAACTGAGCTTCTCTTCTTCTGAGGCTGTGACATACTTTCATGTTTTTCATATGCCTGTAGAAGTGACAAGAAGTGGCAAATTATTCTCATTTCACAACATAGTTTCCAATGGTGCTATCCTTATAAAATTCTTTAGTCCAAATTTATTTCCTAGGCGAACACCAACAATATCACAAAGAAATTAGATCATATTAAATTAGGAAAGTAAATCTTGAACAGTTAAGACGTTTATTCTATTAGATTACACCACTAAATTACTCCCAAATATTATTTATCTCTACTTATTTTGAAGTTTTCCCAACTACCTCTTACGGGAATCATTCCAGCCAATAGCTGTAGATTGTCAATCTGATCATATTACCAATTCAACCAGTAATTAACCTTCATTTAAGAGCCTGACCTTCACTAAGCAACTATTTTTTCAAAATTAAAAAACCATGATGAAAGGTTGAGGCCCATACTGCAGTTCACCACAAATGTCGATGATCTTAGAAGAGAAGACAAAGTAATCAGTACCTTCTATGTTCTCTAATATCTTAAACATTTGGGTGACTTGCACTCTGGGTCTCAGCCTTTCATCATGTTTCTTTAAAATTAAAAAAATTAGGTGATGCAAATATTGGATTTTAAGCCTCAAAATCAGACCTTGCTGCATGCAAATTAGCTGCCATATTCAACTATAAAACAGCAGTGTCTGCATTTCACCAATAATTAATTGGGTCTAACACACCATGGGACACCTCATGGTGTGAAAAATACTCCAGTAAACTTTGAGACAGCAGGCACTCTACCAACTGGAATTCACAATGAACCAGAATTTCTGATATTCACCTAATACAAATAGTCACTTTATCAACTGGAAGTAATTCTGAAGTTATCCAAAACCTGTACCTGTGTACTGAATTATTTTATACTTTATGTTTTAATGTACTGTTGAAGATTACTTACATATTAGATCATGCTACAAGCATTGCGCTGTATTCCATTGGTAAATGTAACTCTACAGTAACTGGCATTTTTGATTAACCCATTCCTAGCGCATGCCAGATAATTGTGGGCCATAACTTCCTTGGAGTGGCAAATTTCTTCTGTACCTGTCTTGCCCAACCTTCCAACACAGGCCGGGCGAGATCCAGGCAGCCCAGTTGTCTCTGAAGCTCAGCATCACAGTCCAGCACTGTTGAATTGACTTTTTTACAGCACTAGCTGCCGCAAAGCAGGTATGTTTAAAAGGTCCAATTGAAATTGACAGGCCAGGGAGAAGGTTATTGGGTAGGATTTAGGGGGTGGGATATTCGGAGGTCGGGTGAGGATGAGGGGATGGTTTCGTACATCAGGAGGGGGTGGAGGGAGTCAGACATTCTGGAGATTGTGGCGGGGGTTGGACATTTGGGGTGGTTGGATATGCAGTTGGGGGGGGAGCGGGTTGGACATGGGGGTCCGATCGGGTCGGAGAGTGAGAGTGAGGCCTGCGGGCAGTGGGGGGTCAGGTCAGTTGAGGAGTCTGGTGCGGCAACCTCATGGTGGGGGGATATACTGTGAGTGGGCGGTTAATCAGGGGTGGGGAGAATCCCCCGGGAGGGGTCAGGGGTAGTCCTGTTGTGGGGTGGGGGGGTGTCAGTTTGGGTCTTTACAATTGTTATCCAGAAGTTAGAAGAGCTTTTAATTCTTTTTCTGGGTAACTATTGGTGTGACCCTGTCAGAACCATCTGAAGTTTGTGCTTTAAATCGCATTTTCAGATGGTTCCTAGCACAGCGCAATTGCCCAGAGAAAGTGTGCACTTCTGGTCAATTGCCGTGCAAATGCTTACTAGTGAAGTTCTGAGAGGGATTCCCCAGCGCACTTTGGGGTACCACCCCAATCCGATACTGGAGAGCTCAGAAGTTACGGCCCTGATTTTACTGTAGATAAAAGCTGGTTTGTCATTCTTTATTTTCTGACAGAACCGAGGAATATTTCACAACTCACAGTATCAATGCATGTGGTTGTCTGTTTTATATATAAAATCCAAAACAATTTCCTTATTTATTTTAGTTGTATACAAATTGTCATTTAAAGGCTACGAATAGGACAGGATCAGAGAATCAATCTCCTGCTGCTCCTCAGCAACAGGAAGGGAAAGGCTACCAATCAGTTTTTTGAGTAGCTAATTGACAGCTGTGAGATATATGCCACCAGACTCAAAAAAACTTCTAATGTAGTTTTCCTCCCTGTAAAAATCCGCAAGTTAAGAAATTAAGCAGGGAAGAAGAATTAATTTCCTTGACTGATCACCATTAAATATTTTGCACTCAAACCTATGGAGCACCACAAATACTTATGATGCCTTAAGATTGACTGGATATTCCTTTGCAACAGAAACATTCTTTGATTTTGCACCAGAAACATTTTTACAATATTCAAGTTGACAATATATCTTAGCTGGATAATTGTCCAATAGATAGCCCACAGAGTTTTGGTTCATATTATTGCAGAATGTTAGATAATGTGAATTAGTAACAAACAATTCAGTATTTTCACTGTGGGTGAAGATAAAATCAGCGGGTGGTGACGTCAAGTTATAGAAGACGTGAGCTCTTTTTCAAATGCAAATACCATTAATTTTGTGGCCTTCATGGCTGAGATTACAGGCTCCATTTCATTGATTAATTTTGAACTAATCATTGGTGGTCCAGTTTACTAGAATATTTACTGCAGCACAATTTAAATAAATGTTTGAGTTTTAACAATGAGTGTTCTCTGTATGCCTATATGTGAAAAAATAAGATCCTTTTAGAAACAAATCTCTTGGTCTGAATAATGGAGGTTATTATGCACACAGGTTCATTGACACTGCTTAAATTTAGTCAAATCACAGTATTGTTCATGAGATGATTTAAAAGTAAAGTTTTAAGTACGAAGAAATAATTTAATCCTACAAGTACTTCCATTGAACTTTTACACATGCAATGCTTGGAAGTAAAATGGAGGAGAAGCGCTTGCTAATGCTACACTAACTAATACATGTGTTGATATTCACTTAAAAGTGTGCTGCAGTGCTACATTTATTTGTCACTATACCCCTATGCTCTAAATTATTTACCAAAAGTACTGCTCGGTTAGCGTGCTCTTTTCCTTCAAAGGCCTTAGTTAGAGAATAGACTATCATTCACTGTATCTTCAGCCTCTTTTCCCCACACTAGGTTTTCTCCTCATTTACCTCTCCCTCTTGCAGTCAGCTAAATTAAATGCAATATGTTGTTATGGTGGTTAAAAGGTTCCAAAGAAAATCCATGTACCTCAGCTTCTTGATCATCATAATATGTCTTTTTGATCTCAGAATCCCAGTCTATAGCAACTGTGGAATGTGCTGGAGAGAAACAAATATTGCCATATGAGTCTCAGAGTGAAAAATCAGCAAAATTAATTGAAATGTCAAGCCAGTTTTGACTAGACTTGTGCTTATGGTCACATATAATAAGTCACAGGCATCACACTTATGACCTATACCCAGCAATTGAGTGGCAGATTGCAATCACATCTGCAACTTTGGCACCAAATTTTAACATAACCAAGTACAGGCAAAATGAGTCAGAGGTTTATAAAATGGAAAAGATTATCTGTACAAAATCTAATGACTCATTTTAAATGTACCAAATTTTCTCACAACTAAGTTGCACCTACTTGTAACTTTTAGCTACTCTAATTTCCAGGCCAAATTTACATCCTGGAATTTTAAAAAAACACTAGAATGCGATGGGGGGTGGGGGAGGAAATGGGGGTGAGGGGGAGTGTGGAACAAGAGAAAATAGCAAGCTTTAGAATGTACTAAATTGTAAACTACAGTGTAGTAATTCTCCTTTCACCAAGAATATGCATCTATAAATATCATCAAGCAAGTTTCACAGCATGACTCCATTTTTGAAAATAAACAACGCAGTGATAAGATAGTTGGCGAAAGTGAAAGATTATTCTGAACAAATCTAGTGAATATCCTGAGGTGGTAACAAGATCTATCCACTGGATGTAATTTACTTGGATTTTCAGAAACTCCTTGATAAAATAATGTATATAAAGCCATTGATTGATGTTTTACATCATGTCTTAATGGTTTAAACTTAGGTGCGTCTCCTTCAGGAAATTAATAAGTTGCGGCAAGTTCTGATAGGTGTAATTGTGTATGATCTGTGGGAAGAGACTGAAACAATCTTTTTTGTTCCATGGACTTCATATTTTTAGTTCAGCATTGTCTTAAACTTTGTGTGGCTTACAGTTTAACTTGAGAAACGCCCCATCTTCTGTAATAGAGCTGAAATCTGAAGTGCCATAGGCATTCACCATACTGAAGCTGAAGAGTTTCTTTTTACAGTTCTGTTTATTCTCTTTGGCAGTGCGCTTGATGGGCCCATTTTCCATCTTATCATTCTCATCAGCTGCAGAACCGTCAGACTGGCTGTTTTCGGGTTCAGAACTATTTTCCTCATTATCTCCCACTACATTTTGAAGATCCATCTCCTCCTCAACTAAAGAATGTAGAACACAAAAATTAACAGATGGAAGTAATCAGAAGTCTTAAAAGAAACAAATTCACAAAATTCAGTTGCTAACGAAGTTTCAAAGCATTACTGTGCCACCTAAAAATATCTGTCCTTTAAAGCTTCAATATAATCGTCACAACCAAATGTTTAATCAAAGAATCATTAGCTTTTAGTCTCACAGGCAGGCAAAACTGTAGTGGAAGTGTCTTTAAAGAGGTACATTCCCATGAGGGGGAAAGATAGGTCAAACAAAGCCAGAGCTCTCTGGCTGACAAAGGAGAGAGAAAGATGAAGCAAAAAAAAAGGCGCATGTGACAGATGTCAGGTTTATGATATATGTGAGAGCCAGGCTGAATAAAGTTAGTTCAGGGGACAGAGAAAAAAGTAATAATAGAGATGAAAAGTATGAGAAGAAACTGGCAGCTAACATGAAAGGGAATCCAAAAGTCTTCTATAGGCATATAAATAGTAAAAGAGTAGCAAGAGGAAGGGAGGGCTGATTAGGGACCAAAATTTACGCAACAAGGCAGAAGGCATGGCTGAGGTACTGAATGAATACTTTGCATTTGTCTTTACCAAGAAAGATTCTACCAAAGTCAAAGTGAGAGGATGTAGTTGAAATGCTGGATGGGCTAAAAATTGATAAAGAGGCTAAGAGAGACTGGCTGTACTTAGAAGTTGAAAAGCCACCAGGACCGGATGAGACGCATCTTAAGATATTGAGCGAAGCAAGGGAGGGAATTGCAGAAGAATTGGACATAATCTTTTAATCCTCCTTACATACAGAGGTGGTGGCAGAGGATTGGAGAATTGCAAATGTTATACCCTTGTTCAAAAAAAAGGTTCAAGCGAAAGCCCTGTAATAGAGACCAGTCAGTTTAACTTTGGTTGGGAAAGCTTTTAAAAGCAATAATCTGGGACAAAGTTAAAGTCAACTGGACAAATGTGGATTAATTAAGGAAAGCCAACATGGATTTGTTAAAGGCAAATTGTATTTAATTAACTCTATTTAGTTTTTT
This sequence comes from Cetorhinus maximus, assembly GCF_964194155.1. Lineage (NCBI taxonomy): Eukaryota > Metazoa > Chordata > Chondrichthyes > Lamniformes > Cetorhinidae > Cetorhinus > Cetorhinus maximus. The sequence goes on along the minus strand of NC_135884.1, from coordinate 11,604,279 downwards.
TGGTGAGGTAACAGACAGGTTTAATGAGGGTTATGCGGCTGATGTGGTATCTAAGGACATCCAAAAGGCATTTGCTAAAATTCCATGTAATAGGCTCGTCAGCAAAGTCAAAGCCAATCGAATAAAAGGGACAGTGGCAGCACGGATGGAAAGTTGGCTCAGTGATAGGAAACACAGTAGGGGTGAATGGTTGTTTTACAGGCAGGAGGGAAGGATGCAGAACAGACTTCAAGTCAACTGGACAGTGACTTGCAACAAACCTTTGTAGAAAGAAGACAGGCTTGCATTTATATTGCTTCTTACACTATAATTTCCCTATCCATGTCATAGCCCATTCGCTGAGTAAAATTTCTCACAATAGACTCAAACATTTAAGAAAAATGTTTAGGATGAAAGGATTCTGCCTGCACACTGGTAAAAATATACTTCACCAGGGTATCTAACTTTAGCTGCAGTAGAAAAGAATAGCAGGAAGAGACAAGGAAACCAAACCGCTCATGCAGTAATTCTTATTCCCTCCCAGTCAATGGATACGATTATCACAGGAAGACACAGTAAACTATGAAAGCAAATTTCACTATGCCAGTTCAACAAACTATATATCTGCTGCTTTTGTTTTTAAATTGATATATCCTGCTTGTCATAAAATATATCTAAGTTAATATAATAGAATACCAGTACCTTCATCATTAATACCATTTAGCTCACTGGACAAACCATTGTCTGTGCTCTGACTTCCAGAACTATGACCTTCATACATTTCCTTGCAAAGTTTCACGTAACGGCTGAAATGAAAAATAGAATTAATGTACATTCATTAGGCCAATTACATCAAGTTTACAGTATAAAAAATGCTTTAATTGGAATCCCATTTAAAATCTAAATCAAAAGCGTTGTGGCATGGCTGATGGTAATTGCCGAGCTGCCAAAATCCCAGACAGAAACTTGAAGCAGCTGGCAAAACAGATTTTGCAATTTGTATAGTATGAAGAGAGGCTCTGAAAACAGGAAGTTATGTCCCTGGCTACTTGTGATGATTTTATAGTAGAGTAAACGTTAATTGATAGAAAATAGAGAAAAACACAATTACACCTAAACGCAAGAACATTACTTTAAAACAGTTCCACAAGATCTGAACTACCCTCAGAACTGACTGTCCCCTTTTCTGTTCAGCAGCTATCCTTATAGATTTCAAAACCTATAGAGTTCCAGTAATTTTTACCACACAGTGCTTTTTTTTAAACTTGGGGTGTCCTTTGAGGCTGACAGCAACTGGTTCTCCCGGTCTGGCCTTGTTCACACTGTCTTCTGGGAGATCTGACCAGCTATCCTGCTGTCTTCTGGGAGATCTAAACAGCTACACCCCTCACATAGGCCTCAGTATTTCCTTAAATGAGTTCCTTCCCTTTGATCTCTCTATTGTCTCAACCAGTCTCTTTAGAAATGCTTTCTTCCTAGACTTATTAGACTCTACTTTAGCTCAAAGGTTTTAAAAAATGGAAACTTACCCTATCTTTAGCTTATTTACTTGCACCTTTTTACAACCTGCATATATCCCCCTTTGAACTAAAACAACTCAATTCAAACTTACTCCTGTTATTGTTTTATGTATGACTCTGAAGTTTTTTTTTATTCATTCGTGGGATGTGGGCTTTGCTGGCTGGGCCAGCATTCATTGCCCATCCCTAGTTGCCCTTGAGAAGGTGGTGGTAAGCTGCCTTCTTGAACCACTGCAGTCCATGTGGTGTAGGTACACCCACAGGATTTTGGCCCAGTGACAGTGAAGGAATGACGATATATTTCCAAGTCAGGATGGTGAGTGACTTGGAGGGGAGCTTCCAGGTGGTGGTGTTCCCATCTATCTGCTGCCCTTGTCCTACTAGGTGGCAGTGATCGTGGGTTTGCAAGGTGCTGTCTAAGGAGCCTTGGTGAATTCCTGCAGTGCATCTTGTAGATGGTACACCCTGCTGCTACTGTGCGTCGGCGGTGGAGGGAGTGAATGTTTGTGGATGGGGTGCCAATCAAGCGGACTGCTTTGTCCTGGACGATGTCCAGTTTCTTGAGTGTTGTGGGAGCTGCACTCATCCAGGCAAGTGGGGAGTATTCCATTACACTCCTGACTTGTGCCTTGTAGATGGTGGTCAGGCTTTGGGGAGTCAGGTGGTGAGTTACTCATCGCACGATTCCTAGCCTCTGGCTTACTCTTGTAGCCACCGTATTTATATGGCTAGTCCAGTTCCATTTCTGGTTAATGCTAACTCCCAGGATGTTGATAGTGGGGGATTCAGTGATGGTTCAAACATGGACAGATGAGGTGAGAGTGACTGCCCTTGACATCAAGGCAGCATTTGACCAAGTGTGGCATCAAGGAGCCCTTGATGATGGTTGGATTCTCTCTTGATAGAGATGGTCATTGCTTGACACTTGTGTGGCGCGAATGTTACATGCCAGTTGTCAGCCCAAGCCTGGATATTGTCCAGGCCTTGCTGCATTTGGACATGGACTGCTTCAGTATCTGAGGAGTTGCAAATGGTACTGAACGTTGTGCGATCATCAGCGAACATCCCCACTTCTGACCTTATGATGGAAGGAAGGTCATTGATGAAGCAGCTGAAGATGGTTGGGCTTGGGACACTATCCTGAGGAACTCCTGCAGTGAAGTCCTGGAGCTGAGATGACTGACCACCAACAACCACAACCATCTTCCTTTGCGCTAGGTATGACTCCAACCAGTGGAGAGTTTTCCCCGATTCCTATTGACTCCAGTTTTGCTAGGGCTCCTTGATGCCACACTTGGTCAAATGCTGCCTTGATGTCAAGGGCAGTCACTCTCACCTCAGCTCTTCTGTCCATGTTGGAACCAAGGCTGTAATGAGGTCAGGAGCTGAGTGGCCCTGGTGGAACCCAAACTGGGCATCAGTGAGCAGGTTATTGCTAAGCAAGTGCTGCTTGATCGCACTGTTGATGACCCCATCCATCACTTTACTGATGATCGAGAGTAGACAGATGGGGCGGTAATTGGCCAGATTGGATTTGTCCTGCATTTTATGCACAGGACAAACCTGGGCAATTTTCCGCATAGCCGGGTAGATGTCCTGGAACATCTTGGTTAGGGGCGCGGCAAGTTCTGGTGCACAAATATTGCTGGAATATTGTCAGGGCCCATATCCTTTGCAGTATCCAGCGCCTTCAGCCATTTCTTGATATCACGCGGAGTGAATCGAATTGGCCGAAGGCTGGCATCTGTGATGCTGGGGACCTCAGGGGGAGGCCGAGATGGATCATCCACTCAGTGCTTCTGGCTGAAGATTGTTGCGAATGCTTCAGCCTTATCTTTTGCACTGCTGTGCTGGGCTCCTCCATCATTGAGGTTGGGGCTTTTTGTGGAGCCTCCTCCATTGAGTTGTTTAATTGTCCACCACCATTCATGACTGGATGTGCCAGGACTGCAGACCTTAGATCTGATCAATTGGTTGTGGGATCGCTTAGCTCTGTCTATCACTTGCTGCTTATGCCGTTTGGCATGCAAGTAGTCCTTTGTTATAGCTTCACCAGGTTGACACCTCATTTTTAGGTATGCCTGGTGCTGCTCCTGGCATGCCCTCCTGCATTCTTCATTGAACCAGGGTTGATTCCATGGCTTGATAGTAATGGAAGGGTGGGCGATTTGCCAGGCCATGAGGTTACAGATTGTGTTCAAGTACAATTCTGCTGCTGCTGATGGCCCCACGCCTCATGGATGCCCAGTCTTGAGTTGGTAGATCTGTTCGAAATCTATCCCATTTAGCACAGTGGTAGTGCCACAGAACACGATAGAAGATATCCTCAATGTGAAGGCGGGACTTCGTCTCCACAAAGGCTCTGCGGTGGTCACTCCTACCGATACTGTCATGGACAGATGCATCTGTGGCAGGCTGGTTGGTGAGGATGAGGTCAAATACGTTTTTCCCTCTTGTTGGTTCCCTCACCACCTACCGCAGACCTAGTCCAGCAGCTATGTCATTTAGGACTTGGCCAGCTCGGTCAGTAGTGGTGATAGTGAACCACCCTTGGTGATGGACACTAAAGTCCCCCACCCAGAGGATATTCTGCACCCTTGCCACCCTCAGTGCTTCCTCCAAGTGATGTTCAACATGGAGGAGCACTGATTCATCGGCTGACGGAGGGCAATACATGGTAATCAGCAGGAGTTTCCTTGCCCATGTTTGACCTGATGCCATGAGACTTCATGGGATCTGAAGTCGATGTTGAGGACTCCCAGGGCAACTCCCTCCCGACTGTATACTACCGTGCTGCCACCTCTGCTGGGTCTGTCCTGCCAGTGGGACAACACATACCCAGGGATGGTGATGGAGGAGTCTGGGACTTTGTAAGATATGATTCCGTGAGGATGACTATGTCAGGCTGTTGCTTGACTAGTCTGTGAAACAGCTCTCCCAATTTTGGCACTAGCCCCAGATGTTAGTAAGGAGGACTTTGAAGGGTTGACAGGGCTGCGAATGCCTTTGTTGTTTCCGGTGCTTAGGTCGATGGCGGGTGGTGCGACTGGTTTCATTCCTATTTTGTAACTTTGTAGTGGTTTGTTACAACTGAGTGGCTTGCTAGGCCATTTCAGAGGGCATTTAAGAGTCAACCACATTGCTGTGGGTCTGGAGCCAAGTTCCTCTTGGTTCATTAGCATATCAAAACCACTTCTCATTGTTGGCTTTAGACTGTTGCAGTCCTTCTGGGTCTTTCGCCAATTGCCATATTTACAAATCCCCAACAGCCTGTCTTTCAGTACATAGGAAATATGAAAGGGTTATTAACAGAAGAAAAATATTACAATTTCTTGTTTTCTTGACAAAAGCCAGTCTCAATTTTAACAAGTTTACCTTCTGGACCTCAGGTTTAATTTTATTGCAAATCACAAACAAGGTGCATCCATGTGGAAGTACTGTTCTGATTTACTGAACTGAAACTACCTCCATACCTACAGCTCTCAAAACCAGTGCCAGGGTCTCACATGTTTAATGGTGATTCAAAAGCAACAGCATAGAGCAGGCAAGCCCAAATTTGGTTTCTGGTGATAGTCACAAGAGCACAAGAAATAGCAGCATACGACCTGTCAAGCCTGCTCCACCATTCAATATGATCATGGCCGATCTTGGACTTCAATGCCATTTTTCCCTGCTCCCCATATTCTCTGATTCACTGAGACACCAAAAATCCATCTATCCCAGCCCAGTCAACAATGGAGCATCCAGAACCTCCTGGGCAGCAAATTCCAAAGATTCACAACCCTTTGAGTGAAGAAATTTCTCCTCATCTCAGTCCTAAATGATTATCCCTTAGTTCTGAGACTGTGCCCCTGCTTTCTAGATTCCCTAGCCAGGGGAAACCTCATAGCACTGTATCTATTCTGTCAATCCCTTCAGAGTCTTGTATGTTTCAATGATATTCATACTCAGATAGCAGTTTGCCAGTCTTAAACTGGATTAGTTCATTATTAACAAGAAACAAGGGCAAAATACTTGGTCACACCCATTTCCAGATGCTAAACCTTAAAGAAGCAGAGTGCTGTGAGATGAACCACCATTATCATTGCTAGGTCTCTAACCACAGCATGTTTCCCAGGTGTTAGATACCAAAATGCTTTCTCCAGGCACCAGGATGACAGTGCACAAATATCACATTACTGTTACACTTATCCTGAAATCCAAACAGCACTGGAATGGGCAAAGCTAACAGAAGAAACTCTACCACAAAATGTGACATGAAGTAAGTTGCTGAGAATGCAGGACAGGGCCAGAAATGCCTGGTTTCTGAAAGGAAATAGTTAAAACTTTCATTGGAGGCAGAACAGTGGAAGTTTTACAATGGTCCCTGGGACGAGAGGCTGGGTAAGTTGGAGTTTAGAAGAATGAGAGGTGATTTCATTGAAAATTACACGATTTTGAAGGGGCTTGACAGGGTAGATGCAGAGAGATTGTTTCCCCAGCCTGGGAATCTAGAATACAAGGGGAAAGTCTCAGGATAAGGGGCGGATCATTTAGAACCGAGATGAGGAGAAATTTCTTCACTAAAAGGGTTGTGAATCTTTGAAATTGTCTACCCCAGAGGATTGTGGATGCTCCATCACTGAATACATTTAAAGTTGAGACAGACAGACTTTTGGTCTCACACGAGAATCAAGGAATATGGGGAACGGGCAGGAAAGTGAAGTTGAAGCCGAAAATTAGCCGCGATTGTTTTGAATGGTGGAACAGACTCGAAAAGCCACATGGGCTACTCCTGCTCTTACTCTTATGTTCTTAACTTTTCTCTGTGAATACTATGTAGATTGGGAGCAGGGAGACACACCATGGACTAATGGTCACAAGGTGCACCTACATCTGTCATGGGTTGAGACTCTGAAGGTCAAGGATAAAGCATGGAATAAACAAAGTCTTTTTGGTCATCATGTGTTCTCCTTCCCTCTCTTGTGCACTCAATCACCACTCTAATAATGCTTTATTTAGGGTGACCTTAGAATGCAGCAGGTACCACCCTTTGGGCCAGATGTTAAGTCACAACCCAGTCTACATGCTTCAAGAGCCCAAGTTGGTATTAAAAATTCCATAATAGAAGAGTAGCAAGGAGGTCTTGCACTTCTCTGGCCACTATTCCTTCCTCAACCAATACAACCAAACAGATTATTGTGGTTATTCATGCCACTGCAATTTATGGGATCCTGCATAACAGTAGCTGCAGTTCAAAGTAACTAATTGCATATGTAGTGAGTCCTAGGCATGTTAAATTCACATTTCTTTCCTTCAAAATAGTCAAGCATACTTAGTTCTCCATTATTCAAAGCTGGTCAGGATGCTTTCCAAAACTGATATCTCTGTGGCCCCAACAGCACATAAATCATTTTGATCCTTAGTATTTGATCAACTATCTATAGCTACATTATGAAGTCATTTTTCATAATGGTCTGTGTTATGACACAGTAGATGGTAAATGCCGAGCTGTTCAAATCCCAGAGGGAAACTTGAAACAACTGTCACAACTTGTTTTGCAATTTGTATAAATGCAAGATGCGTGCCTTGAATTCAGTAGTAATAAGACTACCAAGTCTTAGATTTTTATAAAACTAAATTAAATATTTATTAAGAGAAATTATTTTAAATACACAGATCTACAAATTACTATGATAACTTTTAAATTCCCTAATCAATCTGTTACACTTTCGTTAAGGCAACAGTACACCAGTTACACTGTTACTGTTACACTGTTAACAGTACACTGTTACACCAGTTATGCTTTCGTTAAGGTAACAGTAAGGCGCACAGTTTTTTTAAAAGACCCATGCAATGAAACATGATACCCTGAACAAGTGGCTTTCCGAATGAGTTTTCTTAACTTCAGTCCTTTGAAGACAGTAGCTTGAGGCATAGATGCTGAAGGCTTTTCACACACTTGTAAGATCTTAAAAATGCCTTCCCTTACACACAGCCCTTGCTCCTTCTTTATACATATCTTCCACTGTGACTGCAAATGCCCATTGTTTCACTATGTCTTTGGACTTTATCTCCCTGATAATAAAAACCTCTCATAGCACTAAGTTTTACCAGTAATCTTTGGGAAAAATAAACACACCGATTCTAAGCTTCACCTGGCTAGGTGACACATTTCACCCCTCTTTTGAAAACAATCTAGTCTGGTTTATTTCAAAATGCAAATGTTCCCTTGACACCCATGCTTCTAAACTTCCCCATGTTTATTAACATTTCAAACCTAACCTGTCTTCTTAGATCAAAGCACCCGGACTAGTTGCCTCCAATTCAATTAAATCTCTCACACACATAGACACTCCCCACTATTGCTCTATTTTACAATATATTCCAACAACATTATGAGAATCATTATATCTCCTTGACACCTGACCCACTTGTGACAGGAATATTTGGAGGCTAGATGGCAAATTTATATACTCAAGTCTACTTAAAGAAGTTTCAAGAGAGCAGGATGTACCCAAGTCATAATATGAGACTATTAAAATACCTTAGTATTAATTAGTAACAATAATTTTCTTGTTAAAAATGGTAAATTTGAAATTATTCCCACACGTGTACACGTAAACAGAACCTTGTTTTCCGGTGACTGAATCAGTTAAGTACTGATTTTAAAACATGGCTTTATGGAGTTTTGCTGGTGGTCAAAGGATAACACTCTGCAATTACGTTCAACTTTGTGAAATCTGAGTGCTAGCGGCCTTGTTCTTGACTAATCAGGTCCTCGTTTCTGTCAGTTATTTGGTTACAATGGTGTGGTCATTATTGCACAGCATGGAACTTGCAAATGAAGAGGAATACATTCATAGGAATTTTTGAAACTGAATTCAGTAACTCTGGCATTTTGTGGGCTACCATCAGAAAAATGACCGCAAAAGAAGTTGGCTTGTTATATCAAAGGTAGTGTGGTGGTATTGTCATTGGACTAGTAATCAAGAGATCTGGGGTCTTGTGCCAAAATTGGGAGAGCCGTCCCAGACTAGTCAAGCACCAGCCTGATATAGTCATCCTCATGGAATCATATCAGACATCACCATCCCTGGGTGTGTCCTGGCAGGACAGACCCAGCAGAGGTGGCAGCACAGTGGTATATAGTCTGGAGGGAGCTCAACATCAACTCCGGACCTCATGCAGTCTCATGCCATTGGGTTAAACACGGGCAAGGAAACCTCCTGCTGATTTCCATGTAACGCCGCCTCTCAGCTGATGAATCCGTGTTCCTCCATGTTGAACACTACTTGGAAGAAGCACCAAGGGTGGCAAGGGTGCAGAATGTACTTTGTGTGGGGGACTTCAATGTCCATCACTAAAAGTAGCTGGGTAGCACGACTATGGTCTGAGCTGGCCAAGTCCTAAATCGCATAGCAGCTAGGCTGAGTCTGTGGCTGGCAGTGAGGGGACCAACAAGAGGGAAAAACATACTTGGGCCCCATTGTCACCAACCTACCTGTCGCAGATGCATCTGTCCATGACGGTATAGGCAGGAGTGATCACCTTGTGGAGACAAAGCCCTGTCTTCACATTGAGGGTACCCTCCTTTGTGTTGTGCGGCACTACCAACATACTAAATGGGATAGATTTCGAACAGATTGAGCAACTCCAGACTGGGCAACCATGTGGCGCTGTGGGTCATCAGCAGCAGAACTGTACTCAACCACAATCTGTAACTCATGGCCAAGTATGTCCTCCACTCTACCATTACTACCAAGCCAGGGGATGAAGAATTCAGGAGGGCATGTCAGGAGCAGCACCCGGCATACCTAAAAATCAGGAAGGCGGTGATGTAGTGGTGTTGTCACTGGACTGGTAATTGAGAGACCCAGAGTAATGTTCTGGGCATCTGGGTTCGAATCCCACCAAGGCAGAAGGTGTAATTTGAATTCAATAAAAATCTGGAATTAAAAGTCTGATGATGACCATGAAACCATTGCCGATTGTAGTAAAAACCCATCTGGTTCACTAATATCCTTTATGGAAGGAAATCTGCCGTCCTTACTTGGTCTGGCCTACATGTGACTCCAGACCCACAGCAATGTGGTTGACTCTTAAAATGCCCTATAAACAAGGGCAATCAGGGACAGGCAATAAATGCTGGCCTAGCCAGCGACGTCCACACCCCATGAACGAATAAAAAAAAATGTGGTGAAGCTCCAACACAGGACTACTTGTGTGCCAAACAGAATAAGCAGCAAGGGATAAACAAAGCTATGCAATTCTGCAACCAACGGACCAAATCCAAGCTTGGCAGTCCTGCCACATCCAGTCATGAATGATGGTGGACAATTAAGCAATTCAATGGAGGAGGCGACAGCTCCACAAATATCCCCATCCTCAATGATGGGGGAGCCCAGCACATCAGTGCAAAATTTAAGACTGAAGAATTTACAACAATCTTCAGGCAGAAGTGCCGAGTGAATGATCTATCTTGGCCTCCTCCGGAGGTCCCCAGCATCTCAGATGCCAGTCTTCAGCCAAGTCAATTCACTCCATGTGAAACTGCTGAAGGCACTGGATATTGCAAAGGCCATGGGCCCTGACAATATTCCAGCAGTAGTACCAAAGACTTGTGCTCCAGAACTTGCCTTGCCCCTAGCAAAGCTGTTCCAGTAATGATACAACATTGGCACCTATTCAGCAATATGGAAAATTGCCCAGGTATGTTCTGTACACAAAAAGCAGGACAAATCCAACCCGGTCCATTACCAATCCATCAGTCTACTCTCGATCATCAGTAAAGTGATGGAAGTGGTTAGCAACAGTGCTATCAAGCTGCACTTACTTAGCAATAACCTGCTCACTGACCCTTAGTTCAGGTTCTGCCAGGGTCACTTAGCTTCTAACCTCATTACAACCTTGGTTCAAACATGGACAAAAGTGCAGAGATGAGGCGAGTGCCTGCCCTTGACATCAAGGCAGCATTTGACCAAGTGCGGCATCAAGGAGCCCTAGCTAAACTGGGACCAATGGGAATCGGGGAAAACTCTCCGCTGGCTGGAGTCGTAACTAGCACAAAGGAAGGCGGTTGAGGTTGTTGGAGGTCAATCATCTCAGTTCCAGGACATCACTGCAGGAGGTCCGTAGGGTGGTATCCTAGGCCCAACCATCTTCAGCTGCTTCATCAATGACCTTTCTTCAATCATAAGGTCAGAAATGGGGATGTTCGCAGATGACTGAACAATGCTCAGCACCACTCGCGACTCCTCAGATACTGAAGCAGTCCGTTTCCAAATGTAGCAAGACCTGGACAATATCCAGGATTGGGCTGACAAGTGGCAAGTAACATCTGCACCACACAAGTGCCACGCAATGACCATCTCCAACAAGAGAGATATAACCATTGCCTCATGACATTAAATGGCATTACAATCACTGAATCCCCACCATCAACATCCTGGGAATGACCACTGACCAGAAACTGAACTGGGCTAGCCATATAAATACTGTGGCTACAAGAGCAGGTCAGAGGCTAGGAATCCTGTGGCGAGTAACTCACCTCCTAACTCCCCGGGACCTGTCCACCATCTACAAGGCACAAGTTAGGAGTGTGATGGAATACTCTTCACTTGCCTGGATGAGTGCAGCTCCAGCAACACTCAAGAAGCTTGACAGCATCCAGGACAAAGCAGCCCCTTTGAGTGGCACCTCCTCCACAAACACTCACACTCTGCCACCAACGCACAGTGGCAGCTGAGTGCAGCATCTACAAGATACACTGCAACAACACACCAAGGCTCCTTGGACAGCACCTTCTAAACCCACAACTGCCACCATCTAGAAGGACAAGGGCAGCAGACACATGGGCACACCATCACCTGTAAGTTCCCCTCCAAGCCACTCACCATCCTGACTTGGAAATATATTGCCTTTCCTTCACTGTTGTTGGGTCAAAATCCTGGAACTCCCTCCCAACAGCGCTGTGGGTGTGCCTACACCACATGGACTGCAGCAGTTCGAGAAGGCAGCTCGTCACCACCTTCTCAAGGGCAATGAGGGACGGGCAATAAATGCTGGCCTAGCCAGAGACGCTCACATCCTGTGAACAAATTTTTAAAAAATGAAGTGGTTCACTTCAGGGAAAGGAACCTGCCACCCCTACCTAATCTGGTCTACCCACTGGCTGACTCTGAGCAAACCATACAATCGACAGGGCACAGGCTGTTAGACAATAACAGCATTGTCCACATACTGGAACAAATTTTTAAAAAGAATTTGTTCCGCATTTTTTATTATATAAATACTGTTGACTATTTTATTTTCCACACTGAGTGAACATGCAGTTGGACACAAATGTCTGGACAACTTAAAACATTCTGCAAGTATTTGGAACTGCAACTTACCATTATATACAGGACAACAACAGGAACTGGAAACTTATACATTCACAAATGAATCAGTAACAGTTAAGGCATCAGACACTTAAAGCAATTGTGAAGAGAGATATAACAATGGTCAGCTATTTTAAAAGGAGGCCGTCAAATCCAAACAGCTTTTATCGGGAGAACTGCAAGCTTGGCAGCAAAAATAAGACACTTCTGTTCAAGTAAATGTGTGAAAGCAAACTTAGCCAAACAAAGCACTTGAAAGATTTTTTCCTCCCAATAAGATGATATTGGTAAACTTACGAAATTCGTGCAAGGACTAATTCATACAGGCTATCCGCTGTAACATTATCACTGGGAACAGAGATCAATAGAGGTTGACCAAATAGAATAGTGCCAGCAGGTGTATTTGAAGATCGCATCCTTTTCTCACGGAAGTAAACTGGTAGATTGATGCATTTTGAACTTTCAGAGTCTTCCTCTCTAACACCTGGGACCTCATAACTGTAAAATGTAAGGAGTTCATCAGCAGCTGCAAGAAAATAAACTTCATATAGAAATTTTAAAAATGTCACCAGTTACAGAACATAATTCTATGGTAGAATTGACTGGTAATACTGAGGTCTGATTCCCACCACCGCTAATTTAGTATTATGTTGAGGTGCTACAGCAAGGAGTCATCAGTAGAGTACTCTCAAACTTGCTAATCAGCTGTGGGAGCAGACTGCCCACTCTCTCATACTTTGGAGGATGCCTTGAAAGATAGAAGGGGAACAAAATCGAACATCAGACTCTCTCCGATAGGAGTCATAAAAAGGCCCTGCCCAAAAGTTTCAATTCAGTCTAACTTACCCCTGGTGGCACATCATCCAAACAATCACATCTGTCCTCAAATAACACTATTCAATTAAGAGCACTAGATAGCAATCAGGAACAACCCTGTGACTATTTTGCTCCCTGCTGAGATAGCTAACTTAGCGCTGATTTTTGCCTGAATTGAGTGTTCCCTGGTTCATATGGCTCAATATCACATTATAAGTTAAATTCACTCGGGCAATCCACTAACAGATTTAGAAAATATTCTTCACAAAGTAATTTAAAAACATTATGGTTTTACTAATTAATGAACATTTTATTTGTGACTCAGATTTAAAGCATTTTCCAGAGCAAAAATAAGGCCTAAAATCTAAATCAATATTCCCTCTAATCTGCATGGCCCGCAACAATCTGGAACATACTGCGATGTGCAATACACAGGCTGTGCACAAACAAAAATTAGAAGGAATGTGGAAGTAAACAATATGTGCTACAAACTACTTGTCACCATTGAAATGGAAAATTGAGAATGGAAATAGGTGGTTTTTATACTTACACAAAAATATCATCCCTGTCCATAATGTGGTTCAAGGCTTCATCTTGTCGGTAGGTTTTGTGGAACCGGTGATTATAAACATCAGCGACGACCATCTGATAAAGAAATATACAGAAGTTATACATAACTTTGTTTTGAAGCTGTAAAATAATTACATGAGATCAAATGGAAATAGAGTAATACACTGAAACAATGGTAATTTGACATTGTCTTTACCTACTACATTGAAGTGATGAACTTTTTAGCTCTTGGAGAATACCAATTTTTAATACTGCAGATGTTTGGGTAGAAGTTAGTATGGGTGAGTGAATAACAAGTTCAGGTAATTCTCAATCCCTTTAACTGCCACCTGAGATGGTCAACTTGCTTGAACATTCTCTATAAGCAACTCCCTAGCTCCTATGAAGGCAGTGAAACAACAATTCTTAGTGGGTTACAATTCCACAGCACCAGCAGTACTCATACGTACATACAAAATTGTAGGTGGCCATTTGGCCCCTCAAGCCTTCTCTGCCATTCAATAAGATCATGGCTGATCTGTTTGTTTCAAATTCCACATTTCCATCTATCCCGATAACCTTTGATTCCCTTGCTAACAAGAACCTATCTACCTCCACCTTAAAAATATTCAATGACCCCGCCTCCACTGCCTTCTGAGGCAGAGAGTTCCAAAGTCGCGCAACCATCAGAAAAAAATTCTCATCTCTGTCCTAACAGGCAACCCCTAATTTTAAAACAGTGCCCCCTAGTTCTGGCAGCTCACCCGCAAGAGGAAACATCCTTTCCACGTTCACCTTATCAAGACCATTTAGGATCTAATGGACTTCAATCAAGTCACCCCTCAATCTTCTAAACTCCAATGGAAACAAGCCCAGTCACTCTAACCTTTCCTCATAAGGTAGCCTGCTCATTCCAGGTATCAATCTATCAAAACTATCTCCAACGCATTTACATCCTTCCTTAAATAAGGAGACCAAAATTGCACACAGAATTCGAGATGTGGTCTCATCAATATAACTGAAGCACAACATAATTTCTTTTATGCTCAATTCCTTATGTAATAAAGGATAGTATTCCATTAGCCTTCTTAATTACATGCTTCACCTGCATGTGACTTTTGCACTAGAACACCTAGATCTGACCTCAGAATTCTGCAGTCATTCTCCGTTTAAGTAATACTTTGCTTTTTTATTCTTCCTGTCAAAGTGAACTTCACATTTTCCCATATTACACTCAATCTACCAGATTTTTGTCCACTCACTTAACCTACCTATATCCATCTGCAACCTCCTTAATTCCACTTCACAACATACTTTCCTATTTATCTTTGTGTCATCTGCAAATTTAGCTACCATGCCTTCACTCCCCTCATCTAGGTCATTGATATAAATTGTAAAAAGTTGAGGCCCCAGCACCGACATCTACGGGACGCCACTCGTCACATCGTGCCAATCAGAAAAACAGACTTTATGCATGCTCTCTTTCCTGCCAGCCAGCCAATCTTCTATCCATGCAAACATGTTACCCCCTACACCATGAGCTTTTATTTTCCACAATAACCTTTGATATGGCATCTTATCAAATGTCTTCTGGAAATCCAAGTACAGTACATCCATTGTCTCCCCTTTACCCACAGCGCATGTTACTCCTTTAAATTACTCCCCTAATTAGTGATATTTAATGCAAGAATCCAAGTGTTGAATGTCACCAGGCTAACCATAGGGGTCATCACAACTGTGCCTAACCCACTATTCAACCCAATGACTACACAATTATTTTTCAAACAAGCATAGTGTATAGTAATCATAAGAGGAAGCCCTGATTGTAGCCCCACCACAAGCATCTGCCCACCCACCACTGCCAAAACACTTAGCTAGGTCAATTACTTTCGATCACTAAGATTAGAGAAACCTAAGGATTCTGTTTTTCCAGTATTGAGTACCCATTTTCTCCTCCAAGAGAGGCATTTTAATGATAGCTTAGCAGATTGGCCATCATTGTCACTGGTTTAGATCAGCTAATACAAAATAAGGCATGGATTGGAGCAGGGTCCTCCGCGTGGTCTATTTAATTATTAGGCAGTTTGGAAGAGGATAATTAATCTTTGGAATTCTCTACCCCAGGGAGCAGTGAAGGCTGGGTCATTGAATATATTCAAGGCTGAGTTACAGATCTAGAGTGAAGGGTTACGGGGAGCAGACAGGAAAGTACAGTTGAGGCC
Organism: Cetorhinus maximus; assembly: GCF_964194155.1. Classification (NCBI taxonomy): domain Eukaryota; kingdom Metazoa; phylum Chordata; class Chondrichthyes; order Lamniformes; family Cetorhinidae; genus Cetorhinus; species Cetorhinus maximus. The sequence goes on along the minus strand of NC_135884.1, from coordinate 11,588,832 downwards.
ACATTCAGATCAGCCATGATCTTACTGAATGGCAGCGCAGGCTTGACTGCAAATTCCACTTTCACAAGGAAGTTCAAGGAATGCAGTTTTTCCAAAGCTAATTTCAATCTATTCCGCAGAGAAATCAGCAGACAATGGTCTTTCTGCCTGAATCCACCACCAATGAAGATGTTAAGGTTCATAAAAGGTCTCAAATTTTAGAACTACCGTAATTTAAATTATACAAAATAAGTTGTACTTGCAGACTGAAAAAGCTATAAATCTGTTTTCATCAAACTTGGAATTGCGAAATGGGCTATTTTATATATATTTTTGGCTAGCTTGATGTAAGATACACATCAAAATCCATGAACACATTTAAGTTGAATTGGAAATTCTTAAGAGAAATCTAAGGATCCTGTTTTTCCCATATTGGAGTACTCATTCACACCTTCACTTATCCAGAAAGTTTAGATGCAGGTTGGCCAAGTCAAGATTTAAGGAACCCCCATAAACCCTACCCACCCCTCCCCAGGAGAATATTAACTGTTTACTATTGAACAATTGACAAGGGAAGCTCGAGAAGTGGACAGTTAAGTACCAGGATGTCATTCGGATCATGGTAAGCAGCACATCTCAACACAAACAGATCTTGGTCATTTGCAGTTCAATCTCAAATAGTTAGTAAATTGAAAATATGTAGCAATCTAGCTTCTATGACTCTGCTTAGTTACAAAATTCCAGAAGCACTATTTCTTAAGCTACAGGAAGAAAAACTATGCCAAGTTCTGCATCTTTCAACTTCTGCGCAGCATAATTTTCTTCAGCTTTGCAGCCAAATTTACAAAGCCAAGGTTAAAACAGTGGAATCCCATCTTGAAATTTTTTTTCATTAATACATTCTGGGATTATAAAAAAACAAATTGCAACACAAGTACAGAATCAGATAAATTGAATATGGTTCAATAATTTATTCAACAAGTCTTATAAATTGATGAATTCAGGGTCTTAACACAAACTCAACTGTCGTTATAAAAATATATATAGTTGCAAAACCAAAGATCGCAAATAGAAAGGAGTAGGGTGGGAATAAAAAAAAGAACAGTCACCACAACAACTTTCAAAAGAGTACTTGCATGTTTGTTTAAATGAGACCCAACCAGGACTTGAGGCTAATCTGACAAATTGAAAACATCTATTTATGCTATACAATTTTCAACATCTTTCTTTCCAAACTTGCATTTTCTTTTCTATCACACAATTATGTAACTTGTAAAGATTCATGGCAGCATTTTATCTTCAGCAACTCCACTCATTGTCAGAACTCAAAACTCACTATTTAGAATGGATTGTGAACTATTCATTGCTTCCAAAATGTTGATGCGAAATTTTAGAAAAAACGCTGTTATAAAAATCAGCTACGCATATATACTTTAGCCAAACTTGATCTGCTGGAGACCAGTAAACTTATTAACACATCTGTGATTCATTACTGTCCAACCAGGCCAATGAGTCGTGGATAATGTTATCATTGGAATAATTTTCATGCAAGAGTTTTCAAACTGCATCTAGGCATGTTTGTAAAATGCAACACTTAACTTCTAGTTTTTGAGTAGCCATTCCACCGTGCCTCTGCAAAAGATGCTACTTAAGTTGAAGTATTGTTGCATGGAATAAAAACAGAAGATAATGGAAATACTTTCTCTTATATTCTTTCCTGGGACGTCAGCCTCACTGGCTAGGCCAGCATTTTTATCGCCCATCCCCCATTGCGCTTAAGGTGGTGGTGAGCTGCCTTTTTGAACTACTTCAATCCATGCGGTGTAGGCACACCCTCAGTGCTGTTAGGCAGGGAGTTCCAGGATTTTGACCCAGCAATAGTGAAGGAATGGCAATATAGTTCCAAGTCAGGATGGTGTGTGACTTGGAGGGGAACTTGCAGGTGGCAGTGATCCCATGCATCTGTTGCCCTTGTCCTTCTAGGTAGTAGGGGCCATGGGTTCGGAAGGAAGAAACAAGAGTTCATGTTTGAATCAAGGACCTTTCTTCAGGTAACTCTGTTTCTCTCTCCACAGGTACAGATTGATGTGCTGAATATTTCCAGCAATTTCTGTTTTTATTTCAGATTTCCAGCGTCCGCAGTATTGTACTTTTGTTTTATTTCATGGATATAGGCAATGCTCTCCTACCTAAGTCACCATTCCTTCTGCAGATACCCCAGCAGTGAGTGTTAGCAGGCCATTTTACAGTAGTCAATACTACTACCCTGCTCAATCATTTGATGCCAATTGAGACATAGTTTCCAGATCTGAAGCAAGTCAGAACAGGAACAGAGTCCCAAATATGTTCCTGTTATTGAAACATCACAGCTATAGAAGCAAAACTATCACAAACAAGAAATATCCCAAAATGTTCAGATTTTGATTCTAGCTCCAGGTCAGATTAATCAGGTATTATGAGAACTCACTGACAGAATGCACTAGCATGCACATAATGCAAGAAAGCAACTTCTAAAATGAATACACAAATTCTAATGTTAAATTTCAGTGACGACTGGAAGTTTACCTTTTCTGCAGCAACTCCTGAGATTTGAGAAAGGGCTGTACACAGGTCAGAAATTGCACCCATCTTTGGAACAACTATTCTATACTGTAAAGTAAGGTCATCATTAATAAGTGACAGAAGAATTCGCTACAAAAAAACAAGTATTTAGTGAGAGCAGGAAATGGCATTATTTTCTCAGCAACATATCTTGGCTAAGTACCTGTGTGGACAACCAGTAAACACAAAAATGGGCTGCAAACAACCTAGCTCCTACTCCATAAGTATGCCAGTTCCCCTACTATTCAAAGTTTAAACAATTTAGTTTACTATTCAAGTTTACTATTCAAAGTTTAAATCCCCCCACTACAAGAATTGTTCAAATTAATAATTCTGGCTAGCGACTTTCAATGGACCAATATCAAGGACTACACTGAGCCACTTGGTATATATAGAGGCACTTAGAATCAGAAATTTACACCCTGGGGGGGAATTTAGCTTGTCATGTTTGTGCTGGATCCTTGCTAAAGTAACTGAAAATTAATTCCACTGCCCTGCACTTTTTCCATTTGCTTTTAAAAAATTATTTCATGGATGTGGGCGTCACTAGCTAGGCCTGCAATTTTATTGCCTATGCCTAATTGCCCTTGTGAAGGTGGTAGAGGGCCACCTTCTCAAACTGCTGCAATGCAGGTGGTGTAGGTACACCCACAGTGCTGAGAGGTAGGGGGTTCCAGAATTTTGATCCAGCAACAGTGAAGGAACAGTGACATAATAGTTCCAAGTCAGGACGGTGTGTGGCTTGGAGGCGAACTTGCTTATTTCTTCTCCTGCTTCAAATATTTATCTAATTTTCTCTTGAAAGATACTGTGGCCTCTGCCTCAAGAATTCATAGTGGCAAAGCATTCTATATTCCAATAAAAAAATTTCTTTTAACTTGCCGCTTTCAAAAATTTAAACTGACCATTCCTCATCACTGTATCTTCGATTGAAGAAGTTGCCTTTCATTATCAAAACCTGTCATGATTTTAAAAACCTACATGAAATCTTGTCTTAGCCTTTTTCGCTTCCATAGAAATATTCCTAGTATCTCTAATCTCTGCTCCTAACTATAGTTTCTTATCCCTTCTGTGATCGCCATGCATTAATTTATTGCAGAGAACCTGATCTTACCTGGGTAGGCCTAGACGAGTCTGCCCGCACAAGAAAGATTTCCATCGTGCGGTCCTTCTTCATAGGTAATGGAAGAGTTAAGTAACAGAAAGGATCAAATGTCACAGAAATTTTTGAACATTCAGGACAAACTAGGGTGGATTTAAAAAGCCCATGGAAGATGTCCACAATGATGGAGTTGTTTCTTAACCTGTGGTTTTCCCATGCTTCTTTAGCCACTACCTATAACCAGAAAAGGGGACAAGAATAGTTGATTGTGTTCTACATTAATGAAGAACCTACATTATTGTAGGCCTTATTACATACTCAGAATGTCCCAAATACTTCACAGGGGTCTGTGCTGAGGCATGGTAGCTAAATTTGCAGACAACACAAAGATAGGTAGGAAAGTATGTTGTAAAGACGCCATAAGGAGTTTGTAGACAGATATAGTTGAGTGAGTGGGCAAAAATCTGGCAGATGGAGTATAATGTGGGAAAATGTGAAGTTGTTCACTTTGGCAGGAAGAAAAAAAGCAGAGTATATTAAGCAGAGAACGACTGTTGAATTCTGAGGTGCAGCGGGATCTAGGTGTTCTCATGCATGAATCACAAAAAGTTAGTATGCAGGTACAACATGTAATCAAGGCAGCTAATGGAGCGCTATCCTTTATTACGAAAGGAATTGAACATAAAAGAAATGACGTTGTGCTTCAATTATACAGGGCATAGGTGAGACCGCATCTTGAATACTGTGTGCGGTTTTGGTCTCCTTATTCAAGGAAGGATATAAATGCAATGGAGGCAGTTCAGGGGACGTTTACAAGATTGATCCCTGGAATGAGAGGGTTGTCTTATCAGGGTAGGTTGGACAGGCTGGGCTTGTTTCCACTGGAGTATAGAAGAGTGAGGGGTGACTTAATTGAAGTATATAAGATCCTGAATGGTCTTGACAAGGTGGACGTGGATAGGATATTTCCTGTTGTGGGTGAATTTAGGGGGGCAATGTTTTAAAATTAGGGGTCGCCCTTTTAGGAGAGAGATGAGGAGAAATTTTTTCTCTCAGAGGGTTGTGCGACTTTGGAACTCTGCCTCAGAAGATGGTGGAGGCAGGGTCACTGAATATGTTTAAGGCAGAGGTAGATAAATTCTTGTTAGGCAAGGGAATCAAAGGTTTTTGGAGGGTAGATGGGAATGTGTAACACAAACAGATCAGCCATGATCTTATTTGAATGGCGGAACAAGCTTGAGGGGCCAAACAGCCTACTTCTGCTCCTATCTTGCACATTCATAACAGACTACTTCTGAAGTGTAATTACTGATTGCTACATCAGCATACCAAATAGCCCATTTGAATGCAAGGTCCCACAAACAGATCAGGGCAAATCCAGTTCTGGTGGCAGTATCTGAGGGTATTGTGCTGACCAGGGCAGTAGAACCTCCTGCTCTTCTTTAAATAGTACCGTGATATTTTGCATCTATCTGAGCAGCCAGACAGAAGCTTGTTTTAACACCTCAACTGAAAGATTGCACCTCAGGCAGCACAGTATTGTGTGAAAGTGCTGGCCTAGATAATGTACTCAAGTCAGCACTAGGGCTTTGTGCCTTTTCCCTTTTGAGTCAGAGACGAGAATACCAATGCAACTAAGCTGATGACATAGATGAGCATGCAAGAAACAATTTTTGCTGCAACTCAGTCAACAGGGTTGACAACAGGCCTGCTCCAAGCAACTTTTGAACCAACCAATGTAAGGGAATGAATAAGCTTTCTCTTCCCTATTATTTTTTAATGAGTTTTTACTAGTAATATGTACAAGAGTGAACTGGTTTGCAAATTGTCACAGGAGGTGTAAGAGGACATGTCAAATGTAACAAAACTGTTGATAAAACAGACAAAGAAATGAGAGTTGGACAACAGAGGTATGAACTAGTGAAATAGATGTCACTTAATTTCATGTGATGAGACAGAGTTGTATTTTCCTTAAAATGGTTAAGGAGATTTTCATGGATTAATTAAGAGAGGTATTTTAATAGTCAAGCACAGGAGCCAAAAAAAAAGAAACACCTTAGCTTGTATGGATGGATGTAATGCTGGCTGCAGTCTAAAACTCTCTTGCTAAAGGAGCTGAACAAAAGCAAGTAGACAACATTTGCTACCATGTCCAGTAACCTTGAAGATGACATATGATCTGTTTAGAATTGTAAATGCTGCCTACCTTGGCACTATAGTGTTAATTTCTGCTACGTGCCAAAAAACTTTTCTTTAAACAACCAATTGGTGATCAAGTTTTAATCCTTTGGAAAATATGATACCAGGAAGTGCATATGACATTTACCGTCCCGTTACCCCTCCTCCTCTCAGCCATGGATTTATAATGGTCAATTTATTTCCAAACAATGATTTTTAAGGGGAAAATTGAATATTTATCCTACGAAAGTAATTCAATGGATGCAAAATGTTTTGGAACAGCCAGAGGATGTGAAAGGCACTATAAATAAGTAACAAGCATGCTTTACTCAGAATGTTCCAGATTCAATAAGGAGTCTTGCATTATTTAAAAGGCTATTCAGCCAGACCCACCTCGTCTTCCCTACCATTGGCATCTTTAAGTTCTAAGTAGGGTTTTTTCTTCACGCGATTTAAATCTTCATGTAAACCATCTAAAAGAAATGCAAGCAGCTCTTGAGAATCCTGTTGCTGGTATCCTGAAAACTGTGGAGCAAAACACCCAACCTGTGTCTGGAGAAAGAAAAAGTTCATACTTAACTGTAGTTTTAAACTTGCACTTTATTTAAAAAGAAAGGCTTATAATCCAGAATTTCAAAAGTAATTTTAATTATTCCAGTAATATCTTACTAGAATTACGTCAATCATGTCAGCAGAAACTTTCTTGTTCCAGAGAGCTCAAAAACTTAAATATTCACAGAGAATGAGGACAAGATGTGTGTTAATTATTATCTAATTCTAAATCATACAACTCAGCTCTGAAGATGAGAAAGCAGATTTGATAGAGGACAAAGAATGCAAAATGAAAGTATTTATCCTCTCTACCCCAATTTATGGTCCAATATTTTAGTTGCTGTCTAGTAATTACAGTAACATCTTGAAGTCCATCATTGCTTTTCTTGTGTTTTCTTGAGGTCAGACAGATGGTTAGTTTGGAGCCTCTTGTGGGAGAAACAAGAGAAAGCACCATAACACTGACTAGGACAGATGTATTTCTTCAGAAAACACAAAGTAAGGTTTGTTAAGTATTTTTGATGGTCAATTACGAGTTGCTAAAAATATTTTGGGGAAGAGATAAATAAATGTTGTCTCAACTCTATCTTATCTGATGTTCACTCCAGTATTAATGGATAATTCTCAAAGGCAGCTAAACAAAATAACTACATGCTTCTTTAAAGCTAGCAAATTATGAAATTTCACCACTGGATTGAAAGTTTAGTGGCTCACTGGAGGTTAAATCAGTTTGAGGTTTGAATAGCCTTTGCATCTTACACTATTGTTTTGCTTGACAATAATGATAAACAATGCCTCAATGCCTTTCTTCCTCTTCTCAGTCCTTAGATTTAGTTTTTGCATCAGTACTTTCTTCCTTGCCCAAGAATACAGATTACATCCAATTTTTTGGTCCTGTCAATCTTGTTCTTGCTTTGACTTTCAAGACAAAGATGAGTTTCAAAAGGAAGACTGATGATTGGAAAACATCATTCCCAGGGAGAAGCACAAATGCACACAGCTAATCTCTTCTTGTAAGGTAGTTATTATAAATCTGTCCTTGTCAACCAACTTTACATTTTAAAAAGATTTAATGATGACATTCTGCGCTTGCTTCCTTTCATTAATGGTAGCTTCTGATCTTAGATCAGATTGGTTTGTTCATTTAACTACTCATTTATCCAGAAAGAATTGGCTTCTCCCATTATGAACTCTTTGTCAATAAGCCCATTTGACTGACAAATTACATCTTAATTGGCAGACTCATGCTCCAATGGTATGTGATTGAATCACAGGGATAGAATTTTTGTATTCAAAAACAAAGCATTGTTTAATTTGCTGTAGCTTCCTTAATCAGAAAGCTGCACAATAAATTTGATTCGATATGAGGGGGGAAATAGAAACCCATATGCTGTTTTTAACACCCATGAGGTTAAAAATAGGAACTGAGGCAATAAAGATGCTCTTCTAAAATCTGGTGGCCTGCATGGAATGTCTTCCTATGAGTTTAGTATGGAGTGGAAACAGGTGGAAATCCTAAAGCAACACAACAAACCTTTCTTTAGTTAGATGGACAGATACCCAATCTTAATCAGAAGCCATTCATATTGTGGGCAATTAGTTGGCAATTATTTGTTATATGGAAATTACATTTTAGCATCTGCTGACATAAAACATTGAGAGAGAAGATCGCACTGAAATTCTAGATTTTAAACTCATCTCATCTTTTCAAGATACTATGCTGTCCTTAAACTAAGCTTAAAATCCAAGCTTCAATGATCATTAGAAACCAAGTAATTCAGAAGAATTTAACAGGACCTACTTTGAACATCCGTGGCGCCACATATGAGCTTCTCCCTGACCACATCTGTTTGATCAACTCAGCATAGGCTTCAGCAATTTCTCCCCTCATTCCCAAAGGGTTCTCCCGATTTAGCTCTTCTTCATACTTTCCTTGCAGGAAGTAATCAGTCAATGGACCAGTATTACTCAAACACTAAGAGAGAGATTGAAATGAAGAATATTCTTAAACCGTGTTCATATCTATCCTTATGAAATTATGATTGTTAGAACACAATTTAAGATGTAACAATTCAAGTATTTAAGTAGTGATGAAAACTTTGAAAATTTGTGGAACCTCACCTGCAATGCTGAGTTCATGAAGCATGTATTACCAAGGTTACTTAGGCCACAAAGACCCGCTTGGCTTGGTGCATGAGATTCCCTATAATTATAAGAACTGTTGTATGAAGATCCGTACACACTCGGTCTGAAAAAACAAACACAATATCAAATAAATTCTTAGGAGTTGGAAAATGAGTCCAAATATTTTACCCCAGAGAACATATGAAATGTGCAAATTTAAAGAAATGTCTAGGCCAGGTAATAGCCTCAAAACAAATCCAACTTTATAGTGTAAAAATGTCAGTACTATCTGATATTTAAGACAACCATACAAGACAACACCATTAGGCATCAAAATTACACTTCACCACAATGGCAGCAAGAAGTAAAAAATGGAGTAGCAACTCAAAATCTTAAACAAGTCAACCAGTATTCTTCATCATGAGACACTTTTAAATTGTTGGGGTTTTCCCTACAAATTCACAACACTGTAAAAGTTAGTTGGGCACACTTAAGGTCTAAAGGAAATCTGACAAAACAGCCATGCAATGGAGTTTCTCAATGCTACTTTTAACTAGTTCAAAATGAATGGTACACCAAATATTCATCTGAAAATATTACAAAGAATATACCCTTTTGAGGTTTGTTGAGACAGTGGACATAAACTGAAGGTTCATTATTACAGCATGTTCACAATTTTTATTTAAAAAATGTTGAAACACAAACCCCAAATCAACAACTACAACAGAAGAGTTGGGATAAGAAACAACAACCTTACAAAACTGCTGAACTTCCAGGAGATAGATCAAGACTATAGTGGAATAACAGAAGGAAATCTTCATTTATCATTACACTACAGCATCAACTGGTTAACTGTTCTTCAGATATAAAGAGGCCATGGTACAAAGAAACCAAAATCTCTCAAGATGTTTACACCAAGAAATTAATTAAATTTCAAGATACCTTCATAATTGCTTTTGAAGGAGAGGGAGAAAACCAGTTCTTTCAAAATTTAATAAATGTAAATTTCTATTTCACAACCATTTATGATATAACTTTAAGTCAGTCAACTGAGCAGACACAACAGGGACCTCAATCTGCAGTCAGGCTGGACCCTTACAGCCTTATGTGAAATTGTGTATGGCAGTTGAATAGGATAATTGAACAAAAAAAGAAAAATATAAGTTTAGGTATGAGTGAAGAAAGGCAGTGAAATTAAAAGCCACCAGGTCACATTTTTGAGTTTGAATTAAAAACTGATCAAGTCATTTAAGGCAATGTCTTTCCACCATGCAGGCACACTCACCCCCTGGTGGAGCTGGAGCTGTTTAATATGTAGCTGGAGTTGCTGCTCTCACCATTAGAGACTGTAGAAGGGGAGGACAAGGACGAGTAGGAGTTGCAGCTAGTCGAGGATTTTGGAGAGGTAGATAAATTTCTGCTGGTGGCAGTGCTGGATCTGTCATAAAAACAAAGGCACGAACACTGATTTATAAATCATATTGCCAGATGCAAGGCAACACTGTCAAGACAATGCTTTTTAAGAGCAGTCTTGCATGCCTAGCAATACAATTACGCAAAAAGCTAAGCAAGGGGGATTATAAATGTTATTCTGACAGAAGTTAATTGATCACTACAGAATGTTAACTGGAACAGAGTTTGTATGTACATCTGTCATGAGGACCCCTCATTGCCTCCGGTGATTTCAGAAAAGCAAAATGGAAGGAGTAATAAACAATGGAGGAAAAGAGATAAAAAGGGACAGAATATAATATGTTTGGTCATTGTGTTATAGGGTACTGGGAGAATGCTAGAAACCTCAGTAGGTTTCCCACAGCTCTACCTTGTAACAATGAGTAACAAAGAAAAATGAAGAATACACATTTCCCATTACAAATACAAATACACAGATGTAATCCTGTCATTGTGCAGCTCAGTCCTCTCCAGATAAAAAATGAAACTAGGGAAATGTACTCTCCTGCAAATTATAAAGCAGTAGTCTGGATGCATGGTCTAGGACTGTCACTGGAAGCTGACAATTACCGACTATTTTTTAATTCCACTTTTTAAAATTTAAAAACACATTTTTCCTGTTGCACAATAACATGCTTACACGATGAAGCTATATTTCATGACATTTGGAGCATTACTATAACTAGGTTCCTTTGCTCACTCCTTTTTCTACCAATATTGTCTCTAATCCATCATTCCTACAGATATTGACTCCTTTGAGATATCATTCCATGAGTAGCAGGCACCATCAATTTCACAGAAGCTTTTGGGTTATTCCCTACATCATAACTGAGCTTGATCTTGCTTTTAGCTAATACCTATACAAATGGACTTGCAGGTCATTGGATAGAAATCAGAAGCAGGTAAAAATCAGATTGCCCCCTTTGACTAATGGACTCTGAGGCAAACTGCAACATCTTTACCACCTGGCTGAAGTCAGCTAATTCCAACACAGACCAGAAATCAAACCGGGGCCTTCCTGATCTGTATAGTTCAACTACCCACCAGGTTAAACCAGCTAAGCAAAAGGGAAACCTGTTGGATGCGATCTGAAAAAAAAACTGAATCATAGCAAAATCCAATTTGTCTAGAGAATTTAAATCCAATAATATTTCTGTGGATGTGGTATATTTGGATTTTCAGAAAGCTTTTGATAAAGTCCCACATAAGAGGCTAGTGTGTAAAATTAAAGTACATGGGATTGGGGGTAATATATTGGCATGGATTAAGAATTAGTTAGCAGACAGGAAACAGAGTGGGAATAAATGGGCCTTTTTCGGAATGGCAGGCAATGACGAGTAGGGTACCCACAGGGATCAATGTTTGGGCCCCAGCTATTAACAATATATATCAATGATTTGGATGAGGGAACCAAATGTAATATTTCCAAGTTTGCTGACGACACAAAACTTGGTGGGAACGTGAGTGGTGAGGAGGATGTTAAGAGGCTTCAAGGTGATTTAGACAAGTTGAGTGAGTGGGCAAATACATGGCAGATGCAGCATAATGTGGATAAGTGTGAAGTTAACCACTTTGGTAGGAAGAACAGAATGGCAGAGTATTATTTAACTGGTGATAGATTGGGAAACATTGATGTTAAAAGGGACCTGGGTGTCCTTGTACACCAATCACTGAAAGCAAGCATTCAGGTGCAGCAAGCAGTTAAGAAGGCAAATGGTATGTTGGCCCTCATTGCAAGGGGACTTGAGCACAGGAGCAAGGATGTCTCACTGCAGCTATACAGGGCCTTGGTGGGGCCACACATGGATTATGTATAGTTCTGGTCTCCTTACCTACCAAAAGGATATACTTGCCATAGAGGGAGTGCAGCGAAGGTTCACCAGACTGATTCTTGGGATGGCAAGATTGTCGTATGAGGAGAGATTGGGCTGACTAGGCCTGTATTCACTGGAGTTAAGGAGAATGAGAGGGGATCTCACTGAAATGTATAAAATTCTGACAGGAATGGACAGACTGGATGAGGTTTAGAACAAGGGGTCACAACCTCAGGATACAGGGTAGGGCAGTTAGAACTGAGATGAGGAGAAACTTCTTCACTCAGTGAGTGGTGAACCTGTGGAATTCTCTACTGTAGAGAGTTGTGGAGGTCAAGTAACTGAATATATTGAAGAAGGAAATTGATAAATTTTTAGACTCTAAAGGCACCAAGGGGTATGGGGAGAGAGCGGGAATATGATGTTGACATAGAGGATCAGTCTATCTGAATATCATTGAATGGCGGAGCAGGTTCGAAGATCCGAATGACTTACCCTTGCTTCTATTTTTCTACCAAAATGCCAGTGAAACGTTACTGTTCATTAGAGTTTTAAAAGTACTTAAGCAAAATCTAAATAGAATTTGCACTTAGAAGAGTGATTTCAAACAAAAATCACATTATTTAAATTGTTGACATGGTTGTACAAGGCTCAAATTATATAAATGACAAAGTTATCTACCTTAGCTTTATTCTTCAAAAAAATGTATTTCCCATATATCATTGAATCAAGCCCTAGTTGCCAATCATCTAGTAAAGAAAATTACTGCAAATTTTCTTCAATAATCTGATAACAAGACAGTGCCCATAATTCTTCTCTTTCTGTAGTGCATTGGGTTAGTTCAACTATTTTTAAACCCATGCATACAAGTACAGCAGTTTTTTTTCATGTTTTCCATGATTACAATACATGATAATCCACAAAATAAACAAGGAGAACAGAAGAAAAACAGAATTACCTGGAAAAACTCAACAGGTCTGGCAGCATCGGCGGAGAAGAAAAGAGTTGACGTTTCGAGTCCTCATGACCCTTCAGCAGAACTGAGTAAAGTTAGGAGAGGGGTGAAATGAGGACTCAAAACGTCAACTCTTTTCTTCTCTGCCGATGCTGCCAGACCTGCTGAGTTTTTACAGGTAATTCTGTTTTTGTTTTGGATTTCCAGCATCCGCAGTAGTTTTTTGTTTTTATCTAAGGAGAACAGAAGGTTTAATATGCGAAGGATGGACTTCAAAGGTCGAACCAATAGAATCTTATTTTTCTAGTTTTATTACCACAAGACTCTAACTAATAGAAACAGCAAAGATGGACTCTGCACATGTTTAATATTTGACAATGTTTGACCAGGGAACAATCCCCCCGCCACACACACAATCTTAACTGCCTGGTAACACATCTTTTTGGCCATAAAAATCTAAACGAAGTAGACGTTCAACAGATACCAAGGTACCCTGGCAATTGAAAACAAACATCTGCTACTGTTTTAGACTATCAAAGCTTTAACATGAAATAAAACGAAAGACAGACTATTGCTCTCAAGACAACTACACAGATACCGAAAAATGAAATCAAGTGTATGATATTGTGCAACTCCATGCTTAAATAATCACACTCATATCTATCTCATGGTAAATGATAGTCAATAGTGAAAACAGGACATTCTTTAACACCCACATCCCAATAATTAGTTGATCTATAAGTGATGTCTAATTAGATTTGCCTTTAAAAATTTAATGGAGGGTTAGAGTTCTGATGCAGACAATCTGAAAGTGCCAAGATATTTGTATTCGCATAAAAACAAGTTTTCACTATTATTCTTCAACCACTTCTCTCTCCCCAGTGTTATTAGTATCCACCATCTGAATAAAATAGCAAGGTAGAAAAATGTAAATGATGATTTAACTATTTGCTTTTATAGATACTAAATAACTTTAGAAACTAACACAGACTGAAAATATAAATCTCCAGGCACTGTCATTAAAAAACTAAAGCTGATTATAAATGCACAGTTCTCCTGTCTTTTGTAAATATAAACTGACCAAAATACCTGACAGTTTGTCTAGATCCACCCTTTGGCAGATCTAATGAGCTGTCATGAGATGCACTAATTGCACTACTGCATAGTGCTTAGAGATTGGTGACAGGTAGAAAGGTTGTTGTCAAGCAACAGTAACCACAGTGTAAAAGCACCACTATTTTTTTCCCAGCTTCCTCAGACTACATACCCTCTTTGGCCGAAACATCAAGTAACCTAATTTCAGACATCCACCAACAATAGTAATTCTAACAAGAAAGCACGAGGCAACTTGGGCCACCTGGCCTCTCTGGAACACCTCTACAAGAGGACAGCTGACAGTGAAAATTCAGCAAGTGCCAATCAAATTGCAAGTCAACTTCAGGTATCCACACTTTTTCCTCGAGTATGAAAGGAAAATAAACCTTGCTTTTTTGTTGTGTACCACGTGTCAAAGCACTTCAAACAATTACTTAAGAGTACAATAAATGTGAGAAACAACTTGGTATTTATAAGTGCCTTTAGCATAAGCATTCTCAAACATTCTCAGAGAAACAGTGACCACAAAACAGCAGAGATATTAAGCCAGAATATCAAATGTTTGGCTAGAAGTAGGTTTTCAGGAATGTCTTAAAGGACGAGAGGTTTAAGGAGAGAATTCCAGAACAAGGCCTAGACAGCTGAAAGCGTGATTGCCAACAGTAGAGTGATGGAAATTGGGGATGTGCAAGAGGCCAGAATTGGAAAAGAAGTGTGCAGGTGCAGTGCAGGAAGAGGTTACTTAGATAAGCAGGATCAAGACCGTGGGGGTATCTGAATGCAAGGATGAGGGTTTCAAAATTGAGATGTCACTGTACTGAGAGCCAATATACATCAACGAATTTGTGTACGAGATCTTTCAAACAGCAATATGATGGCTGAGCAGTTGATATTTTTTGATGTTAATAGAGGAGTATTGGATAAGATATTAGAGAACATCCTGGTCTTTGAATAGTGTCATGGAATTTAAGGTATATCTGAACCACCCAAAAAGATAGATGAGACCTTGCACAACATTTAATCCAAAAGGCTAGCAACCTTGATACAGTATTGCACTGGCTTGTTGGCATGGCTCTCATATCAGAGTTACAAAGTTCAAACCGAACTCAGAGAATTGAGCTTACATGTTCGTACCTAGGTTGGGCTTCAACTTTGAGACCTAATGGATGAAGGCAATAACAAATAAAGACAAACTTACACTGCAAAAAAAAATTATACTTAATTGATTATAAAACACTTCACAACATCCAGAGGTTGTGAAAGGTGTTATAAAAATGCTTTTTTTCAAATCGAACCCACAGAGCAAAACACTGATTGTTACAAAGTCAAGATCACAAACAGAATAAATCAGAATTCCAACAACTTTCATGTTCTTCCATTTACAGTCTGTACACAATCTTAATTCAAAACATTCAGCATTGGAATGCAGCAAGCATTTTTTGGGGTATGTTAGTTTGTTGTAATAAGTGAATGTTTGTGGATCCTGAAAAAGACAAACTTGAAAGTCAATTGATTACTTACTGATTTGAGCTACACATTACAAATTGCAAGTCAAAACATTTGAAATGCTCCAGAATATAAAGCAGTTCAAATTTTGAAAGTCAACTCATTGCAACTGCAGCATTTCTTTTCATTTTGATCTTTTTAGTATTAGGGGTGACTTCTCTCATCTGGCTAAGGTGTGCAGCGAGCACCTTGAATGAGCTAAGTAGGCCTGCCGCTGCTCTGGTGGATTGAACTTCAAAATGAGCTGGTACCTTGACCATGCAAAACTTAAAGCCACCACTCCTAATTAACGAGTTTTTGGAGACAGCCAATCAGACACTATTTTTTGATTAGAATCTCACCTCTAAACTGGGACAAGGGAAGAAAGGGTGCTGCTAAAACATCAGAAAGAGAAAAAGTCAAATACTGGCAGAACATTTAAAAAATGTTAAGTGATCTCAAGTCAGAAAGAAAGAGTAAATTAAAATATACTGGGGACATGGGGAGCACAAAGGAGGAACACAAGCCAAGCACACGTACCTATAATTCCCTCTCCCCAACAATCTGTTAATTGCCTGAAGCTACTACAATACATGAGTAATTCCATTACTGAAATGAGGGGTTGATTTATAGTCACTGCTCCTATTCTTAACTTCCAGCACTTTAATTTTCTTCTTTACCCTTTTTCTGAAGGCACTGACTATTAATTATTCCCCAATACCCAAAGTAGCATCACACTCACATAAGTAGAGACAGCCAGAAATATTGAGTGGGAAGTTTAGTGTATTTTCCCCTTCCTAATTGAGGGCATTGAGATCTTCTGAAGAGATCACAGCAAGACTGAAAATTGAACCCGTTCTCCTCAGGCTACCCACTGCTTTAACAAAAAGGACAGCCTGTCCTAAAACCATCTTTAAAGACGATGCTAAGGGTTACAAAATATGCTGAGGAAATGTGGACACTAAATGCACACATTTACTGCTACATGGAGAAACAATTCAAACGCTAATCTCAAGGACTTATGCAAGAAGAAAACAGGATGCAGACATGCTCATGTTGTCTCTAGAGTTTTAATGTTAAACACGCATTTCCACTGCCTCAAGAAATTATGGTATACCATGTTATCATAACTTACTTTGTTTGAGATGTTTGTCTTGGCCATGTTCCATCATCATTCTTCTGTTCTATTACTAAAACCTGGAAAAAAGGTATTATACTCAGTTAACACCAGGTTAGTGTTGCACAGCACAGCCAGGCTGTCTGCACTGGGACTTAAGTTTTAAAGAAGTGGCACCTCTCGCTATTCTTTTTTACCACTTATTTATCCATCTAAGACAACAGACATGTAGCTGGCTCTCATTTCTGTGTTAATGCCATAAGATAATCAATGTGACCCTATAGATAAATGCTTAGTCTCTGCTTTGTCCTTTCAAATGCTTTAAATGAGAACCTGTATATGGTGTATTACCAATGAGAATCAAATAGTGCAGAGCTTGATATAACATACTAAATCAGCATGCTTCAGGGTATGCTGATTTTAGTTTTCTCCCCCCTTCACCCAACCTGATCCCACATCAATCAACAAAGCTACTCTTAACTAGGTCTCAGAAACTCCAAATTATCTCTGATCCTTTATGGTGGTGGCTGGATTCTACTAGCCCTTCCCACATCAGTGTGGTTACAATCACAAGACGGATCATTACACCTAAGAAAGAGGAGGGTAGGCCATTTGGCCCCTCAAGCCTATTCCACCATTCAATAAGATCATGGCTGATCTTTCTGTAGCCTTAACCTATCTGCCTCCCATAATCCTTAACTTCCTTGTAGATCAAAAGTTCAGGTCACTTAGAACATTACAAGAAACATTATGGTTATGGAAAGGTTAGTGAAGTTTTACTAAAATAACAGTAGAAATGAAAAATTGTGAAATAATTGCTCAAAAAAGACTTTTTTAAAAAAGCTGAAACAGCAAAGGTCAAGGGCATTTCGATCAGGCATGAAAAATGTTTTTTCCTAGTTGGTAATTGGAGGACAATAATGGCAGAAATCCTCCACAAAGGATTATTAGAACATGGAACACTTTACCATAAATAGTTACAGAAACAGGGACCATCATTTAAAAGGGAATTGGTTTAGAAACAGAAAAGGAAGAATACGGTCAAGAGTAGTGAAAGATTAGGATAGATGGTTCCATATGGCTACAAATATAAACTTGTTTCAGTCGCAAGTCATGGAACCAACACAAAGCTTCAGCTCACATACTAAAAATAAAATCTACCTGCTGTAATGCACCATCTGTCACTCATATGAAATCAAGAATTCTCTTAATGCAAACAGGTCTCCAGCTACAACCATCAATATGCATTACCTGATATTTTATAGCAGTTGCAAACATGAAATCTGCTGTGCAACTGTCAGCTTTAACTTCAATACATGCCTGTAAACTGTATCACAAAACTAAAAGCTCATGCTAACTCAGTGACTCACTTGAAAAATCAAGCTTTATTTGAAGTAAAAGCAGTCACAGCTTCTGCAGTCCCTACCTCCCCATTTCCCTTTGCTTTCTTGCTATTCAACACATCAAACTCCAGACTATTTGCCTTCATCACCTGCTATCAACCAGGATTCTTGGTTGTTCTTAATAACACTCATACATGAACTGGGAGAACCGCTGAATACAGGTATCATGCATGGACAAAAACACCTACTTTAAAACCATTTGTCTGCTCCTTACCAGTAGATCATAAAGATATGCTTCGAGTTAATGATTTAGAAACTACCCTCCCAAGCTGCATAACTTCAACACCTTTAAGCAAGCATGTTACACAGCACAAAGTTAAATGCTGGTTTAATTTTGAAAAAACAAAAGCATTGTGTACCTGAAATATAAACAGTAATCTCTCATTAGCTGCTTGTGGGGTGGGTGCGCAATTAAGAGAACGAGAGAGAGCCAATTAGACTGATTCTTAGTGTGGTTGTAATAGAATTACCTCAGCGCTCATAGATTTTATAAGGGTGAGGAAGGTGAAAAAAGACGTGCTTGCCAGGAAGCTCCTCCTGATCACTATCCAGTGGTGTGTGGAGATATTCAGGGGAGAGAAAGGTTGGTTTCTCATGTCCTATGTAGTCCAGCAGCCTGATGACTCATTGCCTTGGCTCAATAAAGGTAGACCATTTGTATGACAGGAAAGCCTGATCTGTACTCACTCAAAATTGTCATGTGCACCTCTAATGGGGATTGATGGAACCTTAAAATAAAAAAATACTGCGGATGCTGGAGATTGGAAATAAAAACAGAAAATGCTGGAAATACTGAGCAGATTTGGCAGCATCTGTGGAGAGAGAAACAGAGTTAGTGTTTCAAGTCCAATATGACTCTTCTTCGGGGAGTTTTTCCAGCACCTTCTGTTTTTATTATTGATTGAACCTTGGCTGATTCTCTCCACCCAGTGCCCATGCTGCCATTCTGGGCTAAAACCAACTACCTTACCTCAGGCTGGATTTCAAAGCCCTGATGTTTCTACTGGATCACCAAATCACTGGATAAGATAACAGCTACTGGGGTGGAATCAACACGGCACATTATACATATTTTTAAATAAAAATAAAGTACTTTTCACTTAAAGAGTTTTTGAAACAGGATACCTTAGGAGGGAA
Source organism: Cetorhinus maximus (assembly GCF_964194155.1). Classification (NCBI taxonomy): domain Eukaryota; kingdom Metazoa; phylum Chordata; class Chondrichthyes; order Lamniformes; family Cetorhinidae; genus Cetorhinus; species Cetorhinus maximus. The sequence continues at coordinate 11,569,838 of NC_135884.1, read as the reverse complement.
CTGTATGGTAGTAACAATTAAGACTCAGATGCAGCATGAAGTCATCTAAACTTGCAACTGTATTAAAAAAATAAGCAAATACAATTTTCAGTGGCAAAAGTCTATAATGTCTAAATTTAGTATCTAATCCTTTTATAAGGCAAGCATAAAATGAATCAACCTTGCATGGAAAACTTCTGAGACATTTTGATGCAATATTTTCTGTTATTCACTATTCAAAGCCCTACATTCATGCCACAAATCTTCAAAAGGCAAATAGTCTAAAGAAATCAGTGGCCAAAGAAAAACAGAATTCATTTCTTACCACTCCATATTAAAATATCATATCTTGGTAAATTACAACATATTAAGCCAATCCAGATGGATTAAGCCAAATTACGGAAATTGCCTTATAAAAGCTTCTTCAAAGCTTTAGCTTCCTGAGTTCTAGAAAGCTTTGTGCTTTTATTCCCAGGCCAAAGCACCGTAAGTCTTTCAAAGGGATTATGGTTCTGCAATTCATCAAAGCCATCTTGCGCGCTATATGAAAATTATACCAGAAGCTTATGTATGAGGAACTGTATCTCCAAGCCCTAGCATTTGACAATTAACAATATTTTATAGTATTTTAGGTTTCATACAGTGATGCCACTATTCCCAGCCAGAATGGAGATGATGGGTTAACTTTCCTGACAGTCATGGTTGGAGGCCACACTCCTGTTAGTGATGGAGACTGATTTTATGCACATATTTTAGATTATGTAACTATCCCCCACCTACTACATTTTGTTGGAGCAATCACCCTGCTTTATTGGGAGAAGTTGCTGTAGTTTTGCTCATGAGTTCTGTTTATTGTAGTTCATAACGACTCTTTTAAATATACTCTAAATAGATTTTGCTTGCTTTGCCGTTTGCAGAATAAATTGATGCTATTGCAAAGTACTGTCTGCTGCAAGTCCCAACCTGCCTGCAACTAAATGGCTGATGGTGGTACCGCAACAGGCACCCTGAATATTTTATTTCCAATGCTACCACAGGCCAACCTGACCGATCCAAATGGCTTCAGAGCTGTGTTACGAAATGAAGGCTTCCTGTAACTTGCCAAATAAATGCACATCATTCATCACTTCAGGGTGCTCCTGATAATAAATTTCCTGGTCTTGTACAATCCCAGACATGTAAGCCACTTCTCATTTCAATACATAGCTGACTGAACATAGGACATCACCCAAAATTTCGTAATCTGTATGATGTAAGATTTTATAAAGTTTTACAAGTCTCCAAAAACAAACATCCTAAGTGATTAATTAGATGAGTCAGTGGCTGGCCTGTCTACACTGGTTTCACCTCATGTATCTTGCTGAAAACCCACTCCACTAAAGCTAGGGTATCACAAAAGTTTTTTTTAAAGTTTCCATGCTTGAATTTTCATGAGTCCACACAAGATTTGAGATGAAAGTCAAAAAAACTAAAACACGTTGATTGTGATGCAATACAATTAACAACCCATTTAAAAATGCAGATGTAAAATTTAATGCTGTTGAAACCCATACAACTGATGTTGTGTTTCCACAGAAACTCAATGCATAATTATAGATCAAAGTACAAAGTTGCTAATTAACACAGGATTACACAGGGCGTACGGCATAGAAACATTCAGCCTAACCAGTCCGTACCAGTGTTTATATGCTGCTCGAGCCTTCTCCCATCTTTTCTCATCCAAATCTCCCAGCGTAACAATATATTTCCTTCTCCCTTATATGCTTGTCCAGCTTCCCCTTAAATGCATCTATACTGTTCGTTTCAACTACTCCATCTGGTAGCAAGTTCCACATCTCACCACACTTTGGGTAAAGGAATTTCTTCTGAATTCCATATGGGATATCCTGGTGACTATATTGTGCTGATGGTCTCTAGTTATGCTCTTCCCTACAAGAGGAAAGAATCATACTGTATCCACTCTATCTAAATCTTTCATAATTTTAAAGGCTTCTATCAGGTACCCCTCAAACTTCTTTTCTCAAGAAAAAGAGACCAAGCCTGTCCTGATATGTATGTCCATGCATTTCTGGAATCAAGCTTGCAAATCTCCTTTGCACCCTCTCTAGTGCCTCTGTATCCTTTTTATATGGTGACCAGACTGCATGCAGTACTCCAAATGTGGTCTAATCAAGGTTTAATACATGTTTAGTGTAACTTCCCTACTTTTCAATTCTATCCCTCTAGAAATAAAGCAGAGTGCTTTTTTTTTTGAAAAAGCAGCCTTGCTAACTTGTGGCACAACTTTTAGTGATTGATGTATTTGTATTCAAGAGATCCCTTTGTTACTCTGCCCAACCTAGGCTCGCACCTGCCAAGTAATAAGTGATCTCCTTATTTTTCCTACCAAAATGTACTACCTCACATTATCTGTGTTGAACCTCATCTGCCAATTATTTGCCCATTCTGCAATTTATTAATGCCTTCCTTTAATTTGTTACAGTCCTCCTCCTCAATGCAAATTATGAATAGCAGTGGTCCCAGGACTAATCCTTGAGCATTCTACCAGCCTGAATAACTACACTTTACTCCCACTCTGATTTCTGTCTTGAAGTCAGCTAGCAATCCATTCTGCCACTTGTTCCTTGACCTTATTCATTAGTCTATTATGGGGGGCCTTAGCAAAGATCTATTGAAAATTCAGATAAATTGCAACTACAATCCAGGTAAATTATATCTAACTAGTCTAAATTAATTCAGTTGCAATGAATATGCCCCGTTTATGCCACAAGAAAGTATCACAGCTTACAGTCCTGGTAACAGAAATGACAAGGAGTAGTACAGGATGGAGTTTTTGCAATTTATTGGGTAATGGCCACTAAAAAATCCCTACATATGACTGTCTCTAAAAGTCACCTTTTTAGAACTAAATTTCATCTTATTATGGTGCTCAACTTTCTTTTTGGGGTGGATGGGGTGTAAAAGAAGGCAAGGTGGGGCAGGCCAATGCGGGGAGGGGAGGCGTAAAGAAAGCTGGAAACACATCTGCAAAATCGTTTCTTACAAATCATTCATCAAGTTTTTACGTTTTACCCAAATTGTACTTTTTACTTTTCCAAAACTTGTATTGTCATCACTCCCAGTCCCACTGTCTCCAAATAGAACAGTAGAATGTAATACCCACCTGTCCCTGATACAGACCAGCATCTTGTACAGTGCTATCTGGCTTGTTAAGCTGTTCGTAAGTATTTGTCATGTATCTATTCCACAATCTCGTCTCCTTTCCAACTGAAATATTGAACAGTTTTCGCATCTCCTTTTCTATTGTATCTGTTGCAAGAAAGAACACAAATGTAATACAGCAATTAAACATTCAAATTTATTAGAAACGTTGGTTATCAAATATAACAATCCTAATTGGGTAACTGACCAACAGAAAGCAAGATCATTTTGGAAACATCAACAAGAAATATCCAATTTTTAAAATTATAGTTGGAAGGTTAATTTGCAGACAATTTTAATTACATGGGTTTGAAAGCATGATGTGCACCATGTCATTGATGCTGTGTGGACAATTCAAGGCTTATTTACATATGAACCTATGAATTAAGAGTAGGCCATTTAGCCCCTCGAGCCTGCTCCACCATTCAATAAGATCATGGCTAATCTGATTGTGTTCTCAACTCCACGTTCTGCCTGCCCCCAAAAACGTTTGACTCCCTTGTTGAAGAATCTACTTACCTCTGTCTTAAAAATAGTCAATGACCCTGCTTCGACGGTCTCCGGAGAAGACAGTTCCAAAGACTTACGACCCTCAAAAGAAAAACTTTCTTCTCATATCCGTCTTTTTAAACTAAAAGTTACGTCCCCATAGGATCTTATATGTCTCACCTCCCATTCTTCTAAACACAGATGGAGTTTCAGCAGAGAGTAGACAGAATTCAGATTTTAGAGTCATAGAGGTCTACAGCACAGAAAAAGGCCCTTCAGCCCATTGAGTCTGCGCCGGTCAAACAAGTACCTAACTATTCTAATCACATTTTCCAGCACTAGGCTCATAGCCTTGTATGCCATGGCATCACAAGTGCATATCCAAATACCTCCAAATACTTTCTGTGGGAAAAATCAGAAGAGAAATCCTTTTAAACTGAGGCACCAAAACAAAAAAAGGGGGCAATTATGGTAGAAACTGCTAAAAATTAAATTTCATAATCAAAAGCATATATAGCTGGTGGCATCCAAGATGTGGCTGCTTCCCAGGGAATGCTGTCTGGCTTGGGTAGTGGAGGAAGGGGTAGGCAAACCAAAGACAAATATCAAAGTTTTCAAGATATTAAGGGGAACAAATAAGGTAGATAGACAGAAACTATTTCTGCCAGTTGGGGAGTCGAGGAACAGAGTTTATAAATTAGAGCCAAACTTTCCAGGAGTGAAGTTAGCAAACATTTCCACGTGCAAAGTGAGATAGACGTTTGGTGCATCAATTGCAGTTTGCAGATTAGAGCTTTATCCATTGGCAGAAGAGAGCTATATGAGTTGTTAATTTTAAATCTGCACTGGTAGATTTTTGTTAACCAAAGGTATTAAGTGATGTGGGTAAAGTTGGGTATATGAGTTAGGATGTGATCAGCCATGATCTCATTGAATGGTAGAACATTCTCACAGGGCTAAATGATCCACTAATGTTCATATATCTTGAATGAAAAACAAGGATTCCTAATTCAAGAGTAAGTAGGGTAGAAGCTTGGCTTGTTGAGACACAGATGAAACAGTCTGGCATGTAGAAATAATGATTATACAACACCAGCCTCCAAAATCTAAAAAGCACCATCTTGCACCACTCCTCCAGCCACACATTCACATGCATTATCTTCCTGTTTCTGTGCTCACTAGTATGTACAACTTGGGAGCAATCCAGGGATTACCATCTTTGAGGTCCCATTCTTTCATCTTTTCCCCAGCTCTTGAAACTTTGCCTGTAGGACCACAACCCTTTTTCTCCCAGACATTGATTTTAACATGGATTACCACTTCTGGCTGTTCCTTTCACCTCTTACATAATGTCCTATACCTGTTCAGTGATATTCTTTCCTCTTTCTACATTGTTCACTTTTTCAAAGTAACTCCTTTTTCTTCACCCATTCCCCAGGTCTTAGATTATATTATAAACTTGATATATAGCTGAAAGTCATCCAAGCAACTCATACCCTATTACTGCAACTGCTACAAGGTAAACCAGATGCAGGTAAGGAAGAAATCTGAAGGAATGTACATTCAATGCTCGATTCAAAGCAAATCTGAAACAACTGCAAGTTTAAATGCCTTCCCAGAGTTGCAGGTATGCAAGATGTTGGATTAAAAACAACTGTTTGCTCCACATTTCAGTTTTATAAAGTATGGCCACCAAGATGCCACATGCTTCACTGATCATAAGGTTTAGAGCTAACTGACATCATAATTAACTCTCTTTATCCAGATGCAGTCAGAAGTGATTAAAGTTCCACCTTCAATTTCCAGTCACAATTTATACTCTAGTCCTGAGAATAAACTGGCTACCACTGCTTTAATGGCTCTTTTATCCATAATAAATCAGGTCAGATTGAAATTACTCATTCAACACCAGAAGCAAGCAAAGTTAGAGGGCTAGATTTGCCATCCATTAACTGTATGAATAGGTGGTAAATCTAACTCCAGAGTCTGCTGAATTGAGTGCAGATCTGTAGATGGCAGTGTATGACTGATCTGTTCCATGTGGGAATCTGAAGGAGTGCTGTACACAGCTCAAAGTGAGATTTTACATTTGTTCCCTCTCATCCATAGACAGCTAGCGTGCTGCCAACTGTCACATCTGCCTTGGACAGCTGTTATCTTGTGGACTAGGAACTATAATAGAAACAATACACATGGTTTATTTAGTAGGGAGCAATAACCCACAACTTGCAGACCTGAAAAACTATTTCCACAGTTTAGCAGCTCAAAATTTAAATTTGTCATTTCCTTGGCTGCAATGTAATGTCATCATGTACAGCGTGACCTCTTGCATACTCTCAAAGCTCTTAAGGCACTCAGTTGTCCACAAGTCTACAGCCATGAAAACTGCTGCAGAAAATACTCCCTGCCATAAAACACCAATGAGTCAGAAACAGGAGGCTGCAAAAGGAGAAGCAAGAATCATGAACCAAACATACACAAGAAATGAGTATCGGCACTTACGGTAAGTCTATTAATGAAAGTCTCAGTCAGATTTGACATTAACCAAGAAATTTACTGCAAAAAGCTGAAAATATATCATGTGCTTTTTCCATCTCTGCTGCTACCAGTTCTTCTTGATTTACCACTGCTTCTTCCAATTATGTGGTCTCTCCTATACCCACACCTTCAGATGAACCCCTCCCTTCTGCTGGATGGGAAAAGTGGTGTTGGTTGGGGTGGCAGTGGGTGGGCTAGTTGATCCAGGCCTCAATTTCTGGTACTGGTGTTGGCTTGTCTGCAGTAGTTGCTATCTCAGTGTCTGCTCTTCTTGCTGGTTCTCTTCTAATTAGTTACTCAATAAGTTAGTTATAATGTACAAATCTAAGCTTGTGCCTTTTTTAAAAATTTGAAAGATAAACGTGTGCACTGCAGAATCTACATCTTGTCCCAAAAGGTAGTTGGAATTGCTGCAGGAATTGATATCAAGGTTAGGAACATAGAAAATAAGAGGTGGTCATTCAGCCCCTCTAACCTGCTTCACCATTCAGCTAGATCATGGCCATTTTCCCACACTTATCCCAGTATCCCTTGATGTCTTTAATATCTAGAAATCTATTAATCTCTGTCTTGAACATACTCAATGACTGAGCTTCCACAGCCCTTTGGGGTAGAGAATTTCAAAGATTCACCACCGTCTTAGTGAAAAAATTCCTCCTCATCTCAGTCCTAAATGATTCTGAAGAAGCTGCTTTTAATAAAAGACCTCAAACACCAAATCCACACTTACATGTGCTTGTAACAGTTAGTAAGTATCCCACCGACATATCCATTATTTGTGAACATTGTGACTTAAACATTTTTCTTCAAAAGGAATTACGTTAACCTATACAAGACATGCCGCCAATGTTAGTACTTTAGCTGCTGATTCATTGAGTGTTGCATTTTCACATTACTGGTCAAAAGCAGCCAGAGATGATATGACAAATTTTCTCTGTACAAACGTTGCGAATTTCCACTAATCACAGCCCACCTTATTCTGACTGCCTCGCAAGAGTTTCAAAAGAATAGCAAAAACAAAAGTCAGAAGAAAGCTTGAGGCACACCCTGTAGGACTGCTGTGTTCAGTGGAAACATTTGCAGTTCACTTTTAACTATAAACTGACTTCCAAAACAGCCATGCATAATAAACTCTGGTTTCTATAAAACCTGTTGAAGTTTTTCATCTTGCACTCATCAGGATACTTTGCAAGAAAACCGATGAAAGGGGAAAACAACAATTTTTACTGTATGTGAAGAGAGTGCTGGTTGGTTGGCAAGTGGACTCTGATTGGTAGAGGCATTGCCATGGAGAATGCAGCAGTGATGGTGACTGACAGTTAACTGCTGAGCATTGTTTGAAATTTAAACTAGGCAGCTTGACCAATTAGGATCAACTGTTTTCCCCTTATACTGGTATTCTTGCTCAGTGTCCTGATGAGTGCAACATGAAAAGCTTTGACATCTCTTTTTTCAGCTATACTCAAGTTCTGTACTACCAAACGACTATTTCTATATAACCCTTGTACTTCTACACAACTTAGTTCAACGTCAAGGTGAATGGCTGTATGATGCAATGCCCAGGATCAAAGCATGTTTTTTTTAAATATCGTGCAATCTCATTTTACTTTTAATGATGTCCCAGAAGCAACACAGAAATAAAGGGTTTTACCTATGGTGTCTGCTTTGCTGAAATGGCGTGTCACCACATTGTCCATGTTGTTGTTCTCACATAATTTCAATTCTAGGAGGTAAACCTCTACTTTACAATGCTTTACAAACATTCCATGCTCAACCACCTGTGAACAGAGTGCATCACTGCATTAAAAAACAAAGGGCTAACAGATCGCAGAAATACATGACAGAGAAACAAAGGTTATATTTTTGCATGTAATACACAATTTTTTTAAGCCACCCTTTTTTCTGCCTTTCAAATATACAGGCATGAGTGCCTTTCCAAGCCAACCAATGCTGTCAGATCTCTGTTAATTGGGTTCTGAAATTGGTAGGTGGTCCCTTAAGTGGTTATGGACAACTATGTAGCCCTAACTGCCCTCTCTCTAATCAACTGACAAGTCTAAATTACCAGGTTGAGTCATTTACAAAGATAACTCAGAATTACTGCCATCACTTACATATCGATATTAGAACTGTTGTGATGGATGAGTGAATTTCATGCTTTCACTTCTGTGAATCCATTTACTGAACACTAAAATATTTGATAATTAGTACAAATTAAAAAGAGCATATCTGGATTTTACTCAGATCAATTCAAGTCTAAAGCACCATGCTGTAATCCATTTAGCACATCAAATACTTCTTAAATAACCATGATATACAGGCAATGAAAAAAAAAGTTAGGAAATGGATTTTCGTAGTCACGGCAAGAATATTCTTCAAACATCACATGGATGCATCACAGCATAATCTGCACACATTTAACAGCCAAGTTCAGATACTATTCAGATATTATCCTTTCACAAGGAAACTGAATTATTTAAACTAATTTCAATGATTGTCTACAAAGTTACAATTAAACTATATGTGATTTAATCAATAAGCTAGCAATTTTAACTCCCCAGTGTCGCTCCTACCAGTCTTTTAAATACATATAAAATATGGGTAGAATGCTAGTACATCACAATGGAATTTTAAAAATTTAACGTTTTGACTGTGGCTAGGTACCGGTACCTATAACATTAATGGATAGTAAAAGAATGATTGTGCAGCCTATACATCCATGACAAAATGTGCACGTATTTCAGCATGTACCTTGAGCTGTATAGTTCAAGGGGGAGGAGACGGCTGTGCAGATGTACACCAGTTTACAAAGATAAGGCAAAATAGATTGCACACTAGGGTTTTTTTGCCTCTTGGATTCAAGTTTAGCCCAAAACATGTGTTGGCTGTCTATGAATCAAGTCTCTGCAGCCTAAACTCAGTTCCCAACGGGCATGGGCTTGCAACATAAAACCACACCCAACTGAACACCAAACAACAACCTCAGTCTGTGTCTAACTGACTAGATCTAATCTGTGAATGATGTTGGTACTTGGTAACCAAAAAAGGTAAAGGCTTCACTCAGTGTAAACATCCTTCACAAGCAATCAAAAAATGACACAAAGCTGAAGTTAAAAAGCTGTTTCTCATTAATGAGCAACAGTTAATGAATGCGCAAAGATATTAACTGTTCATCTAATTTAGCAAAATACAAGTCATAAAGGTACATGAAATAATGGCCAAGTTCTACTCTTCTACCTAAAACAGCATAAAATTATAGACCTTTGATAATCAACTCTACACATTTTATCCTCAAGAAACATTCTAATGTCTCCTCTTTCATCATACCAAATTATGAAGAACATGTAATAAGCACAACATCTGGGGTTGAGTTCAGACACCACTTGTATAAGCACTGACATATAACACTTGGGCATATGTGACAGTGCCTGGCCAAAGAATTTAAAGATGAAGTTTTGGAATTCAGACGCTCGAGTTTGTTTTTCACACTAGGCAAAAACAAAAGCAGCTGCCAAGAAATAGCACGGTAATAGCTAAACAGAGCTTAAATTAACCAGACTAATGTCTTTGCAACATCTTCTCAATTCAGTTGGCCCACCAACAGCTACTTTCCATATTAAAATCTCCCCCATTCAAAGATTGTACTATTGGTACAGAATGTGTAGCAGATACTGCATGGATTGCAGCAGTTCAAGAAGGCAGCTCACCACCACCTTCTCAAGGGCAACTAGGAATGGGCAATAAATGCTGACCCAGCCAGCAAAGCCCACATCCCATGAATGAATAAAAAAAATACTCGTCTAGTGGTAAGCCATGTAGGGGTTTACCTCCCAGAATTGAGTGTCATGGATTTTGATCAATAAATCAACGAATTATTCATACAAACTAACTTTCTTGATTTCGTTGTGGTAACATGACTGCTCAGAATTGAAATACGTGCCAAGCAGAAAATTTAGTATCACTGAATTTCAGTGGTCAGATTACATCCTTTGAAGGGTTGCTGTCCAATTCCCATTAAACAATTCATTTTATTCTTTTGATTTTTATTACACGTCATTGGACAAGGAACATATTAGGGGAAACTTGGTTTGATACCGGTATTAAGAAGATTTGCCTTAAGTTTTATTGGCTATGTTCAAACTACATATATAGCATAGTGGTTACCTTAGTGGATGAGCAACCCATGCAAATTTGGGTTTTAAGTTCAATCGATTTGGTAATTTGTGAGCTGGCACCATTAAAGTTGCAGGACTGTTTACAATTTCTTACAAGTGACCCCAGTCCCACACTGTATAAGCTCACCCTTAAAGCCCACTGGGGTTGTCACGCAAGCTACTCAAAACTAGGAACAGGCAATAATGCAGGCTTGCCAGCATCATTCAAATCTTAAAAATATATTTATTAAAAAATTCATTCAGCTTTTCTCGAATTATTAGTCTAGCAGAATTGTGTCTCAAGACTTTATGCTCGCTGGCCCATTTCCATTTTTCAATATGCACTGGAAACAATTCCACCCAGCTTCAGTACGATTTTGAGTTCATTGCCAAAACAAATTTTATAAAAATGAAACTAACTAAACTGAAAATCAGTTGCTAATAAAACCCATTTCAATTCCTTGGATTTGACATTGTCTTACCTTTCGTACAATGGGTTCCTGACCCACAACACATGCATACCAATTGACCAACTTGTTCCAAGCTTCAGTGGGAACCAAGACATAATCCAGCTCATCGATTAAGTGTTCCTTCAGGACCTGTGATTCTACTTCTATTTAAAAAAAAGTAACAGATTACAAGTTAAGATGCTGCAATATTAATAACTTCTCACCCTTTCCCAATCCCAAGCATCTTTAGCTGAGTTTGGAGAGGATGAATGACTTAAGTCCACGGAATTAAAATAAGTAAACTGTGATTATATGACTAACACTTAGATGTGGCTTAGTTTTACAGCATAAGGTAAATGTTTTCTCAAAAATAATTTACATCTTTGAGAGAAGTTAGATGGATAGACAGGAAGTGAACAATAAGTTGTTTTATCACATGTAATGTACAATACTACTAGTAACCTAAATACAGTGACTGAATAGGCAAAGTGTATTTTTAGCTCAAATTCCATTATTATTCATGAGTTTGTGTAGAGCCCATAAATCCCTGTCTTTGACTGATCTATGTTGAGGTATTGGCTCATTTTGGCTCATCCCATATTTGCTTTGAAAAGCCCGCAGTGATCGGAAAGATGGCCCAAAATCCAAGTAATGAGAAGTAGGTAGCAGGTGCTGCATGTAGCAGCATAGGATAAAGACACAATGGGAAAGTTGTAGCAGTTGCATGTTGTGGGGCATTATAAACAGAAGGAAGGTAGTTTTTGAGATGTCAGGGAATACCCAGCAATGAGGGGTCAGGCAGGCAGCAGCACCTAGAGGAGAGTGCAAGAGGACGACCCTGGGACAGGCAGTCAGCAGCACCCAGAGGAAAATACGAGGACGACCCTGGGACAGGCAGTCAGCAGCACCCAGAGGAGAGTGCAAGAGGACGACCCTGGGGTAGGCAGTCAGCAGCACCCAGAGGAGAGTGCAAGAGGACGACCCTGGGGCAGGCAGTCAGCAGCACCCAGAGGAGAGTGCAAGAGGACGACCCTGGGGCAGGCAGTCAGCAGCATCTAGAGGATCTAGTCTATCTATAGGATCTAACATTTAGTCTATACTCAAGTAGGAGTAAGGGTAAAATAAAAGCAAGGGTCCATGTTTTATTTAGTTAAGATATGCCTGGGGAGCTCAGTCACGTGATTTGCACATCCTGCGCTATGCGGGAAATCCTAGATGTTCTTGGCGGTCTGGATGACCATGTGTGCAGGAGGTGCGTCCGAATGGGGAAACTTGAGCTCCGGGTTTTGGAGCTTGAGCAGCAGCTGGGGGCACTACGGAGCATTCACGAGGCTTAGGGAAGAGCAGGCAGAGGGGGGATGGGCGACCACCAGACAGAAGGGGGCCAGGCAGGTAGTGAGGTAGAGAGGGAATCCCCTAAGTGCATCTCGCTTGCAAACCACTTTTTGGCCTTGGAAAATGGTGAGAGGTGATGGTTCCTCTGTGGAGGCCAACCAGAGCCAAGGCCATGGCACTGTGGGTGGTCTAGCTGCTCAGTGGGGAGGAAGAAGTGTAGAAAGGTAATAGTGGTAGGGGATTCGTTAGTGAAGGGAGTAGACAGGCGCTTCTGCAGCCATAGACATGACTCCAGGGTGGTATGTTGCCTGCCGGGTGCCAGGGTCAATGATGTCATGGAACAACTGCAGGGCATTCTGAAGGGGGAGGGTGAACAGCCAGTGATCATGGTCCATGTTGGGACCAACGACATAGGAAGAAAAAGAAATGAAGTCCTACAAGCAGGCTTTAGGGCGTTAGGTAAGAAATTGAAAAGCAGGACTTCAAAGGTAGCAATCTCCAGATTACTCCTGGTGCCACGCAATAGTGAGTATAGGAACAGAAGGGTAGAGCAGATGAATGCGTGGCTGGAGAGATGGTGCAGGAGGGAGGGCTTTAAATTCCTGGGACATTGGGACCTGTACAAGTTGGACAGGTTACATCTAAACAGGAACAGGGCCAACATCCTCGCAGGGAGGTTTGCTAATGCTGTTGGGGTGGATTTAAACGAAATTGGCAGGGGGATGGGATCCTGAAAAGTAGTTCAGAGGGCAGAGAAGCTGAAATGGAATTAGAAATTAAAAGGCTAGTAAGTGAGTCTGGAAGGCAGAGGAAACATAGGCTAATAAGAAAGAGGAGAGTTTAGCAAGGCTAAATGGAATATATTTTAATGCAAGGAGCTTGAGGAATAAGACAAATGAGCTGAGGGCACAGATAGGCACATGGGAGCATGATATCATAGCTATGACTGAGACTTGGCAAAATGGGCAGGATTGGCAGCTTAACATTCCCGGTTATAGGGTATTCAGGCGAGGTAGAGGGGGATGGGGTGGGGGGCCGCAATATCACAGAATCACAGTGCAGAAGAGGCCCTTCGGCCCATCAAGTCTGCACGGATCAAAGAATCAATTATAACAGTGAGGAGGGATGATATCATCAAATGAGGCCACATGGGTAAAAGTGAAAAACATAAAAGGGGCAAACACACTGTTGGGTGTGTACCATAGGCCCCCAAACAGTCAGGGAGAGATAGAGGATCAAATATGTAATCAAATTTCAGAGAAATGTAAGAATAATAAGGCAGTAATAGGGGATTTTAATTACCCAAATATTAACTTGGATAGCTTTAGTGTGCAAGGTAGGGAGGGAGCAAAATTCTTAAGTTGCATACAGGAGAACTTTTTTTAGCAAGTGCATAGAAAACCCAACAAGGGAGGGGGCAGTTCTGGACCTAATATTCGGAAATGAATCCGGGCAGGTGGAAGGCGTATGTGTAGGGGAGCATTTTGGAGATAGTGACCATAACTCAGTTAGATTTAGGATAGTTTTGGAAAAGGATAAGGTTGGGCTGGGAATAAAAGTTCTAAACTGGGGAAAGGCTAAATTTACTAAGGTGAGATGCGATTTGCCCCAAGTAGACTGGGAGCAGCTATTTGCAGATAAAACCGTGTCAGAGCAGTGGCGGGGGGGGGGGGGGGGGGGGGGGGGGGGGGGGCATTCAAGGAGGAAATACAGAGAGTACAGGGCAAATATGTTCCCGTAAAGACAAGAGGGGTAGTGGTGGTGGGGGGGGGCTGTGGAATCAAGTCCAGAGAACCCAGAGATGTTAAGGGAAATAAAGGTTAGGATTAAGAAGGGAAGTTTATGGCAGATACAGAGGGCTCAATACGGCAAGTCCCTAGAGGGGAATAAAAAGTGCAGGGGGGAACTTAAAAAGGAAATTAGGAAAGTTAAGAAAGTGCATGAGAAAGCATTGGTGGGTAGAATAAAGGAAGACCCAAAGGGGTTTTTAAAATATACAAAAAGCAAGAGAATAACTAGGGACCATAGAGGTAATGTGTGTGGACCTGGAAGACGTGGGTACAGTCCTCATTGAATACTTTGCGTCGGTCTTCACAATGGAAAGGGACAACACAGGTATAGACATCAGGGTGGAGGACTGTGAAATATTAGAGGAAATTAACATAGAGAGAGAGAGAAGGTACGAGCGGGTTTAGCGGCCTTAAAAGTGGACAAATCCGCAGGCCCGGATGAGGTGGACCCCAGGCTGTTGAGGGGGGCAAGGGAAGACATATTAGGGCCCTGGCAGTAATTTTCAAATCCTCTCTGGCCACAGGTGCCAGAGGACTGCTAACATTGTCCCATTATCAAAAAAGGAAGGGATAGACCAGGAAATTACAGGCCAGCCAGTCTAACCTCAGCAGTGGGAAAGTTACTAGAAAGAATTCTGAGGGATAGAATATATCTATACTTGGAGAGGCACGGATTATTCAGGGATAGTCATCATGGATTTGTTAAGGGAAGGTCGTGTTTGACAAATGTGATCGAATTTTTTGAGGAGGTAACCAGGAGTGTTGATGAGGGTAATGCATTTGATGTGATGTACAGGGACTTTAGCAAGGCTTTTGATAAGGTTCCTCATGGCAGACTAGTCAAGAAAATAAGAATCCATGGGATCCAAGGCAAAGTGGCACATTGGATTCAAAATTGATTGAGAGGCAGGAAGCAGAGGGTGATGGTAAATAATGAGGATGACAGCCATAAACTGTAGGAGGATATCAATGGACTGGGCAGGTGGGGCAGAGCAGTGGCAAAATGGAATTCAACCTGGAAAAGTGAGAGGTAATGCACTTGGGAGGGCTAACAAGGCAAGGGATTACACTATGAATGGTAGGACCCTGGAAAGTACGAAAGATCAGGGGGACCTTGGTGTGCATATCCACAGGTCCCTGAAGGTAGCAGGGCAGGTAGATAAGGTAGTTAAGAAAGCATATAGGATACATGCCTTTATTAGCCGAGGCACAGAATACAAGAGCAGGGAGGTTATGCTGGAACTGTATAAAATGCTGGTTAGGCCACAACTGGAGTACTGCGTGTAGTTCTGATCACTACATTATAGGAAGGATGTGATTGCACTGGAGAGGGTGCAGAGGAGATTTACCAGGTTGCTGCCTGGGCTGCCTGAGCTATGAGGAAAGATTGGATAGGCTGGGGTTGTTTTCCTTGAAGCAGTGAAGGTTGAGAGGAGGCCTGATAGAGGTGTATAAGATTGTGAGGGACATAGATAGGTGGATAGGAAGACACTTTTTCCATTAGTAAAGGGGTCAATAACCAGGGGGCATAGATTTAAGGTGAGGGGTACAAAGGGAGTTGAGGAGAAATGTTTTCACCCAGAGGGTGATGGGAGTCTGGAACTCACTGCCTGAAAGGGTGGTTGAATCAGAAACTCTCGTAACATTTAAGTATTTAGATATTAACTTGTGTTGCCATAGCCTTCAGGGCTATGGGCCAAGTGCTGGAAAACGGGATTAGTGTGGTCAGATCTTTGTTGACCAGCACAGACACGATGGGCCTACTGGCCTCCTTTTGTGCTGTAAACCTCTATGAGTCTATAAGTCAAGATTTTTCAGCATTGGCAAATGGGGTTTTAGTGTTGTTAAAAGTTTAGCCTCACTTTTAAATGTGCTCAAAGCACTTAACCAATTTAAATTTGGTTCACAGCGTCAGGGTTATGAGGACCAGGTTGACACAAACTTCAGTAATTCTCAGGCTGCTCCACCCAAGATGGAGGCACAAATCTAGAAGCCAAGGGGTCTCAAAGTATATGTATGTAGTCCTTGCATGCGCTAAGAGGAAATAATTAACAGTTGTCAAACAAATGAGCACATACCCAATACACACAATTAGAATTTTCTGGACAATTTTACAATAATTTGTATCTGTTATTACAGCAGTTTTAGAACTTTTCAGTAAATCTGTTTGCACTAATTAGCTGCACAAGTACAGCTGATCACCTCCACATACATCTTGTCAAAGCCATTTACCTGGACTAAGAGAAAAAAATATCAGATGGCACATTAATCTAACCTCTGTATTTGAGCCAAATCATGTGCTGTGGTTTCCTTAAGAGACAGGTTCACTGGTCTCTAATTATTAGATAAAATTACCATTTAGAATGAGTTTCTTTAGAAAGATACCGTGGAGATTTACGAGCATCTTTGGTTACATGACGACAATCACCAGTTGGCAGATATCACACAAAACAAGCTGGATTTCATGGGTAGCAACTGCATCTATTCTGAACCACTCAGATAGCTATCAACAGAAGGCAAGGATGTCAGGCAGTCACCACACATTAATGTGACCTCTGGATGTTCTAGGAGCATTTCAGCCAAGAAGCCTGTTTCAGCAGTTCTATTTTAGAAAGGACACTCAACATGAACTGATAGAAACTAAGGAACAATGTTTTGGACTACAAGAAGATAAAGCTATTTTGCAAGCAAACATTAGACCTGATCACAGTTCAGACAAAATCTGTATCGGGAAAGCAAGTTGCCTGTATCAGACACATTCCAAGTCCACAAGTATAATTACAAACACCTTTAAACCCCTAAAAAGTAATCTTATTTTCACAAGTCAACTGATATGGGGGAAGTGAGGGGGGAAATACCACAGGTCAACATAAGCAGCATTATATAGAAAAGTAGAATCATAAATATTTATCTTACCTTGAAACAAAAATAATTCTCCCCACTGACAATTTCAGATGCAAAGATGCTGTAATAAAACTTTCAGAAAAATTTCTCATATCATGTGGGCCATGCACAACCTGCATCTAAAATGGGAGTGACCTACTTCCATGTCTCTGCCTATGTTTCCGTGAAATAGTTGACAGGAGGCACCTAAGAGCAATCAAGGAACAACTCTCCATCCCCACAGCAACATAGTTCAGTCTAGCGAACTTTTACAACCTTGAGATCAAACCTGTTTCCAAATGCTGCTGTATTACAAGTTGTTGTTTTAAACACAGTCATATGACTTAGTGAGCTTAGATCTTGATGAATAGCTCTAGAGCCATATTTACAAAAGCAAAGATCTGGAGCCATGCACTATTGAAAAAAGTTACAAATTACAATTCAAGCTTCTGAAGTCTACCCTTTTCAGACTGTCCAAGAGGCCTTTAGAGCTTATTGTCATTAAGTTGTGAAAAATCTTTTAGCTTTCAAAATAAACATCTCTTTCACATTTATACATGGCTATCAAGGTAAAATTACGCAAACAAAGCCTAATTATGCTCTTTAAACAAGTGTAATCAGATTTCAGCTAGATATTGGTGCATAACTACAAGCGTAGTCCTTCAAGGAGAAAGTTATCATCACTGTTTGGGTAATAAACATTCAACCCCATGAGTCTGTTCCACCATTTTATTGGTGGTAGATGGTTGAGATCTCGACACCATTGTCTGCATTTAATCTGATACCCTTGCCTAGTAAAAATCTGATGAGTTTTGAAAATACCCAGATTACATAACCACAAACTTCTAAATTCAAGGGAATACCAGCCAATTCTATGCAACCTTTCCTCATAATTTAATCCCTTAAACCCTGATATCATTGTGGTGGATCAGCTCCATACTCCCTCCAATTTTGACATTATCTTGCCTGAGGTCCCAAAATTGAACACAGTACTCCAGATGGGCCACGACAAAGGCTCTGTACAAAAAGTATCACTTCCTCCCTTTTGTATCGCAGCCCCATTGAGATAAAGGCCAACATTTCATTTGGCTTTTTGATTACTTTTTGTATGCATGCACTAGCTTTTAATAATTTTTGTATCTGGACACCCAAATCCCATTCCTCCTCCATAGTTTCTAGTCTCTTAGCATTAAGAAAATATCCCGATTTATCTTTCTTGAATCCAAAGTGAACGATCTCTTAAACACTAAGATAAAAGCAAAAAACTGCGGATGCTGGAAATCCAAAACAAAAACAAAAATACCTGGAAAAATTCAGCAGGTCTGGCAGCATCTGCGGAGAGGAACACAGTTAACGCTTCGAGTCCGAATGACCCTTCAACAGAACTAAGTAAAAATAGAAGAGAGGTGAAATATAAGCTGGTTTAAGGGGGGGGGGGGTGGGGACAAGTAGAGCCAGTGATAGGTGGAGATAACCAAAAGATGTGTGAACAAGGCAAACGAGAGATACGAAAATCCTGTTGGACAGTATCTATCACTGGCTCTACTTGTTCCCCCCCCCTCCTTAAACCAGCTTATATTTCACCTCTCTTCTATTTTTACTTAGTTCTGTTGAAGGGTCACTTGGGCTCGAAACGTTAACTGTGTTCCTCTCCACAGATGCTGCCAGACTTGCTGAGTTTTTTTCAGGTATTTTTGTTTTTGCTTTGAACAATCTCTTGCTTCCATACTTTGAACTCCCACCTACCACAATTTTTGCGCACTCATTTAATGCGATGTGCCCTTTTGTGATTTGCTGCTCCCACCTACACAATTTACTCTGCCCCAAACTTGTGCCCACCTGCAAACTTGTACATACAACTCTATTTCTACAAATTTAATTGTTAATGCTACAAGACAGGCAGAACTACCATCTGCGCAGATATGATGGACTAAATGGCCTCCTTCTGTGCTGGAACTTTGATTTATTACAGTATAGATTTTAAAAGAAATTGATCAGGTAAGGCAGCACATGCAATGCATTATACATCCAGATATTGAATCCTGTTGCTGTTATCCAGCTTTCCAGACACAGAACATCTGACAGGGCTACAATAATAAAACAGGCTTTTGTTTCTTTTAAATGGCTGTCCATAAATCATGTATTAATTGAAACACACAAAGGTATCTTATGTTCAATGAAATACATCCCCCCACAACATGATGAAGCCACATAAGCTTAATATAATTTCTGTGAAATTATCAACTAGAAAAATCTAACATTAGCATATAGAACAAAGGTTGACAGTTTTCAAATAAACCAAAGCTCGGCATTCAACTTTTCAATACCTGCAAAAAGCCCAGAATTATCAATGGGGCCTGGAAACATTCCACGTTCTCCCACGTTGTACATATCCCAGTTGTCAAAACCCACATATTTCTTCCATTGTTTAAACCATCTACTGTCTATTAGGAACCTAAAAATCAAAACATCCAAGAAGTTATTTTGAGGGCATGAAATTACTATTTTCCTCTTATCCATCCCACTAAACCACACACCTCCAGCAATCTGCAGGGCTGACAGGCTCCCAAAGCCTCTGTCAACCTGTTTCCAGCTGCACCAGAAAGTACAACTCTGAGACTTTCTGTCTCCATGGTGAGACACCAAGAGTGCAGGTTTTTTGTTAAGTTATTCTTGGGGTATGAGTGCCACTAGCAAGCACAGGTCACCCAATCGCCCTTGAAACTGAGTGGCTTACCAGGCCATTTCAGAGGCCAGCTAAAAGTCAAGCACATTTGCTGCGGGTCTGGAGTTACATGTAGGCCAGATTGGAGAAGGACAGCAGACTTCCTCCCCTCAAGGACCTCGGTGAACCAGCTGGGTTTTAACGACAGTCTGGTAGCTTCATGATCATTATTAACGAGACTCGTTTTTTTAAATTCCAGATTCATGCATTAATTGAATTAATGCTGTGGTGGGATTTGAATTAATGTCTCCAGAGCATTAGTGCAGGCCTCTGGATGCCGTAAAAACGAGATTGAAGTTAGGAAGATACAACAAGGAATAACTTATATGCAACTCTTTCTTTGTCCTCAAGGTACTGACTTTTGTTTGTTTCTTGGCTTTGGTCTCTTAGAACTCATGCAAATTGCCATTATCCTAGTGAGAGTTTATACCATAATTGCCAGCAAATTCATCCCAATCTTAATCCTGTATTTATCCAAAACTCAGTTCCCATCAAAAATTAATGAATTCTATAAAGATCATAGCTTTAGCAGGTTTTTCCCCTTACATAGCTTAGTGGCAGAAATACTTAGCTGAACTTGGGACCTCCCCAACATGCATGGCTCAGTGCCAAACTGGTCAATGTGCTAATTAACAGATTGTTGAAAAGAGCATTTATTGGAAAAGAAAGATTAGAATATGTTATCACAATGGAATTTCATGCATGTTGGGGCAGAAGTGTTCATTTTTTTTTATTCTTTCACAGCATATGGGTGTTGCTGGCTGTGCCAGCATTTGGTGCCCATCTCTAATTGCTCTTGAGAAGGTGGTGGAGAGCTACCTTCTTGAACCACTGCAGTCCACCCACATTGCTGTTAGGGAGAGTGTTTCAGGATTTTTATCCAGCAACAGTGAAGGAACAGCAATATAATTCCAAGTCAGGATGGTGTGTGGCTTGGGGATTGCAGACGGTGGTGTTCCCATGCACCTGCTGCTCTGTCCTTCTAGGTGGTGGAGGTCACGGTTTTAGAAGTTGCTGTTGGGAGCCTTGGTGAATTGCTGCGGTGCAACTTGTAGATGGTACACACTGCTGCCACTGCGCATTTGTGGTGGAAGGAGTGAATGCTTAAGGTGGCGAATGGGGTGCCAATCAAGCGGGTTGCTTTGTCCTGGACGACGTCAAACTTTGAGTGTTGTAGGAGCTGCACTCATCCAGGCAAGTGGAGAGCATTCCATCACACTCCTGATTTGTGCCTTGTAGATGGTGGACAGGCTTTGGGGAGTCAGGAAGTGATACGGAATTCCTAGCCTCCGATCTGCTCTTGTGGCCACAGTATTTATATGACTGGTCCAGTTCAGTTTCTGGTCAATGGTGACCTCCAGAATAATCTAACCTCCAAGTCAGAAGGTTGAGAGTTGAAGCTCCGGTTCAGGATGTCAGTACATCTCTAGAAAAAGAGAAGACTGAGGGATGATCTAATAGAGGTCATTCAGATTACAAAGGAGTTTGAATGGGCAGGTGTAGAAATGCTTCCATTTGTGGAATAGTTCAAAATTAGGGGTCATAAGTATAAGACAGTCACCAATAAATCCAATAAGGAATTCAGCAGAAACTTCTTTATGCAAAGAATGGTTAGAATATGGAACTTGTTACCACAGGGAGTAATTGAGATGAATAGTATAAATACAGTTAAAAGGAAGTTGGACAAGTCTGAGGAAGCAAGAATTAGAAAGGTACGTTGATAGGGTTAGATGAAGGCAGGGGTGAGAAGAGGGGAGGAGCATAACAGTGACTGATGTAAATTCTATGTAATTTGTTTGCATAACCTTGTTGCATGCAAAACTGACTGCTGCCTACACTTCACAAAAGTAATTCATTGGATATGAAGCACTTTGGAACATCCCAAGGAAATGAAAGACACCATATAAATTCTTTAGTTTATCTGAAGGCAGTATCTCATCTGTGAGGTTTTCATAATCACAGCTCACTGTTACAGGTTAAAGACCAGATCATTTTGCTAGAATTCCACAGGATTGATTTTTCTAAGCTTCTAAAGCATCATTTTCCCTTTGAGCTTGCAGCTATAACCCCAGGCATCGGAATCTGATCAATTTTTGTCTGCTAACACAGTGGGCTCCAAGGTCATTATCAATAACATTAATTTATTACATTAACGAAACTAACCTTTACATTTTCTAATCATACACAAGTTCTTGAAACTCAAATCTCTCAAATGGCAAACTGTTCAAATAATTTAACAATTGTTCAATAGATTAATACTTGAAGGTATGTTATCTACTAAAAAATGAAGTGTTAGTGCCGAATTTTATAACCTACAGAGATAAAACTGCTCAAAGGGGAAAATATGAATACAAAGGTTCAAACTGAGACTGAAATAGCTCAATCGCGTGACCAAAGGTCTAATGGTTCAGGGTCTCAGCAACCCTATTTCATTATATTTGGCCTGTCCTGTTGTGTATTTGCAGCATTTTCTGTGAAGAAGGCATTTACCAGCAGTATTTATTCACATCTCCGTGGGCCGGTCACTTATATGAACTGCAGATTAGGTCCTCTCTCTCCCATTGCTTTTGCAGCATTTCCTGTTCTGAACCAGGCAGATGTTTTAGATTTACAAAGATGATACCAGAAATGCATGGATATGCATATTAGGAAAGGGTGAACAGGCTGGGTCTCTTTTCTCTTGAAAAAGAAAGCCTGAGGGGTGACCATTAGAGGTTTTGAAAACTAGGAAAGCTTTTGATAGAGTGGATACAGAGAGAATGTTTCCACTTGTGGGGAAGAACACATAATAGAGGCTGTCAATATAAAATAAGAAATCCAGTCGGAAATTCAGAAGTAACTTCTTTATCCAAAGAGCGGTGAGAATTTGGAACTCACTACCACACAGAGTGGTTGAAGTAAATAGCATAGATGCATTTAAAGGGAAGTTAGAAAAGCATATAAGGGAGAAGCGAATAGGGGGTTATGATGATAGGTTTAGATGAGGAAAGATGGGAGGCTTGAGTGGAGCTTAAATGGTGAAAGGCCTACTTCAGTGCCGTATATCCTTTGCAAACTATACAACTGAATATACACAAGCTAAAGGAGCTATGTGCTAGATTAGCAAGTTTAACTTTTTATAAAGAAAACTTGACTGAAGAAAGATGTGGGCATCAAGAGCGAATGAGGATCAGGTGGGGGTGAAGTGCACCCAAGGAATGGGAAAAAGACTGATCAATCTACTGGGTGCACTGCAGCAAGTTGCTAAGACAAAATCGGCATCACCCCCCAAACCAATGACATCCTCCATCTAAAAGAACAAGGGCAATTGGTGCATGGAAATTCCCATTACCTCCAAATCACGCACCATGGATCAAAGTCCTGGAACTTCATACCCAATAGCGCTGTGGGATGACCTTCATCATATGTCCTGCAGCAATTCAAGGCAACACACCATTTTCTGAAGGCAATCAAGGGTGGGCAATAAATGCCAGCCTTGCCAGTGGCACCCAAATCCTGAGAATGAAGTTTTAACAAAGTACCGTGCAACTGAGCAGCCACTCATAATAAGCTCTACTAAATTGTATTCAGCATCAGTGTTTGCACATTTCCTTTCGGAAATAAACAACATTAAAATAAATTGCTAGCACTGTTCCTGATGCTAATGAATACTCATATGAATCCCATATTTACTAAGAAATTGTACGCTTTGAATAAAAATCTCTCGCTTTCCGTTTCCTAAGCATTTGATCAAGTGTATCAGCTTCTTATTTATGCCTGTATGGATTCAAGCTGTTGGCGCTTTAACTTTCCTTAGATTTTCTTCCAGTTCAACATTTTTGAAAGGCAATGGGCTGAAGGAAGTAATACGTCACATCTATTCTCAGTTTCGTCTTTCACCTAACACATTTCAGTTTCATTTATAAATATAACGGCATGCTGTAACACAACTTTTTACTGCCTCTGACTCAAGACAGCCTTCTGGGACCAGTAAAACTTTTTACTTTTGTCTAGGGAAGTGAATTAGAAGAGTTTGGTTGAAGTTTAGTCTCTTGTGGACTAAGCAACTAGTTTTTTCCAGCATTTATAGTGCAACTGTGTTCAGGCTCAAATTCATATCTTTATTCCAGTGATTTGCATATGTCCTGTCAAGCTAAGGTGGACACAATGATAACATTTCCATTGAGAAATTTCAAGATGTGCTGCATTTAAAGTTGTAGGAGTGAGGGCAAGAAGTTTCTGGTGTCAATAAATGTATAATTGTATTTAGTAACAACATTGTACTACAAAAGTGAAGAGACTTAATGTACTAGGCATATCAAGACAGACCTTGAGGGGTTAGTATGTGCAGGTTCAAAGCTGAACGAATGTGGTCACGAATTAAGGGAAATGTTTGAAGTGGGAAAATGGCATTTTAGAAATAGCTATACTGAAAAGAGAATCATCAGAGCAGATATGATGCACATGGAGGCTGAGCGAAACAGTTGAGTGTATTTGCAACAAGCAGTTATGGTCGTCTATGTGATTGTAACAAATACAAGCAGCAGCAATAAGCAAGGTACACAATATATAGCAATTTTAACTTCAAAAATTCCTACAGTATCTCAGACACTTAGCAATAAAAGTCATGAGAATCGACAAAAATCATGGATTAAAAAAGCAGGATTTCTAGAGCTTTTAAATCCAGGGAGAAAAACAGATAAACATGGGGCTAAGCCAAATGGCTTAAAAGTTTTGCCACCAATGGTGGAGCAGAGGGAAGAGGATATATAGAAGACCAGAGTTGCAGGCACATAGTACACAGTAAAGTTCCTTAACAGCAAAGAAATAAAGGGCCAGATAATCTGATTTAATTATGCCAATGAGGCATGGATGTTGTGCAGAACAACAGGAGGGTTCACATGCTTTTTCTGGAATAATGCCATGGGAGCTTTTATACCCACTTAAGACATATGATGAAGGTCATCCCACAGTGCTATTGGGTATGGAGTTCCTCATCCAAAAGATGGTACCTCTGACAATGCAGTACATGTAGCACTTCCACAGTACCACACTCAAGTATCAATGTAGCTTTAGTGCTCAACTCTGTGACATACGGCTTGAATCCACACTTTCTGACTCAGAAGCTACCAAAGCCATGGATAGCACCCACAGGTCAACAGCTCAAATTACTATTATAAAATTCTCTCTTAAGAGGTGCAAGTTGAAGGTATTTTTGCATAGAGGAAAGAAAAGAAGTTAAACAGCATTGGGAAATGTCACCTCTTTTTATTCATTCACCAATTGGTGGCGTCGCTGGCAAGGCCAGAAGCACTTTTTGCCCATCCCCAACTGTCGTCGATCGAATGGCTTGCTTAGTCATTTTGGGGGAATTAAGGGTCACCCACATTGTTGTGGGCTTGGAGTGACATACAGGCCAGACTGGGTAACGGCAGCATACTTCCTTCCTTACAGAATTGTTACAGCACAAAAGAAGGCCATTCAGCCTATTGTGTCTGCACCAGCTCTCTGAATGAGCAAGTCCTCAAAGGACATTAGTGAATCAGATGGGTTTTTATGACACTCCGGTCGTTACGTGGTCACCATTACTAGTTTTCTTTTAAAAATCAAAAATGTATTTATTTACTGAATTTGAATTCATGTCTCTGGATCAGTAGTCCAGGTCCAATCATTATGTCACTGTTTCCTATTCACCCTTCCACCTCTGGGATCAACTCCAGACAGGTTTCTAGGATCCACAGTTCCCTCTTCACTCATTGTAAAGGTTCGACATTAAGTTTGTCTTGATAGCATCAGCCCTTTTACTGAAGCACTGCGTATCTGCAGCACAAATACTACCTTTAATTTGGTATAAACTGGCACCTGGCAATAATGTTCTTATGTGAGAAGCACTCTTCCAAACTAAATTTCAGGTGTATTTTGGGGACTCAACGGTTGGATCTGCATCGAACCGTGCCATGGCAGTTGTTGTGTTGACAATGGATGACAAAACGAAAAACATTCCATTCCCCAGTGTCGAACTCCTCACTTTGATGAACACAGTGACAGCTGTCAAGTGCAGAAATGTGGCCCAGAGCAATGCCCTCAGTTTTCCTTTCTCAATGGGAAAATACTTATTCTCTCTTCGCACCTTCTGCACCAGTAACATGATCTTGGCAATTAAGAGTTTATAGACTTGTTACTGCTTCAGTATCCACCTTTAAAGAACCATTCTGGAATATATATATATCTTCACTTTCAAGCTACTTTTAAAAAGTCCTACTTTGATAAACTGAATGGATTTAATCCCCACAATGAAACAGCTGAGTCAGCAAGGAGCTGTGTTTAAACCAAAAATTCTTAAAGGCATCAGGGATTTAAAACCAGCTAAATACTTTCTTCTCCCCTACTCTGAATTGAACAAATTCATTTTTGAACTGCCCACAGATCCCTTATATTTTCCTAAGTTTGAGACCCACAGGGCCACAATCCTAAACGATTGAGCACTGAAAGTAAAAAACAGTTTGTAACTAGACAGCTAAAAATGACTGTCGCGTCTTAAAAGGGTGTTTCTTTTAAATAATAAAGATTCAAGACGTTAAAGACACCCTGGAAGAAGAGAAACTTTAAAATGGGGCAAGTGAGAAACAGGATGTTTTGGGAGTCACCTAATTGTCGAGGCTGGACAGCTGTTTCGCGTGAAAATAAACTTCACGTCTAAATTGCTGGGTTATTTACAGCTAAATGTTATTCCAAGTGTGCCTGTTGCGGGTGGCTGCTGGGCAAGTCAAGTCTCAACAGAAACACAGTCGGATCAGGGACCTTAATATTCCACTTAAGGATGGAAGGAAACCTTTCAGAGGAACTTCTTCGGGGTTCAGTGTTTTCTAATAAAGAGTGTTAAGGTTACTCTTTAAGATTCAGGCCACACGTTGTTGCACCGACACCGTGGGGAGTTTGTGCGGAGGGTCGGAGCTTCCCGGGTAGATTTACTACCGGAATCCCGAGGCCTACGCCATGACATGTCAAAACCAGCCGTTTCCCCGCCGGCTCTGCCCCAGGGTGGGGTTCAACCCTCACTCCCCGGCCGCATTTCGCTCCCCTTACCCCACCCCGGCGAGTGACGGGGGCTGGGGGGTTCTTACCCATGGCCTTCACCCTGAGGAGCTAAATCACCGTCGCCAACGCCCCCTCCCTTCCCCCCTCCTTCCTCCCTTCCTTCCTTCCTTACCACGAATCTCCTTTCTTGAGCGACGTTTTCAACAAGCTCCCAATCTCATTCTTCTGGCTCTCCAGGTCCGGGACGCCGCCTTCCGCCATGACTCTCACCGACAGAGCGAGAAGGAGAGACAGGGAGCGCGAGCGAACCGAGCACCACGCGCATGAGCGCTGCCGGCACGCATGCACACCCACCCCGCCGGCTCCCGTTTCCCCACCACCAACCGGGCCGGCCTTTCCGACTGCGCAGCCGCGCTGCCGTCATTCTCTCCCCACCCTCCCTTCACGGAGCGTCATTACGTCATTGCACACCGACGCGTCATCCGAGACGATGGGAGCGGGGGGTCAAAGAGAAAAAAAACTCCCGTCAGGCTGCTTAGCAACTGCCGGGTCCCTGTGACGTGTCGCTGGTCACTAAAGTCCTGAGGTTTTTAAAAAATCAAATCTACATGTTTATTATTTTAAATGAACTGAGCTCGAATTAACCTTTTTGGAATAAAAGAAGCAAAGAGCCAGTTTGTGATCATGAAGGTAGGGGTCTGATCATCCATCCAGAATTTCAATCCAACCTTGATAACTTCTAGATGCTGCCCTGGCCTCAATCCACTCCTCCTGGCAACTTGAATCCCTGGCATCCTAAACTTAACCTGAATTTGTTACCGTGCCACATGTGTGACAGTATTTATTTTTATTCTTTCATGGGATGTGGACATCGCTGTCAAGCCCAGCATTTATTGTTCATCCCTAATAGCCCCTGAGGAACTGGAGATGAGCCACCTTCTTGAACTGCTGCAGTCCATGTGGCGTCGGTGCACCCACACCCACAGGGAGGGTGTTCCAGGATTTTGACCCAGCAACAGTGAAGTCACAACAAAAAAATTTCCGAATCAGGATGTTGGATGGCTTGGAGGGGGAACTTCCAGGTGGTGGTGTTCCCATTTGTCTGCTGCCTTTGTTTCTCTAGTGGTACCGGCTTTGGGCGTTGCTGAAGGAGGCTTGGTGAGTTGCTGCAATGCATCTTGTAGATGGTATGCACTGCTGCCACTGTGTGTCAATAGCGGAGGCTGTGAATGTTCAAGTTGGTGGATGAGGTGCCAATCAAACAGGTAGCTTTGTCCTGGATGGCATTGAGCTTGAGTGTTGTTGGAACTGTACTCATCAAAGCAAGTGGAGAGTATTCCATCATACTCCTGATTTGTGACTTGTAGATTCTGGATGTGTTTTAGAGAGTCAGGTGGTGAGTGTCCCATTAAGTATCATGACTTTATAAAGGTCATAGGCCCCTTTTAAACATGTATGTCCAGAGTGAGAACTGTGATTCATTTCTCCAATGGCTGATAACACTTAATTAAAATAGAGCGTGCAGCTTTCAGGAGTTCTGGTGAAGGGATCCCTTTCAACACATTGACCTATTTTTTCCTTTCAGCTGCTGACTTCACCTGCTGTGAATTCAATGTTTTCTACTTTGTTTCTGGTCTTCTTTGTAATTATTGACTTTCACAACCACAGGTTCTTCATTTCTACCTCAACAAGGACAGTTCACAATTTATATTGATGTGAAACTTAACAAGTGTGCAAGGTGCTAGTGTCAAACAGGAACTAATGGGCAAGGGATGGGTGCTTGGGGAGACCAAAGTCCCAGTTAAAAATAAAAGTTTTAAGGAGCCTTTCAAGTTTCTGGAAGGCAATGTGGTGCTCCAATGAGAGCTCCAAAGGGAGTAGTATAATATTTGGAAGAGTAGCCTTTGATGAAGGTTATTTTGCTTACCCTTTCATTATAGGCGTCATAGAGTTTACAGCACAGAAAGAGGCCCTTCAACACCGGTCATCAAGCCTCTATTCATTCTAATCCTATTTTCCAGCACATGGCCCGTAGCCTTGTATGCTATGGTGTTTCAAATGTTCATCTAAATACTTCTAAAATACTGTAAGGGTCCCCACCTCAACCACCCTTTCAGGCAGTGAACTCCAGATACCCCCCACCCTCTGGGAAAAAAAAAAGTGGTTCCTCAAATCCCCTCTCAACCTCCTGATCCTTACTTTAAATCTATGCCTGCTGGTTATTGACCCCTCCACTAAAGGGAAAAGTTTCTTCCTATCTACCCCACCTATGCCCTTCATAATTTTGTACACCTCACCAGGTCCCCCCCTCAGCCTTCTCTCCTCCAGGAAAAACAAGCCCAGCTTATCCAATCTCTCTTCATAGCTGAAACACTCCAGCTTAATAACTCACTCCAAGAAACCTCAATCATTAGAAGTTTCCAAGGACCTCCTGTCCAATAGTGACTAAGGAGCACATTGCCAGAGTCATATGTCTTTTCATTTAGTTGCATCCAAATATAGTTTTATTACAGCCAGTCAGGGACATGTGTGGCTGAGGTTTTGTGGACTCACTGCAGGAAACAACTACATATTCCAATCAGGTATTTGCTGTAGGCAGTATAGATATTACATGACTCACCATTGTTTTTCAAAAGGTCTTTTTATCACTTCTGTTTGCAGACAACAGGAATTTCAACTTGGTGTTGAGAGCACTTGTGTATTTTTTCTCCCTTCCTTCTTGCCTGTAGTCATTGACTCCAGTAATCCTTACTCTCTGACCTTCATGTGTGAAACAGGACAGGACACTATGGACTGTATGGAGGAGCTCATGGACTTTAAGAACAATGTAACTAAAGCCAGTATTGGTTCTCTAGAGTGAGCCCTGCTTATTGATAATAGAAATCAAGGAAATGATGGAGGTATTTTGTGTCTGTCAGCATGGAAGACTTAAAAGACTTTCCAAAGATACTTGAAAATCAAGAGGTAAAAGGGAGTTTAAACTTTAAACTTAAAGCAATGACCAGCAGCAGGGAAAAGGTACTGGGAAAACCATTAAACCTAAAGGCTGACAAGTCCTCAGGACCAGATGGCCTGCATCATAGGGTCTTAAAAAGTGTGGCTGCAGAGATGGTCGGGGTGTTGTTTATAATCTTCCAAAATTCTTCATGATTCTGGAAAGATCCAACAGATTGGAAAATAGCAAATATAACACCTTTATTCAAGAAAGGAGGAAGACAGAAAGCAGAAACTATAGCCCAGATAGCCTAACAACTATCATAAGGATAAAAGCAAAATACTATGGATACTGGAGATCTGAAATAAGAACAAAGTGCTGGAAAAACTCAGCAGGTCTGGCAGCATTTGTGAAGAGAGAAACATAGTTAATCTTGAGTCCAATATTACTCCTCTTTGGAATTACCCTTCCTTCTTAATCTGTCTTTGACACTGTTAACCACCACCATCCTTCAACTCCTCTCCATCAGCCATTTGGATAGGATTGCCTTCACCAGATTCCATTCTTACCGATCCAGTCTTAGCCAGAATTAGCAGGATTAACCTCTACTCCCTCTACTGCACCATGGCCTCTGGAGTCTCCAGCAGTCAATCCTTGACTCCCTCCCATTTCTCATCTACATGATCCCCCTCACTGACTTTACCTCAAAGCACATCAGGTG
Organism: Cetorhinus maximus; assembly: GCF_964194155.1. Lineage (NCBI taxonomy): Eukaryota > Metazoa > Chordata > Chondrichthyes > Lamniformes > Cetorhinidae > Cetorhinus > Cetorhinus maximus. The sequence goes on along the minus strand of NC_135884.1, from coordinate 11,539,622 downwards.
CCACATATACACTGCTGATACTCATCATCATCTTGCTCAACCTTTGTCTGATTTGTCCTGGTACTTATTGAACATTCAGTCCTAATGAGTAGAAATTTCTTCCAACCAAACATTGGGAAGACCAAAGCTATTGTTGAGGCTGAACCAAACTTTGGCATCCCATATTGAACATGGAGATGAGCTTCTGACTGCATGCTTGATGACCAAGACTGCTTCTGTAAAATTGATTTTTTCTGTACCTGCCTTATCTCACCTGCTGTTGAAACACTCCTGCATGCCTTTATTACCTCTAGACTTGACAATTCCAATGCTCTCCTGGCTAGACTTTCATTTTCATCCTCAAATTTGAACGCATCTGAAATTCTGCTACCCATATCATAACTTACATCAAGTCCCGTTCGCACACCACCCATGGTCACTGAGTTTCCAGACCATGAGCCAATTTTACAATTCTCATTGTATTTTTTAATCTTCTCCACTGCATCACCCCTTTATATCACTAAGCTCTTCCATGTTTACAACCCTCTGACATGAGCTTCCAATGACATACCCACACCATCACTAAGAATGCTTATTTTCACTTCCATAACATCACTGAACTCCACTTCTACTTCAGCTCTTCTGCCGAACCCCTCATCCAACCCTTTGTTACCCTAGACTTGACTATTCTAATGCACTCCTGGCCGGCCTCCTACGCTATCCCCTCCATAAACTTGACTGCTCATGTTACTTAAGTTACACGAGATCCTGTTCACCCATCACCCCTGTACTTGCAGACCTACACTGGCTCTTGTTTAGGTAATGCCTCAATTTTAAAATTCTCATCCTTGTTTTCGAATCTCCCCATTGCTTTGCCATACCTATTTCATGCAGCTCCACAACTTAAAGCTATTTACACTCCTTGCATTCTGGCCTCAAGGATCCTCGATTTTAATCGCTACACCAATGGCGACTGTGCATGCACCTGCCTCTGGAACTTCCTCACTACACTTCTTTACCTAATTTCCTCCGTTAAGAGGCTCTTTAAAACTTATGTCTCTGTTTTGCATCACCTCTGTTAATATCTCTGAACATTTTACTATGTTAAACGGTCTATATAAATGCAAGTTGTTGTTGCATTTTTTCTTTCCTCCTTATCGGAAGATTCCTAGTAACTCACCCTCTTATATCTTCTTCATGTGTGGGGAAAGGCAGTGTATGCAGGCAGACTTTTTAAAAAGCTCAACAAGGAACTACATCCAGTTTCTGCACCTGGTATCCACGGACATATACTTTACAGCTGGGAAAATTACTTAATGTTACATAGCCTAAGGCAGCAGAAGCAAATTCTCATAGCCCTCACTTAATCTCTGGATCAGGTTCAGCAGAGCTGGTATATTATAGACTTTCAGCTTGGTGTTCAATGGTGCTATGCTAACTCCATACTTATTCACTTATTTTGATACAAGCCCATCCTTTCTGATCAATGCATATACACCGAGTCATGGGCCAGAACTTCCAAGGAGTGACAGGTATTTTTAATGGGATGTGAGTGTTGCTGGCTAGCATTTATTGCTTATTATTGTCAACCACAAGTAGGCCAGACTAGGTACTTCTCTAACCAGATGGGCCAAACTTTTAATTCCAGATTTTTATTGAATTCAAATTCCATCATCTGCCATGGTGTGTTTTGAACCTGGGTCCCCAGAGCATTGCCCTGGGTCTCTGGATTACTAGTCCAGTGACAATACCACTATACCATCGCCTCTCCATATTAGAACCATAGAAAAGCTATGGTGCAGAAAGGGGCCATTTAGTCCATCATGTCTGTGCCAGCTATAAAAAAGATGAAAAAAGAAACTAGCCGCTCATTTTAGTCCCACTTTCTAGCACCTGGTCCGTAGCCTTGTAGGCTACGGCGCTTCAGATGCAGATCCAAGTACCTTTGAAATGAGTTGATTTAGGCAGTGAATTCCAGACACCCACCACCCTCTGGGTGAAAAAGTTTTTCCTCATATCCCCTCTAATCCTTCTACCAATCACCTTAAATCTATGTCCCCTGGTAACTGACCCCTCAGCTAGGGGAAACAAATCTTTACTGTCTACCCTTTCTATAGTTCAAAAGGACAACATGATATCTATTTCTGTGCCAAGAGCTTCCCTCAAATTGATGAAAGAATTCTGGACTTCAGCAGCAAAACAATATTACAAAAAAAAACTGCAGATGCTGAAAATCTGGAACAAAATAAAAACAATGCTAAAAACTCAGTTGGTTAGGCAGCTTCTGTGGAGAAAGGTGACAAGCTAATGTCTAATGTTAAAAATAGAGCTAGGACTCTGTTTAAAAGGACAATGGAAATTTGGAACTCTTTCCCAAAAAGTTGTGGATGCTGTGTTAATTGAAATTTTCCAAGACTGAAATTGATAGATTTTTGTCAGGTAAGAATATCACTGGATATGATCAAGGTGGATAAATGGAGTGGAGGTACAGATAAGCCATGATCAAACTGAATAACAGAACTGACTCGAGGGACTGAATAGCCTGCTTCTGTTCCTGTTGTTCTGAGAAAGAATTGAATTTGAAATATTAACTTTTTCCTTTCTCATCTAGGTGTTCAAAATCATGTGGGGTCTGGACAGTAGATAGGGAGAAATTGTTCCCAATGTTGGGAGGGTCAAGAATATGACATAGGACAGTGACATGGAGGAAAAAACTTCTTTTACCCAGTGAGTGGTTAGGATCTAGGATGATGGAAGCAGATTCAATTGTGGATTTTAAAAGGAATTTGGATCTGAAGCAGAAAATAATTTGAAAGGCTACAAGGAAAGGCAGGGGACTGGGACTAGCTGAGTAGTTCTTACTGAGAACTGACATGGTCACAAAGGGCCAAATGGCCTCCTTGTGCACTGTAACCATTCTGATTCTTTAGATGTTCAATGCTTCTAGAATTTTCTTGTTCGTACAGGTGATATTACCCTAGGTGCTTTGTTTTACTGTAGACTAAGAAAATAGCCTTGGCAGTGATTCATTAGACTCAAAACTTGGCAAATTGGAATCTGATACAGATGTGTCAAGTATGTTATTCTGTCAGACTTTCTCCCCCTCCTCCTCACCCCCCCATTCTCCCCACACTACTGCCATCAATCCACTTTTCTAGAAAGGAGGATACCATGAGATTAAGTTCCTATTTATTAAGAGTTTTGCTTTTGATATTTATCTTCAGCTCATCCTGGAATATAGCTGGAATCAAAACTGATCTTAATGTCTTCAAGTCTCACTGCTACTGTCTCCAAGCTCATCAATTGGAATGAAGTCAACCCTTCCTCATTCTACCAGTGCCTTCCTCAGGCAACTCCATGAGCTACAGTTCATCCTCTTCATCAAGTCTCATTCATTCTGTTGAAGGGTCATGTTGGACTCGAAACATCAACTCTTTTCTTCTCCACCGATGCTGCCAGACCTGCTGAGTTTTTCCAGGTAATTCTCATTTATTTCTGTACGGTGGAACACATTTTGGTGATTACCTCATTTTTCCTATGGGCACTAATTTCCATTACAAATGCCATTTGTAAATTCTCATATATAAATGCAAATATTATATATAAAACATGTTCACTTCTCAGTTGCTGCTTGTTTTCTATGACACTTGCAAACCCAATAACCATAATAAATTAAAAAGATTTTTGCAGTCTTTCCCAAAGATTCCCATCTCAGCTCCTTACCTGAAGGTCTGCCAAAGCAAAATTAAACATCTGTAAGGTCACACAAACAGATGTCAAGCCAGATTAAAACCCACAACCAACACTGATCTACAAAACTAAATACATGTATGTTTTCGGAAACCATGAATATAATCCCTATGAATCATCCTGGAAATGTGATGCCTATTTTGCAACATTGATTTATATGATGGCAAACTCAGTAAATCAAATGGCTTCCAAAGACTGTCTCACAGTATGAATTAAAGGTCAACGTGCTCTGTGTCATTAGAGGAGGGAAACTTCCATTTCCATCTCTTCCTATTATTGAGAATCTCTGCTTGTTTAAATGAACTGGTGTGCCTGCAAAGTGCAGCTGGTACCATATCCAGTGTAAAAGACCATCACTGGTTTGCAAAAATTACAACTATATACACAATAGGCATTTTTAAAAAATGCAGTGAAGTTTCTAAACCACCCAATGATGTTATTGAGGTTAGGATGGTATGTAGGATCACAGTTGGGAATCCACATCTTAATACTTACTGATACTTTAGGCAAGATTTTCCCCACAGGCTTCGGGATCCCGACACCAGGGAAAAAAAAGAGCCCCGAGCCTGCGCTGGCTGGGAGCCAGACTCGAGCTATTTTCCTGGAGGCAGTCTCTCAATTGGCCACCTCTGCGCTTGGCTTCCTATAAAAGGAAGGGTGGGTGGGCTTCCAATGCTATGATAGAAGCAAAGTACTGCAGATGTTGGAAATCTGGAAAAAAAACCCAGAAAATACTGGAAAACTCAGTAGGTTTGGCAGCATCTGGAGAGAAACGGAATTAACGTTTCGAGTCGGTATGACTCTCCTTCAGAACTTCAAATGCTGCCATCCAATCACAGGACCAGCATCTCTAGAGCTTTATAAGATCTTCTTGGGAAGGTGGACACCTCAAAAGCAAGGAGACCTCGAGAAGATCTTAAAGAAGCAAAAATGTATTTAATTCAGAGGGCAAGCAGGGAGGGCTGAGAGCAGAAGGGAAACCTCTCCAGCGGCAGTGTTTGGGCACAGGTGTAGCCTTTGCTGCTGGCGGCTCCCTCTAATTCAACCCCAATTGGGACCTTAATTGTTTAAATTGCCTAACTCCGTTCAGTGGGCAGCCAATCCGCATCCCAGCCCACCTCTCAAACTTCCCCGGTGTCGGGAATGCATCACTGACCCAACCCATCGCGACTCCCCACTATTTTCCTGGCGCTGTCCCTTCAGCCTCCAAGCCCGTCACCCCGCGGCCAGAAAGATTCTGCCCTTTGCTTCAGTCCACTGCATTCAGCGATGACATCTTAAGATAGTGATATCACTAACCATTTGTAACTTGAAATCCAATTTGTAATATGACTTACAACATAAAGTATCTAGTTCGGTCTTTGCCTCGTAATTTCTAGAATTAACATGGCAGAATTTAAAGCGAAAAACATTTTTCTTATTTTAAATAGTATGGAAGCTTCAGTAACATTTAAGGATTAGCTCTTCCTCATGAGTGAAACGAAAAAGTGTAACTTCCTTTTGACATGCCCTATAGTAATATCAAACACTTAAGAACCTACTGTACAGCAGAACTGGTTTCTAAAAAGCATGAATTCCCCCGGATATCTCAACTAACATGCAAGATCATATTACTGAATGACAAATACTGATGTGTGGAATCGATCGGAGACAAGACTAGCACCACACCAGGGAGTTCACTTCAAATTGATACCCAACTTCAGTTTTAGGAAAAAAACTTAAATGGTGTAACTAAAAATACAAAAAATGTTAAAAAATCATTTATTACATATAAAATTAATAGAGTCAACACTTTTTTTAAAATAAAGCTTCCCAAATTAGACCCCAGTATGAGTGAAAGTGGGAAAATCAACCTATTCTTATCTATATGCCAATGCAGCAGATAGGACCTCTACAAAAGTGGTATGGGATAAAACAAATGATCCATTTGTTTCTCCTGGTGAGAAAATGATTGGTCTCAGACTGACACATAACATAATGCAGGACTTAACTTGTGATTCAGCAAGTTGGAGCACCAATTTGCTGCACACTGATGCCAACAGGAAAACAAATAGTTTAGCATGATGGATAATAAAGTGCTTAAAGGACCTTAAAGCATAATACTATTCATAACCTGTTATATAGATTAAATTATGCAGTTTGCAACATTTATAGTTAGTACGAAAGATCCAAAATCCACAAACGCTGCAAGAATTTCTCATGATTGAAATAAACAGTAAAGCCTCCCAGATATAATGGGTACTGACAGTACTTTGCTTTATTACTTTAGTAGCTTTAGAGGCAGAGTCAGTCACAGAGGGCTAATAATGATCCCAGTGCAACCTGTGGTTAGAGCTGGAGTTATAGTTGATATTTTCAATTGCATATTGTTTAATTTCCTCCCTTCATCTCATCTCTGAATGTATACAACTCACCTCTAAATCAAAAGACTGTGGGTGCAAGCTCTGCATGTAACAGAGTTTCATACTTCAGTACTGTAGTTAGGTAGTGCTGCATTGTTGAGGTGCTATCTTTTGCATGAAACATTAAACCACAGCTATCTCAACCTGCTCAGGAATACATAAAAGATTATTTGAGAAACACTGTTCCTCGCCAAAAGTCCTTGAACTAACCAAAGATAGATTATCTGGTCATTATCTGCTGTTGTGGGATTTTGCTATCTGCAAATTGGCTGCCACATTTTTCTACATAAGAGACTGCAAGAGTGATTGAATTATATTTGAAAAACACTTTGGACAGCTTGAGGATGTGGTAATGTACATACCATATAAATGCAAGTTCACTATCTGGTGTTCCTGACCGAGGTAGAATTTCATACTTACTGATAGTCCTCTAGTAACTTGTTACATAGCCATTCATGTATGGAGTCCAGACAGTAAATGAGGACAACAGCTTATTGAGATTCGATATGCATTCAATAGTTTTCCATCAGGAGTCATTGGGTAAGAATCAGCGCAGGAACCATGATTGATTATCCTTTCACAAGTAGGATCTTTTGATCCGTATCTATTAGGAAAATGGAATGGAATTTCCTTATTTGAACAGAGAACTACCAACCCAGAGGTAGAGTATTCACCTCCTATGTGCATGGTTGCATGTATTTACAGGACTGAAACAGGCCATTCAGCCCAACAGGTCCATGTTGGAGTTTATGCTCTGCACGAGCCTCCTTCAACCCTTCTTCATCCAACCCCATCAATATATCCTTCTACCCTTTTTATTGCCCATACATCTGCCTCTTAAATTCATCTTTGCTAATCTCAACTCCTTTATGGGAATGAGTTCCACATTCTAATCATTCAAGGTAAAAAAGCTTCTCCTGAATCACCTAGAGGATTTATTAGTTACCATCTTATATGTATGGCCCTAGTTCTGTCTCCCCTGCAAATGGAAATCTTCTCCACACCTACCCTTTCAAGCCATTTCATAATTTTCTAGGTTAAAAAAACCCAACCTGTTGTCACTTTCCTGAATTATAACCTCAGTTCTGGTATCAATCTTGTAATTTTTTTTGCACTGTCTCCAATATCTTTATATCTTTAATGTGGAGACTAGGACTGTTTACAATACTCCAAATGTGGTATAAACTAGGTACAAGTTCTGTAACTGAATTCAAGAAAATTGACAATGGGGACTGAACAAGAAATGAATGTCACAAAATCCTCACGGTTCCACTATTGCTCTTGCCTAGTCCAGACTATGATGGATTTAATGTCATTTGACGTGGCTGAGCAAGCCACCCTACTGCACCAACTATCTGGGAAACTGGGGAAAATATATAAAATAATTCATAAAGGCAATATGGAAGATTGCTTATAATTTGAATTCTACTGGTGTGAATAAATAATGCACTCTAGAAAACAGAATAATCAACTTTTAAATAAAGACTAACTATAGCTATATGATACATAAGATAAAAGCAAAATACTGCGGATGCTGGAAATCTGAAACAAAAACAAAAATTGCTGGAAAAACTCAGCAGGTCTGACAGCATCTGTGGAGAGGAAGACAGAGTTAACATTGAGTCCGTATGACTCTTCTTCACAAGAAGTTCTGAAGAAGAGCTTATATGATACATTAGCTTGTGTAGTAGTTCTCAGACTTGGACTTTGTTCCTCTGGTCCCATACAGAAAAACGGGCAGCAAGACTCCATCACTGGCCCATTGCAATTTCTTTCACTCCATACCAGGCAGTGTCCTGATCTTGAAGGTCCTCCTTAAATATACTTTGCCAGATCTTCTTTGGCTGGCCTTGGTAGTATCCATCCTACTGCCACACTGGCCCTGGAGGTGAAATATTTGTCTTGCCAGTCTCAGTTGTCTCTCCGTGACAATGTCCCACAGGCAGTGACCAGTTCTTTGTAGCACTTCATTGGTGATGTTGCGTCTCCATGTAATGCCCCAGATCTTACATAGGCAGCACTGGCGACACCTTTTCTGTTCTCTTCCATGTCTCGCTGGCATAGATTGCAATTGGTACTACAATGGACATGTAGAGTTGCAGATTTATGGCTGTATTGATGGTGCTGGATGCCCAGATGTGTGGTTGTCAATCTCTACATCGCCCTCCCAAGAGACATTGCTTCCAAGATAGAGGAAATGGTTGACGTCCTTGATGTTCTGTTGCCCGATGGCAATGGCCTTGTTACTGTCTTGCACTTCTCGCACCTGAAGCGTGGACCAACCTTGGCGCTGTGACACATGTCTTGGAGCATGTGCGACTCTTCAGCCAGCAAGGTGATGTCATCTGCAAAATCCAGATCAGTCAACTGGTGGTGTTGCCATAGGATGCCATTGTCTGCACCTACGACTGCCTTCCTCATGATGAAATTGATAACCCAAGAGGAAAAGGATTGGGAAGTGTATGCAGCATTGCCATACTCCTATTTTGTTGAAGGAGTCTGTGGTGCTGGTCTTGACACAACAGGAGTCATAGTATCAGGCTTTGAAGATGTTAATATACAACTCTGGAATGCCATACTGTCTTGCGATGTACCAGAGTGACTGTCGAAAGCCTTTTTGAAAAATCAATCAAGTTGATAAGTGGCTTCTGATACCCTCAGCTCTGCTCTATGATGTTCCTGAGCATAAATATCTGCTTGCTGCATGATCTACCACCCTGTAAACCTGCCTTCTCTTTGGGGAGTACTGTCTACTTCAGCTTTCAATCTGTTGAGCACTGTGCTGAAAGACCTTGCCAGGTATTGACAGCAGTGTTATGCCCCTTCAGTACCAAGCCTGGTTGGAAAAGGAGGGGGGTTAGGTATGGGGCTAGCACCCTCAACCCTGTAAAATTCGACCACTGCTACAGAAACAGCAAAAAGTAGCCATACCGTTATTTCTCAGACGTGAAACAGGAACTTATTTAAAATTAAAATTAAACATCTGTGTGGATGTTAGCGTTGCTTAAGGGAAGAACGACAAATAGAGAGGATGATTCTATGTTGATTTATAGCGGTGGCATATTTTAGGCATTAAATAATTGCACATTATATACTGTCAACAGCATTTGTAAAACCAATAAATCAATGAGATCACAAGACCATATAAAAGTATGAAACTGTTTAGTGAACAATGATTACGCTCCTGTAGTGATTTAATCTCTTAACTGCTTAATGATAATGTAGGCAGTCAACTGTAATGCTCAAGAGGAAGGAAAACATTTTAGACAACCTAAATTTTGCAATATTTTTTGGACTAAGCCTCTAAATCTCTTAGTAAATTTCTATAAAATGAAATTACAGGTTAGTCACATTTGCTGCAAATGGGCTTAGAATTTTGAAAGGGGTATAAAGAATCTATTTGCTTGTGTTATTCATATACTCTAGATCAATTTAAATGGGCATTATCTTGAAACACTTCATAAGGTTTGGAAGCTGAATGATTAAATTTAACTATTGAGTTTGCTATCAGAATTAAAAATCTATTATTTTCTCCTTTGTGTTTGAAGTTTCCCCACAACCAGTGCATTCTAAACCTATGTAAGTGTTTAATGGTAGGTTGATTTTGGCCTTTTTCTCCATGTGAAAGTATCTCGGCTCTGTTCAACTTCTCTTCCATGGCAACACACCAAGGTAGGAAACTCACCAAGAGTGTAGACGTGAATTTTAAGCAAGATACATTTGTATTGTGTCATCAAACCAAACTTTAGAAAAGTTTTTTTGTTCTCAAAGTGAGAACCATCAGTGCCAGGGAACAGGGTGCAATTATGTTCAAGCATTCCCATGCTATATCTGACCTTGGATAGATCAAGGCCACACCAATGTAAAATTTTCACTTTCTACACTAGTGATTTGTATATGGATCTATGTCTATGACAGGCTCAAATTAAGACTGCTTAACTCATGGCGTATGGCACACTTATGAGTAACCAGATTTTTGTCACCTTTGAGGCCAGCTTCAGGAGTGGATTTTTTTTTTTTTTTAAACCTAGTGGTGCAAACTCCTCTTTTCAAAACCATTTTCTCCTCTTTCCCCAGTATCAAGCTGCTCAATAATTGTACACTCGCCTCCAAGTCAGAATGTTGTGAGTTAAGCACATTATTTAGTACTAAGGGCCTGCTGCATGATTGCCGTCCTAGGAGACATTCCTACAGGTAAACTTAAAAGATTCTATTGCGCTATTCAAATAACAGCAGGGAGCTGTGCCCTAATACCATCCAAAACAGATTAACTGGTCATTCATCTCATTGCCATTTGTAGGACCTTGCTGCATGCAAAAAAAAGTTATCACATTAGCCTACCCAAGATCAAATCTTTTGTTCTAGCAACAGTAAACCTCACCGAATCAACAGCTGGTGGAAAAAAAATCTCCCAGAAAGCCAATGCAATTTTCAAATTGGTAACAGAATATCAAAGATAATATTTTCAGCCTGACAAATAGAGGAAAAGTGTAGAGCAGAATCTGTGTGGTTTTTGTTGATTTGGTGAACAATGGACTGTGGGGCGGGGGGGAGATTTCTCTAAAGTTCAGATGTCCAGCTATAATCGTGAACATTTCCCAATAACTGCATGAAGGACCAAGTAAGTAATAGATTGAAGTCATGCATAGTCACTATTTTCAGTCATGAATGGTGTCAAACAAGGTTCTGTTCTTGCCCTAATGCTGCTCAGAATTCCATTTGCTGCGATATTGCTCGAGGTGTTCAAGAACTATGACAGGGGATCTACATTTGTTACTGCACTGATGGTGGCACCTTCATTGGCCACATGATTAAAAAAGATAACTTCATGATCTATTGTTTGCCAATAACTTGCTAAACACTTCAGTACAGCCCATTGCCATCCCTTGCTTGAATGACTTCACCATTTCCACTTGTGTTGTCTATGACGCATCATTGGCATCAAGTTGCAGGGTAGGTGCCCAACACTCATCAAGCACCTAACCGAAATTGATGCAACTATGAGAAAGGCATAGATGATTTGGTCTGAACTCACCATTTCCACACTTCACGATAGAATTCCCGTTTTCTACTGTAAACTGCAGTCTGGACATCACAGAGGTGGATAGATGAAATGCTATAAAGACATACTAAAGAACACCTTAACATTTTACAACTTTAACCTCAGCACTTGGGAAGACACAACAAAAAGTCACCAACAGACTACAATGATGTTATGTACCCAAGGCCCGCTTGAATTAGTTTGAGGTTGAGAGATCTGGCTGCCAAACACTTGGCATACAAGGCAACTCACCTAATAATCTCATCCAGCTTTCATAAATATATGTAACAATATACATCTCCATTCAGAATTGAGCTCATCTCCCATCAGCACTCCCACAACTATGATTTATCCAATGCTTCAACAAAAGACTTGATCAGTAGACCAATAGTTTGTAGAACTAAAACAACACAGTATTTTTTAAACACATATCACCACTCTTAGTTTTGGCAGACAAATGCTCTGAGAATAGCACTGATTTATCACTTGCTTATCCAGTTCCATTAGTACTGTACAAAAATTACATACTTCTCATCTTGAGGCCATTAGAAATAATGCTACACTTAAAAAGTATTCTTACTCAAAAACTTTATTAAACACATTGAAAATAACATCTCATACAAAACTGCTTATTTTTGTCTGCAAAATAATAGGCAGATAGTATACGAGAATAGGGTTCTTAAATATGGGAACTTTTTTTTTACAATATAAAAAGACAGTTGCAAACCAGATCATGTAAAAGGTCAGCAATTCATACAGGATCAGTCACGCTCTAGCAGAGTGCACATTCAACCATGTAGGTTCTACAAGGCTTTCACATCCTCCATATAATTGAAGAGCATGCACAAGTTTAACAATATATTATTTGAAAAGCAGGGTGTTCTTGTATTTGTTTAGAAAAGTTGATTAACTATTGTAACAGCAGTGGAGGTGGTGTTGCACCAAAAGCAAATCTTAGACATAGGATAGAGCAAACTGGAGTGTGCTTAATTAACATATTTGCACACAATCAAAAACCTCCCTTTCTTCTGAAGGTGTACCCTAGCAAAGGCCAGCAACAGCTATCTTTTGCACATTGCTTTTGTGGCCATTCTTCATTTTTGAACCCAAACCGCGAGCAGAGTTATTTGTAGTCTTTCTAGTCTCAAAAATGGTACTCATCTGCATCTGAACAAATTAAAATTGCTATTTCTACCTTCAGCCTTTGAGAAAGCATTAGCCTGGCTGAGTTTAAACTTTACATTTGACCACTGATCCTAAGAAAGTTAAGTTTTGACACTCTGCTCTGAATTTGCCAGAATTAGACTTCATGACAATGTTCATTGGTTACTTTTAACGTGATGGCGTAATCAACAGGTGAGGATAGAATTTCTAAAACTCCTCCAGTTGTGAGGAAGGAAAAGAAGTGACAAATAACCCTAGAGGTGATGGTCACATGTGTACTCTCACTCCAGAGGACAAATGTGAGTTACCTCAGCAACCCCAAGTATTTAAATAACATGAAGCAGAAACAAAATAAAACTTTCAAAACTCATTAAGACTGTCAATTAGCTATGGAAAATGTATTATAAAATCTTAAGAGGCATTTAGAAGCTCAAATAAAAACTACCAGGTAGTTGTATCAAGCTCAGTTCAACTGCCACTGGCTTTATTATGGCTCAGTCAGTCAATAACCTATTACTACTGGCATTTACTTCAGCGAAAAGAACACATCTACAGAGAAATCTGTATTAATACAGAAAGTACATTTAACCACTCATACTACAGATACCAGGGAGTACAATATTTTACCTGCTTTATTACCCTCCTTAAATTCATGAATGGGTTTAAAAGTAGTTTCAGAATGAAAGCTGCAAACCAGTTTTTGGAAGTCAAGGAGCAGTGAGATTCTGAAGTTGCAAAAAGATTCAGCAAAAGAGAAATTTTTTTTATCAGAAACGCCTCTGCCGTTATTTACTTACAACACAAAGCACACAACTGATTGTTAGACCTCACTTTGTAACAACCATAAATGTAATTTTCATAATGAACACCCAAATAAACATTAAAACTATAAAAGTGGACTTAAAACTCATGCAAAACACCAATATAAAAACAAGTTTTTGGTCAGATTGAAGACAATTCATTTTTTTCTCCTGGAATGAAATGGCAACAAGCATCTTTTCACATGGTCAAAACTCACATTTGAAACCAAAGCATAATCACTGAGCCAAGATGACCTTTCACAATTTAACTGAAGATAACTAGATGTCATGTAAAGGAACCACAGGGTTAGGATATTGCTGAATATTTCAGGGAGGTTTTTTTCTACAGATACAAAAAGTTAACCATTCAACTCTTGACCTTCCTATAACAGCTGCTGAAACATGATGTGAGAGCAAAAGATGTTGGAACCAAAGTGAAGCATTGAAACTCCATGTTTCAGTGCTGGAAACAGCAAGAAATGGATAGCACTGATCAGGTGGCCAGCAACAGTATACTAGATTTGAATTAAGTAAGCCAAACTCCGTTTTTGCAAGTAACACTGCTGTACAAGTTATTTTCAATTCTAATGCATGAAATTTCACCACAGGGTTTCATTGTACTTGGGCTGCTCTTGCTCCCCTCAATCGCCAGCTCAGAATTGGTTTGGAAAGATCAAAGAAACCCAAAAGACATAAGTTTGCCTCATAAAAAAAGAACTTGTTTTTGACCTACCCTTATAGGAGGAGACTGCATGGTGCTTTTTGCAACCTATGAGATTTCCAGGAGTCAGGGCAGGCAAGTAGAAGTCTGCAGTGCATAATCAAATTTCCAGAGCAGCTGCACAAGGTACAAGTGAGCAATGCTGAGAAAATAAAAATTGCTCAACTACAATAAGGTGCTATCCAAATTTGGGTACAATGCAAACAGAGATTTCAACCGGAATGTTAATGCACTTTGATACATTGTTAGCAAAATGTACACAAACTTATCTGCTGGTGCACATTCACAGGGTCGCTAATTTAATATTGTAATTAACAAAAAACACATGGGATTTTCACCTTCATTCATAACAGCCAATAAATCTGACAATAGCATGCAGTTCACTTATAAAATCAAGCAGCCTTCTAAAAAAAATGAACCACGCAGGTTTCTCGGGTAGCTCAAACTGCAGGGATATTGTCAGGTGCAGTATGGAGCTACAAAGCCTATTAATGCCTCAGTTTCAATTGCTAGCATTCACCAAAATCAACTAGTATGGTGTAGAGGCATGATTTGCATTAGTATCAGGATCTTGACAAACTGGTCAGGGGGTGCGAATGAAAAGCAAAAGGATTCAGTTCAATTTTGATGCCTCTCAGCAATTGTCAACTTGTCTATCACTATTCATTTTCTCAGCTTAAGAAAGATGAATCCCCACGAGAGCTAACTGCATCTGTAAAACCATATCCAGCTGTAAATTAATCACCATCAGAAAAGGAGGGAAAGGCATTGAGAAGAAAAAACAGCAAAATGAAGAGTCAACGGCAACATTTGTTGTGGGCCATACCAGAACATACACATAAACCTCTATTTGTTAGAGAGGGTTTCTACCTGAGGCATGCCAGAAATCACATCAGGAAGCAAAAACTGTTTACAAACTGAAGGTCTTAGACATACAAAAAGAAAGTTGGATTTATATGCAAGTTTAGACAAACTTCATATTTAACTTTAAAGCAATGAGAACACCATTTCTCTGCTTTGGTCCAAAACCAACTCAAGTCATAGATCTGATTACTGGACCAAGTCAAAAATGCAGAAAAATGGCTATGAATTTGACAGCTTAATCCCAAGTGCATTAGAAACAAACAATTTCTACCTTTAATCTCCTTCTCATGGTTTCCCCAGAATCAGAGCTACCACGTCAGGAATTGCTGCATAAATTTTGAAGACAAAACAAGTCAGATGTCATTTTGCCAATTCTTTTTCTATTCCTCAAGAGTTGTTTTTTCACTTGTTGGCAAACAATTTGTTGCCCAAAGAGTCATATTGGACTCAAAATGTTAACTCTATTTCTCTTTCCACAGATGCTGGCACACCTACTGAGCTTTTCCAGCATTTTCTATTTTAATTTCAGATTTCCAGCATTTGCAGTATTTTGTTTTTATTAAACTGTTGCCCAGTCTTCACATAGAAGCTTTGATAGTGCATGTACCATGAGTCTGATCAAAAACCGTACATAACCCAACGTCCACACAGAAGAATATTTTCAGCATGGATTGTTAGGTAGTAGTCAGAAATAGGAACCCTGGGTGATTTTCCCCCCTCTCTAGACAAAGTAGGCTGAGAACAATTGAAATGTTCTCATAGCCACCATGGCTGAGATCAGCTAATGGCAAAGATTGACATTGAACTTGGGACTTACCTGTTATGTATTGCTCATCTATTTACTTAACTGCATAAGGTTACAGTAAGATGGAAGATTGAGAGGGCAGCAGCCAGTTTTCTCTCCAGCTAGCCCAAGCATAAATAGATGATTTCATGTGTCAGAAAAAATACATATACCAAATAAATGAACTTCAAACTGTGTTGTTAGTAAACAGGATATTTTGAAAGGCTGAAACAGAGGGCTGATTACATGCTGAGGGTGAACTCCCAGCACCCCAGCGCAAACGTTGAGGGAGGCCCACTTCCACTTTGGCATCTTGGCCCGCTTGATTTTTTGGGTGACAGCCTATTAATTAGTATGAGACGGGACTTGCATCCACCTGCCTGAGAGCTGCCAGCCAATCGAAGACCAGCAGCTCTGCCCATTGGCAACACCAACCAGGAACAGAGGCTATTATGCCATTGTTGGTGCTGCAGACTGAGATGGTGTGCAGTGATGGACCCAGACATTAAGACTGACAGGCCCCGGCCAGGGTACAGTGTGGTGGGAGGTGGGTGTGGAGAAAGAGAGAGAACATGGGGTTGGGGGGGCGCTGTGGTTGGGGATCATGTTGACCAAGGCAGGTGGCTGGGTTGTTTGGGGGGGGGGGGAGAGAAAGAGAGAGGGGCAGAAAAGAGTGGACGTGATGAGAAAGAACATAGAAGGGCCTGCATCTGACACTGGGGTGGGGGGGGGGGGCTGGCAAGAGGCATCCCCTCCTTTTAACTACCCAGCAGCCTGCAGACTTAAACCTGCTGGTCTCTCCCATTGCCCATTAAATCAAAGTGGTGGTGGGTAATTTGGCAATAATTGCCCACTTTAGGGTCTCAATTGGTCCATGGGTATGCGACCGACCCGACACTTCCTTAACCACTCAAAATTGTGGCGAGGTGGGTATGCGGTATGCTGCCAATGGCACAGCACTCTAAATTATGGGTCCACTTGCCTGCTTTCTGCCACGCAGGTGGCCTGTAAAATTCAGCCCAGAGTTTCAGCAAGCTTACATTTCTCAAACAAATAATGAAATAAAATAATAGTATTGTTATTGTCAACATTTGAAGGTCAAATAGTGATTTCCTTCCTTGCCTGATGACAGCAAGCAGTCATCTATGGGTTACCAATTTATGATGGCAATATGATGTGAAGTTACAGGAATAGAAAAGCCAAAAAATTACACCGATGGTAATGGTTATGCAAGCGTGGATTGGATCCGTTTGACACTCTAGTTGCTGTTCCTGAGAGTCTGCAGGGCCAAGAAACTCAGCTTTGAAGAAATCTTAACTGGTTTTTATTTAAGGTAAAAACAATTATGTTGGATTAATTGGAGCTGATTATGATGGACACAAAATAGTTTCCTATCCACCAGAGATAGCCCAATCGTGTATTATGTAACCTACACTTGTAACTTTTCGTTAAATCAAGCAAGAATTCAACACATCATCCAAGGAAATTAACCTCAAATTAAGCTATTTACTCCCATTGCCATCGCATTAATAATACAGAAGAAAAAAAACAACTTGATAGATGCCTACAGACAAAACTTACAGTTCACTTCTGAACTCTTGACCAATGCAGGATTAACTTAATAGAACATACTGCAACAGGTGTTATCCAAAAGAAACATTGATCTACATGGGAACAGTATAATGTTAACAGTAAATAATGTAACAGTAAAGTACATCTGGTCATAGATACAATGGACTTCTAAGTAGCTTGCACTTTTATGGATGAATGAGAGTCAATTCCTATGGTGCTGGAATGAACAACATAATCTATTCGTGTCTAGTATCTATACGAGATACTGATTTACACTGAACTTCCAAATTCACAGTAAAATATCAAATTAGTGGTTTGTGTAACTTGAAGCTCTGACAAACGTTTCTAATGCTTTCAAATGAATTTTTAAGACTCCAGGAGAAATGTCATTCTTACTACAAACATGAGTTAAGGTAGCAGGAGGTTATGATTGGGGACCACCGATTAGGATGCTTCAGAACATCGATGTTTCGATTTCTTTGCTGAACATCCCTTCAAAATTAAGGTCCTTGGCCATGAGTTCCTCTTCAACTTCTTCTAAGGCCCACTGATGATCTGTGATTTCCAAAGCTTCCCATTCAGCCTACAGGATTAAAAAAAAACAGGAGGCACATACTATTGAGTATTAACTCCCCCCCACTTTAACTTTGCATTGCTAATTGCCTAGTTTATTCTAACTTTTGTTCAAGCTTTCTTCACTCTTCAGTTTTCCCCATTCTCTCTTTAAAATGCTCATTCATATTAGTGCACTCGAATGCCTACAGACTACTTTTGGCCATCCTTCATGTACAAGTTAATGCTGGCATGCTGCTTGAATACAGAGAACATCAAAGCTTCTCGCCCGTCCATGCATACTTTTTAGCAAAAGTAATTTGATGGTAATCAGGAACGAGGTTAAATGTAGCTTCCCCCAACTGTTAGCATGGCGGAGAACAACTAACTTTGCACAGACTAGGGATCATTCCTGAAACTGTGTCTTGATGGCTCCATGTGGTGCATTTCAACATGAGATCACAGAACCTCTCAGTGCAGAAGAGGCCCTTCGGCCCATCAAGTCTGCACCGACACATGAGAAACACCTGACCTACCTACCTAATCCCATTTACCAGCACTTGGCCCATAGCCTTGGATGTTATGACGTGCCAAGTGCTCATCCAGGTACTTTTTAAAGGATGTGAGGCAACCTGCCTCCACTCTCCCAGGCAGCGCATTCCAGACCGTCACCACCCTCTGGGTAAAAAAGGTTTTCCTCACATCCCCCCTAAACTTCCTGCCCCTCACCTTGAACTTATGCCCCCTCATGACTGACCCTTCAACTAAGGGGAACAGCTGCTCCCTATCAACCCTGTCCATGCCCCTCAATCTTGTACACCTTGATCAGGTCGCCCCTCAGTCTTCTCTGCTCCAACGAAAACAACCTAAGTCTATCCAACCTCTCTTCATAACTTAAATGTTTCATCCCAGGCAACATCCTGGTGAATCTCCTCTGCACCCTCTCCAGTGCAATCACATCCTTCCTATAATGTGGCGACCAGAACTACACATAGTACTCCAGCTGCGGACTCACCAAGGTTCTATACAACTCCAACATGACCTCCCTACTTTTGTAATCTATGCTTCGATTGATAAAGAACAAGTCCAATAATTTTGCTTCTCAGTGATAACTTTCAACATTGTGGAGTGTCAAACTCCACAGAAGCAACCATGAATAGATTATAGGCACCTTCTATAGGAAGAATGCTTTACTTACTGAAAGCCCTGTGCCCAAAATCATTGTCTTACAAAAACTTCTACTCATTTCCTGCCACAAATGCTATAATTCACATACCATTTTTGTCACAACTGGTGAAGTTTCAATTTTGTACCATCATCTCTCCAAAGGTTATGGCTTAATAGGGGACACATGTTTGTGCCCTGGGGAAATGCAAAACGATTGCCAAGACAATCTTTGCAGAAGGAGATCACCTCAGCCCATTCTAAAAGTTCCTATGACTGAACATACCATTTGATGCAGGGCTGGTAACAAATCAGTTCACTGCCACAGCTCAATGCTAGATACGTCAGAATAAAGTTATGCACAAAGTACTTCTGAACAAAAAAAACTAACATTTTACATTTTGTTATTTTTCCAGTGAAGGACCACCATCTCCTCCTCCTAGATTCAACCCAATACCAAAGTGGCAGTGAACTCAGCTCAGGATTACTGATCAAGGGTCAATTGTGGGATATTTCCCATGCTATAGAATACATAGTTAAAATATATGTAAAACAGCATACCTTAAAAGCCTTATTTGTATCAGGAGGCATTGCCATTGCAGCACCTGTCATCTGTTCTTGCATAATGCGAGACTGGTCTGCAGCTACAAAGAGTAAGAGGTAAAATGGATCATTTGAATTCATTGGATTCGATATCAAAGTGTAAAAAAAGACTAAACCACTTAAAAGGTCTGATAAGGGCAAGTTTGAGTTTTGCCCCAATCATTCCAGAGGCATGTACACAATTATAGCGAATTGTTCTATACAAAATTGGTGTATTTTTAATGTGCAGTGAATTCCTTAACAAATAAGATGCTTTCAAAGTCAATTTATTTCTTGCAACAAAAAGCTCTCTAAAACTGGTAATTTGTGTAAGTAAATAGGTTAGCCCTCTTTAAAAATAAAAGAAATTCTTGTTAAATTATCAACCCACATCCCCAAGTACATCCAGAGTATAAATAAAAAAAGACTGTTGGTCTTTAACACACACCATTAAACAACAATGACTTACACCCAAACCCAAAGTTGTATTTCCACCCTTCCAAATAATGTTGTTGTTGAAACAGTTGAACAAAACATAAAACTGCTGTTCTACAGTTTACAAGCTGCTTTATTACTTTCCCTGCTGGTGCCATTCGGTCATAACCATCAACCCATCACTTCTTGCCGGATGGGAGGGCGAATAATTTGGTAATGCCAATTGTTGATGCAAGGCACCATTGCTTGTTGACCCAGCCACAAACTTTCCATCTCATGTTCCACATCCAGAATGTGAAATATTTTAAGATTAGAAATTCATCATTTATCAAATACACATTTACAACTCTGCAGCTAACAGTTATGCCACTGTTTTATAATATTCTTATTGATATATGGTTAAAATCACTGGTTATAAAACGAAATTCTCTTTCCCCACCCCCTCCCTCCAATTTTATCCCTTCAAGCCACTGATTTAGGTTGTTTGAGTATGCCAGTAACAAACTGGCACTTCAAAATGCTGGCTATTTTATCATGATCTTGTTCTCACAATATCCACATACTTTCCAGCTGGAACCCTGCCTGATTTTTCCTTTAGAGTTGTTGATGTTGATTAATACAACTGCTGCCAACCTAGATCAGCAAACTCAGAGGTCAAACCTAAGCCACAACAGGAGCAATATTAAAAGGCATGTAGCCAGGGCATCTACCTGCCCTCTTCATTCCAAATTGGGCTCATGGAAGTGGCAGGAGGAAGGGGGGGTGCACAAGAAGAAAGAAAACATCGTCATCACTTCCAACTGGACATTACAGCCAGAGTATTGTTCCTCCCATGCAGTAGATCACATTAAGTTTCCTGATGTTCTGAACTAAATATGATCTTTGTAGGATTTACTTAGATCATATCCAAATGTACTAAGTGCACAGAATCATCAGCTTGACTCATGCATCAAATTGCTATCTCCTTTCTTCACCCTGAAAACAGGAGATAACACAGCTATTTATATCAGCAGGGTATATATTCACTCCAACTCAAAAAGGTCAAAAGTTGAGTTTTTATTGATATTCAATCTGAGCAAATAATTGCTGCACTTTTAACTATTAAGAAATTCAATTCTAATTTCAACCTAAATTCGAAGTATTATCTCTCAATAGAACAACACAAAGGAACAGCATTTTATTTTTGACTTGTTTAAGTTTGTGTCAAATACCTTTTTTATTCTTTCATTGGATGTAGATGACATTGACAAAGCCAGCATTTATTGCTCATCCCCAATTGCCCTTAACTGCCATCTGAAATGTTCAGTTCAAGAGTCAACCACATTACTGTGAATCCGGAGTCACATGTAGGCCAGACCGAGTAAGGATGGCAGATTTCCCTTCCTAAAGGATGCTAGTGGACCAGATTCGTCTTTACAACAAAGAATGATAGTTTCACGGTTACCTTTACTGAGACTAGCTTTATATTCCAGATTTATTAATTGAATGTAAATTCTTCCAGCAGGATTTGAGCCCATGTTCCCAGAGCATTAGCCTGGGCCTCTGGATTACTAGTCCAGTGGCATTACTGTTATGCCACCACCCCCCCCTACTTAAATACTGAATATCTTACATGGTTTTAGTCACACGTCCTGTTGTGTAGAAAATGCAGAAATGTTTCAGGTGATGAGATGGAACACTGGAGCTGCAGATTTCCAAGTATGCCTTGAATCTTTATCTGCAGTTTTTCCCTTCATTCAAATGTTAAATTATGACCAGACTAAAACATGGAAGGGGAAAGGCTGAATATTGGGTCATTCAAAACACCGGAGGCTACTTCTGCTGTTTATACCATCTAACCACCTAATTCAATTACAGACTGGTAATTATTCCCCATTATCCAGTTTGCCTCTTTAGGGGGGTGGGTGGGTGGGCAAAATATGTGTCGGTAGGAAATAGAACTTTGTAGCTTCTGAGCTTATGAAGTTCAACCTCTGGGACAAATGCCACAGAGATTCGAAGTGAAATCGCCCATTCCAGATTCTTCCTCCCAAATACTCAGGTTAACAAATCACTCCACTGATACAGCGTAATATGTATTTTTCTTGTGCAGAGGTCAGGGAATTATCGTGAGATGCATGCATCAGCATGCATAACCTCATATCCTTGACTACCTAGGCATTTTAGTTTCCTTTCAGTCTTATTCAGGCCATAAAATTTTCAACAAAAATAATTAGCACCATTAGGACACCTGCATCCTCAATGGTAAACTGCCCTTTGGGCAAAAAGCAAAATACCACAGATCCTGGAAATATGAAATAAAAACAGGAAATGCTGGAAAGTCTCAGCAGGTCTGGCAGCATCTGTGTAGAGAAAAAAAAGAGTTCACGTTTCGAGTCCGTATGACACTTCAGAGCTCTAGAGAAGAGTCATATGGACTTGAAACGTGAACTCTGTTTCTCTCTCCACAGATGCTGCTGGACCTCAGTTTTTCCAGCATTTTGTTTTTACGCCCTTTAGGTGAGATATTCATGCTATTATTTGAAGAGAGTTCACTTGATGTTTTGGCTAGTAGTAACCCATTAATCCAAACAACCAAATATAGATTCATTAGCGATTTAGTTTGCGAGACCTGACTATGCACAAAACAGTCACTGTGTTTGGCCTGCATGACACACCCAAGCAGTTACTTATAGGCGAAAGGTTTTGGAACATTTTTAAAAGATATGTTGATATGCTGTATAAATACAAACTTCTATCTTCTGTGCATGCTTACAATTTTTTTTTAAAACAAATACACTGCAAAGGATCACTGACTTTTTTGAAATAAAATACCAACAACCTATACATCTTTCTCTTCCTTCTCACTTTGAAATGTGTTTTGGTACAAGCCTTGCTGAATGTGCACTGAGACTAGGGAACACCTGCCAGATTCAGTTTCCACAAGATGTTGGCAAAACACATTAAAGAATCCCGTTTTTCAGAGACTACCAGAGAACATGGAAAATAATTCCATAATCGCCTGGTGCACAGCTTCATAACTGTATGAGTACTGCATCATGTATTTCTTCAAAATAAAAAGAAAAAGCTCGCATTTAGATCTGATCATATTCCTAATGAACCTCTTTGAAGCAGAGTGATTTATGCAAAGAAACATGGTACCTGAATAGATAGAGCAAGATCCTAGGAACAGCAACTGAATGAATGACCAGTTAATTTGTTTTTGATGGTGTTGGTTGAAGGAGGAATGTTAGTTAAGGCATTGGGAGAATCAATGCTTTTCTTCAAATGATGCCATTGCTTGACTAAAGGACAACAGCTAGATTGTGATGCATTACTAGACAACACAACTTAGGGGTTCTGATAAGAGTCAAAGAGGTCAGTTATAAGCCTTTTAGAATTCGAGTTGTGTTGGTGCCCACAGCTCACTCAAACCCAGCTGTTATTTTTGATTATCTATTCCCAGTGTTACAGTCTGGAGGGATGGATGGGTCTCTCAGGATGGTCTTTAAAACACAGTACAAGATGTGACAGAAAATCTTTTCAGACAAAATTCCTCTAATAAAGCAAAGACAATAAATTGTGCATACTTAATTTTAGACTCTTCCCCCTTCTTACTCACCCTCATCCAAATAAAACATGGCTATTTTTATTTGTTGTTTTTTATGGATTCACCAATCACAACATTGATGAGTTGCTTTCTTTACCAATGCCATTTAGAAATCACAGAATCACAGTGCAGAAGAGGCCCTTCCACCCATCGAGTCTGCACTGACACGTGAGAAACACCTGACCTACCTAATCCCATTTACCAGCACTTGGCTCATAGCCTTGAATGTTATGACGTGCCAAGTGCTCATCCAGGTACTTTTTAAAGGATGATAGGCAACCCGCTACCACCACCCTCCCAGGCAGTGCATTCCAGACCGTCACCACCCTCTGGGTAAAAATGTTTTTCCTCACATCTCCCCTAAACCTCCTGCCCCTCACCTTGAACTTATGCCCCCTCATGACTGACCCTTCAACTAAGGGGAACAGCTGCTCCCTATCCACCCTGTCCATGCCCCTCAATCTTGTACACCTTGATCAGGTCGTCCCTCAGTCTTCTCTGCTCCAACGAAAACAACCTAAGTCTATCCAACCTCTCTTCATAACTTAAATGTTTCATCCCAGGCAACATCCTGGTGAATCTCCTCTGCACCCTCTCCAGTGCAATCACATCCTTCCTATAATGTGGTGACCAGAACTGCACATAGTACTCCAGCTGTGGCCTCACCAAGGTTCTATACCACTCCAACATGACCTCCCTACTTTTGTCATCCATGCCTCGATTGATAAAGGCAAGTGTCCCATATGCCTTTTTCACCACCCCATTAACATGCCCCTCCACCTTCAGAGATCTATGGACACACACGCCAAGGTCCCTTTGTTCCTCAGAACTTCCTAGTGTCATGCCGTTCATTGAATACTTCCTTGTCAAATCACTGGATGTGTAGATCAGCAAGGCTTCTTTCCTTGTGGGGAAAAATGGATCACTTATTTTTCTTCTCCTTTCCTGCCCTCACCCCTTCCCACCCACCCCCCACCATCACCACCACCACCACCACCACCACCCCTCCCAACACACATGTATCCATCAAAACATCGTGACTAAGCAATTATGTTTACCATTATCTTGTCCCAGGAGTAAGGAATACATGCTTCTGAGCCCAAACACATTCAGGAAGTACCACGATGCAGAGCTCACCCTAAGTAAAAACAAAAACCAATGTAATATTAGTTTGAAAGGAATAAAAAAAATGTTAGAAGTAAACATGACAATACTCCTCCACTCTCAACTTCGTATAAGTGAAAGTTGCCGTAGTTCCAGAGGACCATGGGCTGCTCTCATTAGAGAGAGACGACTGGTGGTGACTTTAACCCCAGGGTCACCACACCTCAGGCGAAGGGCAAGGTTGAGAAGGCAGGGCCTTCATGGATGATGTCAGCTGGTACAGGAACTGAATCCCGCTGTTGGCGTCACTCTGCATCACAAACCAGCTGTCCAGTCAACTGAGCTAACCGACCCCCATTGTTATTTCTTGCTACGAAAGACATCCTCCTCCAGTCAAGATGCTGAATGATCAAGGATTATCAAAGCATCCCCAATTATATATTTTCCCCCCCTTATAACCTGCTTCTGCATTGTGCCCCACTTAGCAGCAAAAACCCGGTCAAACACATGCAGCCAAAATTAAATGACGTGTCATTCATGCTTTCTATTTATTTTCTTTTTCAATTCCACTAGATTCTTCACCTCAGGGCAGATTGGCTGCTGGCTGTTCTATACCCGAAATCAGGCATAGTGACAATGACATTCCTGGTACGATCATGAAGCTATTCATGTTGGTGTACTTACTGCTATACTGGAGCAAGCTAATGATATTTGACAATTCAAAAACAAGTATATTGAGCCTTTATCTTTCCAGACTGTGTGTAAGGACTAGAATTCTATCATAACAGGTGCACTAAGAGAGCCTATTCACTTCTGCACAGTAATAACCTCGCCCCAATGATACTCTGTGGGTGACAACCTATTATTTGAATTTTTACATTCTGCCTACATCAACAATATCAGTTTACAATTACATAGCACTTCTCACATAGATGAACACTGAGTATTCAAAGAAAAGGACTAGAAGACAGAAGAGTCTAAAAGGGGAATTGAAGAGATAGATTTCGGAATCTTTAATATAAAACTCATGAGGATTTTAATGGAGTCTTGAATGACCCAATTGATCTAGTTTCCATTTAAAAATCAATAGACCTTCTGAATTTTCAGTAGACTGGAGTCTCAAGAGTTTATGACTCTGACTTGCAGCCACTCTGCTTTAATGGATGTCTAAAGTAGTACTGAATAAATCGAATGGCTAGCATTCAGGGAAAATTATGATCTCCTTTGATGTGTTCAATCTATTGTGAAAAGGGAGCATTTTAAAGCACTAACCTCTTGCTAGTTTATTTTTAATCTTGGTTTCACCATTAATGCCATTCCTTTTGATGATGTGCGCAGACTTTTGCTACTCTGTCCCCAAATGTCCGCCCCCCCACTTTTAAAAGGCTTTTAAAAACTCTTTTTAGCCCCTTTAAATTTGTGACTCCTCCTCTTCTATTTCTCTTTAAATATAACTATTTTGAAAGCACTAAATTCAAGGAAAAGCATTTTTAGTACTTTACAGGGAACAACAGAGGTTAATACTGAGCAAGAGAAGGCTAGAAGCAGAGAACGAGGTGGAAAAGAGAGGGATTAAGGGAGAGGATTGTAGAAGTTGAAGGCACAGTTGAAGTAATGTCTACAGATGATGCAGTAGGATTAATACTTTGCCAGAGAAAGTAGTATATGTGGAGATGCATAGTTGGAGGAAATTGCCGAGATAAAGTGCAGGGAGACACAGAAGGATTTGAAAATAAGGACAAAACTCAAAGCCAATAGGCTAGCTATTTTAATATTTACCTTTGGGTCCATTAACATGGTGTATGATAATTAGATTACCCCAGAAGGTTCCATTTCTTAATTGTGATAGTGTTACTGGCTTGTTAAAAGTAACACCTGAAGGTGCAAAAAATGATTTTGTAAGTGTCAAGGTCATTCAACACAAGCAGCTTGTTTCATGCCAGGTAAGAAAAATTTAATTGATAAAATAAAGAATAGCTTGTTATGCAAAAACATGTGCTGGTTGGCCTTCGGTGCATCACATTGGTAATATGCAGTAAAGGGACATACAGTAAAGCTTATGGACTGAATACCCTTTTCTGATTCTTGACTTTATGTGCACTTTTCAACATACCAGGAAGCATCCAGAGAGAGTAGCTCAATTCCCTGCTGTAACATAGGCTTAAAACGCAGCGTCAAAGGAAATGGAACTTTGGCTAAAGAGAAAAGAAAGTGCTTTTAGTATTTGCTAAAACATTCCACCTTCCATTTCTTGAACACATGATTAACATTTAGACACTCTAGATTTGTGTCTGTAGCATTATCTACAATTGTAGACTTCCTTTGTATTGATAAATAATAAAATGAACGCCACCAAGACGGTGCAATGGAATTAAATCAGTGCTGGGAGAACTGCATTAATTTCAGCTCAACAGACATGATAGGAAAAATATAGACTGAAGTCAAGACGATCAGAAGGATAGTGAATGTAGTCCCTTTACTAGCTCCTATAAACTAGGAGATTCTCAAAATTAATAGGGCATATAACTCCACTTTTTGTGAAGGAATGGGTACACAGAACATAGAGCTCAAAACAAGGGGACAAAAATTACATTGGCAGGCAGAGAATAAGAAATTATATTTTGAAAGTTTTAAAACTGACGAACAATAAAAACTTGCATTTATGATGGTAAAGTGGAGGCGGGTTAATGGGATTTAGGATGAAGTCATGGCACGATTTGTAGATGAGTTCAAGAAATTCAAATTTAATGCACTGGAGAGTGGGTGCTAATGCTCTTTTTCCTTATTCTTTCATGAGATTTGGGCGTAGCTGGCAAGGATAGCATTTGTTGCCCATCCCTATTTGCCACCGAACTGAATGGCTTGCTTAGACATTTCAGATGGCATTGCTGTGGGTCTGGAGTCACAGGTGGGCCAGACCAGCTAAGGATGGCAGATTTCCTTCTCTGAAGGACAGTTGTGAACAACTGATGATAGTTTCATAGCTTTTCAATTGCAGATTTATTGAATTTAAATTCCACCAGCTGCCGTGGTGGGATTTGAACCCATGTTCTCAGAGAATTTGCTTGGGCCCCTGGATTACTAGTCTAGTGACATAACCACTACACCACTGTTTCACTTAATGTAAGTGAGCAAGGATGAAGGTGATGGGGTA
This sequence comes from Cetorhinus maximus, assembly GCF_964194155.1. Classification (NCBI taxonomy): domain Eukaryota; kingdom Metazoa; phylum Chordata; class Chondrichthyes; order Lamniformes; family Cetorhinidae; genus Cetorhinus; species Cetorhinus maximus. Next base: position 11,511,965 of record NC_135884.1, on the reverse strand, counting down.
AGTAGGACTTTGTGTGGGATAAGGCACAGGCAAGTTGAGTTTAGGATCAGTTATGAGTTTATGGAGGGTGGAGATGGAACACCAGCAAACACATTACAGAAATTAAGTCCAGAGGCGACAAAAACATAGATAAGGGTTTCAGTGCTGGAGTCTAAACAATAGGCAGATAATGTTATAGAAGTTGAAATAAGTGGTCTTAGTGATTGCACATTTGCTGGGTCAAGTGATGCAGTCATTACAAAGGAATGGAATTTTATAGCTTGTCTTCCCAATGCTCAGATGGAGGAGATTTTCTTAGTAATATTAGTAAAAGGAGGTCACTTATATCCAGTTGATGTCCAAAACAGTAAAAATCAGTTTACATACAGTTTTTTAACAATTAGTTTCAGCTTCCACTCTTCTACAGTGTATTACTTACTGGTAACAAAACCAGAGAAGGTCCAGTTAATCCAGCCACCAATGAGGATCATGGGAAGTACATTAGTCACATTGCCTTTCATCATATCCATCACCATAGTGGGGTCTGAAAATATGAAATTGGAAAGTCACTAGGTTTCAGTCTCATCTTTATCATAAGCATTGCAAGAACTCTTGCTCAGGCACCATTTCTATCCTATTTATTAGCCATGCTGTGACCTTAAATCAACAAGTCACCCATGTTAAGCAGCAAATTGTTTTCCCTTATGATACAAAAATAGGAAAAGAAAGCAAGCCAGATTTTAAATTCCTATCTGATGCACCAGTCTTTGGTTGAAAGAAGCAGATAAATGTTCTCAGGTATTTTCCTAACTTCAACCAGTTACCTGGAGGCGCATATAATCATACTGGGTTAATTCATACTCAGATTTTGTAATTTCTGGCAGCTGAGGGTAGGAGCTGAAGAAAGAGAACAAACATATCCCACATTAACTTTTTATTTCTCCATCTCTTTCAACAGACCAGCTAAAATGGAGAAAACAATGGGCATGAATCAACATTCTACAATTTCACATCAAGACTTCAACATAAAAATCTTGGCTGATATTCCAGTGCAGTACTGAAGGAATTCTACAGTCTTTCACATGAGACATTAAACCAAGGCCTCGTCTGCTCTCTCAAGAGGGCTCAAAAGATCCCATGGCACCATTTTGAATAGGAGCAGGGGAGTTATTCCTGTGTCCTGACCAATATTTAACCGACAATCAGCATCGCTCATAACAAATGATCTGGTCATTATCACACTACAGTTTGTGGGACCTTGCTGTGCACAAATTGGTTGCTGCGTTTCCTACATTTCAGCTGTGACTACACTTCAAAAGTACTTCGTTGGCTGTAAAGCCCATTGTGACATCCGGAGTCCATGAATGGTGCTATATAAATGCAATTTTTAAAAAAAGTCTTTATTACAATGTGATAGTATATAACATGCTGCAATCTCCCCCATTAAGAGTCCACATTTTTATCAATCCAGTTGTAATATGCTACTGAAAACAAACAAACAGGTCTTGTGTTTTCCCCCCGCCAACAGAAGAACACTGCACATCTGGAGAAGATGGGAGGGACCTCCATCACTGTCCATCACTCCCTGCTAAAACAAATGTTTGTTCACAAATCATAGAGATTCTTTCTCTGCAGTCATTATACCTGAAGGCAACAACTGCATCTTGCAGCAGAAAGGTGCAGATTGAAAATAAATTTCCTGCGCATATTCCCAACTAACAACTAATGTGCCAAGAGATTACTTTCTGTAAAAGTGTTACGTTTGACCATGCAGATACATATATAATTATCAGTATCTTACAACTGCACATTTTACATTTTTAGTTCTATAACTTGATGGCAGACTGCCCAGGAAGAGAAATCTTATGCAGAACTCTACATGGTACGTCACTGTGGAGTTCCTCTCCTGTGACTTCATGAATCAGGGTTTAACAAAGACAGGAAATGTTGGAAATCCATCAACATCTGAAGAGAAAAATATAGGTTGAATACATTAGGTGTAGCCTTCTTGAAAGAATCGCATCTGCATTCAAAATCTTTCAAAATGCACATGGACCTGCTGCCCAAAAATTCAGGTTTTTTCTCACTCCTATATGTAAAAAAAATCGGGATGATTTAGGTAAAAGTCCCGATGCATCATCACCACAAACTGGTGAGATATAGATCATCTCCAAAGGGCAATGGAATGATGGAAATGTGCGCTGCAATACCATTGCAAGTTTCAAAAGGACATAGATTAGAAGGCATGACAACCTGACAACTTTTGACTTAAAATGCTTTCAGATTCTTCAACCAGCTAATCCATGGCTATTTTTGCATGTACATCATTAGTAAGAGCTTGCAGTTACATAATGCCTTGGGATATTCCAAAGCACTTTACAATCACGGGATCTCAAGTGCAGTCATCATTGTTATCTAGGAGCTAATCTGCATGCATCAAGGTTCCACAAACTGAAATGAGATAAATGACCAAAGAATCTATTGTTTGGTGATGTTGGTTGAGGTACCAGGAGAACACCCCTGCTCTTTTTCAAACAGTTCCACAGGATCTTTTAAGTTCACCTCAGTTTGGACCTCATGTGAAGGAGATTATATATCCTCTACACAACATATAAGAGGAGACAGACACATTACCAGTCATGGGAGAGGGTGGAACGACTTTTCTTTTGGTCTTCTTGAAAAATCCATCATCTGGGTTGTTGAAATAATATTTCCGTGTTAGGAAGGACTGGAATATTACAAATAGTGAACCAGATCAAAATGAATAGAATTTAGAATTTAAATACAAGAGAAAAGAAAAACATAGTTAGAAATACACAGAATAAATCCAATCTATATAAAAACTTGAAGACAATATCAAGATATCTGGTTTCGATCTAGATCTGGCACTATGGAAAGCAAAACTTTTTTTTAAAAAACAATTGGCCAAGTTCCCAATTTCACCCGAGCTATTTGGGAAAGACTCCACAAAGGTGCTTATCCCGTTTTGGGGGAATGTGAACATACAGGATACCCATAACACATTTTCAGCATCTTCCAGTGGCCAACCAAAGCTCAGTGCTTGTCAGAAAGAATGACCAGATCACCCACACGCCTTACCAGGCAAGAAGCACAAGTGAGTCTCTAGTTTTTGTGGCTTTGCTTGTTATTCAGTCAGTGCAGCCCCTTTTTTTATTCATTCATGGGATATGGGCATCACTGGCTAGGCCAGCATTTATTGCCCATCCCTAAATGCCCTCTGAACAAGGGCAGTTAAAAGTCAACAATGTTGCTGTGTGTCTGGAGTCACACGTAGGCCAACATTAGTGAACCAGATGGGTTTTTACAACAATCGCAATGGTTTTGTGGACATCAGAAGACTTTTATTGGAATCTAATCTCACCATCTGCCATGGTTGGATTTGAACCCAGGTCTCCAGAGCATTACCCTGGGTCTCTGAAATACCACCCCAGTGAGAATGCTACTATGCCATCACCTCCCTGTTGAGGATGTGCTCGTATGGACATGAGGTTTGGCTTTGATCTTTTCAAAAGGCTCTTTGCATGCTGCAGCCATTATATTAAAAAATGCCAAGAATCCTCACTGGGTTAGTATATGTCCACAATGGGCCTCAGCATCCCATTAGACTGGAGAATGAGAATGACGAGAGTTCCTGCTCCTAATGGGCAACTTTTTACCTCTGCTGCATGTTTATATGTTTGGATGTCTAGTGGGAACAATATGATGCTTAGCTGCAGTCAAACAGCCTGTCAATGTTCAATATCCATATTAAGAATGACAACTTAGGCGAGTTACTGGAGTGCAGAACCATATCTCAGCACAAGTCACTATATTCAGAGGATATTACAGATGACAATGCCACTATAAATTTCAGAATAGCATCTGAAAAACCGAAGCAGTTATATTGGGCTCCTCTAATTCTCCTCCTAGTAATGGATCAAGAACTTGGGAGGAATAAGCCAGATGCCCACCCTCCAGACAGCAGAACTATACATGATTCATAAAATAAAATCAGGTAGGTTAAGTCAACAGTCTGTCATGTGCTTTGTGCCCCTCAACTTAATGAACTAATTGGCTCAAAAATCACACATTAGTTGAGCATTAATCTTCTTGTCCAAGGGCCGAAAAATTACTTTTTGGACTAAGGAGAGCAGTTAAGAGTTACCTGTTTTGGAATATATCTGCCATTTTCTCTCAGAATCCTACTTCTGATCAGAACTTGACTGCAAAAAGAAAACAAATAAATTATATTTTAATAGGCTACACATTAAATGCAAGGGAATTGAAGCTTTGCCAGACAGGTTAAAATATCAACATTTGCACCAGTTTGGTAACCTTCTTCAAAAACATCATGGGTCATCACACTTATCACACAAGAGTGTCAGCACAGTATTTCAGTTAATTACTAGTGTATTTCAAAAGTTAGTTCTCTTTTTTAAAAAAAAGCAAAGCAATTTGATGACAGCATTAGATGTGACCGCAGCAGGCAAAGGGTACACACTAGAAAATAATGGTGTATATAAAAAGAAAATACAGAGATTGGTTTTGGAGGACATATCATGGATCAAGAGACCAATAGGCTTGCTACATGAGTGGAGTTAACTTCCATGATCAAATCAGCTATACAGCCTATTAACCTTCTTGTACTGCAATACTAATTCTTCTCAGTTGGCACAGGCTCCATCCCGTGGTTATTCTGTGCTACTTTTGCACTACATCTTAGAGCCTTACTGATGGAATCACAGAATTGTTACACTGCAGGAGGCCATTTGGCCCATCATGTCTACACCAGCTCTACAAAAGAGCATTATGACTCAGTGCCTTTTCCCCGTAGCCCTGTGCATTGTTTCTATTTAAATAATCATCCAATGCCCTCTTGAATGTCTCCATTGAACCTGCCTCCACTACACTTCCAGGCAGTGCATTCTAGACCTGACCCACTCGCTGTGTGAAGAAGTTTTTTCTCACATCACATTTGCTTCTTTTGAAGATCACTTTAAATCTGTGCCCTCTCGTTCTTGATCCTTTTACGAGTGGGAACAGTTTCCCCCTATTTACTCTGTCCAGTCCCCTCATGATTTTGAGCACCCTCTATTAAATCTCTTAGCCTTCTCCTCTCCAAGGAGAGCAGTCCCAACTTTTCCAATCTATCTTCATAACTGAAGTTTCTCATCCCTGGATTTTTGTAAACCTCTTCTGCACTCTCCAATATGTTCATATCCTTCCTAAGGTGTGGCACCCAGAACTTTACACAATACTCCAGCTGAGGTCCAACCAGTATCCTATACAAGTTCAGCATAACCTCTTTGCTCTTGTACTCTATGCCCCTATTAATAAAGCCCAGGATACTGTATGCTTTATTAACTGCTCTCTCTACCTGCCCTGCCACCTTTAATAACTTATGCACATATGCACACCGGTCCTGCTGCTCCTGAACACCCTTTAGAGCTGTATCCCTTATTTTATATTGTTCTTCATGCCAAAATGAATCACCTCACACTTCTCTGCATTGAACTTCATCTGCCATTTATCTGCCCACTCCATCTGTCCTTTTGAAGTTCTACACTGTCCTCCTTACAGTTCACAATGCTTCCAAATTCTGTATCATGGTTAATGGACTTTGAAATTGCTCCCTACACACCAAGATCTAGATCATTAACATATACCAGGAAAAGCAAGGGTCCCAATACCGGCCCCAGTGGAAGTCCACTACAGACTTCCTCCAGCCTGAAAAACATCCATTAACCATTGCTCGCTGTTTCCTAATACTCAGCCAATTTTGTGTCCACGTTGCTACTGTTCCTTTTATTCCATGAGCTACAACTTTTCTCACAAGTCTGTTGTGCGGCACTGTATCAAATTCCTTTCGGAAGTCCATGTACACCACATCAACAGCATTACCCTCATGTGCCACCACTTCAAAAAACTCCAACAAGTTAGTTAAACATGGCTTTCGCTTAAGAAATCCATGCTGGCTTTTCCTAATCAATCCATATTCTTCCATGTAACTATTAATTCTAACCCGAATAATTGTTTCTAGAAGCTTTCCACCACTGAAGTTAAACTGACTGGTCTGTAATTGCTGGGTTTATCGTAACCTTTTCTTGAAAAAGAGCGTAATGTTTAAAATTCTCTAGTCCTCTGGCACCTCCCCTGAGTCTAGGGAAGACCGAAAGATTATGACCAGTGCCCCTGCAATTTTCCACTCTCACTTCCTTCAATATCCTTGGATGCATCTCATCCGGAATTATCCTAAGCCTCCACAGGATTTTCTTCAATGAATTGCAGTAACACTTCAACATTGAATCTCGTTTCAAGCTTTGATTATCAAGTGAACTTATTTTAAAAAAAAACAAGAAAATAAACCAGAGCACTAACCTCATTGGCTCTTGAAAAGAAACCAAATGCTCACTCTCTCTAGGAGTAATTACCACCAGAAGACTTGAAAGATGAATTTATCCCTTTTCTCCACAGATGGTGATAAAATCATGTTTCCACCATTTTTCTCTCTCCCTACACCCCAGATTTTCAGCACCTGCAGTACCTTTTGCCCAAACTGATTGAGTAAGAACAGAAAGTGCTCGAAATACCCAGCAGGTCTGGCAGCAACTGTGAGAGAGAAACAGTTAATGTTTCAGGTCTGTGACCTTTCATCGAATTAGTGTTTTGCTTTTGGCTCTCTATCTAGCTGAGCGTGTTTCATAATTTAATGCAAAAGAGGTATCCTCCTTCCTTCCTGCCTTTTCACCTGAGACTATGAAGTATTGGGTTGACCTCTTTCGTTCTGCCTTCCCAGCCTCATGGTATTATTGTGGCAGGGGTGGAAACAGGCCCTTAACAGGTCCTCAGTAGGTCTAAGGGCAGGCAGGCTGGCTGATACCTTACCTGTACACCGTATTATGGGGAACAGCTTGGGGATGGGCATCACTGCCAAATCCATTCCAAACCTTTAATAATCGAGTAGTCAGAAATGCATACAATATTAAAAATTTAACCTATTGAATCTATTCTACAAATTCAACATCACTGCCATGTTTTTATATTCAATGTCTAATTTCTATGTGTAAAACTCAATCTTGTTTGTCTAAACAAAAAGCACAAGCCCCAGTACAAATACATGGATCACACTATTGTCCCATCCTACCAATCAAATCACACCCACTTTATCCCTGCTCTTTGTCTGCACACCCACCTTTTCTTTTAACGTAGCTATATTCCCTTCAATACCACGGTCAGCACTTCAACACTGACAAGAGAAGCACTGAATTGGTTGCCCGTTACACACCTCATACAATTTTTCTTTCTGTTGACTCAAGCTGATCTGATACCACCAGTTTTAGGCTTCCACCAAGGCTGAATGCTTTGCCCATGTTATGAAAATTAAGAAAGAAGTCTCTTATGTGGCAATAAAGCAAATACAAGTATCTATAACATTACCACAGATGCAATCAGGCCACTAAACAGTCAGTGTTGGGGACTGAATATCACTTTGTTAAATCCCAATTATGGAAAAGAAAAACACAAATTGCTTTGAACAAAATCAAATCAAGGTCCAGCACTGTACTGGTGTGAAGGTGCCAAAGTGATCTGATTCTTCAGAGGTCACATGAAAGGGTCTGAATGTTTTAATCTGACTGATGTTAAAAATCTCATGGTAATATCACAAGAGAAGTAGGAAGTTGCCCCGGTGCACAAAATCAGACAGATCAAATAATCATTCATAACATTGTTGTTTGTGGGACTTACTGTTCCTGAAATAACTGCTGCATCTGCTGACATAGCAGTCACTGCACCTTGGAGTAATTAATTATGCAGTGCTTTGAAATACACAAGGCAGTAAGTACAAGTTTTTCTTTATGTTTCACCAAAGTAACCTTTGTACAGAGTCACAGTACAGATGTCTTTCCATCAGTTTAGTACAGATTTCATAAGCAAGGCCAGAGTGCTCATGAAACGACTGCACAAAATAGAAGGTGATCTGAACCTCTCACAGAAACCAATAGTTGTTTTTTGGAACAGTTCAATATCAGACCAAGGCAGCGGTAAAATATTTTGACTAGGGTTGAGATCCTATTGACAACCCAAATTTAAAGAGAGTTCTGTAGACACAGGCAGGCGCACACAGATGCGCGCACACGCAGACACAGAGGTAACAAGGCAAAGCAGTTTGAGAAGAAAGTCTCAGAGGAAAGGACCATTATAGCTGAAAAATCAGCTTCCAGTAGCAGTAATCTTAAATCAGAGGAATGGAAGGGGCAAATTGGAATGTGTTGCTGGAAATTAATCAAATAGTGTGAAGCGAGTTTATGGAAGCACTGAGGATGAGAACCTTGGACAATGTAGTCAACAATGCTGAAATGGTCAAGTGATGGCAAATGCAGAGTTGGATACCACAACAACTTAAAGATCATTGGAAGAAAGGGATAGTTAGAGGTAAGATGGTGGCTTGCAAGAAATTTCTCTGAGGGGAGGGGTTGCTTTTAAAAAGGGTGAGAGCAACAGCTGAAGCGAGGGAAAAGTTAATAATGCCCAAAGTACAGAGATAAGACAAGCCTGGATCGCAGGGTGAGCTTCATGGGCAAAGAGTCCGACAACAGTTGGTGGAGAAGAAAACAGAAAAATTGCAGGGTTAGGGGTGACTGGACCTGGTTTTGGGGTAGAGCCCAAAGGGGAGATGGTAGTGGATGCAAACTATTTTAGAAATAGATGTCTATGAGTCCCTCACATATAGAATCATCAGCAAAGATGGAGGAAGGACACCAGGACCCCTCCCTGCAGGGGAGGAAAGTCTGTGGAAGTCATCAGTGGCAGACCATAAGACATAGGAGCAGAAATTAGGCCATTCGGCCCATCGAGTCTGCTCCGCCATTCAATCATGGCTGATAAGTTTCTCAACCCCATTCTCCCGCCTTCTCCTCGTAACCTTTGATCCCCATACCAATCAAGAACCTATCTATCTCCGTCTTAAATACACTCAATGACCTGGCCTCCACAGCCTTCTGTGGCAATGAATTCCATAGATTCACCACTCTCTGGCTAAAGAAGTTTCTCATCTCTGTTCTAAAAGGTCTTCCCTTTATTCTGAGGCTGTGCCCTCGGGTCCTAGTCTCTCCTACTAATGGAAACATCTTCCCCACGTCCACTCTATCCAGGCCTTTCAGTATTCTGTAAGTTTCAATCAGATCCCCTCTCATCCTTCTAAACTCCATCGAGTATAGACCCAGAGTCCTCAAACGCTTCTCATATGTTAAGCTTTTCATTCCTGGGATCATTCTCGTGAACCTCCTCTGGACCCTTTCCAGGGCCAGCACATCCTTCCTGAGATACGGGGCCCAAAATTGCTCACAATATTCTAAATGTGGTCTGACCAGAGCCTTATAAAGCCTCAGCAGCACATCCCTGCTTTTATATTCTAGTCCTCTTGAAATAAATGCCAACATTGCATTTGCCTTCCTAACTACCAACTCAACCTGCAAGTTAACCTTAAGAGAATCCTGGACTAGGACTCCCAAGTCCCTTTGCACTCCAGATTTCTGAATTCTCTCCTCATTTAGAAAATAGTTCATGCCTCTATTCTTCCTACCAAAGTGCATGACCTCACACTTCCCCACGTTGTATTCCATCTGCCACTTCTTTGCCCATTCTCCTAACCTGTCCAAATCCTTCTGCAGCCTCCCCGCCTCCTCAATACTACCTGTCCCTCCACCTATCTTTGTATCATCTGCAAACTTAGCCAGGATGTCTTCAGTTCCTTCATCTAGATCATTAATGTATAAAGTGAAAAGTTGTGGTCCCAACACTGACCCCTGCGGAACTCCACTAGTCACCGGCCGCCATCCTGAGAAGGACCCCCTTATCCCCAGTCTTTGCCTCCTGCCAGACAGCTAATCTTCTATCCATGCTAGTACCTTGCCTCTAACACCATGGGCTCTTATCTTACTGAGCAGCCTCCTGTGCGGCATCTTGTCAAAGGCCATCTGGAAGTCCAAGTAGATAACATCCATTGGCTCTCCTTTGTCTAACCTACTCGTTACCTCCTCAAAGAATTCAAACAGATTTGTCAGGCATGACCTCCCCTTGATGAAACCATGCTGACTTTGCCCGATTTTACCATGCACTTCCAAGTATTCCGAAATCTCATCCTTAATAATGGACTCTAAAACCTTACCAATGACCAAGGTCAGGCTAATCGGCCTGTAATTTCCCGTCTTTTGCCTCACTCCCTTCTTAAACAGGGGGATTACATTAGTGATTTTCCAGTCCTCTGGGACCCTCCCTGACTCCAGTGATTCCTGAAAGATCAGCAAGATTATTATTTTCCCTCCCAGAGTACTATGGAGCAATGGATTTAGTTTTTTAAATTATTCTTTGCACAGGACATGGGCGTCACTGGTGACTCCAGCATTTTTATTGTCCATCCCTAATTGTCCTTCAGAAGGTGGTGGTGAGCCGCCTTCTTGAATTGCTGCAGTCCATGTGGTGTAGATACACCCACAGTGCTATTAGGGAAGGAGTTCCAGGGTTTTGACCCAGCGACAGTGAAGGAACGGCAATATATTTCCAAGTCAGGATGGTGTGCGGCTTGAAGGGGATCTTGCAAGTGGTGGCATTCTCATTCATCTGCTGCTCGTCTTTCTAGGCAGTAGAGGTCACGGGTTTGGAAAGTGCTGTCAAAGGACTTGTGGTGAGTTGCTGCAGTGCATCTTGTAGATGAAACACACTGCTGCCACTGTACAGTGAGGGACAAAAAAGCTTTATTAGCAATGGCAAACTAGATATGTATGACAATAGACAGTTAAGATTGCTCATCCCATGTACTTGAGATCACGGGTAACAAGGAGTGGTAGGGTGGTGACTGCAAAGATCTAGCAGATGGCAAAGGAATTAAAGGTAAAGGCAAAGCGATTGCTGAGTGAGTATGCAGTTTGATGGAGGTGTCAATGTCAATGCAAGTGACAGAGCAGTGGTAATGGCACAGAGGAATATTTTTCTAGGGACAAAAGACAATGCAAAGGTTAGAGGTAGGCATGGAAATGAGAGTCTTGAAAGAAATGATACAATGATTGTAGAATTACAAGTTAGGTGAAACTGGACATGAGTGGACTATGATCAGATGATGTGGAGTACAGTGATCTCAAATACAGATTTAGATGAGGAGCTTCAAAAGGGTGGGCTGATTGAGGAAATTTTGGGACAAAAGAAACTGGTGAATTTGAGGATCTGTGATAGACAATGAGAATCACAGGGAATGCATTTAAGTGAGGAAAAAGTGCAAAAGCCACATGGAGATTTGGCAAGATAAGATCTACAAATGTATGTCACATGCCACCATGGTCAAAGGACAAAAGGGAATACAGGACCCGATTGAGTGGAGTAAAAGAAAAAAGTTGACTGAAAGTTGGGTTTGTGAGCAGTCAAGTCCAGTGGAGTCTAAACTTAGATGGAGAAAGGAGAGCTAAGAAGCACAGTGAATGGGATAGACAGTGGGAGAGGAGAATAAAGGAGTTCAAGTGGCTGATCAGGGAGAGCGAGCAGCATGCCTCACAATGGGTAAAACAAAGAATGTCCAGGTTAAAAGGCCATAAGCTTGCCCTGAAGACAAAAGCTTGGTCTCACACCAAGCATTCTAGTAGGGGGAGTAACAAAGGATACATTAGGTAATGGGAGTACTGGGGCACACCACAGTTAGGCAGGTAGTAGAAGCGAGACAAGTGAAAATATAACACCTGTCATACTTCTGCAGATCCCTTTTCTAAACAAAGATTTAGGTCAGCCTAATTTTAAAAGATATAGGAAAACTCCTTTTACGAAATAACAGAAAACTTGTGCGTATTGTGGTAAACTTGTATTCAATACATGTGCACAAAGATTGTGCATTTGACACTTTCTAAACAAGCTGCCAATATATGTTGGACGAGAATTTTGATAATTAAGATATATTACTATTGCAGCCAATGACACTGGGTTAGCAAACACCTGTGATGCCAAACACCATTGCCAGGTGATAGAATAATAGCCAACACCTCCTCAATACAATAAAGGACTGAGTGGAAGCTGGGCTCGACTGCATAAGAAATTGGGTGGTATCAATCATTAATTCAACTGGAGAATACATCAGTCCCAGTGAATCTTCCAATTGGTTACAGTGGGTGTTGTCCCTTCCAACTAGGAGAATGGTCCTTTTCCTGAGTAAACCCAAAAGAGAGAAAATGTCTCTAAAATGATAATGGGCGTGATGCAGAGAAACACTGCAGATTCTGTGGTTAAATCAGCAGTCATAACACAAGTTATCACTCATTAAGGTTATATACCACAGTTCAAGAACAAAATTAAACTCAATATACAACTGCACTTAAGACATTAAAAGGATCTAAAAGAATTTCAGACCTTAGGGTGAAAAAGAACAAAAAACAAAGGGTGATTGCTTTATGCTACTAGAAATCTTGGGCCACAAGTTGTCAATTTATTTCATTCAGAATGTAAATTACACCAGTAAATTAAGTACTAAATGCACGTGTAGATTAAAAGTGTGACTGTTCTTGAGAAATTAGGTCATCATTTAAAAATAACATTCCACGCACATAATTTAACGTGGAGCACAAACAACAAGTGCTGCTTGCACAACACAATAACAAAATTTATATGGCTCTAAGGTATCTTACAAGTGGAGAGTCAGCAGAAGGAACTTTACAACTCCAGTCAGTCTCAATTCTAGTTTACCTCTGTCACCAAAGGTTGACATACACTCAAAAGTTCATCTCAGATGCAGGCTAACCTTCACTCTTCCACTGTACTCACCGTGTAGAGCTACTCCTTTCTATACAGCACCCCTCCCCTTCCCCCTCCCCTTCCCCCTCCCCCTTAAACTGTCCCCCATTTGCCTTTCAGGCAAAAACGAGTCTGGAATAAACTGGGCTTCAATTAATGAGGATCAGGATCTTCATGGAGGTGGCCTATGGCCCAGGCTCTCTCTTGATTTCAACCCCTTTCATGAAACATATGTAAAAGTATATAATATAATGTGATATTCAAATGTCAGAAATGTCAGAGAGGGCAAATTAAACACGATGTAAATAATTTAAAAACTTCAATCATTGGAACATTCAGACGAGTTCACAAGGAAGAGTTAGCGCTGCAAAACCAGAAACACAGTTAAACATGAATTATTTTTGACAATCACTCCAGAGGTTCTGGGAAAGAAGATGGTCTCCATGGAGATGGGGCAGGTCCTTTTTAAACTGTCGAAAGTAATTTGCCTACCTGTCGGAAACCTGCTCCTCCGTGAGCTTCTTGTCGCTCTGCAGGAGAATGGAGATGTAATGCCGGATCAGGCCCACGAAGAAAGTGATGAAGACGATGGGCAACACCACCCAGAGCCTGATGTTGGAATCCAACAGCAGCTCAGGCTCCGCCATCTTCCGCCGGAAGTGACGCCTCCCCGCCCTCCCGCAAAAAATTAACCTTACGTAATACGTCAGACGTGGGCAACGTGCCCACACAGAACCGACGTTCAGGCTGCTGTCCATCTGACAGGCCCCCACCTACCATGCAACACTGGAATACAGATGTTTCATCATGATTTTTTTTTAACCGTGCATTCTTTAGTTTTTGGTTGCAGACTAATTGCAAAGAGTTGTCCTCAACTGAGTCTTGCAGACTGGCACATTCCAAGGTCCGGGGCTACATGCCAAAGGACACACCAAAGTTTGGGGCAGCCACCGTAGAGGCGCAATGGGGCAAGATCACTGTCTAAGGCTTTTCAGCCATAGTATACCAAGGAGCCTGAAACTAGAACCTTTCTGGCTGTATGCCTGACTTAGGAACATACAAATTAGGCCATTCAGCCTCTTGAGCCTGTTTCACCATTCGATAAGATCGTGGCTGATCTGATGGTGGCCTCAGTGCCACTTTCCTGCCTACCCCCATTACCCTTTTACTCCCATGTTAGTCAAGAATCTGTTTACCTCTGCCTTAAAAAATATTCAATGACCCTGACTCTACCACTCTCCTGGGAAGAGAGTTGCACAGAATCACCATCCTCTGAGAGAAAAAAAATTCTCTTTGTCCCCATCTTAAGTGGGAGACTGCTTATTTTTTAAACTGTATCCCCTAGATCTGGTCTCTTCCACAAGGGGAAACATCCTCTCAGCATCCACTCTGTCAAGTCCCCTTAGAATCTTATATGTTCCAATAAGATCATCTCTCATTCTTCTCAACTCCAATGGATATAACGCCAACCTGTCCAACTATAAGATAATGCCTGCATCCTAGGAATCAGTTGAGAGAACCTCTGAACTGCTTCTAATTCAATTAGGTCCTTTCTTAAATAAGGAGACCAAAACTGTGCACAGTACTCCAGATGTGGTCTCAGCAATGCCTTTACAACTGTAACAAAACATCTCTACTTTTATATTCCACTCCCCTTGCAATAAACAACAACATTCCATTTTCCTACCTAATCACTTGTTGTACCTGTATACTAACTTTTTGTGATTCATGTACCAGGACACCCAGATCCCTCTGACAATGAATGTTCAATGTAAATATCAAGAGCATTGAAAATGTATTGATGCACCTCAAAATGCTATATAGAATAAAATTGAATCTATTGCAATTTCTGTAAGATTCAATTTGAAATGGTGTGCCCTAGGGTCATATGCATGGCATATAGAATGTATATTATAAATCCATATGGAATGTATATTATAAATATCAAGAGTATTGCAATTGTATTGAGCACCTCAAAGTGGAACATGCTGCATGGAGAAAAGTTGAATTTTATTGCACTTTCTGTAATTTTCAAGTTGAAATGTAATGTACTTTTACAAATCTTATGTATAAAGTATATTCTTGGAAAAAAGATTGCTATATTGTTTTTCCAATGGTGGTGAAATAATATCAGGTTTTAACACCAAAAATGCCAACAACTCAAAGCTTTAACATGAATTTGAAGTGTTGAACCTCTGAAAACAGTAGCTTGTTAACCCCTACTACATGCTAGGAGGGGTTAGGTGGATGCCGGAAAAATGAAAGGAAATCCAGAAGCAAAGGTTCTGACCCAAAAGCTCTGATGATCTGAAAAGTTAACTCTGTTTCTCTCTCCACATATGCTGCCAGACTGGATTATTACTTGCATTTTCCTGAAACAAAATGTTGGAAATATTCAATAGGTGGCCTGTTGAAGCCTCCACCCCTGAAATGTCAACTTGTCCGTTCACACTACAGATGCTGCCTGAATATTTCTAAAATCTTCTGTCACTTCTATTTTCTTTTTTTGAAGAAAATTGAATATGGAGTTTAAATCTCAATGAACCACTAACGCAAGAGCAAAATAGTGGGGATGCGTGAAATTTGAAATAAAAACAGAAAATACTGGAAATGCAGCTGTGAAACGTTAACACCGTTTCTTTCCCCATAGATGCTGCCAGACTTGCCAACTGTTCCTAGCATTTGCAGTTCTCCACACAAAAACAAAAATACCTGGAAAAACTCAGCAGGTCTGGCAGCAACTGTGGAGAGGAGCGCAGTTGACGTTTCGAGTCCGCATGACTCTTCAACAGAACTAAGGAATAATAGAAAAGGGGTGAGCAATGAGATGGCTCAAATGGGGAAAGACTACAAGTTCCATGATGCTTCCCTGCCCGTCCTTCGCGCAGGTGCAGTTGCCGTGCGGTGACGCGTACGCAATGAACGCACGGCGTGGGTAGGGGGGCGGTTACGCATGCGCAGTGACTGTGCTCCAGTGGCGGGCTGGATGAGTCTGGCTACCGGTGAGTTGCTGCAAGTGGAGGAGGAGCAGGCCTGAGCTTCTCAGCATGGTGGCCAAAAGAAAATTGTCCAAGTCAGCCGATGACCATGCTGAGGCCAATGCCAAAGACATATCAAGTAATTAAATCCATAAACTTATTTTGAAGTGTCTCATTCGCTTGTGTTTGCTGTTTTGTTTTCATACAGAGAAGAAAACCCTTTTCTTCTGCAGTGTAAACTGTTGTGATCCTTTGAAATTTGGCATTTTTGTGTTTGTCCTGATGGGTGCAAGACAACAACCTTTGGCAACATGTCTCTGTGTTCAGCAGCATGTATCTTTGCATGCTGGTGGAATGCCAGTCTTACAGATTTAACAAGGTTGAGAGAGCTTGAATATCTTAGTTGGCACTTGTTTCACGGTGGTCACAATCTTGCCTTTTATCCCATCACCCCTGAAGACAATGGCACGGATTGCTAGCTCGTGTTGGTGCTCTGGTCTCTCTGAGCATATGATGTTGAATGGTGTCAGTAAGCTATTTGGTCATGCGAGACACTGTGAACCACGTCAATCCTGACCCGATCTTGCCTAACCTGGTTCGGCTGCGATGATACTATTTATGCGTTGTCTTGATCCTATGAAGTTCCAGTTCCTATTGAGCCCCAAATCATCTATAATTTGGTATATATTGTAATTGTGTGCAGGGAAGGTTTGGACTGGTGTCAATGGAAAATATCACTGGTCCAGTAGTGGATCTTCTTATGAAGGTTATGTTTGGATTAGATTTTCAGGTTATTAACGATGAATAGGTGGAGAAACCTAACTTATGTCCCGCCTTGGAGTCAGTGTAGAGGCACTTTTATCTTCTCGCCAATTGATACATAGCTGGTACAGTGTTCTCTCCAAGATTTTGTAACTGCCATTAAAATTTCTGACCCTTGACCACATGCCAATGTCAGAGATTGTAATTTCAATTCAATAACTTCTAAATTTTTCCTATCTTGGTGGAAATAATGCTGCTGTATTTGAGTGCTTAATGCTAATTCTAAACAGCAAAACTAGAGAATGCTCCAACCTCTGTAATGGCATTACATAACGAAAAGGAATAATTCCGGGTTAGGGGTATTGCTCAACCCTCATCAGTCTTTGTGAAACAGAAAACTGAAGCATGTTTGAACTGGGCAAGAACAAAGTTTCAGATGCCAGTGTCTGCATTTGGATTATAAATTGATGCTGTTGTGTACGTATAAAACAAAGTCAATAACTTACAAAGAGAACATAAAAGTACAAACATTGCTTAATAAGGGATTATTTTTGTGCTGTTTTCCCCAGGAGCAAAGAAGAGCAAGATCGGTGGGAGGAAGCGAACTCCATCTGCTCAGGAAGGAGAGGTGGACGATGATACAGTGTTTGTACAGTTGCTAAAATCTGCTGGAGTGATTCTGAAATATGGAAACCAACCAAATAAACTAAGTATGTTGTTGAAAAGAGGCTATCCAAAACCTTGTGCTGATTTTTGTTTGAATCTTTGTCGCTACTATCTGTTTGCTGAAATGAAGATTGAATAGTGGATACCCAGGAGTGTGAATGAAGCTATAGTCTCAACTGGATTTCAGATGGAATAAAAACAGAAAATGCCAGAAAAACTTAGCAGGTCTGGCAGCATTTGTGTAGAGAGAAACTGAGTTTACGTTATATAAATGACTTGGTTTGAAGGGGCAGATGGTATGGTTGTTAAATTTGCTACTGACACAAAGATAGGTAGGAAAGCAAAATACTGCGGATGCTGGAAATCTGAAACAAAAACAGAAAATGCTGTAAACACTCAGCAGGCCTAGCAGCATCTGTGGAGAGAGAGACAGTTAACGTTTCAAGTCTGTATGACCCTCCTTCAGAGCAAGGTTGGAAAGTAAGTTGTGAGGAGGACGCAAGAAGGCTACAAAGTGACATAGATAGGGTAAGTGAGTGGGCAAAGACCTGGCAAATGGAGTATAATGTGGATAAGTGTAAAATTGCCCATTTTGGCAGGAAGAATAAAAACAGGCATATTATCTAAATGGTGAGAGATTGCTGAGTTCAGAGGGACCTGGGTGTCCGAGTGCATGAGTCACAAAAGGCTAGTATGCAGGTACAGCAGGTAATTAGGAAAGCTAATAGAATGTTATCATTTATTGCGAGAGGCATTGAATACAAAAGTAGGAAGGTTATACAGGGCACTGATGAGACCACATCTGGAGTACTGTGTATAGTATTGGTCTCCTTATTTAAGGAAAGATGTAAATGCGTTAGAAGCAGTTCAGAGAAGGTTTGCTAGACTAATACCAGGAATGGGCGGGTTGTCTTATGAGAAAAGGTTGGACAGCTTAGGCTTGTATCCGCTTGAGCTTTGAAGAGTAAGAGGTAACTTGATCGAAACCTTTAAGACCCTGAAGGCTCTTTACAGGGTGAATGTGGAGAGGGTGTTTCCTCTTGTGGGAGAATCTAGAGCTCGGGGCTCAATGTTTAAAAATAAGGGGTTGCTCATTTAAGACAGAGATGAGGAGAAATTTTTTTCTGAGGGTCGTGAGTCTTTGGAGCTCTCTTCCTCAAAAGGCAGTGGAAGCATGGTCTTAGAATATTTTTAATCAAGATAGATTCTTGATTAACAAGAGGGTGAAAAGTTATCGGGGGTAGGCAGGAGGTTACAATCAGATCAACCATGTTCTTATTGAATGGCGGAACAGGCTTGAAGGACCAAGTAGGCCTACTCCTGCTCTTGGTTCGTATGTGTGTATGTATGTTCATTTGACTTCTGGGGGAGAGTCATACTGGACTTGAAATGTTAGCTCTGTTTCTCTCTCCACAAATGCTGCCAGACCTGCTGAGTTTTTCCAGCATTTCCTGTTTTATTTCAGATTTCTAGCACCCGCAGTATTTTGCTTTTATCTTGTGGACTCCAGATGGTTGATGTACAGCATAGTAGATAATAGATACGGGATGTGGGCATGATTGCAAACTAGTAATTATATCCAAAGCTTCAGATGACATCTCAAACTGTGAAACTTCCATAGTACGAACCATGAAATTAAAAATTGTAGGATTTTTAAAATTCTATTTGCAGTCAGTAAATATTCTGTGGGACCCACCCTGAACGATTAGATTGTGATGTTATCATTGGAAATGTATTGGGTGATGTTATATTAGTTGGTGTTATTACAAAGATTTAATTTTGGATTGCTAATATTAAATTTTCATTGCAAACTGGGAGAGGGTTCTAAATTTCCCACTACTCTTTGTGTGAAAAAGTTATCTGATGGGGACTGGATATCTCTTCTGTTCCCAGAGACTCATCTGAAGCTCTTTTCTTGTTCAGCACTTGCCCAGTTCAAGAGTCGGCCGCATGGGACATTACAGCCAACTCCAATTCTGATCTTTCTTAAAATTTTCTCATGCATACTTCTATAAGAGGTTCAAGTCTGATGATGTTCTTGACCCTTAAGTGGTGATTCTGAGAACATTTCTTCTAATTTTGGCACCTGGCTTTGAATCCTGCCCGGTCTTACGAAATAAAAACTTTCCTTGATGTATTCTTTGTTTTTATTAAATCAGTTTGGGGATGCCCCCAACTGAATTTTTAGTAGATACAAATCAGCTCCTTGTTTTAACATTGCAGGCTGACAGCTTGTGTGATGTGTTGCAGTTGTAGGGGATGGGAGAGAATGTGAGCAAGCATAAAAGGGCAGTTTAAAAAAAAGGGGGAATAATCGTTGTACCTAAATTCACAGAACGTACAGGAATTTTTACTCTGTCAAATTCTGAGTGCGTTTAAACCATGCTTCAAATCACCTTGTTCTGATTTTTTTAAATCATTGTAGCTTTGGACCAAGCAGTTTTTCAAAAGAAGCTTTATCAAGCTTTACGGAAACATCCACGTTATCCTAACGTAAGCCTTTCTCTTATTTCAAATTGTTATCCTATTGTAATTGTTTGAGTATATGGTGAACCTGTTTGAAATATCAATTGTTTGGTGAAATTTTTGTGGCATTATCTTCACACCAATCCATAAATTAATTCTAATGGAAGTTTAAATCTTCCGGCTGATTGGTTCCTTGTAGTCTCGTTGGTGTAAATTCTTTACCTGGTAAAGCACTAAATCATATTGGCTAGAAGATTCCTACTTCAGTCCTTGATCTATGCTGAGTTGTTTGATCTTAGCTGGGGAATTGCCCCACTTAGGCTTAACATCTTTGTGCTAAGGAGGAGAAATATTGGCTGAGGTGCCTGCTGTTGATTGTAAATCAGTGGCCTCCTCGAAGTGTGGATATGGGTTGAAGTCACAATTGCGCTCAGCTGTCAAACTGTACAACAGATTGCAGACATTCACTGTCTAGCCTTATAGTAGAAGAACTGCACTGAAGCTGTACCCTAGTAAGAAATCAACACCTTCAGGAAAAGAGGACAAGGGTAGGAAATTGTCCGAAAAAAAGCCTTTTGCTGCCCTTGTGCATTTTTTTGTGGCTAGTTTGAAAGTATCATTAGCAGAAATTGGAGAGTGGTTAACTGCTTCTCTCTAGATTGTTCTTGGTGTTTGGATGGCTGGATACCATGCTAGCTTTCTGGGCTGCAGGAGCAGTGAATGCTTTTTGTTAAGAACTAATGTGAACAGTCTTGTTTGCAGGTCATGCAAGAGTTTATAAGTGGCTTGGAGGCACACATCGAGGACAGGGACAAGTTCAGAAACTGCCTCTTACCCTGTGGGCAATCCCAAGAGGGTGAATCAAGGTACAACACATTTGTGTCAATGAATTAACTTAAACATTTTGCAAGTGCTGCCCCTGTTGAGTTTAAATGCTTTAGTAATAAACTTTTTACAAAGGACCTTTTTCTTGAAATTTTCTTCACTTTTTCTCCTGAAGACATTGACTTTTTGGGCATTAGTTACCCTTTGGTATCTCACCCAGCTTGTCATCATTTTGGTTGTGCAGACTTAGACAGTGAGTGCATGTTGGTTGCATAACTGCAGTACAGCCAAGCTTGTTACTTGTTCCCGTTGCAGAAAGGCTCAGTGGAATGTGATCAGAAATGGGAACCCTAGATAATTTCCCCATCGCTAACCCAGGGGTCTAAAAGCAATTGTAGACAAACATGTAGAATGGACATTGGCCTACCCTCTCATTGAAGGAATCAGTGAGGAGGGACTGAGTATAATGGGCCTTTATTGTCTCCAGTTTAGAAAAGTGATAGGTGATCTCGTTGAAACATACAAAATTCTGAGAAGGCTTGACAGGGTAGATGACGAGAAGCTGTTTCCCCTGCCAAGAGAGTCTAGAATTAGGGGGCACAATTTCAGGATAAATACATACAAACATACCTACGAACATATGAATTGGAAACAGGAGTAGGCCATTTAACCGTTTAGGACTGAGATGAGAGGAAATTTCTTCACTCAAGAGGGTTATGAATCCTTGAAATTCTCTATCCCAGAGGGCTGTGGGTGCTCAGACATTGAGTATATTTGAGATTGAGATCGACAGATTCTTGGGCACGAAATGTATCGGGGGTGTGGGATTTGAGCGAGAAAGTGGAGTTAAGTTCGAGGGTCAGCCATGAACTTGAGTGACAGAGAAGGCTTGACAGGCCAAATGGCCTACTTCTGTTTCTATTCCTTAGTCTTTTCTTATTGTTGAGGAACCGTAGGGCTGTCAGCACTGTGGAGCTATATGCTAGCAAAAGCTAGACCTTTGAGAGAGAGAAAGAAAGAAAGAAGTTTTTCATTTCCATCATCATTTCGCAACTTGCTGACAGTAGTTTTATTCATATTCTATGTGTATATCCATTTATTACAGTAACAATGTGAACTATCAGGAAAGTCTCCTGAAGCTGCTTCTCGGGATCGAGATTCTCCAGGTAAAACAATTGCAACATCTGCTGTTAGCACAGTGAATAACAAGTGCATATTTCCTGCGGTTTACTCATGAAGAAATTGTTTTTCTTTTTCACCTAGCCTCCTGTTATGAACACATTATTTGAAAAAATTCCTGAATTTATGTATGATGGGTAAGACTCACTTTTGTTTCTTAGCGTAGTTGATGCAGTCTACATAGCTTATAGTGAGTATGTTAATGCTAATGCAACTTGCCCACTATACATGTTGGATGATTTAAAGGGATCGCGCTATTATTAAACAAGACTGTAGCAAATTAACATTGAAACACTATCACCACACCGCTTAGAAGGAGACTAAGCAATTACTCAAGGTTCTGTTCTTATGCTCACCATCAGTCTCCCTCAACCAGTATCAAAAACAGATTGGAATGTCATTAATCTAATTGCTGGTGTGGAACCTGGCTATGCTTTTGCCTACACAATGCCAGTAACTGCAGTTCAAAAATAGTAATGAATTGGATGTGAAATCCTTTGGGATGTCTGAATGAGGCAACAATGTTCTGCCTGCAGTTCTTTCTTTATTACAAAGCTGTGCTATTCAAATAGAGCTAGGAATAACAAACATCACCTATTTAAATCTTTTTATATTAAAAGCAAAATACTGTGGATGCTGGAGATCTGAAATAAAAACAGAAAGTGCTGAAAAAAAACTCCGCGGGTTTGGCATCATCTGTGGAAAGAGAAACAGAGTTAATGTGTCGAGTCTAATATGACTCTTCGGAAATCTTTTCATAAAGCTACTTTGCTATGGTTAAACCATTTGGTTTTCTGAGGGAGGCTGGTAGTCTACAAGGTGTAACCATTTGATATCTCCTTGCAAATTAATGCTGATTTAGATTAATGAAGAGTAATGTGAGAACAGAGCTCTGATTAGGTGCGCTATTGAACTACTATTAGAATCTCAACTCGCCGATAACCAGCCAAGTACTCTTGTGAAAGTAGAATTCCTTTATGTAATTTCTTTCGATTTTAGTGTTCCAGAGGATGGGATTAACATGCCACGCCTCATCATCAATCAGTTTAAATGGTTGGACAGGATCATAGATAGTAAGGTAGGGATGTACGATTTTGTTTTTAAAGCTTTTTTTCCGCAAGTGAAGATAAATGTTCTCACGACTGCAACATCTTGTATCGTTTATTCACTTAATTCTGATTGATTAATTTGCTGATTAAGCACATGTCTGGAATACACCTTTCTTCAGAATCAGGAGAGGAAGATGGATGCCTTGTCGAGGCCACCACTTAAGAGACAATTTGTCTGGATTTTCTTTTAATTTCTCTCCTACCCACAAGGAGAAGTACTGCATCTGCTTGATGAACCTATGTACAAATTTGTTCTTAACTACTAATCTTGAAATTTAATTGATCGTTAACCATAATCAGTAACTGGATGGTTATTCGGTAAACAAAACTTGAGTTAGTAAATTTGGACAAGTTAGGCCACAGTTAGAAAACCATGTGTAATTTTGGGTACCTGCGTAGAAAGGACATTGGAAACACTGAGGACATATAGTTCAACTTCACTTGGAAAAACTGGGACTGCTTCTATGGGAGCAGTAAAAGGATGAGGAGATTTTAGAGGTTTTCAATATTATGGAGTTTTGACAGGTGAATAGGAAATACGATTTCATTTCATTAATATCGCATAGTTGCAGACTCCTCAATTTAAAATTGCCACTAAGAGATTGAGGAGAGAGGTTAGGAGAAATATTTATGTGGAGTTATTGGAGAGTGGATTTACCACATGGAAGCAGAGTTCATTCTTTCTTCTGAGAAGCAGCAAAAGGTGCAGGGCCATAGCAGAAGAAAGCAGGGCACTGGGATTCATTTTACCCTTCTCCAGCAAAGAGCTGGCACAGATGGGGGAGATTGGTGGTGCTGTGGTCATGTCACTGGAGTAATAATCCAGAGGCCCAGGCTAATGCTCTGGGGACATGGGCTCAAATCCCAACATGGCAGCTGGTGGAATTTAATTTCAACCAATAAATCTGGAATATAAAGCTATTCTCAGTATTGATGACCATGACACTATCATCGATTGTCGTAAAGACCCATTTGATTCACTAATGTTCTTCAGGGAAGGAAATCTGCAGTCCTTGCCCTGTCTGGCCTACATGTGACTTCAGACCCACAGCAATGTGGTTTACTCTTAACCGTCTTCTGAAATGTTCAGTTCAAGGGCAATTGGAGATGGCCGACAAATGCTGGCTTTGCCAGCGATGCCATGAAAGATTAAAAAAAAAGTCAGAACGAATGGTTGTCTTCTGAGCCGTAAACCTCTGTGGTTTGGATGGACACTTGTTGTGATACAACCCATTATTAAAGGACTTAATTTTGGAATAAAGCCATCATCACAGAATGTTATTTAAAATGGATCATTGGATCATGGGAGTACTGGAAGTTAATATTCTAATTTGTTAATTATTGGAATCTTGTAATCACTCCTGGATTTCTTTTTCAACATGCCTGCTGTATTCTGCTATTTAATTTCATTTGTTTACTTTGGAGTTTGTGGATATATGAAATTCTTCATTGTATTTATAGGTTCTTTATGGCACTGAAGTACTGAATTGTACAGAGTGTAATCATTTCTTATTTCTCTGCATGGTTTTTGTTCCAGGATTTAACTAGTAAGATCATGCAGCTGATTAGTGTGGCACCTCTTGAAATCCAGCGGGATATCATCACCAGCTTGCCAGAAATTCTGGAAGACGCTCAACACAATGAAATTGCCAAAGAGCTTAAGTAAGCTAGATCTGGAATATTTGGTGCACACCCTTTTAAATATTGCTGAGAGTTAAGCTCCTTTGATGGCTAAGTTGATGAGTATACTTCTCAGTGGGATTGAACCATACAGGCCCAATCCATGTTCATATTGACCAACTTGGTCTCAGCAGGGGTAGAGTCAGGAGTTTTGCAGATGGTTCATTGCCACAGGGCTAGAGAAAGATGACAAAAAATCAACCTGGTTCTCACTCCTGATAACTATCCATTGACCCTTGCTTTAAAGTAAATGTATGAGTAAGAACAGGGCTTCACGATGATCTCCCCACTCCCACTATGTTTAGATTTGCTTGGGCTCCTAGAGAGCACCCAGTTCCCATGGAACTATATCCCAACACAGGTCAGTAAAGAAGAGAAAATTAAAGTGACAAATTATAGATATCAGGATTTTCCTTAAATGCTGTAAAGTAAATTTTATATTCACAGTGCAACAGCTTTCTGGCTGTAAGAACTACTGTAATAGATGTGAGTCTAGTAGTGACTTGGCTCTTATAACAGCTTAACCTGGCAAGAGGTTTGTAACAATGTCCAAAGGGTAGAGACTTAAGTATCCACGAAATAATCTAAACTGTAAAATACAATTACCAGGTTGGTCAATTGGGGGAAAAATTCTCCACACTAAGAGCTTATATTTTTCCTTGCTGTTAAGATGCTTTCTGAAAGAAAGTACAGTTTTTTATTTCACCCCACGTTTTAAGGTCATCACAATAGTACGCATTGCCTTCTTACGTATGGTCAGGCCAATATATATTTAAAAATCTCAGCACACCCTCTGTATACTTACGCTGCACAGTTCTGCCTATCCACCCTACATTGTTTTTTTTTAAATTGCTTTTCCATATTCTCAAATTTGAAAGTGAAGTGTGTGTTATTACTCTCAAACATCTTTATAAATCTCTTGAAGTGCAAATTTGATTCAGTTTATTATATAACTCTGTTCTTCAGTGAATTTTCATTTTTGAGTGAGCTCATATTTTCAGTCAGTTTTAATGTCTTTATTCTTTCCGACAGTTCACTGTTGCAGCAGAACACTCAGTTGACGGTGCCCATCTTGGATGCTCTCTCCAGCCTTAATCTACGCGCTGAGCTATTGGTAGAGGTGAGGTTCCCCCAGCCAGGATTACAATATTTAATGTATGAAATTCCCTCACTCGCTGCTCAGCTATAAAATGTGAAGACAGATGATTGTAATATGTCAAAATAGATGGAGTCTCTCACACTGCTCCTTGTTTTAAGATTGATTCTATGGGCTACAATTAAGAACAGAAAGTAAGGTGTCAATATAAATAAATTCTGGTTCGGGCACTGCAATCTATCCAAATGTGTCAGGTTGCTGAAGTGGAGACGAGAGTCAGCTGTTCTTTTCACCCCTACCGGAAAATTGCATATATAAGACATAGGAGGATGCCCTTCGGCCCCTCGACCCTGCTCTGCCATTCAATAAGATCGTGGCTGATCTGATTGTGGCCTTCATACAAGTTTCCTGCCTGTCCCCATAACCCTTGACTCCCTTGTCTATCAAAATTCTATCTAACTCAGCCTTGAATATTTTCAGTTACCCAGCCTCCACTGCTCTCTGGGGAAGAGAATTCCAAATGCTAATGATCCATAGTCTTGATTTGGAATGTACTACCTGAAAAGGTAGTGGAAGAAGATTCAGTAGTAACTTTGAAAACAACAACAATGAGGAAAGAGCAGGGACAATGGGACTAATGGGAAAGCTCTTTCGAAGAATCAGCACAGAATGCGTTGGGCTGAACTTCATTCTTTTGATGTATGATTCAATGACTTGGGGTGATAACAGGGTCTGACTCAAATGTGATGTCAGGGGTAGGAAAGAAGAGAGTTTATTAATTTAGTTGGAAAATAAACTTTACCTCTCTTTGTTTCTGGTGTCCACAAGCAATACATCAATTGAATCTGAGGGGATTTCTACCTAATGTACGCCTGCCATTATTATCTTGGGTTGGATGTCCCAAAGAAACATGCAGAAGACTTTCTTCCCACTTTCTTGCCCCTCCCCAGTGAATAAGCACCTGTCCTCCTCTTGAAGCCTATCCCATCGACACGAAAAATTGTGAATTGAGCAGAACTGGGGAATAGGGGACCAGCAGGGATGGTTACTAGAGAAGGTTTTCTAAACACTTCTGTTGACGTGTGATATGCCAGGCGGAGCGATAATTACATTATCTGTGACCCAGAATTCTGCCAATACCACTGTTGTCTTTGACTCTCTAAAGTGTAGTGTGATGGTACTTTTTTCTTGAAATCACCTCTAAGGGTGATGGGAGGATGCAGTTCTACTCACAGCATTAGTTATCTGAGTGAAATGGTTAGTTTTCTTGTGAGAGTCTCAACAGTGGTTATTGCCTGGCTCTTTGACCATGAGGAACATACAGCTGTGCCCAATCTAGTTCCCATCTGGTATTTCCAGCACGGACAGCTGGATCACAATCTGAAGCAGTAAGCTTGGACTATTTTGGACCATAAGTTACCAGGTAACCTGCACCATGAACCAAGGAACTTATGGATTTATATGACTTAGAGTCATTTGCCCATCGAGGAATAAGAGTTCAATGGATGTTGGCACTTTGAAAATGCTTTAGGTTGAAGTATGGGTTTAAGACAGAAAATTGAAGACACATTCGAATTGCAGAAGAACTGTAGAGGATTTTCACATTAGGAAAATATTTCAATTTATAGTTAATTTCTTTTATTTTTTTGCCCACAGGTGCGTCACTCTGTTATGTCAACCTTGTCTGCAGTGAAACTTGATGATCTCCCGGTAGTTGTCAAGTTCATTCTTCATTCCATCACACCAGCAGATGCTGTAGAGGTAAAACACATAAATACACTTTTCTGTTACAAATCCACAGCCAATGATAGTCTGTTGGCTGATGTACTGTGTTCCTGAGAAACTTGAGCAAGCAAACATTGTCTTGGTTTAATATTTCTTCTGAAAGACTACAGCTTTAACAGTGCAACTGTCAGTGTATTGCACTGACGTGTCAGCCTCGACTGTCCGAGGCAAGATTGTGATGAACTGAGCCAAACTATTAAGATTAGACAATTAAGTACTTTTTCAGGATTGTTTAACAAGACCCAATTAATATTAATCATCAGGAATGTAATTCTGAAAATAGATCTTGGCAGCACCAATCCTTGGAAGAAAGTGCAATTAGGCACGAAGTATGTTTAATTAGTAAGTTATTCTTTTGTTAAGAGATTGTTGATTATTTTAATTATTGCATTTGTAAGAGTAACTTTAGCAGTAGTCCCTCTCTCTCTTCAGGTACCATGCCTTAAGAGGGCATTGGCAATCATGGGCTTCCATTTTGATTTATGTTGGACAATGATTATGCTTAGCAAGGTACTGCAGTGGTTTGCCATTGCCTTCTGCAGTATGGCTGACCAGGAGACCCTCCCACTCCTACCACCTGCCATCAGGCACATTGGAAGGATTTACAGGCATAATCAACCTGTTTGGCTGCCTTTCATGGCCATCAAGTCCCGGAGTGGGACTCGAACAAGGAGCTTCTGGCTCAGAGACAGAGATGGTATCCACCACGCCACAAGGCCTCCCTTGACATCTCCTTTCAGAAAAAACTTTCCCAGCAGATGCTGAAAATCTGAAATGAAAAGAGAAAATGCTCAGCAGGTCAGATAGCATCTCTGAGAGTTAATGTTTTCGGGTCAATGATCCTTCATAAGTAGTACTTTAGCAGTAGTACATTCCATTCCACTTGACCATATTCAAACAGCATTTCCTTCAAAGTGTTCTTACCTTTTCTTGCAATGTGGCTGGTTTATTGGCTACGTTTGTTATCCATTACCCAATGCTTGATGCTGAGCCTTCCCCTTGAACTGCAGTCCTTTTGATAATGGCACTTCCATGATGATGTTAGCTAGAGAATTCCAGGATAGTGACAATTAAAAAGAAGTTGTATTTTGTGCCCAAGCAGAATGGTGTGTAACTTGGAGGTGGTGATCCCATGACATTGCTGTCCTTGTTCTCCTGAATGGTAGAATTCACATGGGAGGGGGAGGTAGTGCGGCAGGGTGGGAGAGGAAGTGACGTTGAAATAACTTTGAAGAGTTGCTGTAGTGCTTGTTGTCAGTAGTACCTACAGGCACAGTGTGATGATGATAAAGAAGGTGGATATCGAAGCTAGCATTAGGAGCACTGATCAAGTGAACTGCTGTGCCCTGGGTGCTGTTTGTCTTCCTGAGTAACATTGTTCCTGTTTCCATCTAGGCAAGTGGTAAGTGATCTCTTGACTTGGGCATAGTAGGAAGTGAACAGGTAACCCTGTCTATAATTTCATAAGCTGGACCTCATTCTAAGGTATTCCTGATGCTGCTTCTGCTTTCCTAAACTCCCTATTGAAACTGGGTTGGTCCCCCCCATTTGGTAGTGGTCAAGGAGTAAGAGTTGGGCAGGCCCATGACGTCACAGATTTTGCTACTACATGATGCTGCTATATGAATGCTTGGGTGTGGGTTTCGAGTTTTGTCCTTAGTCTGTCCAGCTTAACACGTTGATAATGGCACATAC
The DNA here is from genome assembly GCF_964194155.1 of Cetorhinus maximus. Lineage (NCBI taxonomy): Eukaryota > Metazoa > Chordata > Chondrichthyes > Lamniformes > Cetorhinidae > Cetorhinus > Cetorhinus maximus. The sequence goes on along the minus strand of NC_135884.1, from coordinate 11,482,977 downwards.
ATGCTGGGGATGAGCTTGCAATGGAGGTGAGGCTTTGTCTTCCCAAGAATGTGGGATTGTGCGGTGATCATTGTAACCAACACTGTCATGGATACTACTGAACCACTGTTGGCAGTGGACATTGATATCCCCATCCAGATAAATTCTGGTGCTCTTGCTTCCCTTGATGCTTTGTCAATGATATTTAACCTATGGGAGTATAGATTCATCAGTTGTCTTGAGGTGGGAGGGCCAATCCCACCCATCTGTATACCATTTTGCTCGTCAGACAAAACATATGGTGATGGAGAAGGCTGGGAAGTTGGCTAAGAGATATTGTGTTGTGAGTAAAACAGTTTAAGACTATTGCTTGACCAGTCTGTGGGATGGTTCTCCCATCATGTGAACCAGACCCCAGATGTTAGTGAGAGTGACTTTGCAAAGTTGACTGAGTTGGAATTGTCTCGTTCACAACTGATGGATCTGTCCAATTTTTATTTTGAACTGTAGTGATTTTTAACAATTGAATGGCTTGCTATGAAGTCAGTTCACTACAAAGGGCATTCAGAATTAACCTTGTAGTCTGCAACTGGGATTGCAGTTAGACCAATCTGGGTAGAAGTGCAAGCTCCCTTCCCTAAAGTGCATTGGTGAATCAGTTGAGTTTTATGAAAGTCTGACAACTTTTGCAATTGTTTTACAAGATTTATTGGATTTGAACTCAATACCCCACAATACATAACCCCTATATATTTTATCTGACCTGGGGTTACTTGGTATAGATTCACAGGGGCTTTATATGAGGAATACAGAGATGTGTTGTTTATTTTTGAATGTGCAAAGTCATGACGTCCTCGTTTGACCTTAACTGTTTGATCCCAAGATGGCCTGACTACATATCTGCACCATTACTCTGATTGCCTATTTCCAGCTCTGTAACTTCGCCCAACTCCATCCCTGTTACTGAAACCCTCGTCCTGTATTTGTTGCCCCTAGATTTGACTATTCCAATGCAATCCTGGTCGGCCTCTCACTTAGTACCCTCCCATGAACTTGCCATCATCCAAAACTTTACCTGTGTCTTAACTCGCATTGAGTCCCATTCACTTGTCATCTTTATGCTCGCCGATCTACGTTGGTTCCCAGTTAAGCAAATCCTCAATTTTAAAATTCTCATCCCTCCATGGTCTTGTCCCTCCCTATTTCTGTAATCTCCTCCACAACCCTTTGAGATTCTGAGATGTCTGCTCCTCTAATTCTGGTCTTCTGGGTATTGCTGGAAAAAAATTTTGTCGAAGCTTTTCATCTTGTACTCATCAGGACAATTCGCAAGAATACTGAATGTAAAGGGAACAGCAATTTATACTTCATTAGAAGAGAGTGCTGATTGGTTGGCAAGTGGGCTCTTAAATTTTAATATGGCTTTCATTGACACAGCAAGAGACATTGTGAAACAGCCTTAGTTTGAACTTTGTTCACTGAGACTTGCGCTGTTTTTCATTCTAGGTGATTACAGAACTGCGTAAGAATCTAGAATTGGAATCATGTGTGCTTCCTTCGCAACTGCAAGCTAACTGGGACAAGCGGAAGCAGAAGAATGCGATGGGGTACAATGCCAATACAGTAACATTAAGCATAAATGACTCGACTGAAATGTTATATTGAGTTCTCTCATTTTGTTGAGCAGGAAATAAAATTCAAAGTGGGAAGCCAGATTAAAGTAGACCTTCTCTCTAGAATAGAAACATCAAAACCTTTTATTTCTCTGCAGAAGCAACTTCTTAAAAAATAGCCCCCATCTGCAAAAGCTAATGGAACAATTCACTGTCAACTGCATGAAAGCCCTGTGGATTTACAAACGCTTTGAAGCCGTATCAGCTGTGTCTCAGTTGGTTGCCTCTGAATCAGAAGGTTGTGGGTTCAAGTCCCGCTCAGGACCCAACGCTAAAATCGAGGCCGACACCCCTGTGTAACACTGAGGGAATGCGGCAGTGTTGGGGGTGCTGCCTTTCAGATGAGGCCCCATCGGCCCTCTCAGGTGGACGTTAAAAGATCCCATGGCATTCTCCTGAAGAAGAAGTGGGGGAGTTATCCCTGATATCCTGCCCAATATTTATTCCTCAATCAACATCACAAAAAAAAGTTTATCTAGTCATTATCATGTTGTATGCGGGAGCTTGTGGTGCGCAAGTTGGCTGTCCTGTTTCCTACATTACAACAGTGGCTCTGCTTCACAAATACTTCAGTGGTTGTAAAGCATTTTAAGATGTCCGGTAGTTGTGAAAAGTGCTATATAAATGCAAGCCTTTTATTTCTTCCTTACTTATAACCTGATAATTCCCAGTTTCCAAATTTATTTAAAGAATTGATGATCCAGAACCATGGTAATGTTCTACTATTAAGACTGTACTGTTTTATTTCGATGAAGTCCACTAAACAGAAGAGAAAATATGCCCAGCCTCTACAACCAATTCATATCAGGAGTTTCTTAAATGCACTGCAATGCTCACTCAGAAGACAAGTTTTGTCAATGATAGTAAATGCTGATCAATGTTCTGTTTTTGCTTTTAGGGCTTCAGTGAATCAGGAGAACAGCGGTCACGACTGCGTTGCGATTATGTTCGATGTTATCAAAGCTGCTGTACGGTTTCAAAAAGCAACAGCTGAAGCCTGGATTAAGGTGATTCCTCAATGTTATTTCTTTATATTGCAGAAGTTTTCAAGGTCAAAAATTGAATGGGTTCGTGGACTGAAGCACAAACCTTATTTTAGCTTTGTGTTGTGGGCACCTGCGAACTACATGGACACTGCTTGCCTTGCATGGGCCTCCAGTTAAAATACCAATACTGGTAGCTGTGGTTATTGTTAGCATTCAACCTCCTTCTCTTGTTCACAGCAACACACTTCATTAAGCATGCAACACTTGATGGTGGCATGTACAGACTGGGCTTTGTTGATATACAGTACGGTGATTGACCTAACTGTATGTAGAGAGAGCAGTTTTTTGATTTCTGTATCTTTCAAACTCCCTGAAGCACTATGAAGAGCATGCTCCTTTATACACCATACCTTTTGTACATCAAAGATACATGTCACAGATAGGATCTCACGATGTGTCTGTTCCCAAATTCTTTCAAGACATGTAGATAGTTATAGTTTGTCGCTGGGTCAAAATCCTGGAACACCCTCCCCAACAGCACTGTGGTTGTACCAATACCACATGGGCTGCAGCGGTAAAGAAGGCAGCTCACCACTATCTTGTCAAAAGCAATTAGGGATGGGCAATAAATGCTGGCCTAGCCAGCGAAGCCCTTATCCCATGAATGAATAAAAAAAAAATGTTTACGCCAAAGCTATTTCCTCAAATTCTTTGAAAGATGTTAGTTAATAATGCATATTTTCAATGCTACAGTTAATGGATCTCTCTACCTATGTTTATTATCCTTACCACTAAAGTTGCACCTTAATCATTCATGGCTGACATCATTACTGTCACTTATTTCCTTTATATAAGCCTTTTCATATATAATAGACAAACTATAAAAGCAGAAGACAGGCTGCGCTTCCTTCTCACGGCATTTCGAAAGCCATCCTGTTTATCTTGGAAAGTCTGTTGCTCCATTATACAGAAGAAGTTTGACTGTTAACCCTTAACTCTCCAGGATGTCCAACAAGTTACTTCTGTTTTTCTCGCCACCATCGTAACGTCTGTAGAGAATAATAATGTCTAACCTGAACCCTGAACTTGGATCATGAGTGGGAAAACTGTAAAGTGAGCTTTTTTTTTAAAAAGGACCGATGTACAAGAGAGCACTTGCATGTAAAATAATAGATGCCAAATAAAAAGCTTGTAGGTGTGGTTTTCTTTTTGGAAAGGCATCTTGAGTCCAAAAGAAAGTAGCATTCATCCTTTCATAATTACGTGCATCTCTGCAGCACGTTTAACACTTTTACCAGATCCAGTCTCTGTCAGATATTTCTCAGTGATAGAATTGCCTCATAGCATAATATGCAGCATTAGCGAGGTCTAGAAAAAGAAAATAAAAACAATAGAAATGGGGAATCTTTATATTTTTAAAATTTTACTTTTGCTAATTAACTCTCATCCTCCTAGAAGGCATTAACTCTTCCTGGGGCACAATAGCAAGGGTGTCAGCATCCCTCCAGTTTTCTTGGCTGAGTGATCACCCTTTACAAAGAACAAAGAAAAGTATAGCACAGGAACAGGCCCTTCGGCCCTCCAAGCCTGCGCCGATCATATTGCCTGTCAAACTAAAACATTTTGCACTTCTGGGGTCTGTATCCCTCTATTTTCATCCTATTCATGTATTTGTCAAGCTGCCTCTTAAACACCACTATCGTACCTGCTTCCACCACCTCCTCTGGCAGCGAATTCCACACACTCACTACCCTCTACGTAAAAAACTTGCCCCGCACATCTCTAAAGTTTTCTCCTCTCGCCTTAAATCTATGTACCCTATGTGACTCTTCCACCCTGGGAAAAAGCTTCTGACTATCTACTCTGTCCATGCCACTCATAATTTTGTAAACTTCCATCAAGTCGCCCCTCAATCTCCGTCACTTTAGTGAGAACAACTGACGTTTGAAAGCCCCCCACATGTCAGTTGTTGATTTGCCCTCAAACATCCGCCTCCAGTCTAGATTCCTCAGTTCCTGCCTAATATTGTTATAATTAGCCTTCCCCCAATTAAGCACCTTAACCCGAGGACTCCTGTTATCCTTATCCACCAGTACCTTGAAACCTACTGAATTATGGTCACTTTTCCCGAAATGCTCCCCTACTGAAACTTCGACCACCTGGCCGGGTTCATTCCCTAATACCAGGTCTTGTATTGCCGCTTCCCTAGTTGGACTACCTACATATTGCCTCAGGAAGCCCTCCTGGATGCACCTTACAAATTCTGCACCCTCCAAACCCCTAGCACTAAGTGATTCCCAGTCAATATAGGGAAAGTTAAAATCACCCAGCACAACAACCCTATTGCTTTTACATCTTTCCAAAATCTGCCTACATAACTGTTCCTCAATCTCCTGCCGGCAATTGGGAGGCCTACAGTAAACCCCCAACATTGTGACTGCACCCTTCCTATTCCAGAGCTCTACCATATTGCCTCGCTGCACGAGCTCTCCGAGGTGTCCTCCTGTCGTACAGCTGTGATATTCTCCTTAACCAGCAGTGCAACTCCCCCACCTCTTCTACATCCCTCTCTATCCTGCCTGAAACATCTAAATCCTGGAACATTTATCTGCCAATCCTGTCCATCCTTAAACCAAGTCTCTGTAATAGCAATAACATCATAGTCCCAAGTACTAATCCAAGCTCCAAGCTCATCTGCCTTGCCTGTTATACTTCTCGCATTGAAACAAATGCATTTCAGACCCCAAGTCCCACTGTGTTCAGTAATTTCTCCCTGCCTGCCCTTCCTCTTAGTCCTACTGGCCATATTCACTAGTTCCCAGTCATTTATTTCACCTGCTGACCTATTGCCTCTGGTTCCCACCCCCCTGCCATACTAGTTTAAACCTTTCCGAGTGACACTATTTGCTAGCAGCCAGGATATTGGTGCCCCTCCAATTTAGATGCAACCCGTCCTTCTTGTACAGGTCCCACCTGCCCCGGAAGAGATCCCAATGATCCAGATATCGGAAACCCTCCCTCCTACACCATCTGTTCAGCCACGTGTTTAGCTGTACTATCTTCCTATTTCTAGCCTCATTGGCATGTGGCACAGGGAGTAATCCTGAGATTACAATCCTAGAGGTCCTGTTTTTTAACTTTCTGCCTAACTCCCTGAACTCCCGCTGCAGGACCTCGTCACTCTTCCTGCCTATGTTGTTAGTACCAATGTGTACCATGACCTCTGGCTGTTCTCCCTCCCCCTTCAGAGTGTCCCGTACCCGATCAGAGACATCCTGCACCCTGGCACCAGGGAGGCAACATACCATCCTGGTGTCTCTTTCATCACCACAGAAGTGCCTATCTGAGCCCCTGACTATAGAGTCCCCTGTGACAATTGCTCTTCTGTGCTTTGACCCCCTGCCCCATGCTGAACAACAGAGCAAGCCGTGGTGCCACTGCTCTGGTTACTGCTGTTGTTTTCCCCTGATAGGCCATCCCCCCCAACAGTATCCAAAATGGTATACCTGTTAGAGAGGGGGACAGCCACAGGGGATTTCTGCACTGACTGTCTGCCCCTTCTAGCAGTCACCCATCTATCTGTCTGTACCTTTGGTGTGACCACGTCTGCATAACTCCTGTCTATGACGCTTTCCGCCACCTGAATGCCCCTAAGTGCATCCAACTGCTGCTACATCCGAGCCCAAATCCTGAATGTTCTTGGGTTATTAAAAAATGGAGGGGAACATAGCCAGACACACTGCTGTGCTCGGTCAACACCCATGCAAGTGCTTTTCTCTTTTGACTGAATGGAGTGTGAACAGCAGCAGAGCTATAACTGATTTCACCCAGGTTCTAATAAGCCAAATGTGATGAGGCCTACTATAGCTCCCTACCTGCTGCCACTGTTGGGTTTGGGTAACTTTGGGTGTACTGGGATTAAATTTGGAACTTGCCTGTTCTTAATAGCTGAGCATCACACCATCTATCAAGGCACACTGGTTCTAACCATTTATAAGGAAGACTTTTTTTCCCCTGCTTTAGCACTCAATGCCTCCAATTACGAAGCCCAAGATCCCATATACTTTATCAAACGCTCTTTCGATATGTCCTGCCACCTTCAAAGATCAATGCAAATGTACCCCACGTCCCTCTGTCCCCATTTTAAAAAATTAATTTATAGGATGTAGGCATTGCTGGTTAGGCCAGCATTTATTGTCCATCCCTAATTGCCCTTAGTATGGTGGTGAGCTGCTTTCTTGAACTCCATATGGTCTAGATAGGTACCCTTATTGACTTTCTAGTGGTTTTGATTAAACTGAGTGGCTTGCTAGGCCATTTCAGAGGGCATTAAAACTGTATTGCCTCACCCTATCCCTTCTGCCAAAATGCATCGCCTCATACTTCTAAGACTTGCAATTATATAGCACCTTTCGTGACCTCAGAATGTCCCAAATTGCTTTACAATTAATAAAGTACATTTGAAGTGTAATTACTTCAGTAATGTAGGAAGCTTGGCAGCCAATTTGCACACAGTAAGCTCCCACAAACAGAAATGTGATAATGACCAGATGATCTGTTTTAGTGATGTTGGTTCAAGGATAAATATTGGCCAGTACACCGGAGAGATCACCCCTTGCTCTTCTTTGCATATTGCCATGGGATCTACTACGACCACCTGAAAGAGCAGGCCTCAGTTAAATGCATCACCCGAAAGACAGCACCTCAGACAGTGCAGTACTCCGTTAGCCTGCACTGGACTGTGAGCCTAGATTATGTGGTCAAGTCTCTGAAGTAGTACTTGTATATAAGATAGCGATGTGAAGGAAAACATAAAGGTTGATATTACTTTCTGTTGCAGGCTATTGAAATTGTAGATTCTGCTGCTGAGCACAAGGTAACTCATTCTCATTGCTATCTACGGTTTATTGTAATTGTTGCAAAATTGCCTCATTTTAAAAAGAAACCATGTAGGCTACTGTGTCATATGTTGAAGTAAATGACACCAGTGAACCAGAAGAGCAAGCATCTTATTAGAGGCAAATGAGTTGTGTTAACTTGCCAAGTGTAATCGACAGGGATATTATTTCATCTGCAACATAAGGTTATAAACAAAGGAGAGCTAATTTGCTTTGCTATTTGTAATAGTGATGCAAAGTTAATGGAAAACAAAATTCTGACAAAACACAATGCATTTGCTCAGTACGCAATCATGACCAGGGAAGGGGAGAACCTTAATCGAACCACATCTCCAAAGCTGAGGGATGATGGCTTCACACCTGATAGTATTATACAGCCCAAAGTGCCTAGTGACTGTCTATCTAGAAGATTGCAAGACCACGTTACTGAATGCATTTTTTTCCTTCATGGATTGAGGAGCTTGAAGTGAGCGCGGAGTTTTAGTGGTTGTAAGGAAGAAAGACATACATTCTCACTCACAGTCTTTAACTATCAAAGAACTACAGAGGGCACTTCACAGGAGGAGCCATTTGCCAGAGCTATCTAATTAGTTCCATTCCCTCTACTCTTTCCCTCTGCTCTGCAATTTTGTTCCCTCCCAGTATTCATCCAATTCCATTTTGAAAATTATTATTGAATCTGCTTGACATTCCAGATCACAATTTCTCTGTATAGTATGTAAAAACTTCTCCTTAGCTTGCCCCCAGTCTTTTGCCAATTACATTAAATCTATCTCTTCCACAGGCAAGAATTTGTTGTAGTTGCAAACTTGGGATACAAAATGATTGTGTTTTTTGCTTATTAGATGCTTGCACAGTGGAATACTTCTTGTTGTGGTGAACAGAGGGAATGCAGAATTCTCCCACTCTTGCAATTAGTGATATTGAGCTGCTGGTATTTAGTAATATTTTTGTTTCCTTTTGGAAGGTTATAGATTTGTTGGTCCTCCTGATCCTCCACACAGCCAGCACAAGCAACAGCAAGAAACAAGTGGAGAAAGTGCTTCGTAGCAAAATCCGCCTCGGCTATGTTGGGGACCAGCTTTTGCAGGTTGCATTCAGGAGTCATGCTCTGGTCAGTACCATCGGCTGACTGTGGTCATTTGGTTTCTCTGCTGTTAGGGCGAGAAACTTTCTGCTGAAATCTGAGATGGTTACTGTTCTAGCAAACGGCTAGACATGGTGCCTCCCTTCTTTATTTGTAGATTTCAGCTGCTACCTGTTTCTTCAGGAGTTCCCTGTGCCCTAAGATTTCCCTCTCTACACATTTGTTGTAACTATTATGTTTAAACATTCTGGTTCAATGCTTTAATATTAAACTCTTAATAACTGAATGATTTTGTTATCTTGGTAGTAAACTAACTAAAACCAACAGTCCTTCAAATAACATAATTAAATAAAAATATAAGTTCAAGTTGTTATACTACTGTACCAGCTATTTGTAACTGAAGCCTAATACCTATTTTGCAACCCCTCAGTGACTGAGGCAATAGGTTCACTAAAACCTTTGTATATAGCATATTGCGATACACATTATTATTTTACAGCAGCAGCCCCCCTACAGCCAGAAATAGTCCTACTCTTTGTTTAAAAATCCCATTATTTCTTTCCAGGTTGTCCGCGAGTACTTTCCCTCTGTGCTGTCCTTGGCTCAGACCCTTTTGAGATCGCCAGATGTGAGTGTGGTGTCGTTTGGCAGTCAGATGTATAAATATGCCTTTATGATATTTGACTCCTACTGTCAACAGGTAAGAGAAGGGATTCTATGTGTGTTTCTTCCTCCTCTTATGAGGAGCTGACTTTTTCTGGAGCATGGTTTCATTGGACATCTTCTGATTTCTCACTTGGGCAGTCATTTGTTAAGTATGAACCTAAACAATGAGTACTAGCTAGTAAGCTGTTTGACTCTAGGGAGCATCAGAGTCCAGAGACTTCATTTTTTTAGCAGTGTTGTTTATGGGAGCTTGATATTTGCAAATTGGCTGCACGTTTTTTACATTACAATGGTGGCTACACTTTAGAAGTACTTCATTGTGGTAGAACACTTAAGATTGTCCTGAGCTCATGGAAGGTTTTCTTTTATTCATCATTTATGGGATGTGGGCAACGCTGGCAAGGCCAGCATTTATTCCCGTCCCTAATTGCCCTTGAGAGGGTGGTGGTGAGCCGCCTTCTGGAACCACTGCAGTCCATGTGCTGTAGGGAAGGAGTTCCAGGATTTTGACCCAGCAACAATGAAGGAACGGCGATACATTTCCAAGTCAGAATGATGAGTGACTTGGAGGGGAACTTTCAGGTGGTGGTATTCCCATCTGTCTGCTGCTCTTGTCCTTCTAGATGGTAGCGGTCGTGGGTTTGGAAGGAGTTGTCTAAGGGCCCTTGGTGAGTTGCTGCAGTGCATCTTGTAAATGGTGCACTCTTACTACCACTGTGTGTCAGTGGTGGAGGCAGTGAATGTTTGTGGATGGGTGCCAATCAAGCGGGTTGCTTTGTCCTGGATGGTGTCAAGCTTCTTGAGTGTTGTTGGAGCTGCACTCATTCAGGCAAGTGGAGAATAATCCATCAAACTCCTGACTTGTGCCTTGTAGATGGTGGACAGGCTTTGGGGAGTCAGGAGGTGAGTTACTCACCACAGGATTCTTAGCCTCTGACCTGCTCTATAAGGTACTGTATAAATGCAAGCCTTTCTTATAGGGTAGTGATTGGAAACAGGAGCTCTTCTGGCTAATTATTTTTTACCCATCTCTAACCTTGGGAGATAGACTAGCTGTAGCACCACCCCTGCATGTATCTGCTAACTCATGCAAATCATGGATTGAACCTGGAACCACCCTGGGCTTTGTAGCTTAGTTGCACTTATCGTCTGAACTGTGGGATCTGTGTTTCTCCAGTCTTTCTGAATTTTATTTTCTTGGGCAGCATAATGGTACATTATGTTAGAGCTCCAATGTGATGTGCAAAGTAATGGTAAATTTGTACTGGCAGTGCTTAAAGGCATGGGGCCAAATGTGTGTACTGGTGTGAATCAGTTCTACATAATTAAGAAGTGGACCAAATCTCGTCACTCAATTTTTCAGAGTCATTGTTTACATAATTATTCAAAACTCTCCATGTACATTTGGATAAGCGCAAGACGCAGCCTGCTGCTGGGACCAGGAAATTGTGGTTCAGTGACATTTATTAAAGGGATGTGTACAATTAGGGGATGTGGTGGAATGGAGTGACCAAAACAAGCTTTGCAGCCTTGGGATGAACTTAGAAGAATGAATTCTGTTACGAGGACACTCAAATTTACTTTTCTACAACATAGCACCTAACAGCCAGCACTTACAGACATGAAGATTCCTCACCATAATACATACTGGAATGTTGGAAAATTGGGTGCCTTAACTTAAATAATTATGTGATTAATTAGTGAAGAATTATTATGAATAATCATTATAATTCTGAAGCTCTGTCTGCATCCAGGATTATCCTGGCCTAGATTGTATTTTGCAAGATAATCTGTAGCGACCTGGTATAGCAGATATCTGCCAATCACTACGTCCCAATTGAGATTCAAATCAGGGTCCTAAACTTAAGATGGCTCAAATGTGGCACGGACAACATTTCACAGCTTTGTCTCTACTGACTGGTTCTTGCTAGTCTCCTGCACTACTAGCCTCTGATCCCTTGCTTATAGAATCATAGAATCCTTCCTAAAGTGCGTGTAGATACATTCCCTTTCCTGTTGTCTCTAGACTGTGATTGGTGTCCTTGATCAGACTATGATAGTGTTAGCTGCAGCAAGGAATATCTGAATAATACTACAGTATCCATGCTATAAGAACTGGGAGATGAAGAACTAAAGCAACAAAGTTGTTCGCGAAGTTGAAGCGCAGCTTTGCTTTTCTGCTGGCATTGTCATATCGTAATGCTAATTGGCAGGTGTTGGGTCACTGGCTATGAGCCTAGCACTGCTTCAGTGTTGCTTCACCTATTAAAAAAATGAGCTGTTACACTTTGCTGTGAGGAATTTTTAATGTAATGCCTCTTGACATTTCATTTGTGAAGAATCAGAATGTGAAGAAACAAATGTTTAAAATTGCTCAGTATCTTACGTGGTTGACATTCAAGTTTCACAATTTGTTAAATCCAGAGAGTTTTTTGATTTATTTGTATCTCTGTACAGGAAGTTGTTGGTGCGCTGGTGACTCACGTTTGTAGTGGTTTCACTGCAGAAGTGGATATCTCACTCGATGTGCTTATAGACCTGGTCTCCCAGAATTCGTCTGCAATGGCTGTCTATGCTATATTTGTGAAGGTAGGTGGAAGGAATTCTGAGTAGAGAAGAAATTTTGTTTTGCATTTTACTTCCAAGAGAAGCAGTTAAAGTGTCATGGAATATGGCATAGCTAGAAAATATTCCATTCTCAGTATACCAGTGTCACTTGCTATAGAAAGAAAGAATATCCATTATGCTGACTCCAGTGAGTTTACAATATGAGTTGTGCCTTTGGCACAGGCACGTAGCAAAATGCAGGTTTTTCTTTTAATGGTAATCCTTGGCTCAGTGGTAGCAGCTTTGCCTTGGGCTCCAAATCCAATCCCTTTATGTAGTGAGTTAACTAAATCAAAAGGCCCTGTTATCTGCTTATCACTGAGATGGCGCGGATTTCATCATGATAACATTTTATAATCTTCGCTGGAATGCCTCAAGGGAATAAGGATTGTCACCGCCAGCAGTTTAATCGATGCAATTTGATGATGGTTTGATGCTTCGTAGGTTTACAAAGTTCTGAATCGGGTAAGGGGTGGAGCTTGCATATGTTTCCATTTTATAAATCACATTCTAATGCACAGAAATGATGAGGGTAGCCCAGGTTTCTTCAATCATCTCACCTGACCTCCCACCTGTCTCAGACCTTCTATTTTGCACTGCCTGCTCCACCCCATCTCTTCAACAGTATAAAACCTATCACATTTCTACCTCTCTTCAGCTCTTAAGCATGCGGACTCGAAACCTTAATTCCGTTTTTCTCTCTCTACAGATGCTGCCAGACCTGCTGAGTTTTCCAGCATTTCCTGCTTTTATTTCTCCAATAACTTAGTGTTTTAAAATACTCATAGTGGCAATTTTTATACTATCATTAGGAAATTTGTTTTTTTAATTCACAGGGTATCTTGGATTACATGGACAACTTGTCTCCCCAGCAGATAAGGAAGCTGTTTTTTGTCCTGAGCACATTGGCTTTTAGTAGAGGCCAGGATGGCAGCCACATTCAGGTAAGGGAGAGAATCTAAAAATCTCAGAAGACTCTTCAGTTTCCCTTCCCTGTGCTCCTCTGCCCTTCTGCATGTTTGGATGGATGGTCTGATTAAAATCTGCATTCGTGTCAGCATTACAAACTATTTTCTTTGCCTACAAGGACCAGCTCCTGTAATAATGTTTCATGTTAACTGGAGGGATTGCTAATAGTTACCTTGTCCTATTCCACAGGATGACATGCACATTGTTATCAGAAAACAGCTATCGAGTACGATATCCAAATACAAGCGCATTGGAATCATTGGGGCAGTCATGATGGTGGGCTGCATGGCTTATGACAGGTATCTTACCATATGTATCATCTAATGCTTAATGGCTCTGGGGGCCATTAAGTGCTTTACCATGGCTGTTGAAAAAGTGGATGGGTGGCTCTTTCACTGTTACTGAATTTTGCAGACATAAACCTCTAAATGAGTAGACAGTATTTATTTGCATCTAAAGTTAAATTCATCAGTGACCTTCTTGTGTGACATGCCTTCCTTAGCCAAACAACGGGCAGCAGGGTGATTCACAGGCTTCCAGTGTTCCTTTGTCAGCCAGGGATCAATGCACTCTGTATCTGAGTCAAGGTGTTCTGTCCTCAAGTCCCAGTCTAAAAACTTGAGCACGATCTAGTGCAGCTACCGAGGGAGTGCTGCACTTCAAAGATGCTGCCTTTTGTACGAGACCTTGAATCAACTCTGTTTGCTTTCAGGTGAACATAAAAGATCTCAAAGCACTGTTTTGTAGAAGGGCATGGGAGTGCTCCCAACATTTATCCCTTAACCAATATCTAAAAGATGGATAATCTTGTCATTATCTCATTGCTATTCATGGAACCTTGATGTGCACAAATTTCTACTGCACCAATTGAAAAGTACTTCATTAACTGTAAAGTGTTTTGAAATGCCCTGAGATTATATAAGGTGCTATATAAAATGAAAGTTCTTCCTTTCTTCTTTAATTGGATGTGGCAGAGACTTTCTGCAAATAATGTGAAAGTACAATATATTTGGCATGATGCATATATGTGAGCACAGTTGATACAATGGTGCCATTCATGGCAAAACATTGCAGCTTTTAAAAATATATTTGTTCATGGGATTTGGGCATTGTTGGCAAGGCCAGCATTTGTTGCCTATCCCTAATTGCCCTTGAATTGAGTGGCTTGCAGACCATTTTCAGAAGGCAATTAAGAATCAACCACGTTGCTGTGGGTCTGGAGTCACATGCAGGTCAGCTCAGGTCAGGACAGCAGATTTCCTTCCCTAAAGAACATTAGTAATCCAGATGAGTTTTTATGACAACCGACGATAGTTGTCATGATCACCATTACTCAGACTAACTTTATATTCCAGATATTATTAGTTGAATTTAAATTCCACCAGCTGCCGTGTTGGGGTTTGAACCCATGTCCCCAGAGCATTAGCCTGGGCCTCTGGATTACTTGCCCAGTGACATTGCCACTACATCATTACCTCCCCCCACCCGCCCCACACACACATAATTTCGTAATTTGGCAGGGTGTTCAGCACCTCCCATAGACTCTCAGCACTGATGTGAAGATGTCATAGTCAAGAATGAAAAATAGGTCATTTGTTGTGCACAAGCTTGTATTTTGTACATTTGTCATTATACAATGCCCATCAATTGTGTGTATTTACATTACCAATTGTTGTAAAGCTCAGGATGAATTTTAACAGCACAAACGAACTACTTTATAACTGGATTCTGTATAGAATTTCAGAAGATGCTATGAAATTGTTATCCCTGTAGCTAGATTTAAATGCACGTGCAATAACTAAATTCCTGAATGATGCTTCTTTTTCAGTAGTAAAATTGAACCCTCATCATCACATTTGCCATCCATGAGCAAGGAATCACTCAGACAGGTATGACCTTTAATGGAATTTAGAATTTACTTTCTCACCCTCTTCAGAGTTGCAAAAAGTTCCTTGGCTGTAAACATTACTTTTCTCAGGTATCTGTTACTTGGTACACGTGACCAATCCAAAGTGACTTGACTTGCAGTATTAAGTGAGATATTTTCTGTTCCAGTTTTCCATTTATTTGCAGAAATGGTGTTTGTAATGAGTATTTGTTGATGTTGCAAATGCTGATGTTCAAATATATTGTAGAATCAAAAGCATTTGTCGCTTCATTTTTATTTAAATTTTTAGAACATATATGGAAAGAAGGGTAAAGGAGCAATATACTTCAGTGAAAAAAAAACTTTTTTAATGAAAAGAATCTCGGAAATACTTCCCTTTTAACATTTTAGATTATAGTCTATTTTTCAGCAACTTTATTACAGTGATTCTACAATAGTGCAGCTGACTATTAGAAAGAAGAAAGAATTTGCATTTACAATGTGTTTTAACATAACACTCAGAAACATCCCAATACACTTCACATTAAATAAATTGCTGTGAAATAGTCACTGTTATGGGGAGATGGTGGTGTAGTGGTAATGTCACTTGACTAGTAATCCAGAAGTTCAGGCTAATTCTCTAGGGGACATGGGTTCGAATCCCACCATGGCAGCTGGTGGAATTTAAATTCAGTAAATCTGGTGTTGAAAAGCTAGTCTCAATAACGGTGAACATGAAACCATCATCGATTGTTGTAAAAACCCATCCGATTTCCTTTAGGGAGGAAAATCTGCTGTCCTTACCCGGCCTGGCCTACATGTGACTCCAGACCCACAGCAAAGTGGTTGACTCTTAACTGTCCTCTGAAATGGCCGAGCAAGTCTCTCAGTTCAAGGGCAATTATGGATGAGCAACAAGTGCTGGCCTTGCCAGTGGCGCCCTCATCCCATGAAAGAATAAAGAAAAAAATGCTGACTGGGACACTGGGAGAACATAAGAAAATGAGGCAAAAGAGCAGGGGTGACCAATTTTTGAGAGATCTTTAATGCCTACTTATCAACTGGAACAGATGGACATGGCCTCAGTTTAACATCTCTCCTGAAGGACTGCACCTCTGACAATGTATAGCTCCCTCAGCAGTCCTCGACTGAGGCCTGTCTGTTTGTTCCAGTTTAAATTAAGTCTCAACCTTCTGACTCGGAGGTGGGAGTGCTACCAACTGAATCAAGGTAATATCTTTTAACCAGAAGGATTTGATTAGTAAAATAGATTTCATTTCCAAAGATGTGGTCTGATCTTGATTGAAGTTGTAGGCATTATTTTTTTTATATATATATATATATATATTGGTTCATGGGGTGTGGGCGTCGCTGGCTATGCCAGCATTTATTGTCCATCCCTCATTGCCCTTGAGCCAGTGGTGGTGTGCTGCCTTCTTGAACTGCTGCAGTCTAAATGTTGTTGGAACACCTACCAAGCTGTTCAGAAGGGAGTTCCAGGATTTTTATCCAGCAACAGTGAAGGAATGGTGATATAGCTCCAAGTCTGGATGGTGAGTGGCTTGGAGGGGAACTTGCAGGTGGCGGTGTTCCCATTCATCTGCTGCCCTTGTCCTCCTAGGTGGTAGAGGTCGCAGGTTGGGAAGCTGGTTTATACCCCTGTTCAGCATATTATCTCTAGAACCAATTATTGTTGTGTCCTTGTTTTGTTGTACCTTTTTACTTATTCTGCACATCTTTCCCTAAGACCAACATGAAGATAGTTAATTTGGTTTTGTCATTGCCTTAATTTCTGAAACAATTTATATACTAAGGCCACAGCCCTGCTTGAACTGGTGCACACCTGCAGTGAACATTCTCCAGAAGCTGCTGCCCTCTACTATGATGAATTGGCTAACTTGGTGCAGAAAGGAAACCTGGATCCACAAGTGCAGGTAACACCATTAACACTTAGTCATTCACCAGTTCACTATTGGATACTCAGATCTGTCCTCAAATCTATCTTCCTACCTTGCCCGTCAAAAAGTTTTGTATCTATATTGATTCAAGTTTTCAATTTGGCTTCTGATTGGTCAGTGCTGAAGCAATCCATTTGCACAACCAAATCTAGGAAATGGCCATAAGTGTTATTGCGCTGTGCACCTGTGGTACACCAGCTCTTTAACTTGGATGGCTACAAGTTGATTTTCCAACTGCAAGCGACAGTGGAACAGCAGCATCTGAGTGTCAAGCACCAACCTCACAGCACTACCACAACAAACATGGGAAACCGGTAGTTCTTCTTTCCATTTGCTACTACTGTGCTACTGCAATGCTGTCCTAGAGGCTGCCAGTGACTGAACAGTGTCCAATGTTCCAGTCCTCTTACCACTATGGGTTGCGTTTGTATAATTGCATTTTACATGACCGTTCATTTTAGCATGCTGTTTGTAATATGCAAACACTGATTTCATAAACATGTCAAACTGAATAATGGTTAAAGTATTAGCTGGCCCAGATTAGATGCAAATCATTTATAGGTCATTGCTACATGATACTTATGGTCATGAAATATATTCATTAGTGGACCGATGGTACAGTGGATGTGCATGCAAATGGTTAAATCCATGATATTTTATCTGTTTCATATTAAAAGCAATTTTTTAAACATAGCTTTTTGTTTATGGTTAAGATATATTGACTTAAATAAAAGGAGATGGGAGAAAGAAAAAGTGGTGAGAGAAAATTATGTTTGTATATTGAGTGGTAGGGCAGGGGAATACTAGATTAACCGCAAGTACAATCTCTCCCTTATAATTATAATGTTGGGGCCAGTGGCTTTCAAAAATGTGCAGTAGTTTTCTGTACATGCTGATCCTGGTCAAGTAAGTTTAGAGGTTTATATCAGCAGATATGTAGATGCGCTGGCATCCAGCTATTGTCAGCACACTAAATTCTTGAAAAGAAACTGTTTTGATTTCTGCTTGCTCCCATGTACATCTGATTCTGATTCCCCATTTCACATACACTTCCTTTGAACCTGTGTTTATGGGGAGGTGCCAGTTGGAAGTCAGGCACATTCCTGAGACCTGAGAGAAGTCACCCTGTGCATTTGAACACAGCTCCAAGTGGCAGTTTTTGAGATCGAGGATGGAAATTGTGTGCCCTCGGTTGAGGATTGTAAATGGTTTAAGAAGCCCAAGAAACAGGGAAAAAGGAATGTGTATAATTGCAGAAAATAGGAAAGTTGAAGAGAACTGCCCCAAAATACAGTAGTGCCACAAGTGAAGGTGGGGAATCACAAGTGTGAAGTTGTGTTCTACTACTCTGTGATTTAGCATCAATGAGTTGTGCCACTTTGTGTATGTATGCATAATACACCTTTTAACAGTAGAATTCAGCAAAACATAGTCAACATTGAACCTTTGTTTTTGTTCACCTTTAGGAATTGATTGGAAGAAGTGTACTTGATGATTTTCAAGAGGATTTTGTTGTAGATCTGCTACCAGAAACGGAGAGGTAAACAATGAAAAGCATTTAGTATTATTTCTGGTTCATGTGTGGCCTAGGTTAAATTTGAGTTCAGTAGGACAATGTGTGTTTGCTTTTATAATGTACCCCTGTGGGGATCAGTGAATAGTTAGAATAGTTGATCATATATTAAATGCATTGATGTGTCAGCCTGGTTCAGTGATAGCACTCTGGTCTCTGAGTTTCAAGATTGTGAGATCAATCCCCACTCCCAAGACATCAGCACACTAGACTGTCCGACACCCCAGTGCTGTACTGGAGGAGTGCTGCATTTTTGGAGGTGCCATCCTTTAAATCCGAGATTAAACTGAGGCTCCATCTACCCTTTCACTTAAAATATCACATGGCATTATTTGAAGAACTGTGAGGAGGTCTAGCCAACATTTATCCCACAAACTACCTAAATCAGATGAACTGATCATTTATCTCATTGCTGCTTGTGGGACCTTGGTATGCAAGTCAGCTGTCACTCAAGTGTGACATTTTTCTGATTACTGCATCAACTATCATGCAGTCTCTCTCAAAGCGATATTGCCAATTGATGCTGAATTAGAGGAACTTTGGATTATAGGCCCTCGTCCATTAGACATTAGATATAGACTGCCTAATCTAATTTCACAGAGGTCCCTTACAGACAGATCTACCAGTCATGTTTGGATTTGAACCCAGAAGTGAGAGGCCTGTGTTTAATTCAATCCTTAGTCTCTCCCACTGTATAGTTTTATGAGCCACACGTAGCTGTTAAAACCCACACTGTTGATTCTTTCAGTAAATACCTGTTGCCACTGAAGTCCATGTTTAACTTGGATGAAGAGGACTCTGAAGGTGGGATTGTTATCAATCTTCTACCACTGCTATCCAATAGCATGACTAGCACTGGTTTTGAAAATGCAACTGGCAAACAAGGGGTCAAGAAGTAAGGATTTTTATTTATAAAGCCTTCATTGCTTTAGCAAGAATTTCTTAGAAAAGAATGGACAACATAGGTATGATTTGCTTTTATTCGTCATTTTTAGGTGTATTTCTCCAGTGAGTCTTGCTTCCTTTTTCCGCCTACTGAGATTCTGTGAAGAGGTGCAGCACAATGGAAACTTGGAGGAGATTGACGCTTTATTAGGTACGCTCTGAGGTACTTAATGCTGTTGCATTTGAGTAGTAAGGAAAATCAGTACTTGATTTTGGCTGAAGTCGGTGTTTTACCCCAGGTTTATTTTGTTGTCTCGTGGGATGTGAGCATTGCTGGTAAGGCCAGCATTTGTTGCCCATCCTTAAAGAAAGTTGTGAGCTGCCTTCTTGAACCGCTGCAGTCTGGTGGCAAGTCGTTTCCTGCCATATGGTTTCTAAAGTAATTTTGCAATTAATGTGATGAAAGTACGTTTCTTTAAAATTAGTAGTTATTTGCAAATGCATTTACGGGTAACAGGCCACTTGCCAATATCACGCTAACTTTGGCTGCTAGGAGGAATGCTAAAGTGGTCCAGGCCAACTTTCTTCCAAATTTGAATTGTTTTTCTCCTTCCTTGGTCACTGCCTAGCACCTATCTGTGATAGACCACCTACAGTTGGAAACACATGGAGACTTACAGATGCAGACCGATGTCCTGTCACTATGTAATGCAGCACATCAGAGTTCCAATATGCTGCGACCCTATGTAGGGAAGCACATCAATTGTCATGGATGCCAGTCATGGATGACAACGTTTCTCTGAGCCAAGAACAACTCGCTCTTACATCATGCTTTTCACGTGCCTTTACAGTGAGGTAGAATAACGTATGGTAGATGTTCATCTTGAATGAAAGAAGGGGACTGATGATGTTGAAATGGGGAAGCAGAGGCAGGGTCAAAGACCATTTTTAAAAAATGTACTTTATTCACATTAACTGCAAAATTGAGTGGAGAGAGGAAACTGGAGAGAGAATTGCACAGTGTAGGACCAGAGTGAGGGGTAAGGAGAAGCCCCAAGAGTGTGAGGCATGTACAGAAATATAAACCAGGAGGGGATTGAGTACGGACCACATGGAAAAAAAGAATTCTATTTTCCTACATTGACATCCCCATTTCCTGTCCAGAGCAAAGTGTGTCCAAGCTCCTGTTTGACAATATTCATTTTTTTTTTCCCGGTTGCTTCAAAATATTTGTGGAAAAAGGTCATCTGATGTGAAACTTGACAGAACCTCAGTTTGGCTCAAGAGGGTTCTCTTGTGGTCAAACCTATTACTGCAGCATTGCAGTGCAGATTTAAATTTTTGTTGCACGGTAGAATGTTCTGCACACTTGTTAAATTAATGAACAGAAATCTGTAACTGACAAGTGCAAAGATCAAAACGGCATTAAAACAAACTTTGATTTATTGCTTGCTCCCTGTTCTGAAGGTATGAAATCTTAATAAGGTACAGTTCCAAACCTCCCCAAACCTCCCTGTCGCTTGCCATTTTAACACTCCACCCTGTTCTCTTGTCCACATGTCTGTCCTTGGCTTGCTGCATTGTTCCAGTGAAGCCCAATGCAAACTGGAGGAACAGCACTTCACCTTCCGACTAGGCACTTTACAGCCTTCCGGGCTGAATATTGAATTCAACAACTTTAGATCTTAAACTCCCCCTCCCCCCATCCCCACCCCGTTTCTCCACCCCACCCCTTTTTTTTCAATAATTTATATAGATTCTTCTTTCCCCACCTATTTCCATTATTTTTAAATCTAAAACTAAAACTTTTTTAGTCTTTCCACCCCACCCCCACTAGAGCTGTACCTTGAGTATCCTGTCTTCCATTCTTAATTAGCACTTTTCTCAGACAATATCACCACCTTCAACACCTCTTTGATCCTTTTGTCTGTGACATCTTTTGATTATCTGCTCCTATCACTGCTTGCTTATCTCCACAATCACCACACCCTCAACTTCTCTCTCCCCCCGCCCCCCCACCTTAGACCAGCTTATATTTCACTTTTCTCCTAACTATACTCAGTTCTGCCGAAGGGTCATGAAGACCCGAAACGTTAACTGATTTCTTCTCCACCGATGCTGCCAGACCTGCTGAGTTTTTCCAGGTAATTCTGTTTTTGTTTTACAGTTCCAACATGATTAGGGACCATAAGTATACAATAGTCATTGATAAATCCTGAAGGGAATTTAGATGAAACTCCTTTACCCAGAAAGTAGTTAGAATATGGAACTCGTTACTTTTTTTTATTCATTCACGGGATGTGGGCTTCACTGGCTGGGCCAGAATTTGTTGGCCTTGAGAAGGTGGTGGTGAGCTGCTTTCTTGAGCTGCTGAAGCCTCTATGTGGTGTAGGTACAGCCACTGTACTGTTAGGAAGGGAGTTCCAGAATTTTGACCCAGCGACATTGAAGGAAAGGCGATATATTTCAAAGTCAGGATGGTGAGTGACTTAGAGGGGAATTTCATGATGGTGGTGTTCCCATCTATCTGCTGCCCTTGTCCTTCTAAATGGTGGTGGTCGTGGGTTTGGAAGGTGCTGTCGGAGGAGCCTTGGTGATTTCCTGCAGTGCACCTTGTAGATGGTACACACTGCTGCTACTGTTCGCAGGTGGTGGAGGGAGTGAATGTTTGTGGATGTGATGCCAATCAAGTGAGTTGCTTTGTCCCGGACGGTGTCAAGCATCTTGAGTGTTGTGGGAGCTGCACTCATCCAGGCAAGTGGAGAGTATTCCATCACGCTCCTGACCTGTGCCTTGTAGTTGGTGGACAGGCTTCGGGGAGTCAGGAGGTGAGTTACTTGTTGCAGGAGTCTGAACTTCTGACCTGCTCTTGTAGCCACAGTATTTATGTGGCTAGTCCAGTTCAATTTCTGGTCAGTGGTAACCCCCAGGATGTAGATAGCGGGGTATTCAGTGATGGTAATGCCATTGAACATCAAAGGGCGATGGTTGGATTCTCTCTTGTTGGAGGTGGTCATTGCCTGACACTTGTGTGGCACGAATGTTGCTTGCCACTTGTCAGCCCAAGCCTGGATACTGTCCAGATCTTACTGCATTTGGACACGGACTGCTCCTGTATCTGAGGAGTCGCAAATGGTGCTGAACATTGTGCCGTCATCTGCAATCATCCCCACTTCTGACCTTATAATGGAAGGAAGGTCATTGATGAAGCAGCTGAAGATGGTTGGGCCGAGGACACTACCCTGAGGAATTCCTGCAGTGATATCCTGGAGCTGAGATGACTGACCTCCAACAACCACAACCATCTTCCTTTGTGCTAGGTATGACTCCAACCAGCAGAGTTTCCCCTCGATTCCTATCGACTCCAATTTTGCTAGGACTCCTTATGCCACGCTCGATCAAATGCTGCCTTGATGTCAAGGGCGGTCACTCTCACCTCACCTCGGGAGTTCAGCTCTTTTGTCCATGTTTGAACCAAGGCTGTAAAGAGGTCAGGAGCTGAGTGGCCCTGGCGGAACCCAAACTGCATGTCAGTTAGCAGGTTATTGCTAAGCAAGTGCTGCTTGATAGCACTGTTGATCACTTCCATCACTTTACTGATGATGGAGAGTAGACTGATGGGGTGGTAATCAGCCGGGTTGGATTTGTCCTGCTTTTTGTGTACAGGACATGCATGGACAATTTTCCACATAGCCGGGTAGATTGCCAGTGTTGTAGCTGTACTGGAACAGCTTGGCTAGGGGTGCAGCAAGTTCTGGAGCACAAGTCTTCAGTACCATTGCTGGAATATTGTCAGAGCCCATAGCCGTGCATTTGGCCGTTTCTTGATATTGCGTGGAGTGAATTGAATTGGCTGAAGACTGGTATCTGTGATGCTGGGGACCTCCAGAGGAGACCGAGATGGATCATCCACTCGGCACTTCTGGCTGAAGGTTGTTGCAAATGCTTTATCTTTTGCCCTGATGTCCTGGGCTCCTCCATCATTGAGGATAGGGATTGGGATAGAATTCAGAAATCTGGAGTGCAAAGGGACTTGGGAGTCCTAGTCCAGGATTCTCTTAAGGTTAACTTGCAGGTTGAGTCGGTAGTTAGGAAGGCAAATGCAATGTTGGCATTTATTTCGAGAGGACTAGAATATAAAGGCAGGGATGTGCTGCTGAGGCTTTATAAGGCTCTGGTCAGACCACATTTAGAATATTGTAAGCAATTTTGGGCCCCGTATCTCAGGAAGGATGTGCTGGCCCTGGAGAGGGTCCAGAGGAGGTTCACGAGAATGATCCCAGGAATGAAAGGCTTAACATATGAGTAACGTTTGAGGACTCTGGGTCTATACTCGATGGAATTTAGAAGGATGAGGGGGAATCTGATTGAAACTTACAGAATACTGAAAGGCCTGGATAGAGTGGACGTGGGGAAGATGTTTCCATTAGTAGGAGAGACTAGGACCCGAGGGCACAGCCTCAGAGTAAAGGGAAGACCTTTTAGAACAGAGATGAGCAGAAACTTCTTTAGCCAGAGAGTGGTGAATCTATGAATTCATTGCCACAGAAGGCTGTGGAGGCCAGGTCATTGATTGTATTTAAGACCGAGATAGATAGATTCTTGATTGGTAAGGGGATCAAAGGTTACGGGGAGAAGGTGGGAGAATGGGGTTGAGAAACTTATCAGCCATGATTGAATGGCAGAGCAGACTTGATGGGCCGAATGGCCTAATTTCTGCTCCTATGTCTTATGGTCTTATTTGTGGAGCCTCCTCCTCCAGTGAGTTGTTTAATTGTCCACCACCATTCACGACTGGATGTGGCAGGACTGCAGAGGTTAGATCTGATCCATTGGTTGTCGGATCACTTAGCCCTGTCTATTACTTGCTGCTTATGATGTTTGGCACGCAAGTAGTCCTGTTTTATAGTTTCACCAGGTTGATACCTCATTTTTGGGTATGCCTCGTGTTGCTCCTGGCATGCCCTCCTGCACTCTTCATTGAACCAAGTTTGATTCCCTGGCTTAATGGCAATGATAGAGTGGGGGATATGCCAGGCCATGAGATTACAGATTGTGTTTGAGTACAGTTCTGCTGCTGCTGATGGCCCACAGCGCCTCATGGATGCCTAGTCTTGAGTTGCTAGATTTGTTCGAAACATATCCCATTTAGCACGGTGGTAGTGCCACACAACACGATGGAGGGCATCCTCAATGTGAAGGCAGGTTTTGTCTCTACCACGACTGTGAGGTGCTCACTCCTACTGATCTGATGCTTCTGCAGATTGGTGAGGATGAGGTCAAGTATGTTTTTCCCTTTTGTTGGTTCCCTCACCACCTGCCACAGACCCAGCCTACCAGCTATGTCATTTAGGACTCGGCCAGCTCAGTCAGTAGTGGTGTTACCAAGCCACTCTTGGTGATGGACATTGAAGTACACCATCCAGAATGCATTCTGCACCCTTGCCACCCTCAGTGCTTCCTCCAAGTGATGTTCAACATGGAGGAGCACTGATGCATCAGCTGAGGGAGGGCGGTACATGGTAATCAGCAGGAGGTTTCCTTGCCCGTGTTTGACCTGATGCCATGAGACTTCATTGGGTCAGGAGTCGATGTTGAGGACTCCCAGGGCAACTCCCTCCCGACTGTATAGCGCTGTGCTGCCACCCCTGCCTGGTCTGTCCGGCCGGTGGGACAGGACAAACCCAGGGAAGGTGATGGTGGTGTCTGGGACATTATCTGTAAGGTATGATTCCATGAGGATGCCTAGTCTGTGAGACAGCTCTCCCAATTTTGGCACTAGCCCTCAGATGTTAGTAAAGAGGACTTTGCAGGGTAGACAGGGCTGAGATTGCCATTGTCGTTTCCGGTACCTAGGTCGATGCCGGGTGGTCTGTCTGGTTTAATTCCTTTTTTGTGACTTTGTAGCGTCTTGCTAGGCCATTTCAGAGGGCATTTAAGAGTAAACCACGTTGCTGTGGGTCTGGAGTCACGTGTTGGCCAGACGAGGTAAGGACAACAGATTTCCTTCCCTAAAAGACATTAGTGAACCAGTTGGGTTTTTACTGCAAGTAATTGAGGCAAAACGCATGGATACAGTTAAGGAGAAGCCAGATAAACAAGAGGAAGAATAGAAAAATAGAAAGATCTATGGTTAGATGAAGTGGGGCGGGAGGAGACTGAACCTATTAGGTAGAATAGCTGGTTTCTGTGCTGTAATTACTATGCAATTATTCAGAATCTCTCCCAAGTGACCAATCTTCACATGTGAGTGTAGACGATTAGTATCAGTGACCCATTCTTATCCAACAGACTTTCCATAGAATTACATCAAAATTAGGAAGAGGCTATTGAACCCTACTGTGCATGTTGCTGTTAATCCTCCACATGAACAGTAATTCTAACCCTAAAGAAAAATAGAAGATGTTGGAAATGTTGGAAACGCTCAGCAGATCAGGCAACATCTCTGGAGAGAGAAACGGAGTTAGCATTTCAGGCCAATGCCAGTTCTGACAAAAGGCCAATGACCTGAAACGCTAACTCTGTTTCTCTCTCCAAAGATGCTCCCTGACCTGCTGAGTGTTTTCCGGCATTTTCTGTTTTTATTTCAGATTTGCAGCATCCGCAGTGTTCTGCTTTTGTTTTAGTCCTAATCCTACGTGCCTGCTCTGTCTCCATGTCCCATTATTTACCATTTCTTCAACCATCTCTTCCAGCAAATTACTCAATAAGAGACCAGAAACTGGGATCTGTTATTTTTTTTCCACTCTCTCCATAGCCCAGTGATGTAGAAGCCAATTGTAATGCCTGCTGACATTCTGGCTGCAATCAGGCATTTTAGATTTCTGTCTGGAGCGCTGCTTAGTTTAAACACTAAAGAATCAGGAGCAGGAACCCAAACTACTTTCGTTTCTTTCCCCCCGCTACTCCCCACAAGGGGATTGGGGGTCAATTGTAGCACTTCGACTGTCAGGAGAGATCAGCTGACCTATTAAGGCGATTGTGTCTGGAGCTGTGGTTTGCACAGTGCAGCTGCACACTGTCTTTACCTGCTGTATCATAGTGAAATTTCTTTAAAAATAAGGCTCATCAGTCTTGTGGTAGTGTTGGGTTCCTCAGAGCCTATTCAAATGTGTACTGGTGCAGCGCTTTGGGTTTTTGTGCAGTTTCCATTTCTAAGATGAGTGTGGAACAGCTGCTATAAATAAAACCACCCTGACATGAGCAGGTTGGCCACCAAGCTTGCACCAAAACAGTCTTGGGTTTTCTGAAATGGGAACTTCCGGCACAGACTTGATGAGCTGAATGGCCTCCTTCTGTGCTGTGTGCTGTTTTGTGATCCAGTTATGCTTCTTTGGGACTTCTATCTCAATTTCTACTCAGAACTATACTTTGTCACAAGAAATGTAATCCGCATAGTGCTGTATTTGTTTAGTTACAATGTACATTCCTCAACCAGTGCTAACATGGTGATGGGCACATATGGTGCACAATGCTGGGAGCTCTTTATTAACCCATCTGCAATAGAGGGGTGCTCCAGACCTTAGTACAAATTGCAGTGTTTGAGTTACAAATTCATATTTTAGAGAGATGGAGGGAGAAACACTGAGTCTATCCTTGCACCAATTCTTATTCGTTCTAGCAGTGGTTGCTATACAGTGATTAAGACTAGGAAACTGGGCTTATTTTTACCTCTCTAACTAGAGGGCTGTGCCACTAAGACTGCCTTAGCTGAGATCTGCTAACTTAGGTGGGACCATCCTGATCTGTACCACTCAGCTAAATCGCCTGAGAAATTGGGTGAGTCATGTTTTTAACAGGGCTGTTAAAGCTGGGAAGACCAACAGTGCAGAAGTGATATTGGTCTAATGCCTATAATAATACTGATCAACTTTAACAGCTTCATTTGACTGGTCTTGTATCTTAATACATGTAACACCACCACCTGGAAGCTCCCCTCCAAGCCGCTCACCATCCTGACTTGGAAATATATCGCCGTTCCTTCACTGTCGCTGGATCAAAATCCTGGAACTCCCTCCCTAACAGCACTGTGGGCGTACCGACACCACATGGACTGTAGTGGTTCAAGAAGGCAGCCCACCACCACCTTCTCATGGGCAATTAAGGATGGACAATAAATACTGGCCTAGCCAGTGACGCCCACATCCCATGAATGAATTTAAAAAGATGTACTTCACAGTAGATTGTCATGGAGTAACAAGTACTGTGTAATAGCATATTGACACAAATGGCGCACTTGATATAGACTACATATGAATTGCATAGCAGCGGTTTAGATTATGGTGCAGATCATAAAAGGTGAATCATTTTTAAAATGTCATTATATAGCACAATATATAAGTGAATCTTGCCGTATGATCCTGTGTTTGAAAACGTGAACTGGCATTTATTGTGAAAAACCGGCCAATGCATACACCACGAGTCTTGCGACCTTTGGCTTTACTCAGCTGACCATCTTATTACAGGTTGCCCACTTTACATGACCAACCTGGAACTGGTGGAGAAGGTGGAGTCGCTATCCAAACAGGAGCGGGAACTTCTATGCTCACTGCTGTTTCACACCCTCAATTGGTTCAGAGAGGTAACAAAACAAGAAACATTAAGTGAGCTGGTGTTAGTCTGTAGTGAATTAGAAAACTTGTTTTGGTCTTTAAAACTCATTCTGTGATAGCCATGTACAGAATTGGTTGCTAATCAGACTCCTTGAATTACAAAGCCTAAGTAGGCAAGACGGTTGCACAATACAGTCCAGTGTGGCTGACCAGCTATGTGCACAGAAAGACAGTTCTATGTTTTCATCCTTGTGATTGATTTTTTTCTCTACTTTTCAGGTAGTGAATGCATTCTGTAAACAGCAGGATACTGAGATGAAGGGAAAGGTACTCCTCCGGTTGCAGAACATTACACATTTGCAGGTGTTATTGGAGAAGTGCATAGCAGGTTTGGCATAGTTTATGCTCTTGCATCCCTGCATGCTTGGC
Organism: Cetorhinus maximus; assembly: GCF_964194155.1. Taxonomy (NCBI): domain Eukaryota; kingdom Metazoa; phylum Chordata; class Chondrichthyes; order Lamniformes; family Cetorhinidae; genus Cetorhinus; species Cetorhinus maximus. Next base: position 11,454,848 of record NC_135884.1, on the reverse strand, counting down.
CATTTAGTGCAGTGTCTCATGTGCAACATTTTATATGAACATGTTTCTGTACTTTTGAGGTTTTCTGGGTGATTCTGTGTGTTGGAGTTGAGCATTTATAAGGTGGTGTGAAAGCCACATTTATACTTGACTTGATATGAAGAGGTTAGTAATGTAGATTTTCTATTATACTACTTAATTTTATTGCCTTCTCCTTTTGAATTCTCTATATAGCATTTCAGGTGAGATCTGTCTATAGTCATTCTTCCTGTTTATAGTTCCACTAGCTGAACTTCAGCACGCCACGTGATCCCAAACTGAAATTGTCAATTTAATGTTGACGAGTTTCATATTGAGTACAGTGTGGCTGATTCTGATATGACTCTTTTTATTGCACAAGAGGCAGGTTGAGTGAGCCCGTTGCCTGTTTAATGAAAGCAACTGAAGGGCCAATAAGTTATTCTTCTGTTGGGCCTTAGTACTATACTTGTGGTAAGTTGCCTCAGATGCAAAGCTGCTTATCAACTGGGGGCAGGAGAAAAGGGGGAAATCTGGCAGCAGAGATGAGCTGGACGAGTTAAGTTGAAGATGGGTTGGGGCATGGGGGACAGACCACAGAGGTTCGGCCCTTTAGCTCCTGTTGGCCTCAGCAAAGATTTTTTTTAAATAAACAACTAGCCATCCCCTTTATTGAGCAGCCTCTTTATAGGAAACTCATGTTAGGCTACTCTACATTGGATACCAGCACACATTTTGCTCATTGTTACTTGAAAATTTGTATGGACTCCGAGAGACATTAATTTCCTCCATTTACACTGCCTGATTCCAAAAAGGGGTGATGGCAGTAACAGGATGCTGATTTTGAGCTTTGCATCCCAATTGCCGATTAAAATGCAATGAAAATGAAAATCAGCCCAATATGGCTGATATGAAGTGAATTAAATCTGGAACATTTGTGATTCTTCAGATGAAAGCCTCTTTTTACTAGTTTGAGCAATTTGAACAGGGCACAAGCTAAAGTCTTTGTGTATTTTAGAACATGCTTTCCAAAGTTAATCGGAAAATGATGCAGACAGAAACTATTTTTCTTCCTCATTGTAATGTTACTTATTTTTTATTTGGGTGCTTAAATTGCTACTGCTATCTTTAATTTTCAATTTGAAGGTTCTAACCTGCTGTCATTTCTTTTAACATTTCAGCAACACCTGGATATGTCCCCCCACTGGCAAACTTTGACTTGGAGATCACTGAGGTTCCTCTGAACATAGCTCCTGCAGCACCAGCTAAGAAAGGAAAGAAAGGTGATCAAGGCTTGGGGAAAAATAGCTTCTGGTAGTTTGGGGAATGAGCAGGGAAATGGGACTCAACAGAAAGTTCTTTGAGAGCCAGCGCAACTATGACCTCCCTTACTCGTCCCAATTTTTTTTCTTCAGATCATATACCATCCGTGACCAAGAAGATGATTTATGGTCTGGTCCCAGGGTTCAGGTAGTCTACCAGTGTGACTCCAGTTGATGCAGTTTCCATTTTCCTTTTTCCCTCTAATAGCTTGTTTGAGGGGTGGGGCGGGGGAGGAGATAAGGAGGGCTCTGAGTTGGTCCTGTAGTACCTACTCAATTTCAGATGGAAAGTGAGTTTCCTTGCTGGGCCAGTTAGTCTATCCAATGAACAGCTCAGCTTTATCAGGATCTGAAGCTTCAGTCACAGGCTATACTGAGTTAAATGATCCAGGCCAAGATGGCACAAGGGAGTGGAAAGTTAGGCAGGTTCCCTGCTGCTGACCATAATTCAATGACTGTCGTGGGAAGGAATGCATATATAGATGTTGTTAGGAAAGTGATTGAACTCTGCTGTGATTCCCCATTCCAATTGAATGGCCTGCAAGTATTTGTTACACATAAGGAGTGGCCACTTGGCCAGGGTAGCAGTAAGTTGCTGGCGTCTTTGGAAGCGAAGCCAATGTCTTCGGCAGAGTAAGAGGGGAAAAATGAGCAAAAAATAAAATACCAATAAGACTCCTGGGCGTAAGGGTCTAATATCAGTTAATTCAGAGCTGGTAGGAGTTAGGCCTGGATTTTCGCAACAACAGAGAGCTTCTCTGTTGTTGCAAAATTGGTGGAAGAGGTAGAAATCCGGAAGTCATGCCCCTGAGCGTGGCATGTACCATTTTCATGGGGTGGGTCATGTTTCGCAACTTTCACAGAGGCAACCGCCCATATAAGTCAGCAGCTACCTCCACTGATGTCTGATTTTCACAACCTAGGTGTGTGAAACACGATGTGCACAGATTAGTCCTGGTAGGAGCAGGCCTAAACTTTGCGGAGTCCTTTGGAGAGGTGGGGTACCCTTTTGGAGAGGCAGATCCTCCTTTGGAAATAGTCTCGGGACACCTTTTGGGGAGTTCAGCTGCCCTTCGGGAGAGGTAAGGTGCCCCTTGGGATTGTGAAAGGCAGCCTTGAATGTTCATAAAAAGTGCATGAACTCATTGGAACTGTCAAGAGAGCTGTCAATAGGACCTGTCCAGAAGAACAGGCAGAAGTGTCAAGGCATTTAATACTCCTGCCCTTTAAATCTTTGAAAAAACTGTGTGGTATGTTTAAAAAAAATCATTTCTTCTTATTTCACTCTGCCTGATGACATAAGCCTGGGGGTTATCATTACTCGATTTGTGCTGCATGACTGATTTCACAACCATCCATTATAAAAGTGGGGTGCCTTCCATTTCACAGTTTGATTGACAAGCCTGGGTATGGACTCTTTGGAAGTGGGACCATAAATTCCAATGCTTGTTTTTATAAGGGATTGAGCACTTGAATGAAATTTTTGCTCTTTCAGGCATTATGTTGTTGAAGGAATGTAAATGTAGTGAATGGGTTTTATGAATGTGTGTGTTTTTTAAATAAAGTCTGCAACAGACATTTAGAATTTTATTCTATTTAATCTCAGTATGGCTCCTGTGAGTTGGCACAGTAGTCATAAGGACAGAGGGTGTTTGGTGGGGGGGGGGAATGTGTTGCTTGAGTTGGCATTAAGTTGGAATAGGGGCTATAAAGGACTGGGAGGTGGGTAGAGGGGCATAGGTTGGCATGGAGGTAATGAGGGGTCATGGGTAAGGGCAGAGAGCTTGAGGTAGCTTGGAAGGGGCATGGGGAGTGTGTGGGGTTGAGCAGGTGTGAGTGGTGAGGACTTGGGGGCTGGTTTTGTTTTAATGCTTTTTTAAGAATCTTTGACAAAATACAGATGTAACGAGGTAGGCCTTCCGTCCAGCCCACCTTCACGCCCGGCAGCCTTCGCACTCGTTCTGGGGTCACCCGGCCCGACTCTCGGAGAACCCCGCCACCCCAGAATGAAAATCCCAACTTCCAGGGCACTTTCTCACGGGCCGGGCCTGCGGAGCCAATCCAGGAGCAAAAATTCAGGCCTTGATGTTTTGTTTGTTTTCTTCCAAGATCAAAAGAGTAAGAAGAAGCAGAAATCTGAGGGTAACAAGAATTCCTCTACAGACAGTTCTCAGACTGAGGATCCTGCAGAAGAAAGTCAAGTGCAATCTGAGAGTACACAAGGGAAGGTACAGTTAACAAGGATAGGCAGGTGTTTGGCTTTGACCTTCACTGGTACCCTGCTCCTGCGAAGCAATGACTCATTCTCTCTCTCACTTTCTCTGTTTATCTCACTTTCCCTGTTCATCAGAATGTGTGCCTCACTCAGCACCTCCTCACAGATGGGCAGATTAGTAAATGAGGGTCTAAATCTGTGTTCCAGCATCCCATGGTTGACTCATAGCTTATCCACCACAAGATCAGTGCGCTTCCTTGAAATTTCTCCTTTGTGTTTTTTTAAACATAATTGTTGTAGATATAGAGTGGTTATGTTCATTTCTGCGATGGGGTAAGAGTGACTTGCTAGGCTAGTTAACTTGGTGGATGTTGATGGCCAGTGCTTTATGTATCATTGATGTTGCCCACACTGGTTGTAATATAAAAGAGTGAAAGTTAATAAGTGAAGATCCACAATTCACTGTTAGGAAATATCAGTGAATGTGTGTCCTTTAAATATCTAGGTGATGTTTCATGCAATATCATTATGCATTCTGCAGGAAAACACTGAAGAAGGGAAGGTCTTTGTTAATTTGCCTAATTACAGAGCCTACTTTAGAGAGCTGGATACAGATGTGTTTTTTGTCCTACAATGTGGTCTGGTAACCAAATCCCTACTGGACACTGAGCTACACACCAAGGTCAGTGTATGGATAGTCCTCATCTTGTTGTCATCAAGAAAGTTGTCTTTAAGATTCATAAGGCAGTTTAAAAAATACTCTATCCACTTTATTCTGTTTCTTGTATAATAGTAATATACTTATACAGAGCGAGAACATATTAAATTTATAATCATCCAAACAGTTCAGTTCTGAGATAATTAGCTAGTACTGTAACGTTGCCCATTTAATCAGACTAATAGTATAAATTAAATTGCAAGGTAGTGAGCTAAATTAACCGAAAATGGCTGCTAATTTCATGCTGACCCGTAGGCCTGTATCAATTTTGATGGTTGTTTTGTCTTGTAGGCTACTGAAGTTGTACAGCTGGGGTCAGCAGAACTAGTATTTCTTCTGGAGGACCTATCTCGTAAATTGGATTACATGTTGGTAGCAAATGCTACTAAGAAAATGCTCTTCTTAAAGGTACATATATCATTAAGGTTGAAGAAGTACATTATAATCGGAAGGATTATATGACTTTTTAATGATAAGTTAGATTCTCTGGAATATGAAAACACAATATAAAATAGTTCACATGCTGTAATCTTTGGCCAGATAATAGCCGTAAACAATTTGTAATATACGGACAGTATTCTGTACTCTTGGGTCCAGCTTTGCAAATCTTTTCCAAATGTTTCTTGTTCTATTTTTATTTGATACATGAGAAAGACTGAAATCCTGTCATCTCTCATCTGTTGTTTCATTATGACTGAAGAACTGTTTGAATTTGACTTGACCTATGTTGCGCTTTAGTTGTTTCAGTTATAGGTGGCTCTGTGCCAAATCCCATTGCTGCACTAATGTCATGTGTCTGTGAGAGACTATAGATTCATCTTAACATTTCCTGCACAATAACCTCCCTGTCTCAGTCAAGCTGTTGCTGAGAGACTGGAGGGAGGGAAGTAGGAGAATGAGACACTTATTCCTAGGGAGGCCAGAAAACTGTCATATACCTGGTCTGGCCTACATGTGATTCCAGACCCATTGCTGTGGGTGGCAGATTTCCTCTCCTAAAGGGCATTAATGAACCAGATGAGTTTTTATGACAATTGGCAATGGTTTTGCCATTAGACTTTTAATTCAACTTTCACCATCTGACATGGTGGGATGCGAACCCAGGTCCCCAGAGAATTACCCTAGGTCTCTAGATTACTAGTCCAGTGACAATACTGCTATGCCACCACCTCCACGTAAAGTGTCAATAAGTGTTCCAGACACATGATGCCTTCTTCTCTCAGTTGTTGAATTACGTAATATAGGCAAGAAGGGAAGAAACTATGAATGGCATCAAAAGTAGGTTTGAAAATGGGATAAAGTGGAGAAACAAAGTTGCACCTTAACATTGCAGCAAGATCCTGAACATTCTCAGATATTATTGCCACTTTAGTCACTGATCCTTGCTTCTATGAACCACTCCACCTTTACTTGTGACCCCTCTCTCCATTCAAAGACTTAAAAAATATCTCTCTTCAACCAGGCAAGAAGCTTCAATATACCCTCTTAAGGGAGGAGGATTGTAAAAATGCAAGCTGTTTTGTTGTGTGTTTTCACTGGAGCAATCCAGAGTCCTAAGCACAAAATCGAGATCAACACTTCATTGCAGTACCGAGGGAATGCTGCAGTGTCAGAAACCTTTCAGATGAGACATTAAACTGAGAGGACATTTGCCCTCAAGTGGAGGAAAAGATCCCATGGCACTATTTCAAAGAAGAACATGGAAGTTCTTGGTGTACTAGCCAATATTTATCCCTCAAACTAATCACTAAAAAATACAGATCATCTGGTCATTATCACATGGCTGTTTGTGAAATCTTGCTGTGCACAAATTGGCTGCCATCTTTCCTATATTACAATGCACTACATTTCAGAAGTCCTTTATTGGTTGTAAAGCACTTTGTGCATCCTGATGTTATGAAAGGTGCTTTATAAATACACATCTTTATTTCTTTCAATGCGTTTGTATTGTCTTTATCCTGTTGGCAGTGTGATAGCTACAGTGTGGATAAATGAGAGTTAAACCCTGTATATTTTTAGAAGCATGTTGTCCTGTTTACTTCTCTTCACACAGGTTAAAGGAGATCGAGATGTCGGATTTTCGCATCTGCGCCAAATGACTTCTCAAGCACTTGCTCAATTTGCTGTAGAGTTGCTCAATCCCTTATGTAACCATTTGGAAAATGCTCACAATTACTTTCAGGTAAAGGCTAGTGTCTGTGAAGACGTATAATTAGCCAGGGCAATGCAATGAGATTTTGAAATTTGTTGAGTTTGCTCCCGAGCCCTGAAGGCAGGTGGATTGCACTTTCCTCTAAGTCATGTGTTGTTTATTCCTGATCAGTAAGATATAGGATTTCTCTTCAACACATAAAATAAAGGGTCAATTTAAAAGGTTAAAATGTAAGTTTGCTCCGTTGATTCTCCTTTGCGATGTTTCCCAACCTCAGTTGTGTTGTTGTGGTGAGGGACTGAACTTTTGAAGACGCAGCCTTACAGGAAAGGATGGAAAATGAAAGGGGTGAATGCCATAAATTCCTCATATATAGATGATGGTAGCTATTTATAAAAACCTCCGACCAGAACTCCAGTGTTTATTTGTGGCTGGATTCAGGGAGGGACTTCAGGGAAGAAAGAGAGTTTAAAAAAAAGTTACACCTCAAAATGCAGCTGAAACAATACTCCACTGATAGTTCATTGGGCATTCACACACATTGTAAGGACTGAAATGTGCATTCCGAAAGGTCTCAGATTAATTTCTTACTCTGTGCTAAACTATCTGCACTTGATCTCAAGTCGGCTAGGCACACGAAAGATCAGACAGATTTCCAATCTTGATTACATTCCAGTGATTTTTATTTTGGAAAATACGTGTATTGGATGTTAGGTTAGAATAGGATCAGGCTGCTTATGAAGTCCCCGAGGTTAAACAGCCATCTGACAATCAATCTCTGGGCTCACACACGAAGCTCGACTACTTGAGCCAGATACTGAAGACTGGTAGTGGGACCCAGCATGAGTTAGCTCCTTCAAGAGATGGATAAAAGCTGTGGGGACGTGTAACCAAGACCACTTCTGAACCAAGAAGGAATGTGATTCCTTCGACCCACTCGATACCACTTTCTAACCATATGTGTGGTAGTGTATGAAAATCCCGCTGTGTGAAAAAGCTGCTTGTGGCTTCTGCAAAGTATGCAAAAATTTACCAAGTTAGGGATCACAAGGTGAAATCATCCCATTCAGGAATTGATTTAGTTTATTGAAACTTCAGTGAACGATGAACCCCTTATTTTAGATTTGTGGAGTGTGTTGCTGAAGACAGACCATTTTCCTTTTAATTTGATACTGTTTTTGGTATGCAGATGGTGATTGCTGAGAACAATGGTGTGGTGGATGTTCTAGGAGCAGATGTAAAAGAACATCAGCGGATGGCTACATGCTATCAGTTACTACTTCAGGTCTTGAACACACTCTTTGCTTGGTAGGTACAGAGCCTGGGATAGTGGAGGATTGGTAGAGGCTAATTGAAAGAATTGATGAGTTGCACCGTGGTCTTTTAGATATGTTTAATAAAACTCAATCACATAGCTGGTGTTACCTTCAGCCTGTGTTCCATTCACGGACATGGTCATTTGCTTAAAAAGACAGGCTGTGTATTAATTTTTAAAGTTAGCGTCTTCATTAAGATGTGAAGACGTGATTGCTAGAAGTGAGCCCAGGCTGCATTTAGTAATCATCCTAGCATTTAGGGGCTTTAGTTGCTGTGCTTATGGCCAGCTTGCTTGGGTCTGGAGTTGAGGCATGGACATGTGGTCAACAGGGATATCAGTTATTCGATCAATAGTTCAAGCACAATAGAACATAACTGAGTGGTGGCAAATCCCATTATCTGCTGTAAGGTCTTTTCCATTATACCAGATAATCAAGCTTCCACAGTATTTATCATCATCTCAGAAGTTACTTTGAACTGTCATGACTTGGTTACTGACACACACATGCAAATCCCTCAGCACAGCAGATAAAAATAACATCTGCACTAAACTGAGCAAGGAGAGGGTTTCGTTTTGGGCTCAGATATAGATGGGGTTTCTTTAGCGTTTGCCTGTTACCCTAAAAATGCCACCATAGACTGTTATCTGTAAAAATCACTCTTGTTTATTTACAGATCCGTACATACCTCAGTACTGCACATGAGGTTGTACCCACCAGATCCATCTCTTAATCATGTGACATTGCATCACTATGACAGCAGTAGCTACATCAATATCAGGTGCTCTTGACGTTACCCTTTACTCTACATCTCCCCCCAAGTCTTTATCACAACTATATACATACTCCTACATCTCCTCACAAAGTCTCAGACTTTACAGGGTTAGACTCTATGGTGCCTTAACCAATCTCCCTGATCTGGTGCTGGTTTCATTTCGAGGTTGAATATGAGCTGCACTCTCTCGTCATTCGATAGGAGTGTCTTCCACCTGGGTGGTTGTAGAGTTTCTACTTGTTTCTAGTTCCTTGTTTCAACCCAGATCTAAGTAGTATGTCCAAGATTCCATTGGCTTCTTTCCCAATGATATCAAGGCTCTTCGGTTCCTTCTGATATTTCCCTGATCCATCTAAATCATATAAGATCTCAGTTGTAGAGCTCTTTCTATTTCAGTGCCTTCTTTCTGTTGGTCTCGTATCCCCACACTCTCCCCGGGCAGTAACGCTTTCAAGTCTCATGCTCCATGGCTGAATTTGAAAATACGAGCTTGACTGTGTCTTTGTTGCTCCCCCACGCTTCCAAACTTCCTCACAATCATGTGAGGTAATGTTAGGTTGTAGTGTTTGTTGGAGCCCTGGAAGTTGCGTTTGAGCTGTCTTCCCATCAATAGTTCTGATGGCGAGAACCCGTTTTTTAGCGGTGAAGTTCTGCAGTTAAGAAGGACTAAGTTAATATCTTTGTTGTTTTTCATCAATTCCCTGATTGTTCAAACTCCTCTTTCTGCTTCTCCGTTTGATTGAGGATATTCAGGCGAACTAGTCACATGCATGAAACCATATTCCTGCACAAACAGCTCATTAGCAAACTGAGGACCTTTGCCCAACACCACGTGTTGCGAAGATTCTTCTTGGTGATGTAATGACTGCCTCTGCCGTCGTACTGTGCAGTCTACTTACTTCAAACCATCTGGAGTAGTGGTCAGTGACGATGATGAACTTGAATAAATCCGTTCCTAGGCGCTCCCATGGCCTCGTAGGAAAGGTAGATGCTGCAAGTGGTTCGCTCTGCTGCTGGCTATGTACTGTACACGTAAGCCAATTTGTGATTAACTCTTCAATGGAATGACTGGTGCCTGGCCACCTTGGTGGACTTTCTGTAGAATGTCTAGTCGAAGCGATTTTGGTATATTTTGAAAATTAAGAACTCGTCATTGTTTATGAGATGTTTTCTCTGTTCGAAGTACAGTATTGGTCAAGTACAGGATTATTTGGAGTGTACTCTTGCCATCCGTTCTGGCAATACTTTTTTATTTTGATGCGCTCGTCATCCTGCCGTTGCGCTTGCATAATCTCTTGTAGTCTTTTCTCAGTGGCTGTTAAGTGTTTGGTAACAAGTGAAGTATATGCTTCCCACTCCCTCAAAATTTAAATCTTCCAATTTGACTCCTTCCATTGGTATTCTTAACAATGCAGCTGCTGTCATCTGGTACTTCCCTTGAATGTTGTCAGTAAATGAATTGCATCTCATGGGTCTTGGCCTAAAGCGTTGAATTCTAGGCATGGTTTTTGCAATTTCCTTTTAGTTAAGAAGGGTAACTAAAGGTTTGCGGCCGGTTTCGATTTTAAACCTTAATCCCTTGACACAATCCGAGAACTTCTCACAGGCCCATGTGGCTGCTCATGTTTCTTTCTCAGTGGTTGCATACCCCTTCTCTGTGTCTGTGAGAGATCTTGAGGCGTAATAAACTGGTCGTCTTTTTCCTTCTTTTTGAACTTGAAACAGCACTGCGCCCAGGCCTGTAAATGATTCATCCACTGCTACAGTTGTTGGCAACTCAGGATCATAGTGCGCTAGAATTACTGGTGAATTTAGGATATTTTTGATCTTGTCAAAAACATTTTGCTGGTCCATGTTCCAGCACTACTGGTGACCTTGTCATGACAGCTCGTTAAATTCTGCCAAGTTTGGTAGGAATTTGCCTACTTTGTAATTCTGTGATGTTTTTAAGCTGTGGAAAACGCTCCAGTGAACTTGGATTTCTGCAGGTCAGCCATAATTCCCAAAGCTTGCAGAATGTGCCCCAAGAATTTTATTGTCAGTTTTGCTAATTCACATTTGTCGTTTCATGTCCAACCTGCTTCTTGTACAATTGCTCTCACTCGACGGTCATGTTCTTCCTTTGATGAACTGTGTACCAGAATGTCATTTGGCATATTACTCCATCCATGCCCTTCAGGGTCTGAAACATTGTTCTTTAGAATATCTCAGGTGCAGAAGCAATTCTAATTGGTAACCTGTTAAAACAATAATGACCCAATGGGGTGATGAAAGTAGTTAACAATCTGGATTATTTGTCCATAGGCAACTGCCAAAAGTAGCTGTTAGCATCCAATTTTGTGAAGAGGGTGCTTTTTGCTAATTTGGCAAGACTTTCATCCACTGATGCCATCAGGTGGATCTCACGCTCTACTGACTTGTTTAATTGAGTCAAGTCCGTGTAATGGTTCAATTACAAATAGTGCAACAGACCGAGCTTAGGAAGCAAAACAGAGTAGTTGTATGTGGGGAAGCGATGTGCCTTGGGGAAAGAAATGGGCGGTTGGCATGCCCATTTTTCGTGGGCTTTTGCTTCGCTGCGCTTTCTCTTTTTTTTGGTCCGCATATTGAATGGCTTCACTTTTTTTCCCAAGGGACATCGCTTCCCCACAATCACTCTGTTTTGCTTCCTAAGCTTGGTCTATGCGCTATTTGTACTGCCTTTGTGAGAGTTAAATCTTCCCTCATTTGCAAAAGATCTGATAGAGTTTCATCTAAGACCCCAACAACTATAAGATCGCGTATTAATTCATCTCTAAGAATCCAATAGTCGCATTCTCAGCAAGCCTGTACAGGTTATTTATAAATGAGTCCGTGGATTCACCCGTGTTTTTGCCTCTTCTTATTAAATTTTGCTCACTCAATGATCAAATTTTTTCAAACACTGAAGTACGAACAGAACGCCTAGAGGGCTTCTTCATATGAGCCAGAAGCTTCACCGACACCCTGTCTTGCAATAACATCATCTGCAATGGTCCCTATTGCATAGAATAAAGTACTGACCTGATCCTTCTGTTCCTTCTTGTGCAAACCTGAAGCTGTTCTGTATCTGGAGAATCTCTTCTTCCAATTGTCTTGGTGTTGAGCCTGTTACGAGCTTTCAGCACTTCTGGGAATGGCATTGTAGACTCCATGCTTAACCTAACCTCTGGATCTGTTGCTGCTTCAGTAGTTTGACTTGTAGTTTGTGATCTCTACTCACTGCTGTCTGGACTCCAGGTATGTGTGTGTTTGCATCTGCAGTACCTATGATGCTCCGTTTTCAGGTGAGTATCCAATCTTTTCTCTTCTTGTCCTTTTTCCAAGGATTTGTAGGTTGGGTCTGCAGCCTTCTCTTGGATCTTTGTGCTCTGTCTGCTGCCACCATGTTTCGAATGGTGCACGTGTATAGTCAACAGAAACCACCAGGTGTCACCATCGTCTTGGGTTTGACGTCTAGATGTGGTTTCTTTAGGGTTTGCCTGTTACCCTAAGAATGCTACCATAAACTGTTATCCGTAAAAAAACACTTGTTTACTTACAGATCTATATGCATCTCACTAATCTACATGAGGTTGTACTTCTGCTTCCCACCGGATCTCCGTCTCTAAGCCATGTGACATTGCATTACAATGCCATCAGTAGTTACATCAGTATCAGGTGCTCCTGATGTTAACCGTGTACTCTACATCTCCACCAAGTCTTTATCCCAACTATATACATACTCTTACAGAGAAATGAGGAAATAGAGATTCTACAATTAAGCAGTTGAAAATTGGAATAATTGATTCCACACTGGGATAGAATTAGAAATAGGAAACTTTACTGGTATAGTAACAAAGTTGGTTTATTGTTTCTTTAATCATGCAGGTGTGGATTTGCTCAGCATGGAAACCGTAAATTACTGAAATTAGCCCTTGGTGTCCTGGCAAACAGACTTAAAACAGGAGATGGTGAATTTGAACTGGAAGAGCTCGTCAGGTATTATGAGGAACTTTTCAGTGTTATGACCATGGTGTAAAAACTTGGGTACCGTGCTCCTGGATTTTACTTTCCATGTTCGCTTTTGCATATTGTAGCGTTACAGAGCGGGAGGAGGTTACAGAGATGGGGAGGAGCAAGGCCATGAAGGGATTGAAAGATGAGCATGAAAATTTAAAACACCAGGTATTGGGGGACTGGGAGCTAATATATGTTAGAAAGATGGTAGAATGATGGGTGAGTAGGACTTGCAGGATCGGATATGGACAGCAGAATTCTGGACTTGCCTAGGCTGATTGCACAGTCGGGCACCGTCAGCAGAGTGCAGCACAGAAAGGAAGTGCATCTAAGGAATCGTGAACATGTAGCCACAATTTTCCAGAAATTAATTACTGGCAATGCGCATCCTGTGAGCACTGCTCCCAGTTGACATTGCCAGTTTGCAGAATTATACCTTTTTTTTTCTCTTTTCCCATGCTGCCATCTATTTCTGACCATTAGGCCAAGCAAATAGATTGTGATCATGCCTCTGCCGGTGCTGATGTTGAGCCAAATGTTGGTAAAGTTAGTGACATGGCAACGGTTTCATGCAGGAGAAGACAGTTGGCCCACCTAGTCAACCCTTGGTGCATTTCTAAATCCCAATGTTGACAAGGATATGTCTAGTTCCTTATTGTAACCCATTAAAGGTTTCTTGTTCCACCACTAGTAATCTGTATGGTAGTGTAATGGTTATGTTACTGGATTAATAATCCAGAGAACATGAGTTCAAATCACACTATGGCAGTTTAGGAATTTGAAATCAACTTTAAAAAAAAATCTGCATATAAAAAAGCTGGTTTCGATGTGTCAACGAAGCTGTCGGAAGCTGCCATTAAAACCCTACTGGCTAACTCATTTATTTTAGGCAAGGAAACCAGCCATCCTTATCCATTCTTGATTAAATCTGAGTTCAGTCCAATGACAACATGACTGACTGTTGTCTGCCTTCTGAACTGGGCTAGCAAGTTGCTCCATGGTGCCAACCCAGTACCTGTGGCTCAAGCAGAAGGCCCGCCACCAGCAACCCGGGATGGGCAAGAAGTGCCAGTTGTGCCAGCGACATTCACATCCCAAAAAAGGATCAAAGGGCAGGATTTTACGTCCCACGGGTGGATGCACGCCTGGGTGTAAAATCACGTGCGATCTTTCAGTCGGCAGGCGCACGCGAGAGTCGCTAGTGCGCCCGCCGACAATTAAGAGGCCCATTAAGGCCCTTAAGCAGGTAATTAATCTGTATTTTTCACTGCCCGTCCAACCGTTCAGTTTCCAGAAGTAATATAAAAAAAATGTTTTTTAAACATTTTATACATATCCCTCTTCATGTTTCTCTCATTTTTAAAATTCCTATTTTTGTGTCCCTAATTCTTCAGCTCCCTGAGGTAGCTCTGTGTCCTCAGGGAGCTTTTAGCATGCTCCCCAGCATACACGCTGGCACCCCCCACCCACCTCCGTTTCTCAGCGCGTGTTTCACGCTGGCTGGCCGTTAATTGGCCAGCCAGCGTGAAACTGTGGCTGGGGCTCGATTGCAAGCGGCGGACTGTTTGGCGGCAGCTCCTGGGCCCACCCTCCGTGCCCGCCCGACGACCAGAAAATCCTGCCAAAGAAACAAAAAACTTACCACCTTTTTAGTTTAAAATATTGTTTCTTCTGCATTTTATAGTTCCGTTTTGTCTTTAATTTGCAAATATGACCTTTCTTGCTTAAATTTTGTATGCAGCAGAAATTCTTACTAACTTATCCCAACCTTTTATCATTTTAAACACCATTACCATGTGCCTTCTCAGTCCAGCAAAAAGAGAAAAGCCCCAGGATAGCGAATCTTCCCTCATGTGTCATTCTCTTAAATCCCAGGTTCAGTATCCACTCCAATAATTTTTCTTTCTGAAGATCTCTGCACGGTACTCCAAATGTGGTCTCACCAGGATCAAATGCCATTTTAAAATGACCTCTTCGAACTTGTACATTTTTCTCTTTGCTATGCATCCCAATATTCTGTTTGTTTCTTTCAACACCTGGGAGTTTGAGCACATTGATAAGTTTGGGAGGGTAAACCCAGATTAAATTGAGTTTAAAAGACCTACGGAAGACTTTCTATAACAGACACCGTTTTAAATTTAAACGTTCATTTTCTTCTCGTAAGATATTTTCTCAACCTTTGAGCTCTCGCTCCACCAGATTTAAAAGCTTTTGTTAATCTGGCTGCAAGGGAGTGGATTAGAAATCACTGACTTTCTCCTTTCTTTTAATTATATATTTTTAATTCTGTCTCACCAGACAAGTTCTCAAATTTCACTTAAATTGAACATTCTTCAGATAACAAAGCATGTGAAATCTGTTATTAGTCTGCTTAGGAAATTCATTCTTTTGTAGCTAACAAAATATTCTCTCAATTCCAACAGGCAGACTTTTCGGTACCTACAGAATTTCCATAGCAGCATTCCTCGCTGTGCCTCAGCGGTGACCCTTACCCAGCTTCTTATTGTCATAGCTGAGAAATCTCTAGATAACCAGTACAAGGAGAAAATAGGTTTGTCTCAACTCTTCTGCCTTTGGTTTCACATTTATAATTTGGGCTGAGGATGTGGGAGAGGACGAGATTGTAGGTTAACAAAGGAAGAAGGCAGCTGGAATCTATTTGGCCACGAGCAATCTCTGAGAGTCGTGTCTGGCTGCCAGTGTTGTTTTGAAATTATGAATCCACTCAGTTTGGGGAATGACTATCCCTCCATTTGTTTTCGCTGGCTTCTTTATAGTTGTTTATATTGGTTGATATAGGCAACATGAGCACTTTACAGTGCAACAGCAGCAACTTGCATTTAACATTTTAAACCCTCCCAAAGTGCTTCACATGAGCGTTATGAAACAAAGTTTAACACCAAGCCACGTAAAGAAATATTAGGGCAGATGACCAAAAGCTTGGTCAAAGAGGTAGGTTTTAACAGAAGAGAGAGAGGTGGAGAGGTTTAGGGATGGAATTCTAGAGCTTACGGCCCAGAAAGCACGACCGCCAGTTGATGAGAAATTAAAATCAGGTTGCACAAGAGGCCAGAATTGGAAGTGTGCAGAAATCTTGGAAGGCTGGAGCATGCTACAGACAGGACACTGATCATTGATACACAAACATTGCTTCTTCAGCTACTTTGAGTGCACTCCTCTCCATGAGACCATGTATACCCTGTATTTATGGGGGCTGACAATGTTATAAATGTACACCGACAATATGATTTACACAGCAAGCACGTCTTAACATTCTCTTCTGTTGCTTTGATGTCTGTTCTGATCAGACCTTGCATTTGTTTCCTTGTATCTCTGTGATTGCATTCTTAAACATTCTTAACGTATTAGAAAAACCTTGAGCCAATTTACATATATGACAAGAGTAATTTTGTATTGTTGATATGTATATCTATATTATAAAGATTTCATGAGTGTTTAAATGATTGTACTGATTGCTCACCTTTCAGCATCAATAGCACGAGGTTTCTTGTGCCAATCTTGGGTTCTGCCCAGTGGGGAAAAAGAGAAAGGCAATAAATACAATGAAGCTCTGGAAACTCTCCTATGGTAAGTACAATCAGTGACCTTCACTCCATTGCACTGCCAGAAGTGGGTATGTTTGCTGATCACTGCACAATGTTCAGTACTATTCGTGACTCCTTAGATGCTCCTCTACAGTCCATGTCCACATGCAGCAACACCTGAACAACGTTCAGGCTTGTGCTGATAAGTGGCAAGTAACATTCAGGTCACACAAGTGCCAGGCAATGACCATCTCCAACAAGAAACTAACCATCTCCTTTTGATATTCAATGGCATACCACTACTGAATTCACCATCATCAACATCCTGGGGGTTGACCAGAAATTTAATTGGGCCAGCCATATAAATGCAGTGGCGACAAGCGCAAGTCAGAGTCTGGGAATTCTATGGCGAGTAGCTCACCTCCTGACTCCCCAAAGCCTATCCACCATCTACAAGGCACAAGTCAGGAGTGTGATGAAATGTTCTGCCTGGATGAGTGCAACTCCAACAACACTCGAAACTCGACAACACTCGAAGCTCAATACCACCCAGGACAAAGTAGCCTGCTTGACTGGCACTCCTTAAACTTTCAATCCCTCCATCACCAGTGCACAATGGCAGCAGTGTGTACCATTTACAAGATGCACTGCAGCAACTCACTAAGAGTCCTTCAGCAGCATCTTCCAAACCTATGATCTCCACCGCTTAGAAGGACAAGGGCAGGTGCCTGGGAATGCCACCACCTTCAAGTTCCCCTCCAAGCCACACCATCCTGACTTGGAACCAAATCACCAATCTTTCACTGTTGCTGGGTCAACAACCTGGAATGCCCTTTCTAGCAGCACTGTGAGTGTACCTACACCACATAGATTTCGACGGTTCAAGAAGGGGCTCACCACCACTACCTCGAGGGCAATTAGGGATGGGCAGCAAATGCTGGCCTGCCGCCCCATGAAAGGGTAAAAGTAATCAAATTAATTGACTGGGATGAAGATGAACCTCTTTTTATCCGTCTCTGAGGGCAAGTCTAAATTATTGAGACTGAGGTAAACATTACCTTTTATTATGACTTGCTTGTTTGCGGAAAAGCTTAGATGAATGACACTCTGATACCACCTGCTAGGGCATGAATGAGAGTACCCAACCTCCTTATTTTCCTGACTTCTGGTTGGTGTTACAGTAAAACTGTTATTTGAGATCAGAAATTAGTGTTCATCGCGCAAGCAATAATCCAGATCCAACAGATCTATGGCATCCTTGGGCTCCAGTATACCATGGCAGCTTGTTTTTTTTCCCACTAGGTAAGTCACAAATACTCATTTAATCCCCACACCTTTTCTCTACCTTTTTCTTTCTTCTTTCAATTTAATAGTGTTGCAGGAATTAGCAATTTAGCCAGGTATATCTGTTTACGAGACAGAACCGCATTCTATCACCCTTCAGCCAGAATGTTTATACATCAGTGTATTGTGGTAGTGAGTCAATGACTAAATATTTTTGGGCACGTAGAATACGTTTGGGAGAAGTGAGTTGGTTTATTTATAGATACTCGGTGTATAAATTTATTTTTTGCCTGAAACTTTCATTGAAACTATGTTCAGTGTGCTTTTTGCGATGTGATGGCTATGTGCTTTCCAAAACAAACAGAAAATTTTGGATACCGAATTGCTCTATATCACTCACGTTGCTAATTTCCTTTTAAATAGCTGCTTTAACAGGCCTAGAGAATGTTGTTTGCTTTTCCTCTTTTACTAGGAAATGTTGTGTGGAGGGGAATAGAATAAAAGAGATTCGCAAAAGATGTGAAGTATTGCTATGTTGGGTAAACATTGAGTAATTTGATGGCTAATTTTTGTTTTTTTACCACGTTTGCAGTATTTACCTGAAGCATGCAGACGACGTGTTGAAATCTGTGGAGGAAATTGCTGGTGTGGGCATTCCTGAGCTGTTGAATTCGACCAAAGACGGAAGCTCAAATACATTTCCAACACTGTCCAGGTGCGATTGGTTTGTCGATTGTGCCAACCTTAGCATATTTGAGGTTATTGCATAACCAGTAGCTAAGATCAGACAATTCAGTTCCTTGATGTTGCAATAGCTGACAAAGCTCTCTTACCACCCCCACCCCGACCTGCTCTTCCCCACCCCTGCCTTCAACTAGTCTCCGCAGTTCTCAGCTGGGGGAGATGGTGGCATGCTGCAATTGACCTCCAAGTTCTTAAGTATGTAGAGGAATGAAAATATTGCACCCAATCATTGTACAGTGCTACCTGCTGCAGGTTTCTGATGAGGACAGCGTTAAAGTCAGCATACTGACACTTCCTGTTTCTGGTCTCACTCGGATGAAGTACCCAAGGGCCAAAAATGCCTTTAAAATTGTATCCCATTATGAGTCAATGCCTTAAGCAACAAAAAATATGCGAGGGCAATATCAAATCCTCCAAGCTAAGGTGGACCCCAGATGAGGCAACATAGTTTTGAGCAGAAGGATGGTAGAACTTGTGCTTTCATTGGCCATTGCCAGCACAATATTTTCTGAAGCTGTAAATTATCTGGCGAATTGCCATTGGGAACGTTTTGTTGACTGATGTGGAATGACCGAGGAATATCTTGGCTACCCCATTGAGGGAATAGTGCATGGGAAGTGGAGAAGACTACCAATCCAATGATATTAACTTGATTTGAATTGCACAAGCTAATAACCAATCACAGCAATACTGGCAGTCATGGTGAAGTATTAATTTGAAACAACTAGCCTTGAAAGTGGAAGAACACCATAAGGGGAAAGCCATAAGCTGTGTATTTAAATCAAAGCTTGCTTAATATGGGGCTTGTGGTGGTTGTTGCTTTAAGGCCAGCCTTGCTGAGTAAGGATCATGTGTTCAGAACAGCCCATCAATACCGAGCACCAGGAAGCTTATAAGGAGCGGTGTTTCCCTAGTCTGGAGAGTGTATTGTAGCCTTGGCAGAGGCCTGCAGCTAATCCAGCAGCTCTAAATAAAGTTCGTTGTTCAACTAAAGAAGCATTTCGGTGGTACATCTCTACATCTAGCGATGAGGATAAATGATCCTGGTGCTACCTCTCGCCCTACAACTGAGTATCTCGTTTTAAAGAAGGAAAAATATATATACTCACTAGTATGTCTCTGTTTGGGAGGACCAGCCCATGTGACAGCTCTACTGAGGACTGGACTCAATTCATTGAGCGCCTTGGGTTTTGTTTCCAGGCCAAAGAAATAGGGGAGGCGGCAAAGCGCAAAGCAATTCTCTTGAGCGTCTGTGGAAGTCAAACCTACAACCTTACTCAGTCTCTCAGCCCCAAGTGGGCCCAACTCCACATTGTTCAGTGAGCTCGTGGATTTAGTGAAGGGCCACTTTCAACCCAAACCATCAGCCATTATGCAAAGATTCAAATTTAATGCGAGGTTAAGGGCCCCAAGCGAATGGATCGCGACTCATATTGCTAAGTTGAAGCAATTGTCAGAGCATGGTGATTTCGGAGTGACCTTGAATGACATGCTACGGGCTCGGTTAGTTTGTGGTGTGCACAACGACGCCATTCAGCTTCAATTGCCGGCAGAAGTCGATATAAATTTTAAACGAGCGATGGAGATAGCGCTGGCCATGGAAAGCTCTGAAAAAAGATTCACAGGAGCGACAGAGCTTGCAAAAATGACACCGTTTACCAGTTAGGGCCGGGAACCTGCAGCCAGGCATGGCGCCAAACCGCAGAAGCAGCCGCGAAGTGGGAATCATTTCCAATTACCCAGAAATCAGCGATCCTGAAGTTAAAATGTTACCATTGTGGGGGCTAACCACACTCCTGTGGTGAAACACGTATGTTTAAGGGAGGCCGAGTGCTATTACTGTCGCAAAAAGAGGACATTTGATAAAGCAGTGCAGGGCTAAGTCCAGACTGCCAAGTAATCAGCCAGCAAAGATGTTCGAAGTACAAAATGTGAAAGAGCCTGAAATAACCGATTCTGACATTCACTCTCTTTTTAATCTTAAAGGAGTCAAGGCAAACCCTATTACTGTCACACTCCACGTAAACGGGAAGCCTCTGCTTATAGGGGTAGATCCAGGGGCATCAGTGATGGGTGAGCGCGTATTTCAGTACCTGAGAGAAGGTACCCGACCCTGAAGCCTGGAGAGAACTTCTGCTCAGTTGAAGACTTACATGGGAGAAGCCATAAAAGTAAAAGGCACCGCCATGGTACCTGTGAGCTATGGGCAGCAGTCAACCCAGCTCCCAGTAATAATAGTGACGGGGGAAGGACCAAGCCTTCTGAGCCATGATTGGCTAAAAGAAATCAAGTTGAATTGGTCGGAGATTTCTCAAGTGTGGGCAGGGGGACTGCTGGAATTGTTTTAAAAAAACGACAGCATCTTTTTCGACGAATTAGGAAAAGTCAAAGGCTTGCAAGCCAAGATTTATGTTGATCCAGAGGCAACTGCCCAATTTTTTAAGGCAAGACCGGTACCATATGCCATAAGAGAAAAAGTAGATGCTGAGTTAAACAGGTTGGAGGAACTAGGCATCATTTGGCCGGTTCAACTTTCGGAATGGCCTAGCACCTTTCGTCCCCGGTCTGCATTTGCGACGATTATAAGCTAACAGTTAATCAGGCCGCCAGGCTGGATAAATATACAATTCCAAGAATTGAAGACTTGTACGCAAAGCTGGCCGGAGGTCAATCCTACACTAAGTTGGATATGAACCACGGGTACCAGCAACTCGAGTTAGATAACATATTGCGGGGTTATGTCACAATAAACACATAAAAAGCCTATTCCAGTATACCTTCTGGCGTTTCCTCAGCGTGTGCAATATTTCAAAGGACGATGGAGAGTTTGCTACAGAAATTACCATGACCATGTCCTCTTAACTGGATCGACAGAGGCCGAGCATTTAGCAAATTTAGAGGAGGTATTAAAAAGATATCTGGAAGCTGGAGTCTGCTTAAAGGAGAAGTGCACTTTCCAAGCCACCGAGATAACCTATCTGGGGCACCGTATAGATGCATGTGGATTACACTCCATGGAAGAAAAGGTTAAGGTGATAAAGGAGGCGCCTTCCCCCACAAATATCACTGAACCCAAATCATTTTTAGGGATGGTAAACTACTACGGGCGATTTTTATCCAGCTTATTGACTGTACTGGCCCCCCTTGCACATTGCTGAAGAAACACCATCGTTGGTCCTGGAAGGCTCCACAGGAGGCAGCCTTCAACAGAGTGAAACAACTGCTGCACTCCTCAACCTTGTTAATGCACTTTGACCCTTCTAAAGAATTGATATTGACCTGCAACGCCTCTTTATATGGTGTTGGTGCAGTATTGCCCCATGAAATGGACAACAGCTCTGAGAGGCCAAAAGGTTACGTATCGAGAACCCTCTCAGTGGCCAAGAAAGGTTATTCGCAGATCGAGAAGGAAGGACTGTCAATAGTCTTTGGAGTTAAAAGATTCCACCAGTACTTGCATGGTAGGCACTTTACTATTGTCTCCAATCATAAATCGCTTTTTGGACCTTTTCAAAGAAGACAAGGCTATCCTGCCAATAGCCTCAGCAAGAATTTGGCGACGGGCATTAACTCAGTCTGCCTATAAACACACTTTCAAGCACCGACCTGAAATACACAAAGCGAACATGGATGCCCTTAGCCTCCTACCCTTGCAAGAAAGCATCTCGTGTACTCCTGTACCCCAAGAAATCGTCCTTGCGTTGAATTTTTTAGACACAGCACCCGTCTGCGTGAAGCAGATCTGGAACTGGGCCAATCGAGACACGCTTCTGTGCAAAGTGAGAGACCAGATACTTACAGGATGGTTAAATGAGCCAGTCTCCGAGGAAATGAAACCATTTTTTACCTGCAAATACGAATTGATTTGCCAGGATGGCACCATACCTTTGGGGAGCAGGAGTTGTCGTTCTTGTACCAGGCAGGAAACTGCTTCTAACAGAATTACACAGCACTCATCCTGGCATTTCTAAAATGAAAATGCTTGCCAGGAGTTACATGTGGTGGCCTGGTATAGATACAGATATCGAGAAGTTAGTCAAGCACTCTGAACAGTGCCAGCTGCAACAGAAGTTGCCAGCCGCAGCCCCGCTAACCCTTAGGAATAGCTTGGTTGACTGTGGGTGTGGATCCATTTAGACTATGTGGGTCCGTGCCTAGGCACATTGTTTTTGCTCATGTTTGGCGCACGCTCAAAATAGTTGGAGATTTTTGCCTATGTCGCATGCTACCATTGAAAGGTTACGCCAATGTTTTTCGACTCGCAGATCGCCCGAAGTCATTGTATCAGGCAATAGAGCCGTATTTACAAGTGCTGAATTTCAGAACTTCACCAATCTAAACAGCATTAAACACATCCGAACTGCGCCATACCATACGGCATCAAACGAAATAGCCGAGAGAGACGTCCAAATTTTCAGGTTGGGACTGAAAAAACTTGTCGGGAGGAACCTTGGAAACCAGAATCTCACGCTCCCTTCTTAGCACCAAACAATTCCACATACAACAACAGGAGTTCCACCAGCAGGACTGCTAATGAAGCGTCATCTCAGGACGGGACTGAGCCTCGTGTTTCCAAATTTGCCAGGGAGGGTAGGGAAGAACCAAGGTAATCAGAAAACAAGCCACAATTTGCATAGTAGAGGCCGGAAACTTATAATAGATGAAGCCGTATATGTAAGAAACTTCCGTAACAGTCCAAGTTGGATCCCAGGAATTATTGTCCGAGACCGGACCCCTTTCATACCAAGTAGACGTGGAAGGCGGGATCGTTGTAAACACGTGGATCACCTGAGGAGCAGGGAGACGCTTCCACAGTTAGTGTTGCCACCAAGGAATGTTATCGAATCCGTAAGCAGCGAAGTACCTGATCGACCTATTATAGACATAACTGTTGCCTCCATTGAATCAAATAGTGATGAACTGCCTGTTCCAAAAGAGGTACCCGTTAACGCAGTTCCTGTTATTGTCGATCCTGTAGGAGAGCCTCAGGCTGTAGAATTACACCACTCTACCCGGAACAGAGAACCCCCTCAACGACTTGATTTGTAATTACTGGACCTATGTATATAAATGTATAATCCGAATTCATGACAATGTGCCAGTGTGATTATTTCTAAGATTTTTGATATTGTTTTCTATTCACCTGTATAAAGTAATTTATGTAAATAAGGAACATAAACCAAGGGATTAAAGGGGGAGGGATGTGGTGATCGTTGCTTTAAGGCCAGCCTTACTGAGTAAGGGTCAGAACAGCCAACCAAGACTGAGCTTGGGGAAGCTTATAAGGGGCGGAGTTTTCCTAGTCTAGAGAGTGTATTGTCGCCTTGCTCGATGCCTGCAGCTAATCCAGCAGCTCTGTAAATAAAGTTCGTTGTTCAACGAAAGAAGCCTGTCAGTAGTACGTTTTTACAGGGTTTCACTTTAACGGTGCTTAATTTGGGTGCGTTGTAGCTGAATTAAACTGTGCCACCAAATGGCAGGAAACTGATGTATGCCGGTGGTCTCCTGCAGTGTGAACCCAATCTCACTGATTACTAAGTGTTATCAAGTGGGATCCAAGAATTCAATAACCGAAATGGAAGGTAATTGGAGAATGAGTCAACCCAAGGCCACTTTCACTTTAGCCAAATATTGAACACCATCAGAGAGTTTGCCACCCTTTTCAGTCATTATTTTGTGTAAAAAGACATGGGGGTGAAGAACGGGATTGAGGTTAGGAAAACTGGAAAAACAGTGAAATGAACTGCTTAACTTCCCTATAGGCAAACGTTCTTGGTCTTCTACCGGGTGATGATGAGGGAATTGGACAAGTCGGTAAAGAGCATTCCAGCTGGCATGCAGTCCGATTCCACTGAGGTAATGTTGATCTTTTGACATTCCACCACCTTGCAGCACTTCAGTTCTAATGATGTGGTTTGAAACCTGTCACCAGTAGCAAAATGGCAAAAATTGAATAAAAGAATATCAGTAGATTGCCTTTTAAAGACTTAACGGATTTAAGGTTGACTTGACATTAACAAAACAGTCCAGGAATAATGCATGTCATGGAGGGGTCATCAAGAGGAGGGGAGAAACATTTTTATTTGTAAGTTTTTTTGATACGCACTTGATATATTTTTGCTGTGGATAAGGGTCACTTACCTCTTTTTTTTTTTGTCTGACTTCATCCCCATGCACCAGATAGACATTGACAATTAAATAATTATGCAACCTGTTTATACAAAGGTTTGGAATGATGGACAAGAACATTTACAAAAGGAGTATGCTACAGCACTTAGCAGGCACAACATAAAACTATTGGTGAAGGTATGAACTGCCATTCACAAGCAATCAGATGAAGGGAGCTGTTCATATCGTAACACTAGAATGACGTGGAATGGGAAAAAATTGTGACTGTTTTAATACATACATACATACATATATGTTTTTTTCTTAAGCCGTGTCTATTTTAACTGGGCTGCATTTGGTTTCAGGTACAAATAGAGAAGCTGCTGCAATGGAATGTAGCTGTGCGGGATTTCCATATCCTAGTAAATCTCGTAAAGGTAACAAAGTGATTTATTTTTGGTAAGAGATGAGCAATTATCCTTACTTTTATCCCACTATTATTCTGACAAGAACATAGGATGAGGAGTAGGCTATTTAGCCTCTTATGCCTGTCCTGCCATTCAGTGAGATCATGGCTGATCAGCAACCTAACTCCTTTTTGCCTGCCCTTTTCCCATATCGCTTAATACCTTTCGTTAACAAAAATGTATCTATCGCAGATTCAAAATTCACAGTTGAGCTAGCCTAAACAGTTGTTTGCTGAAGAGAGTTCCAAACTTCTGTCACTCTGTGTTTGGAAGTGTTCCCCAACTTCACTTCACAGAGTAGTATTTGATTAAGACAGCAGGTGATTGAGCTCCTCCTTACCACTGTCACTCTGAATCGCCGGTAAGGACATACTTAAAAGAGCGTCGGGAGTTTCACTTCTGTTTTTTTCTTTGCTCTGTTTCACCTGCACCGATGCAGGTGAGATCAAAAACCTGAGGGAGTAGGAGGTTGAAGCATTACTATGGTGCTACATGCTAATGCCTACAGCAGGTTGTGTAATAGCTGTCTGTTTATGTAGCTTCATATTGTGAACCCTTGTTTTGGTATCTGTTGTTTGTACTGGTCATATTTCAAAGAAAAATGTTTTTACATTCATTAATGCTTTCTAACCATGCAGGTGTTTGACAGCAGGCCTGTCTTGGGTGTTTGTCTCAAGGTAATCAACTTACAAATTTGTTTTTGTTTGGCAATGGTGGCTCTAACTTTTTTACATAAAGAAAAAGAATTTGCATTCGTATCGTACAATATTGCATCATTAAAACATCTCAAAGTGATAATCAATTATAATACAATCAATTACTTTGTTCCTTGAAGTGCAATGCCTGTTATGTAGGCTAAAAGCAGTAGCTATTCCTGACCAGCATCCTACAATATATGTTTAAGATACATACAGGGAATGCATGTTATAAGTTGAGCAAGGAATGTTGACTAGGATACTAGGAGAACTGCCACTCTTGAATAGTGTCATTGTATGTTTATCATCTGCTTAAACAAGAGACGACACCTGAATTTAGCGTTTTATATGAACAATATGTGCCAGCCTTGGCTTAGAAGTAGCTGTCTTGCTCCTGAGTCTGAAGGTTGGAGGTTTAAACCCTGCACAGAATTGAGCAGAAAATCTCAATGACACCCCATGGGAGTGCTGTGCTGTCAGATCTGCCAGTTTTTGGGTGAGATGCTAAATTGAGGCCTGTCTGCTTTCTCAAGTGGATGTAAAAGATCCCATGGCACTATTCAAAGCAGAGCAGGGGATCGCTCCCCACTTCCCTGGCCAAGATTTATTTCTCAATTAATATCACTAAAACAGATGATCTGGTCGTTACCTGATTACTGTTTGTGGGGCTTTGCTGGGCATAGATCGGCTTCTGAGTTTCCTACATTACAAGAGTGACTGCACTTCAAAAGTACTTTATTGGCTGTAAAGCACTTTGGGCTGTCCTGGAGTCTTGAAATGTGCTGTATAGACGCAAACCTTTCTTTGTGCCTCTAAAAAAACATTTCCATACTAATGCACTGGTGTGTCAACCAGATTACAAGTCATATTCATGACATTGAGATGTCTGTGATCGTTTTGGTAATCACAAAGATCACAGGAGAGGAAATTCTACAGTTTACAGAACTGCAATCTTGTGGCTATGGCAGTTAAAACATAATCTCTTCCCTATGTTCGCAACAGTGCCTGTGAAGCTTTTGAAAATATGATAAGGAAATGACTAGGATTTTCCCCTTTATTTAATGAAATGCTCAAGAGAATTGACCAACAATGGTGGTGAGATGTCTTATTCTTCTCTCTCCTCTCCTACACATGGGGGAAGATTTTCTCCTCGTCGGGTGGGCCCGGGAGTGGCTGCGTAAGGGTCTGTTGCCCGCGATCGGGCCCCAACTGCAATTTCACGCTGGTTGGCCAATTAACGGCAAGACAACGTGAAAGGCACGCTGATAACCTCAGCGCTGCTGGGGTGGGGGCGGGAAGAGTACGAGCGCTGAAGTGTGCACGTGCGTGGGGGTGCCCTAAGTGAAAGCACAGAGCTGCTTCAGGGAGCTGAATATTTTTAACATTAAAAATAAAGATTTTAAAAATAATTAAAACATGTCCCCTCATGTGACTCTGTCACATGAGCAGGGGCATGTGAACAATGAGTATGAAAAATTTTTATTTTTTAAATTACTGTTCGAAACCTCATCCCGCCCATGGATGAGCCTTCGCAAAAATGCAAAGGCCACTTGGCCTATTCACCCGCCCGCCAAGGTTGGATAGGCAAGGAAGAATTCACTTCAATTAATTGATTAATGGGCTTAAGAACCCTTTTAATTGCCAGTGGGTGTGCTGCCGACTCTCGCGCGTGCCCGCCGACTGAAATATCGCGTGAGTACATGATGACGTCGGGACGCTCACCCGAAGTCATCATGCGCTATTTCACACTTGTGCGTGTCAGGCGCGCACCTGAATGCTGAGCTTAAAACCCTGCTCATGAAGTTCCCCATTTGCAAACCATAGTTACTTTGCAAGGCCCACCGCAAGTAAGATTCAGGTGGAAAAGGCCTGTTGTGCCACTTGATCTTATTCTTCAGGAAGATCAATTCTGTAATCTTTCAATGGCCCCTTTAACCTCAATTTGAACAGGGAACAAGGTTTCAACTTAAGATCTTATCTGACAACATCCGCACACTCTGTACTATTCTGGAGTGTCAGCCTATATTATGCCTTGGTCCTACCTCAAAACCATAGCCACTTTTTACTGAAGGTAAAGTTGCTGATAATTGGGCCACTGGCAGCACTGATGAATCTTTATTGCCTGAAATGTAATGCTCAAAATGGACATTGGATGGTGGATTTGTTGAATACGAGTGCCTCACAGTAGTGTCCCATACTGCCAATAGTTTTTTTTTAATTTGGGAGAAAGAAAGTGAAGTACCCTAATCCGAGCAGCCAGCAAATCAAGTTGCCTGAAAGAAAAGATGGGACAAGCCATGTGTTCTGTAACGCCCCAGTACTGGTCTTGAATCTGTTTTTAGAAGGCATGAGAGGGCAGGATACAATGACTGCTGTATATTTCTAAAACATAACCTGCTTTCCCACAACCCATGGAGGGTTTGCTGGTTTGGGTGATTGCTGGTTATCCCTCATTGTGTATGACCGAGTCTTTGATTGTGGGGATTATGAAGTTGAAGTGTTATCCTAACTACTACTTGTAGCATATTATACTGGAATGCCAAAGTATGTTGCCATCAGGCTGCCGTAAATAACATCAAATTAAACTCTTTGATTTTGGACATAATGTATAGCTTTTATAGAAATTAGTTCTACAAAGATGGAATTGCCAGAGTGTTTTAGTCTAATGCATGGTTATATTTTTGTGATGCAGCATGGACGCCTTTTCATTGAATCTTTTCTTAAGCAAGGCATGCCACTCCTGGACTACAGCTTCAAGAAACACAGGGTATGAATTTCCAGCAAAAATGCACATTTAATAGAGAATAAGTAGAAATTAAGAACAAAGCCACAATCTAATCAGTTGGTTCAGAGGGTTTAAATGTAATCTAATAATGGGTACTTTCAAAAAGGGTCAGAAGAGACCATAAACAGAAATGGAAATAATGCAAACTTGCAGCGAATTAATTAGTCGCTGACTGAGTTAAAGAAAGAAAGGACATGAACTTATATAGAGATTTGCATGATCTCATGATGCCCCAAGGTATTTTATAGCCATTGTTGTAGAGTAGGAAATGCAGCAACAAATTTGCACACAGCAAGCTCCCCCAAACAGCAATGAGATAATGACTAGATAATCTGTTTTGGTGATGTCGATTGAGGGATAAATATCAGCTGAGATGCTGTGGAGAACACCCATGATCCCCTTCAAAATAGTGTCATGGGATCTTTTACGTCCACCTGAGAGGGCAGTTAGGACCTCGGTGTAATATCTCATCCGAAAGAGGGCACCTCAAACTGTGCAGCATGCCCTCAAAGCCGTAGACACTTCAGCCTCAATTGTATATTCATGTTTCTGGAGTGGGACTTTATCCCACAATCTTTTTGACTGTAATGTTCGACCATTGAGGCAAGGCTGACACGTTTTGAGATTTGAAGTAATGGAAATGCTGGCGTTTGAACCTGGACTTCATACACACAGCGATCAATGCATATATGCTGGAGATCTTCACAGACAAAACAGGATTTCTATGTTTATATTTAGATAATTAGTAATTATCTCTACACCACATTAAGAAGTAGATTTGAAGAAATGTTTAGAATAATGTTGTCTTTCTATTTTATATTCCTACAATTTTCATTTTTGTTTACCATTCCCTCAGCTTAGGA
This sequence comes from Cetorhinus maximus, assembly GCF_964194155.1. Taxonomy (NCBI): domain Eukaryota; kingdom Metazoa; phylum Chordata; class Chondrichthyes; order Lamniformes; family Cetorhinidae; genus Cetorhinus; species Cetorhinus maximus. Next base: position 11,425,845 of record NC_135884.1, on the reverse strand, counting down.
GCCAGGCAAGGAATTTGCTCCCAGGCGTCTGCCAGTGCTGCTGTCTAGCTGTCTGCTTGGAGCAACGACGTGCAGATACCCTTTGTGTCTCTGTGGGAAGTGCCTCTTTTGTACAGCCCATCTGAACTATGTACAAACTCAGTTGAAGTAACTGTGTTGTCTCATTGTGCTGCTGTAGAACTTCGCTTGCATTTGGAATGACCAAAACAACCTTTTGGCTTGTATTTTGATTTGATACAAGAGGTTTATTGTGGCATCAAGGTGGGGAGGGCGGGGAGTGATGTTACGAGGTTCACTTTCAGAGTGCTCTTTCTTTATTTCTTAAATTATAACTCCTTCCCTTCTTTCTTCCCATAACTTGCGTCTGTGTACTGAGACTATTCTCTTTTTCTTAAAGGAGGATGTTCAGAGTTTGTTGAAAACCCTACAGTTGAGCACTCGTCAGCTGCACCACATGTGTGGACATACCAAGGTATGATTGTCATACACAGGGATTTTTGCAGTCTGGAAGTAGATCATATCAATGAGCTTTCTTGTTACAAATTTGAATTTATTGTAAGCATATCTAATGATTATGATGTAACCTCCACTGTTAATTGAACAATTTTTTTATCAGATTAGTTTACTCAATTTAAATACTACAAGCTATGAGGATATGGAAAAACTCAAATTAGGTGATATAACTGAGGAAGATGTGGGAAAACATATCTTGATATCAGATATTCTGCCTTTTATCTCTACATTGGGAATGCCAAAACCCATTTCACTGAGCATGCCAGCCAGTGAAGACAAAATCTAGACCCAGTCATTTTGGATTGAAATTCAGCTCCTTAATAGCGAAAGTAGTTTCTGAATCAACTGTGCCACCATAGTGAAATTATTGTAAACACGTCACCTACAGAGCTCTGTCAGGACCCAGAATTGTTCAACCAATGGACAATGAATAGTTTTACAGAAGTGCAATTGAGAAATGCGAGATAATATACATTGGTGGTGTTAACATAGCTGGTACTGCAATATAATGAGTAAAAACATTTTTATACCTATATTAAAAAATGTATACGATCTAGGAGACTAAACATTTGGTGTCACCATATTGGATGGCTGCAATTGGCAAGAAATCAGAATATTATGGTGGATAAGCCGCAAGTGAATTGTGGTCACATTAGCCTCGATTTTGCAATCAGTCTTTTTTTTAATGTCAGTGGCCATTTTTAAATGAAGTTCCATCAGTATTAAAGGAACGTGGATCAGGGAACCCAGCCCATTTGGAAGCTGTAATTCAGTTAAGATGTCTGTAGAGCACCTGGTTGGGAGGGGATCCACCTCGAGACCATGGGTGAGAGTCCAGCTGATATTTTCAAGAGCTGTGCTAGTGCAAGGATTGTACCCAAAAACAGGAGTGTCTTGTAATGAAGATGCCCCAAAAAATGGAGTGTGATATAAATTGGTAGGTCATAGACTTACATTAATGGGAAGTAAAATTTAGGTAATGTTGCCTTGTTAGAGCTTTTTGATGCTTTTGATGCTATTATTCAGGAGTACATGGACTGTCAGTTAAATGTCTCTTTCCCCTCCCTTCTGGCTTGATTTGTAGCTCAACCAGGACACTAATCTGACCAATCATGTCCCTCTATTGAAGAAGCTGTTGGAATTATTTGTGTATCGAGTAAAAGCAATGTTAACCATCAACAAGTGCCAAGAGGCATTTTGGCTAGGAAACCTCAAAAACAGAGACCTGCAGGTGAGTATAAGTAGGTGTAGATTTCTGTTTGTAAGCTTAACAAAGTGCAGTTGTATACTGCTGTATTGTTACACGCTTATCAGTTTTGCTCAGTTGCTCTTTGTTACCATATTTTTGGCTTCAAAATTTGCTGGGTTAGAGGGTTAATCTCATTACTCCTAACCCACAACTATTCCATCCTACACAGCCCTCCCTCCTTCTTGACTCTGTTGAAATCAAGAATCATCACGTCAGCTGTGGCTTAGTTGACAACGGTCTGACTCAGAGGGTAGTGGATTCAAGTCCTGCTTCAGAGACTTAAGCACAAAAATCTAGGCTGACACTCCAGTGCCATACTGAGGGAGTGCTGCACTACTGGAGGTGGCGTCTTTCAAATGAGAGGCCCTCTCTGCCCTCTGAAGTGGACATCGAAGGTGCCGTGGAATCTTTGAAGAAGAGCAGATGAGTTATTCTCAGTGACCTGGCCAACATTTTATCCCGCAGTGAAAACACAACAACACATTATTATCAGATTGTTGTTTGTGGGAATTGGCTATGTGCAATTTAACTATTGTGTTTCCTACTTTACAACAGTGACTACACTTCACAAAATACTTTATTAGCTGTAAAACACTGTGGGACATCTTCTGTTCTCGCTTCTTTTCCAAGAGCTTAACACTGTTGAGTGCCTTACATCTTTCAGTATTCATTTTTCCTATGTCTACAGGTTTTATTTAACATCCCAGGATGACACCACCTAGCTAATACTTCCTCATCTTCTGTTTTATTCTTTGCAGCCTTGATAGTGACATATGTAATGAGCATTTGCCATTACCCATCAATTCCCTCCCCCCCACCACCCAAGTTTCTCAATTTTAACTAAGACCCTTAATGTTCAATAGTACTAGCAGTACTGGTCTGGAATTGGATGCTAGATTGTCTTGATACTCAAGTAATTGTACTGACCTGATGTGTAACTGTGTAGCAAGTAATGACTCAAGATATCTTGTAATAAAACAGAAAATGCTGGGAAAATGCAGCAGGCCTGGCAGTATTCCTGGAAAGAGAAAGAGCTATTGTTTTGAGTCCAATATAATTTTTCTTCAGAAGTTCCAAAGAAGAGTCATATGGGACTTGAAACATTAACTCTCTTTCTCTCTCCACAGATGCTGCTGGATCTGCTGAGTTTTCCAGCATTTTCTGTTTTTATTTCGGATTTCCAACATCCGCAGTATTTTGCTTTTATGAAAATATCTTATGTTGTGCATAGTCAAGTGAGGGGCTAAATTAACCCCCGTTGTGGTGGTCCCCGCTACTCTTCAATGGATCGTGTGAAGTTAAAATTTTATAAAAGCAGGTTTGTTGGTAGGACATAGGCATAAAGTGATTGCCCGATGCTGGATGGTTTGGAGGGGGTGGGGGGACGGGAAGATGAAGTTGAATGTCTACGTGCTTCACAACAGGATTTGAGGTAAATCAAGGAATGGGCCACAATGTGTTGCTTTCATACATGTCCTGGTGACCTGTTACAGAGCGACTATTATCCCTGCCAACTCAGTGGAAATTGTGTGTATGTTTGTGTTGAGCAATATTTCAGAGTGAAGTCATTGCTGGAGCAGAGTGAATAATTCAGCAGTTCACTGATTTGACTTGTTTTCACACAGGGAGAAGAGATCTTGTCCCAGGCATCCCAACAGGAGAGTGGGGGTGATGAAGAATCAGAGTTACCTGAAGATGATGCAGAAGAGGTAAGCTCTGGGGGTGGTGTTGGTCATAATAACATAACTTACTGTGACTAGAGAAAAAAACCTCACTACAACACCAACTTGCATCTATATAGCACCTTTAACATAATGAAGCGTCCCAGGGTGCTTCATAGGAATTTTAGAAGCAAAATTTGACACCAAGCTACAGGAGGCGCCATTAAGACAGATGGCACAAAACTTGGGCAACAGGATAGGTTTTAAGGAATGTCTTAAAGGAGAAGAGAGAGGCAGAGAGGTTTAGGGAGGGAATTCCAGAGCTTAGGGCCAAGGCATCTGAAGGCATGACCACCAGTGGTGGAGCAACTAAAATCAAGGATGCTCAAGAAGCCAGAGTTAGATGAGCACATATATCTTGGAGGAATTTGAAACCAGGATGAAAATTTTAAAGTTGAGGCATTGCTTTAACCGGGAGTCAGTCTGGGTCAGGGAGCACATGGGGTGATAGGTGATTGGGACTTGGTACGAGTAAGGACACAGGCACAAAGTTTTGGATGACCTCAAGATTACAATGGGAGGAATGCGGGAGGCCCAGTCAATAGTGTGTTGGAATAGTTAAGCCTTGAGGTAACAAAGGCACAGGTGAGGGTTTCAGCAGCACTGAGAAGAGGCAGGGGTGGAGTCGAGCAGTATCATGGAGATGGAAATAGGTGATCTTAGTGATAGCTTGGTTATGTGATCAGGAGCTCGTCACAGTGGGAGGTGGTGGCATAGTGGTATTGTCACTGGACTATTATTGCTAGGTAATTCTCTAATTCTGAATTCAGTAAAAATCTGGAATTAAAAGTCTGATGATGACCAAGAAACCATTGCCGATTGTTGTAAAAACCCACCTGGTTCACTAATGTCCTTTAGGGAAGGAAATCTACCGTCCTTACTTGGTCTCGCCTACATGTGACTCTAGACCCACAGCAGCATGATTGACTCTTAACTGTCTTCTGAGCAAGAGCAATTAGGGATGGGCAATAAATACTGGCCTAGCCAGTGATACCCACATCCCATGAATGAATTAAAAAAAAATGTGACACCAAGATTACGAACAGTCTGGTTCAGCATCAGACATTTGCCAGGGGAAAGATGGAGTTGGTAGTTAGGAAATGAACTATTGTAACAGCGATTGATGATGATGGCTTTGGTCTTCCCAATTTTTTTTATTTGGGGGGAAATTTCTGCTCATCCAGTACTGGATGTCAGACAAACAGCCTGATAATTTAGCAACAGTGGAGGAGCCGAGCGAGGTGGTGTTCGGGTAGAGCCGGATGTCGTCACCTTGCATGTGAAAACAAATACAGTTTTCAAATGATGTTGCTGAGGGGGTAGCAGATCAATAAGAAATAGGGGGCAAAGGATAGATCCTTGGGGCACATCAGAGCAGGAGTAGGCAGAGAAGCCATTCAAGTGATACTCTTGACTATGATTAGATAGATACGAATGGAACTGGGTGAGTTAATTCCACCCAGCTAGATGACGGTGGAGAGTACGTGAGGTCACCCATGTCAAAGGTGACAGAAAGTTGAGAAGGATGAGTAGCGATGATTTAACTTTGTCACAGTCACATAGGATGTCACTTATGAGATTGTTAGGGGCCGTTTCAAAATTGTGGCAAGAGCAATTGGAGGGATTCAAAGATGGAGTTCCAGGAAAGGTGGTCACAGATTTGTGACAACACGTTCACAGACTTTGGAGAGGAAAGGGAAGTTAGAAATGGGCTAATAGTTTGGAAAGACCATGGGGTCAGGTGTTGTTCTTTTTTTGAGGAGAGATGATGTTACAGTTTGGAAGGAGGGAGAGACAGGACCGGAAGAGAGAGAACTGTTAACAATATCAGCTAACATGAGGACCGGGAAGGGAAGTTGGGTGGTTAGCAATTTAGTGGGACTAGGGTCAAGGAAGCAGGAGGTGGGTCTCATGGTTCTATATTACTCTAGTGCTATTCAAGTCAAATATTGAATCAGATTATAGGAAAGAATTCAAACCATTTATTACTTGCGTTTGGCTATCAGACAGTAATCCAGTCAGTATGTTCCAAAGATTTGTATTTGTAATAATGGATAACAGGGAGCAAGTTACAAAAGTTCAGATGGTGCCTTAAACATTATGAGAATGGTTCATACCAATTAGCTGCTTTGTCCTAGAATAGTGCTAAAAATTAACTCCCTCAATTGCCCTGCAGTTAAAGGAGCCATATAATGAGATACTAAGCCATACAAACCAAGGAGACCTTGACCCCTGGTCACCATTTTAAATGCCTTCAGCCAGGTGAGGGTGTGGACCCTCATATTGGTTTCAGTCTTACCCCATGAGGAAGTAGAATGATGCAGGCTCATGTCTATGATTTCCCACAATTTTCATGGTTCTCATCTCAGCTGTGCATGGAAGGGAAATATCACAGAGAGGCCACGTATTTTCATGGAGAGAGGAAGGGACAATCACTCCAGGGAATTATATTTTCCATAGAGCAATGGTTGGGAAAAAGTGGATGGAGAACCTGAAGATTGGGCCCCTTGTCCCTTTTACGTTGCCTGAAAATTTCTAGGACTTCGCCTGAACTGACGGGTTAATGAGATGGGAGGAGTCATTCCCAGTCTCCCATCTCAGGTTCCTGAAGTAGCATCCATGAGATGCTCAGATGGTAGGGGCGTCATGACCATGAGGCTGGTTTGTGCGTAGTGTTTCCTCAGAAGAGAAGCTGAAGAGAGAAAACCGAAGATCATTGGGATTCTCTTTCCTAGGCGACTACTAAATCTTTGGGCCTTGGAACCTTGTAGCTGTTCATTTCCAGCAACAACCAGAGGGTCCCAAGACCAACAGTCAGATCTGCAGTGACGCTGAAATTTTACTCCCGTTTTCTGGCTTAAGGCTCTGCTCAGAACATGCCTGCACTGGGGCTGCAATTGGGCCACGACTCAACCTGGACAGCAGAATTACCTTTAGTGGCAGGAGATCGGGGAAATCAATGCCTTGGTCTTTTGTGTCTCTGACTGGAGTAAAATAGTCTATGTCAATAAAGCTTACAACCTGAATATTTAATGTTTCAATTGGAAAAAAGAAAGACTTGCATTTATGTAGTGCCTTTCATGATTTCAGGAAGCGACCCTTTGTAGCTAATGAAGAACTTTTGAAGTGTTGTTATGTAGGAAACGTGATAACCAATTTACACAAATAGGAACATGATAATGTCTGCATAATATATTTTGTTTTAGTGATTTTGATTGAGAGATAAATATAGGACAGGATACTAGGGGATAACGTCCCTGTTCTTCTTCGGAATAATTCCATGGGATCCATCTGAGATGGAGGACAGGGCCTCAGTTTAACATCTCATCTGAAAGATGGCATGAGTGTTTGCCTAAGTTTTTGCACAAAACCTCTGGAACGAGACGTGAACACAATCTTCTGGCTCCGAGGCGAGAGTGCTACCCACTGAGCCATAACCCATAAATGACTTATGATCTTCGTTTATCTTGGAAATCTTAGTTTTCTTTAGTATCTGCCGAAGGGACGGAGGAAGCTTTACAGAGTTTGTTTGTTTCCTTGTAGGAGATTGATGAGGAGTTGGATGGTTGTGAATCCGATACAAGGAAAGCCACGAGGGATGATGAAGAAAGTACTGAAGACTCTGACAGCGATTAGGTCTGTATTTACCGTACACAGTGCTACTGCACAACGTAACTGGGAGCTCCTTACAAATTCAGTTTTGAAATGGGCGTGTATCATCTGGTACGTGGCATCTGGTTGCTTCCTACTGTCCTGGACAGTTTAAAGCTGGTCGGGGTTGGTGTGGGTGGGGCGGGGTGGGGGGCAGGTTTCACCTTCTCTTTACATTGAGAATTTTGCGTTTAACAATCCCTTGACCTCTTCCCAACCATAGACTTCCTGAGCCATATCTGGACAGCTACTAAGGGTCTAATTTCCCTGGTGCATTGCTGCTTAACACAGTTCATATAAAATTCCTCTGTGGAACAGGAAAAAAAGAAAGACTTGCATTTATAAGGTGCCTTCACGATTTCAGGACATCCCAAGGCCTTTCACAGCTAAGCCCTAGGGCCCTTTAAAGCTCAACTGTTCAACAATTTTAACAAATAGGTCAGCAGCTGTGTTGAAGTAATGCGCAAAAGGATTTTATACAAGCATGTTGTAGTGCGTTACCAGAGGAGATAAAACCAAAATTAAGGGTTAAAAAGCAAAATACTGCAGAGACTCCAAATTAAGAGTAGGCTGGGGTTACTTGCTTCCCATATCACATTGGATTGCTTGCCCTTCACTGGGTGCCTTTCTATGATGAGACAGGAGATCAGAGCTCTTGAACATTTAAACAGCCATGTGGCGGTGGAGCATGTGAGAGCACCATCAAGTTGCCCTGTAAATAATCTGATTTTAATCAGATCAAATATACATATCCGATGCTGCTGCTTCATGTTACGCATTGGTTTTTCATCTGATAAAATACATCATATTATCATTTTTCTCCGTTAGGTTAGGGGTTTAATATGTCATTGCATTTGACTAGCAACCCAGACATTGTGAATTCAGATTGCGCCATGATAACGTGAGAAATTAATTCACTAAATCTGGTCATCTGTGCAGGCTGGCATTCGGGGGGGAAAATTATTGTGGAAGCTACTGG